>NC_073357.2:64732500-65340000 GCF_027580225.2 Misgurnus anguillicaudatus
CAAAGTTGTGACTGTTCAGTTAGCACTATATGCTAGTAAGCGCTATATGCTAGTTAGGGGTGTAATGGTTTTCAGTAAAGAATCGAATCGTCCCGTTATCCATTATATATTCGACCATGCGTTTCTAATATAGTTTGGTGAAAGAACAATACATTAAACCGCTAATGTATGGTTCTGAATAAGCTCTGCATATGTTTAGGTAAGTGTCCATACTGATAAAACACAAACTTACCACTCGAAACGTCCACTAACAATCTCCAAACAATTGATTATTCCTCAAAATTTGATACAGACTCAAACATAAGATCTGTTTACACACACACACACACACACACACACAGAGCTACTGAAGGAGAAACAGCCAATCAGAGCAGAGCTCAACATTATTATTCATGACCCTTTCAAGACCATTTCATGCTAGGGTTATAAATGGACATGAAAAAAACTGACTCTAGATCATTTTTGCACTTAATAAAGCCTCGAACCTTCTGTGTAGATATCAGAGAATAATTTAACATATTATTAACATGCATTCTTTTGCACCTTTAAGACTTGTTTCAATTCATTATGACAGGCACACAGTTGAAGTCTCACAGTCTTGTGCAGGGAAACATCAGATATTCAGTCGCTCTCAAATAGATTTTAACTTCAACTAAAAATCTTTCTGAGCAGAAAAACATTCAGTAGATGTGAACTGTAATTAAACAGCTATATAAAACCACTGTGGTCTGTCTGTCTGTCTGTCTGTCTGTCTGCAGTTATGGTGTGTTGTTATGGGAGCTGCTGACAGGCGAATCTCCGTACAGAGGTATCGACGGTCTGGCTGTGGCTTATGGAGTTGCTGTAAATAAACTGACGCTTCCCATTCCTTCCACGTGTCCTGAACCCTTCGCTCAGCTCATGTCTGGTGGGTTCATTCATTCACACTTTTCACCTTTTCTCATAGCCTTACAATTCACTGCGTGTTAGTGTTTGGAGATATCTTGTTTTTTGTAATTGTTTGAATAAAAAAATGAAAAGGGATGAACTGCACAGCCCTATTAGAGATGTGTGTGTTAGTTTGTGTAAATGACCATCAGTCTGTTGTTATTTTGTGTTGTTAAGAGTGTTGGGATCAAGATCCTCACCGAAGGCCCAGTTTCAGCTCAATACTGGAGCAGTTGAACGCTCTGGAGCAGCAGGTGATGGATGAGATGCCTCAGGATTCATTTCATTCTCTACAGGAGGATTGGAAACTAGAGATTCAGGACATGTTTGATGAGCTGCGCGCTAAAGAGAAGGTACGCTGAGAGATGATGTGACGATGACCTGGAGTCACCCGCAGAAGAGCAACCAGCAATATAAATGATCTTGTATATAGTATTGTTGTGTATGTGTGTGTTTGTGTAGGAGCTGCGGTGTCGTGAGGAGGAGCTGAAGCGAGCCGCTCTGGAGCAGAAGTCTCATGAAGAGTTTCTCCGTCAGCGCGAGCAGCAGTTGGCTCAATGGGAGCAGGACGTCTTCGAGCGAGAACTTTCACTTCTCATCCTGAATGTCAACCAGAACCACAAACCCAACGTCAAGAAACGCAAAGGAACTTTCAAGAAACACAAACTCAAGGTGAAGAATGGAGAGAAGATCAGCATGCCACAAGGTGAGGACACTCCCCGAGGTTATAATCATCCAGCATTCTTATTATTACTTCATTGGCACTTTTGTGTCTTGCTAGTTTTTATTTTTTTTAAATGTTTTTTATTATAAATACTAAGATTAGTTTTTCGTAATTTAGGGTATATATCAGAGGGAAGATTTAAAAGAAAACCCAACAATAAGTGAAGAGTTTGGTTCCAAAACCAGATAACCTTTGTCAAAACATGTTTATTATTATGTTATCATGTTTTATTGTGTTTCATTAGCTGTATTTTTTTAGTTACGAAGGCTTAAATCAAAACAAACCAACTGCAGTTTGATTGATGTTATTTGAAATCAAGGTCTGAACTTGAATGACTAATTCGTTTTTCAAAGCGACTCATATTGGCATCCATGTATATAAATAAGTTTGGACAGTTTACAATATAATGTAGTGTAAAATGATGGAGACTGACTCGAGCCACAAGGGCATGGGTGCAGAATTCACAATGTTGCCAGATCCCATTATTAAAAATCCTCTTTAGACGTAGTTTTTAAGCAATTAATGAGACGCATTGGGAAATGTATAAAGTGATGATTGTAGGTTAGTGTTAGTGATTTCTCAGATTTATTTCAAGAAATACAAGCTTTCTACTTTATGGGTAATATTTAGTTTGTTTTGCGTTAATATCTGGCAACACTGGTTGACCAGCATCTAAACTGACCGTTATGAAGGCACATCAATCATTGAATGCGGGCAGGTTATTGTTGACAGGATAGTACTCAAACCCTCAAAGTGTAAAATGGCAAAAAGACAGAACACATTCGATCGCAGGTTAAAATAAAGTGTACTCGCATGTACAAAAACTACACTTTAATACTAGCAAGTACATTTGTAATTTATGTAAAGTTGTACAGTTATGGCACAAACATATGTAAGGATGCACTGATATATCGGCCGATGAAGCTTGCTATGCTTCCCAATGAATTACGGTGAAATGCCACTACATCCAAAAGTCAGATGCCGCTCTTGTGCAGAAACTCAATATGCACCACAAAAGAAGAAACATTACACACGCAGCTCCAGAAAATTCCTGCACTTTTTTCACCTGGCATAGCATTTGTTAACTCTTAACACCCCACCCTGGACCTCATTGGAATGCACAATCAAAAAAACTCTTCAGATGTATTTACCAACTAACTAACCAGTAGCTATGATGAGATCTGTACTGTACTAGTGTCATCTGGTCTTCATCGCATCAGTCTACACTAGTTTACTTTTCTTGTGCAGGCTTTTCAGACAGACTTTTACATTCCTGGGATTTTGTTTCTGTTATTTAGATTTTATTCATAAGATTACAGTCCAGGCATCTCCATGTTTGGAGAAAAGAAGGAATTCTCCAGATTTGGGATCACCATCCATCGGGCCGCGTTTCCGTGCAATACAATGTAAGTGTTAACATCAGCACCAGAGAATAATCACTTCTTTAATTCACTTTATAATTAATCTGTCTGTCTTTGTGTCTGTCTGTCTGTCAGTAAGCCCCAGTGACAGTCGGTGGAGTTCGGTTTGGCCTTTGGAGTCTCTTCCTCTTAAGCAGTCTAATGGTGAGAGGAGATTTGCTGCTCCCCATCTGAGTCCTAAAAGCCCTAAAAGTCCAAAGATTCTTCGACTCAGTACACCAGAAAACAGGTACACACACACACACACAAGCTTACACACATGAACACACTTGTAGTGCATTAATGATAAATATAAAAGTGTACATGCAATAATTAAATTGTTCCAAAGAACTCGCAGATTTAATAGAGTAACTAAATACTCTCTTCCAGTAAATATTCTGATGCTTTGTGCCAAGATTTTGCACTATGATCTCTATTGAGGTTACGTGCACACGTCACATTGGTGTGCGTGTGGTGACAATAGCTTAACATTTGTACATGTATTTAAGCACCACAGTTTTAAATGAAGTGATTGTAAGCCGTTGAAACACAAATAACAGTTTCTGTGTGAGAGGAGGACACAAGCTGCACATCTGCTGCACATGAAGCTCGTGAGCTCTATTTCTGCTTTATTGTCCTTAAATACACATATGTGTCAAAATTCTCATCTTTGCAAGTATCCTCATAAACACCACCATTTAGGTCTTAAGAGAAAGAAAACAGCTGAAAGAGAAAATGTAACAGTAGATTGGGTCTCTTGATTGGGTCTACCTTCAATAAGATATACATTATTAAAGCAATAAGCCCCGCCAAGCAGTGGGTTACCAGTGCAATTCTAACAGCTAAGGGGTGTTGTTAGGCACGAGGTGAAGCAGAGTAAAACCACATTAGCTGTTATAAGTTGCACTGTAACACCGCTGCTTTGCGGGGCTTATTGCTTTTATAAAACGATTACTTCATATACATAGCAGGATTTAATAAAATAAAAGACAAATCAGTTGTAATTATATTAGTACAAATATTACTCTTCCCCCAAACAAAGTAGTTCCTCAGAATCAAGTGTGGCTAAAACAGAGCGGATCCCAACCAACACAGACACAATGAAAATATGATTTAAGACTGTGGTGTGTATTTCATAAATGATTAACAGTGGTGTAGTGATACTTATGTATTGCGGTCTGAACTGTGGTGTTACCGGGGTATTTTATCACAGCTTAAAACACCTTTCAACCAATCAGAATGAAGGACCAGAACGGACCGTTTTATAATATTTATTATCCTTATTTCGTCATTGACTGTTTATCTTCAGTAAGTTCAGTTTTGTTCGTTTTCGGTCTTCTTTTTATGCTTGTATGAATTTGTATGAATTCTATGAAATTAAAGATTTTAATAACATACAAAACTTGAAATAACCCTTCTGTGATACTCATCGTTATTATGATATCAAATGAATCCTATCGTTATAGTAGATTTTGGTCATATTTGGGTTTATTGATAATTGTTTGGCTTGATGTTGAGGGTCAGATGATGTCATAATATTACTGAAGGAGATCTTTTATGTGTTTGTGTGTCAGTCTGTCAATGAGAGCCAAACTTCTAGACATGGACTGTAATGAAAGCCGGGAGTCTAAAGCGGATTTTGAGGAATATAGACCCATCACACCGGAATACAACCATAACGGTAAAACACACACACGCACGCACACACACAGACACACACAAACGCGCACAGACACACACATATCACGACCGCTCCCAGCTTGTGTCTGTTTAATTTGAGTTTTTCATCCACAACACAAGATGTCGTGCAGCAGCTGGTGTGTTGTTTTGTGTTTTTGTGTTGTTTTGTGGATGCTGGTTTATGTTTTCAGTAGACTGACTCTTGTTTCTCTCTGTCAGAAGGCTCTGAGAGCGAGGAAGGTGGTTCGTCCCCCTGCGGCTCTCCAAAACCGGATCAGTCCGGGCCATCGTCTCTGGGTAAGGCCACACGTCGTGCTCTGCTCGGTAGCGCCGCCCTGCTGGCGTCCGTGGCTCTCGGCCGCTGTCTGGAACCTCAGCTCCCCCCCACGCCACCCCCTCGGGCATCATCCAGGACTAACCTACCCACACTGGACCTAGAACCGGATCGCTCTCCGGAGCGGCCCGCCGAGCCGGACGTAGTGGGAGATTTGATCACGTTTAGCACAGACTCCCTGCCGCAAGGATTCTTGGAAACATTGAAACCGCCGGAGACGAAACCGTTACCGCTCACCCCCCCGCCCCCAAACCCCAGAGAGAGAGACAGGGTTGCCCGCCGCGTGCCCCATCGCAGTCTCAGAGACTGGTCGCCGAACGGAGAGACGTTTAGCGAGATCTCGTGTCAGGACGATGAATGCAGAAGAAGAACTTCTCAGCTAGGAATGATTGTGTTTTTATTTACTGAACACCTTAGCGCAGCAACTCTTTCTAGTCATACTGCAAATGAAATAATGCGTCAAAATAAGAAACTCCTCAGTCACACCTGAGACGACCTAAAGCAGGGGTCTGCAACTACTCTTCTTCAACGGACAGATTTTAAAAATGTAAATATGATGTGGGACAATCTTTTACCCCTAACTTGACCTTTTATATATTTTTTTACTATATTTATATACATATATGTTATAACTTATGTTGTTTTTGTTACTTTTTGTTATAGGTCATTTATTTAAAACAAGATGCACCCATCTGGTATAAATTTGTATATTTCAAGTATTCACACCATATCAGTCTTCTCCTAATGACTAAAATTGCACATTTTCATTTTTAATATTTTAAAGATATATCGTCTCTAAACCGCCTTTCTATCCAAACACGACTGTTTGAGTCGCCCCCTAGTGGCAGTCATCATGAAATTTCAGTTTAATGGTAAATTCATGTCAACATGATAGAGAAGCTCATTCAAGCGCAAGAGCCTTTGATCTATGAATATATTTATACTTAATGATTTACTTATTAGTAATTAATGGTTTTTTATAGGATTCAAGTGTTAAACAAAACAGGATGAATCATTTGCACACAGTGTTTTGATTGGAACACACTGAAACCCATCACTTCTGGTCAGCATCTCACATGCGGTGTAGTCACACAAGTTTATCTTTTTTAACGCACCCAAAGCTCAAATTGTATCCGATAATTATGAACTGCAGATGATTGGCAGCTCCTTTCCAACTCTCCTTCTGGCTTTTCTGCCATTATTTGTCATGTACAGTGGAAAGGCGGCTTTAAAGTAATCACGCTGGTTTTAAATCAGAGTAAAATGACCGGCGGGCCGGATAAAGAAGGGCCGCATTTGGCCTGCGACGTGCCAGTTGACTAGCTCTGACCTAAAGTGTTAAAACGTTACTGAGACCATTTTAACGTTTAGTTAATTTTTAGACATTTAGTTACAATGCAAATATGATCAAGTCACTTGCTGAGAATCTAATTCAGTTTTCGTCTGTTAACAGTGCTGGATCTTCCTTTGTGTCAAGACACGTTCGAGGTTGAAGAAAGATCTCCAGTACCCTTTGCGCTGTATCAAGACTCTCATTTTTGGAGCCCCAAAGCAAACCGTCTGGAGGTAAACATCGTTCCTCGACCACGACCTTCTCCTATCCGACCTCGCATTGACCCGTGGAGTTTTATATCCGCCGGTGTGGCGGACAAACCCGGTGTGAAGAAAGCCGTTTCTGCCAGCAGTCCCACGAGCCCTCGACTGGGGTTTCGTCCCTCGCCCACCAACCCGTTCACAAACTGTGACCCGTTCCCTTCCCCAGACTGTGACCCCTTCAATCTAAAGCTCAACCCTTCCAGAAACTCCGACCACGCCTCCGGTTTTGACCCCTTCTCCACCCCGTTCCCGACCTCACGGTCCGCTCCCTGCTCAACAAACGTGAGTCCTAATCTCTCTCTCAGGGTGGCTCCGTTGAATCCGGCCGATTGTCCGCTCATCGATCTGGGCTGGGTCGGGGTCAACAAACCGCTAGATGTCGCCAAAGAGAGAGTTCATCCTCGACGGACCCTCGGGCTCAGCCCGTTCAGATCAACTACTGAACACAGAGACGATCGCTTCTGAATGAGCAATGGTCAGGAAATAAGGATTGTTTCTAACACGCCTCAGTGCATTCTGGGATATATATATTTCCTGGATATTCTTTAGTTTTTGTCTTGGAAAGAAAACTAAATCATTATAAATGAGACGGGGTGGCTCTTGGACAGATGCTGATGTGTCATTCCTACTTTGACTAATGGTGCCGCCTCTGAAATATATCAATGTCTTCCAGCTTTCATCATTTTCTCAGAGTCTTAATGGCCTTTAACAGATCCACAGGCGTCAGGTTATCAGTGTCAAATCCATCACAGTCATCTAATGATTTTCAGTCGTATGTTGTTGCTCATCTTTCATTTGGGAGGAGCCAACAAAGCAGCTTGAAATGTTGTGTCTGAGAGCAAGGTGTTGTGTAGCATTCATTACATCTGAATCTCAACATTTCAGCACATGCGAGTTTTTAAACGCACATGTGTTTGCTGACATGGGTTTTAATCAGTTGTGTTGACATTTAGTTTTGAGCGTTTAGCGTTCGGTCTGTGTCATCTTCATCTGTGCTAAACCTAGAAAGAACCACTGAGGAACAACAACATTTATTATTGTCTATCTGAGGATGAGAAACAAATGAAAATGGATTTGATTTAATGCAAATGTTCACTACTGACAGACGAAAGCTTCTTTATCTCCCTGCTGAGCGCTGTGCAGACTCTACTGAGATTTACACTGTTTTACCTTTGGGTGGTTAGCTGGTCAGTTTTACCTTTGGGTGGTTAGCTGGTCAGTTTTACCTTTGGGTGGTTAGCTTATCTTGGAAGACATTTTGACTCAACGGTGGCCTTTTTTGCCATATGGTTGATCAACTTCTTCTTTCTCTCTGACACAAGAACAGAGATGATGATGATGATGATGATGATGATGATTAAAGCTGCTGTGCTCCTCACACACATACTGTCACATTAAACACTTCTCAGATCATCATTTGATTTGATATTTTCAAAAGAGTAAAGGCCGGTTAACACCAAAGATGAAATTTATATCCATTAAAATGTAATATGTGGAGACTTGTGTGCATGAGCTTAGAATAAACAAAACTCTATGAATATCCCCACATGATAAGGTCATAGTGTATTTATGGGTATCATTCTTGGCCTTTAGAGAGTGACAGATGTTGTTTTTACAATCAAAAAGATATTTTAATGACAATAGTTATTTTAAAATAATATTTTTATATTTGTAAAAGAGCCAATATAGAGCAACGCAGGGTGACCGATTTTTGTTGGTCAACCCTGAAGTTAGCGGGACACTGGTTCCCTCGCCAGAAAACACATTCATTTTTCACATAGACTTTTGGATTACTCAAAAAAAACTCTAACAAAAGTTTAGGAAGATAATCTTCACAAATTTTATTTTGAAGTCTAGATTATTATTTTTTATTTCCAGTGTGTTCATTTGTGAAGATGTTGTTATACAAAATGTGTAAGACTTCGTTCACACTGCCAACATTAATGCTCAATTCAGATTTTTTGCTCAGATCAGATTTTTTCTTTGACTGTTAACACTATTTGGCTAAAATCAGACAGCTGTGTGAACTGTTTGTTGTCCTGAACTGCATCGCATGCTCAAAAGAACAATACTACGTCACGCGCAGCACGCGGTTATACGGAAATTAACATGCAGACTACTGAGCGGGTGTTGTGGTCTTCATACGGAGCTGCGCTGACCGGCCAGTCGACGCGTTTTATCTCCGTTCTGTGGGAGTGAATGATACGAGACGAGGCATTCTGCTCCCGGGTCACATGCAGGTCCATCATCTGGACAACGCTTCAGGAAAGTCAAACACACTTATTTACGTGTTAGTGGCTTTCATGTATAAGGCGATGTGCAACAGAAGCTTAATATTTAAGGTCTTGAATGTTTTTAAGTGGTTTTGCAAACATGCCGTTGGTGCATATTTCCGCAATTGTGACGCACATCAATCTAGAATGACATACAAGTCGCATGAATTCCGATTTAACCGTTCAGACTGAAGTCGCATTGCAAAACATCCGACCTGTATTTGATTTTGAACCACATATGAAAGTGGCTGAAATCAGAATGGAAAAGATCAGATTCCATTTATGTTTTGTGCTGTTCACACGGTCATACAAAGAAACAGAAATGGTCACATATCAGAAGAAAATCAGATTTTGATGACAGTGTGAACGTAGTCTAAGTGTCATAAAGTGTCATAGAGCTTATTATTTGTAATAATCCAAAAGTCTATAGGAAATAATAATTGGTCTTTCTGGCAAGATGTCCCGCTAACTTCTGTATCAGCCGAAAATACATCATCCCTGCGGCACTTTACTTCTCAAGTAGGACTATCTGAATATTATTAAATACAGAGATGAAATATCTTTAGTTATAATGAAAGTGAATAAACACATTTACATTGATGTATTTGGGCAGATGCTTTAAAGCTAGGTATCTATTTTTTTATCATTCATCAGCCTAATATTATTGCAAAGATAATCTTCATCAGAAATGGATTAAGTGTCCGTTCCTCCTCTTACACATCATCATAATCAATCATAAAACAACACACAAACATCATGAAGGAGAATGGAGGAAAATGTTTTGGTGCTAAATGAAACCAGACTTGATTCAAGATAATTCTGCTGATTTCTTCTGTAAGAAAGTCTCTGTCCTGCTGTCAGGAGATAACCGAGTACCCATTTGAGTTTATTACTACTGAATGTGTTGTTTTAACCCTTTCCTAAGCTATAGACGGTTGCTCATTAATCCACACCAGGTCTGTGATAGTTTAATTCAGTTTCCTCCATCATAATGAGTTTAATGGTGTTAGACGCTTCAGTTTCATCTCTGTTTGTTACCTCTGACATCATCTGATCAAAATATGACTAAAGGTTTGTCTTCTCATCATCTGCTCACACGAAGACATCATTGGCTGTAAAACTTTAGCCATTTCTGTATGGTCAGCGGTTGTTACAAATGAAATTGAAATGAGAAAGTCTTCAAAGCTATTGCTATTTATTCATGCATTTTACACACTGGATTCAAGAGATTTGAAAAGGGTCAGAGATATACTTCACATTAAAATACTTTATTATATTTTCAGAATGATTTTTCACTGGCGTCTGTTGTTAAGAGTTTAAAGGTGCTGCAAAGGGAAGAATATGAGTGAAATGTGTGATGAAATACAGAGACTGAGCAGAATGAGATTGATCTGTGTATCTGGATTTAAGAAAGAGAAATTTCCTTTAGCGTTGATGCTTGACTTTCTTTCAGTTCTCCATCTTTTGAGATTTCTTTTCATGAACAGAACAAAAACACTTCATACGTCTCAGACAGACAGACAGACAGACAGACATTCACTACCTGCCAAACTCACTCATCTTTGTGTTGTGCTTCATTATTTTAAACTTATATTCAGTACTCGTGAAGCCTTTATAACAGCTGTGTTGTGTTCTTTAACTCTTTGATTAAGTAATCCGGTTGTTGTTTTTTTATCTGCTTTGTGTTATTGTCTTTATTTTTATCTCAGTGGGCTGGGCCTAATCACTTTTCATACTTTTGTGTTTTACAGTGTGTGTAATGATTGTGTAAATGTGTTTATTTTTTTCTTAATTGTAATGGGTTTTAACCTGTGAACCTTTGGAAAGTGAATAAAAGAGCGAGACCAAATCAAATGTAACTTCTGCAGATAAATGTTCATCAGACTCTTTATTATAATGCTCCAATCACAAGTGACTTATTCTTTGACTTTCAATCTTTCCCACATTTTCATTAAAAGTTATTTCTCTTTAAAATGATTCAAGTTTAGGGCGGTGGTCTCCATCCTGCTGCCCGCACACAGTCTGTGATGTGCCCAACAAAACACAATCTATTCATAGCCCCAATTTGAATATTTATTAATTATTATTTTTTTAGATTGGCTTCTGTTATGTATGTTATCATTTTAAACAATGATAAAACATAAGTTTAATAAAATTAAATGAACAAGATAAACAAAAAAGGTATTATGTAGAGGAGGTGTAGGTAACGTCGTTCTTGGAGTGCAGATGTTTAGTTCCAGCTCTGAAAGAAAGAGGTACACATGTTCTCTGTGCGTACGTTCTTCACACGAATCACACATATTTTGATAAATGATCCTAAGATCAAATATAGGATGGTTTTTACTCAGCATTTTATGAATGAGGTTTAGCAGTTTTATTTATAAATTGTAATAATTTACTGTAATAAATGACCTATATGGTTATTTTGAGCTAAAATGTAGGCTACTCTGGAGACACCAAGATTTATTTGACATCTTAAAAAAGTCTTGTGTAATTTCCCCTTTAAAAAATTTGAGCTGTGTTAAAATGATAATGGACTGCATTTATATAACGCTTTTTCACAGACCAATGGCCATCCAAAGCGCTTTACACATTGCCACATTCATACACCAAAAAGAGCTTTAGTTCATTTACAATATATACAACTTTTAAACACCCCAAATTCTGCAAATTCATAATGCAAAAATAATGACATGCAAATGAACATCATGTTAGGATATTTAATGAGAATTACATTTTTGTGTGTGTGTTTAAATCAGTAACGTGAATTAGGAAATGTACTGAAAATATTCAATATTCAAACAAAGAGTTGAATGGTCTTAAAATAGACTTTATTATTTTAGGCACAATATTTTTCTTCTTTTAATCTTGATTGCATTAATGGATAAAGAGTCATATGAGTGTGGTTGGTAGATCATTTTCATATTTAATTGCCAGACTCTAGAAATTTTTATTGAACTTAAAGGTTTCCCAGACAGAGATTAGGAAATATAACTAAAAGCATGCCTTACTAAAAACATGACTTGTGTGCATTTTGAGGCAAAACAAAGGGCACTGATGTATTTTAAGATATGTCAGTGCAAGTTGTTTTCAGTTTGAACAGCTCTTACTTTATTTTAGTCTAATCCCTGTCCGGGAAACCGCCCCCTGATGCAGAAAGATTAACATCATTTTTGGTGTTGGAGGTAGGCATGGGTTGGTTACCAGTTTTAAGGTATACCAAAATTTTAAAGAGTCAAGTTTTTAAAAGCTTTAGTTTTCTATGATACCATTAAAAGCTGTGTTTACACAAGATTAATTAATTCACAGACAAGGCTTAAGGTTAGTCCTAGACTAAAACACATTTTTGATCTGTGTCAACTGGAAATAACTTACACGTACAGATTTTAAAATACGCCAGCGTCATTGATTTGTCTCAAGATACACACCAGTACATCTTTTTCTAAAGCACGTTTATAAAGCTGCTTAAACATCTTACACGGACATCGCAGATTTCCACACATCAATGAATAAAAAATAACATTCAGATAAATTACAGATGGATTTAATTAATGGTTGAAAATCATCTACATTCTGGACAATGTGAATGTGATAAAAAGTAAGTGCTGACAGCCACAATGACATTAAAGGCGGAGTGCACAATGTTTGAAAGCCAATGTTGATATTTGAAATCACCTAAACAAACACGCCCCTAAACCAATAGAATCTGGACCTTTCTTTTAAAAGACCCGCCCCACACATACACAACCCGGCAAGGAAATCTGTTAGTAGACACCCTCCTTACTGCTGATTGGCTACAAGTGTGTTTCCAAAGCGTTTTCAAACATTGTGGACTCCGACTTTAAATAAAGTTTCATTTAAAAGTGATATATCATCACACTAAACACAGTCTGTCAATCACAATAACACAATAAATGTGACAATTGGGAGTTGGGTGCTGATATCTGAAATATAAAAAACCATCATTCAGGTGGATGATTTATTAAAAGATCCGGGTGATGTTAAAAGTTAAAAGATTTAAACTTGACAATTTTTGACGCATGTTTGCTTTCTAGTTTGTTAATGGAAAACCCCACAGAAGATTATTCATTCATGAGTGAAGGACATAATGGTATTTATTGATTAAATGATGTATAAACACCGAAACATATCATTCATTTCATCCTCACACTGGGTAATACACCGCAGGTTTTTAATCATCTGTTGTATGTGCTCTCATGAAATACAGCGTCAAAAATTAAAAGCTGGTTTATTCTCAAAAAAATCCATTTCAATTGCACACCTAAAAATGTAGTTTTAGGAAACTTAAAATGTAAGGTGGAAAAACTTACTTGATACTTGAATTGGTAACACCTAAAATATTCAAACATTTTTAACTTCAAATTTTCACTTAAAGTGAGAACATTTAAGTAAAAAATAATGTTTAGGTGTTACCAATGAAAAGTAATTTTTTATGCTGAATCAACCTTTACTTTTTGTGCGCAGCTTTTGCCAAACATCACACAAACAAACAAACAAACCAGAAGACAAACCAGTCTCACATGTGCCACCAGTAAATTTGACCTTTTTTTGTGATGTGACACTGAATTTGAAACAGCACATTGTATTTTCTGCATCTATCATCAAAGTATTTATTAGTAATACAGTGGAAATTATGATTGATTTCTCCTCGTTTCTACGCTGTTTTCTTATGACTCGGATGATAAGCAGCTTTACAGAAACACCAAAACATGAGTGTATCGTACCTTGGGTGTGCATTATTTTCTTATAATTTAATGGCCTGTTGAAAATTATTCCTTACATAAATATACAGTATTATATTAAAAATATGTTCATTGTATACTTGTGTCAATTTTTTTTTAATTGTAATAACTAGACTTGAATTATGCATAATGACAGTGATATAATGCCTTAATGTGAGTAAATAAAGATGTATTTATTAAGGGTAGCCCGATGGTCTGGGGTCAGTAGACAAAAGTCTCACTACACAGTCATAAACGTTTATCATTTGCCAATTTAGGCAAAAGCAAAGTCAGGTTTCAGACCGCCCGTGAATACAGAGTTTATGTTTTCTTGCACTTGAACAGACTTATTTACATAAAATCCCAAACTGGACCAATCACAGGTAAGTGGTGTGAATCGGACGCATCAGTGTTTATTGTTGCAATAAATTGATGACTAAACTTTAATGTAGTGAATACTTTTGATCTTTTTTTAGAAATTGCTAATAATGAACCAAAATAAAGGTCAGCGCTGCTGTTAGTTTGATTTGTTGAAGCACATGAATGAAGCCGAGGGGCAGAAAAAAATCACCAATCTTACACCGACCCAACACTACTGGATGAGTGGGACACAAACTAACATATTTTGGTTATATGACAAATGCAATCATTTAAAAATATTGAAGTTAGGTGCATGATATTTTTACACGAGCAACATAAATGAAGATCATAATAAGTTTGTTTCTCATACAATCACACTAAAACTGACAGGAGTACAAACGTTAAAAACTGACCCTATAGGTGAAGTTCATTGTTACAGACAGATGGTTTGATGTAACATTGGCAAGAATTTTTTTTTAACAAATAACTCAATCCTATATACTTGTTTACTGTCTGTAGATAAATAGATATCCACACATCCAACCATCAATGATCCTTCACATCAATACATGTGGATAGAAAGGGACAAACAATTAAGAGAAACACATCATATAATCATAAATATAATGTATAATAATCATCAATAATTGTATATTTCTGTGCGCACACGCACGCACACAAAATGACTTTGTTAAATGATGTGTTATATAAAATATGGGCTTGATGTCCTCAAAATGATTAAATATCTTTGATAGACTTTGATTTGGTGCCTCAGAATCTACTGGTTAAGAATGCGTTTGATTGAATGCTCTTGGGTTCTCATTAAAACTCAAAGGATTGTGGGTAAAACTTACAAAATAATTCAAATCTAAACTCTTCAGCTGTGTCTGTGCTCATTCTTTGTCTATAATGCTGTTTTCAGAGGACCAGCGGTGTTCATCACACACACACACACACACACACACACACACACACACACACACACACACACATAAAGGACTAAGGCTTGTTTCCATGGAAACAGCGAGAGGAGAGAAAGTGTGTTATTGTTTGTTTGTGTCATAACACATCTGGAGGTTTGTCCTCATCTGGTGACTGAATATTTTTCTCATGATCAAGGTTTAGTTTGTTTGATTAACGGTGTTATTGAGCTCTGACAGATACACGACGACACCTGTGTGCTCTTTTCTTCACTTTAAATGCCAATAAAAGCTCTCTTTCTTATTTGATTTGCTTGTTAGATGAGACGACAACTCAATACAGCCGTCAGTAATGTAGCTCATTAATGTTTGAAATGTTTTGTAGGTTACACTACATACTGTTAATCTTACCGCACAACATTCTCAACACAGACCAGGTCTGAATAAACCACCGTTTAATTGCTGCTCTCTTTCAGGTCCTGTACACCTCTCTGCTGGTGTAAATGAGCAACAGATTTGAGTTGTAGCAGCAGAATTAAACACTGATCCTGGAACAGATGCTTTGATGTTGACATGATGTGATGATGAATCCTAACACTGAACACTCTGAATCTTCAGACAGTAAATCACAATAAAACAACTGTTAAAAATCCACATTTATCATCACTTACACCTCCAGTCTGTTGAATGCTCTATTCTGATTGGTTGGTTGAGAAATGTCCCATGGGTGTTGATTTTTTTTTAATGAACACACACCTGAGCTGTCAAATGTCTTAAAATAACCACCAGAGAATTGTCTGTGGTAACCGTGCGCTATAAGAGGAATAATCGACTCCGATCCTTTGAATGATTTGAAGATAATGCACACCGGCGGTGTAACGGGAGATTACCACTTTTTGGAATAATCCAACGGACGGTCGTCAATTATTCCTAACTTCTTTTACAGGGTGACTATAGGTAAAATACCAGCGGTGCATTAAACCAGTGTTAGTTAAACTGTTGACAGGTTTTATCAGTCTGGTTTAAGAGCACAAACATCTAAAAGGAAACTCTTGAGTTCTGATTTTTGTTACCATCACAGTAAAGTAAACTCAATAGAAGCTGTAAGCAAAACACAGATAAATCATTTCAATTATTCATTTAATTGGTAGATATAAGAGATGTAGCCAGTTAGTTTAAAAGATCCAATATGACCGCTGATCTCATCCATATTGCTCATAAATCATAAACTAAAAAACATTTCTTTCTTTCTAAGGCAAGAGGTGGAAATATTAATACAGAGCTGAACTGAAGACAAGATGAATAAAAAAGCCACCATATGTAAGAGTTTTATGAAATGACATCACACCTTTAAATCAGGTGAATCCTCTTTATCACAGTGCATTTGTGGAGATGATTAAGAGAACAAGCAAAGAATAAATGTTTAGATTTTACCACTCTTAATTACACTTTTAAGGTTAATTGGATCAAACAACTAGTATATAGAATATTATTCCTCATTGTATTTTGTCAGAGGTTGGAGGTCTTCATTTTCTTTTACTTTGTAATTACAGAATTTCTAAAATTCCCCTAAAACTGTCCAATTTTCACAAACAAATGCTTCTTTCCTGGAATTTTTCCCCTAATAGATGTTTCATATGGAATAACGAAAATATTTTATATAAATCCAAATCATTGTTTTTTGAAAACTGGTTTTCTAATGATATAAATTTGGTGAGTCAACTTTTCAGCCAAGGAGGTTTTCTTTTATCGTATGCTGAATTTTTGTTGAAATTTAAAATCCCAATCACTCCTAAGGAATATGCTATAGTCATGGACGCTGTCCCCTCTAGGTTAAAAATGCTTTGTAAGAATACATCTCCCCAAACTTCTTTGCAATATGGTGCCAGGGGGACCCCAGTTTTATGACTTTATACATTAATACATTAATTTATCATGAATTCTGTGTCATTAAACCTAAAAAAATAAGGCTACTAACCGAAAGCACTACTTTTTTGTATAATTTAATGTTTTTTTATTAAAATGTTGAGTTTTAGAACAGTTTTTTGTCACAAATTTTCTTTGGGGGGCCGCGAAGGAATGCACCGTACACAAGGGGGGGCCGCACGCTGAAAAAGTTTGGGAACCACTGATCTAGCATATGAGACGACCCTGATGATGATGACGATGATGTGGTTGTGTACTCCCCAGTTTTTCTGTTGTAGAAGCAAAATAGATTTCATTGATGTAAATGATGACACCTGCTGAAAGCACTCTTTATTAGCGCACACATGCATCTGTTGTTTCAGCACTCGACTGACTGATATCATTTTGTAAATCGAGAAGCTGGTAAAAACTGGATGTGTTTTGGACACCTCAGATCAGTCACAGAGCGCTTCTGAGTGTTTATCTGCAGCTCTCTTGTGAATGAAGACGCTGTTACACTAACGCTTAAAGCCCCCATGAAATAAAATTCAACTTTTTCCTTTTAGTATAAATACGTTAGGAATAACAAGGGGTATGGTCCAAAACACTGATATAAATTCTCAGAGAGAAAATATAAGCATTCAAAACCTACACGTTGACACGTGTGCTAAAAAGTTTAGAATTTTTATGACATCACCGTACACTTTCCAACAAATTTTCTGTCCAATCAAATGCTCTTTAAATTCTGAAGTGTCCCACCCTCTGTGCTGGTTGGACTCAGAGCCATGAATGAAACGCTATTGGTTATTTTAAAAAGGGGGAGGGTCTTCTCAATACTTCTGTTGTTTTAGTAAAAGTGACATCATCACATTAAATAATGCAGCACATTACTTCAGTGGGCCTATTTATTGTAAATATAATGTAGATGAGATTTTTGTCTTGTTAGATGCAGTGACCAAGAGTTGACCAAACTCACATATGCAGCTGAGATGAGCGAGAATCTTAAATAAACACACCACACAGAATGTAAGAAGTATATAACCAATTGTATTCCCTTGTGTTAATATACACATATGCAGATTCATCTCACTGGAACACTTTACAATAACATTGAGTAAGAACAGGGCATCGCTGAGGAGAAACTTCATCTCAAACAGCTGAACATTGATGAAAACATTCTCACAGATACACAAGCAACAGTCACACAAACACAAAATGAAAGACTGAGGATTAAATGAAGAAGATGATGATGAGGAGGAGGAAGAAGGACGGAGACAAATGGTGAAGGTCTACTGTCTTAAAGGAGAAGATCGCCTGTGCGAAGGAAACGCTGCTGGAAACCAAATCACATTAATAATCCAAACACGTCTGCTTTCTGGAATGGGATTGAACGTCATTCACTGTCTTATAGGGATGAGCGTTAGTTAATAGGAAAACACATCTTCTTTTAGCACTGGGATGAGATTCAAATATTTAGACATTTCACAAACTTTTCTTTTCAATGTAGAGTTGAGTTCTTTTTAATAGACTTGAGAAAACTGAAATACTAGAGTCCAAGTTGTACATCATCCGAGGAGGAACAGGTGGATTTCTCTTTCGAGAGTTTGTTCCTTTTTAAAGTTCAAATCGACCTCATTCTTTCCTCCTGTATGTCCAAGAAAGAGAACGCTGTCGACCTCAAAGATGCAGTTGACTTCCTACTTGAGATGCACATTAACTCAAACATTAACGTCTTGTCCCTTTTACATTATGACAAAATAAACACGCACGCACGCACGCACACACACACGTAAACAAAAGAAATCTACCATTTCACTCCATAGTCTTTACTTTTCTCCACTAATGTGGTTTGGTGAAGGCTCATACATCAGACCTCCAGTGAGATCTTCACACGCAAGTATCTGCTTGAGATGTTTCTCCGGTTGCTGTATGTGGCGCTTAGAGCAGAAACCAAGATTCAAGACGTGAGCCGCGAAGGCAAAACACACGATGAACATCTGCTGCAACATGAGCCTCTGAAGGAACCGTCCACAGATGTTTAATAGTTCTCAAGTCTTCTAGTTGTAATTTGTTGATATATAGATTAATTGGTTTGACGCCACAGAAACAGTTTTTTTGTCTCTTTTCGTTTTGAATACCACATGCTGAAAACACAACAGAATTACGGCGCATCTGCTCCTGAGCACCAAGGAGAAAGGAGAACGAGCCCAGAAAGGGAGGAAGAGGGGCGAACGAGGTGCATTTGACACCGAGCGGCAGTTTGGCAGCATTACTGAGGACTGCTAAACGTTTGCGGGAGCATCTGTTCTCCAAACTCGTCACTTCAATTCATCGAGCTCGCTCATTTCATGCCGAAAGCTTCTCGACGGTATCTGATGCCCTGCTAGATCGTCGCGGTCTACATACGTTGGAGTTTTAACATCAGGTGACGATACGACCTCAACATTCAGGTCGTATTTACGAAAAACAAAGTGTAGAACAAAAACGGCAATGAGGAAAAATACACGTTTCAACAGTACAAAAGTAGCGGCGGAACGAACGATCAAAAACAAGGCAGGGAACGACCAAAACCCGAGACGTGTGTCCTGCCTCGTTTCGACTCTTGCTAAAAACGAGATGGTAAACGACTCGTGTCGGAGCAGTGAATTTAGCCGTACGCTACCAATAAAAAGTCTCTGACCTTCCGTTCGTCAAACTCTCTTTCCCCCCCTCCTCCTCGGCCTCCGTCTCTCCGGAGCGCGCTCAGACGTAATACTCTTTGTCCTTGTTTTTCTTGCTCTTTGTTCCGGTCTTGGCGGCTCCAGGCTGCTTCTCCTTCACTAGGGCACCGTTACTTTGCGTGGCTGAATTGCTAATGTAGTTGCGACTCTGGTCGACCTGATACGAGCCTTCGTCGCGGTTGCGGTACTTGTACATGGCGTACAGGAGGATGAGGATGCAGAGGGCGGCCGCGGCCACGATGCCCACCACCATTCCCGTCGTGCTGCTGGACTCCCGGATCACCTCCACCGCTCCTGGCGGGCCTCTGTCTGGCGACGAGGGATCTGTAGCAGGCAAACGGGGGAAATCGGGAGGAAACGTTACGCCCGGGTGCCGATGCCGCCCGCCCCGCTCGGGCTCGCCCGACGGCTGGACGGGCGGCAGCAACACCTGGTCGCGGGTGTTCATTTTACCCGCCGGAATGTTGGGACCCATGCTGATGGCGGGCTTGTGTCGGGGAACGAGCTGCTCTGGGAGGGCCGTGGGAACGAACGGGCGCGAGCCAGGCGGACGGGACAAGTGCCGGTCGCCACGGGGGTTTTTGGCCGCGGGGGGAGGGGGAAGAACAGTCCGGTCGGTGACGAGGGCCGAGTTTTTAGAATAGTCCTCGTCGTCCGACTCCGTCATCTCACCCGAACCGTAGGCCGACACCTCCGCGGCGGGCTCCTCGCAGTCCTCCTGGTCCAGCGGACAGGGTGGCCGACCAGGCAGGGGGAGAGACTCTCTGGTGGTATCGAGGGAGGTGAGGTAGGGGCGATAGGTCGGGGGCGGGGCTATAACGGGGTAACGTGTCGCAATCAAAGGGGGGTCGAGGGAATCCACGGTTATAATTGGCAACACTAGTTCACCTCCTAGGATGAGAAAGAGAAAAGCAGGAACATCGCATCAGTTGAACTCTGAGTGACGTTTGTGTCACACAGACAGAAGCAAATTCAGAAAAGACTAGATATGATATCCATCATTAGAACAGCACTATGACTTAAATCAGGTTAGTTGTAAAATTATAATTTTTTAAAAAGAAAATAAGACTAAACAGCTACGCTAATCATTTACAGCTGGCTAAATTACAGGGTTAGGACAAGAGTACAGAAACTATTCAGAGCATAAACTATGTACATTATAGGGTCTATTAAGTCCTATGAAAACATCTAAAAACAGAGCTGGCTGCACTTTAACAAGAGAGCAAACCACGTAGTACAGGTCACTTACATCAACAAATTGGCCGCATGATTTTTGCATGAAACAAAAAAATTACAAAAAGAAAGCTGTGTAAGATTGTTCTTGGATAGTGAGAAACAAATTTCAGCCCATGTATAAAATGTGTGTTTGAATTCGTCATTCAGTGAAGGTTTTCCTTCAGCTTGTAAGAGAAAAGTTTAGCCCTGTTGGCATGTTGATGAGGATCTTTAATGATAAAGATCTACTCTATATGCAGAACGTAGGAACCCCAGGATACTGTGAGTGATATTTTCAAACTAGCATCCCATGAGTGCCCCCCCCCCAAAAAAAAACAGACCGTATCTTTCGAGATCATTATCCATAAACCCGCTCCATGTTTATCTTATGCCGTCAATATAGTAATATTGTCTCAAAGTATATGAAAACTTTCATTTGTACACTGTTTAAATGATTCAGCTGATGTGTGTGGATCTACTGCCACATTAAACCGTTCTTTAACTGCATACTGATGATTCATGTGTTATTATCATGTGTTCAAATTAGTGTCACAAACATTACATCTGAATGTTTATAGAGAAAACCATGACATCAGCATGACACACCCTCCCCTTAACCAATCAGAATCCAGCAAAGACTTTAAACTTCTCGTATGCATAAACAAATACATTCATATTAATTATACAAAAATGCATTGTGAGAAAAGTTTATATCAACAATCAGAAGACACAGAAGGGTGTAATACAGTAACTGAAAGAGAAACAGGTCATGTTAATGTTATCTTCACAATGCTCAAAACCTCTTGTGTTTGTAGGTTGACAGTCTGTGAACTCAAAACTGAAAATGAGTTTGGTCAGTCAAGTCAAGTGACTGCTTATCTTCAAAGAGAAAGTTCAGTGAAAAATGAAAACGATCCCGTGATTTGCTCACGAGATACATATGCACATCATCCTTCAGACGAACGCCATTTCAGTCATTTTAGAAAATGTCCAACAGTAGTAGCAGCAATCAGGGAAATTCTGACTTTGAAACCCAACATGTGCATCCATCCTGCACAGACGCAATCCAGAGTGGGTTAATAAAGGTCTTCTGAGGGTAGCCCATGAGATTCTGTATCCAGAAAAATCTCCAGATTTAAAACATTACAAACCATAATAACTAGCTACCGGAAGCTAATGACGCAATCTTGAACTTTCTTGACAGAGTTTTAGCATAGCGAGCGTACGTTGCCATCGGTTCAATGTGATGTGTTGAAAAGTTTAGAAAAGTTATTTGTACGTCGGCTTGATCATTTTATAGATAAACACAAATTATTGCGTGAACATCAGTAACAGGTCATACTCAAAGATGTTGATGGAACTGGTGAAAGAGATTTCCACTTCAATGGATAATAATGAATATACTGTGGGGGTGTTTCTAGATTTAAAAAGGCTTTTGACACTATTGATCATGGCTTATTAATGCAGAAAATGGAAAGATATGGAATAAGAGGAAACGCTTTATCCTGGTTAAAAAGTTACCTTGATGATTGATATCAATATGTACAAATAAACAGATCTAATGAAAGTTACTTGTGGTGTTCCTCAAGGCTCTGTGTTAGGTCCATCATTTTTTGTAAACCTGCTGATGACACAAACTTATAATGTTCATGGAAAAGTCTGAAAACAGCTTCTGAATGTAGTGAAAATAGAATTGATGGTCTTCAAAAAATGGTTTGACAATAAAAGACTTTCTTTGAATTTAAGTCAAACAAAGTTTATAATATTTAGCAATAGATAAGTTAAAATGAATAATGAGAAAATTGAAAGAGTATATGAATATACATTTTTTAGGTGTTATAATGGATTATAAATTATGTTGGAAATCACATATAAATAATGCAAAAAGTAAAATGTTAAAATCATTTGCAATATTAAATAGAACAAAACATATTTTGAATGAAAACTCATTATATGTTTTGTATTGTTCACTCATAGTTAGTGATGCGCGCGTCAGCGTTTTTCTAACCCGCAGGTCCTGCTTTTATGAAATATTTGATAATATTTTGATAATTTATTGTGTGTAGGGTCATGCATATAAAACTAATGTAAATCCAATACAAAAAAGAGCTATAAGGCTAATAAAAAAATTTTGACTATTATGAACCAAACTATTAAACTGTTATTATTAATTTTTTTGATTTGGTGGATTTTTATACTGCACAGGTAATGTATAAAGTATATAATAATTTACTTCCAAATTGAATCCAGAGGCTGTTCACAATAAGAGAAAGTCAGTATAAATGAAAAGGATTATGTATGTTTAAAAAATAAGGGCAATAACTAATATGAAAAGTAGAAGTATATCTGTCAAATATGGAATAAGTTGTAAATTCAAGTTAATGTTTATAAACAAAGTGATAAAAATGATGTAAGTTAATATGAAATATCTAACTATTGTATTATTATTTAAAATGTGCATTTTCAAAATGATTAATGTATATTTTTTGAAAAATGTCTTATGTTATCTTATATTATACAACAGTTCTTTCTGGTTCTCGAATCTGATTGGCTAAGACCTATGCGATAT
The DNA here is from genome assembly GCF_027580225.2 of Misgurnus anguillicaudatus. NCBI lineage: Eukaryota > Metazoa > Chordata > Actinopteri > Cypriniformes > Cobitidae > Misgurnus > Misgurnus anguillicaudatus. Next base: position 64,755,866 of record NC_073357.2, read on the forward strand.
TGTACTGATATCGGCACTGTAACCGCTTCACCTTTCGTATCATTCCGCCACCTAGTGAATGGAGGTCCTAAGCAGGCTCATCTCTGAATGGAAAAACACAGACGCCCTGTTTTGAATCACTCTCCGTGTGTCTCATTAGTTTACTAGCTCATAAATCAGTCTGTCAAAGATCAGCGCTCTTGGATGTTACGTTAAAGTTAATGGGAGAAATGTCTTGTCACATCGTGTGGACGCTTAACACTTGGAAAGAGGAATATAAACACTCGTTTTTTTTCTGGAGCTATATCTTTTATCAGAACGCGAAAACACCGTGAAACTGCAGGTAAGCACCGCAGCTTTTAAATGTGGACATTGATCATTTACTTTATCGTGACCTGACTATTAAAACATGTTATGAGATATGGCCACTGGTATATTTATAAGCAGCATGCAAAAACATCTCTCTGACACTTATAAAACACCGTTTTATATAGTACTGACAAGAACAAAGTTTAATAATAATAATCGAGTGCTCGTATCACGTTAAGTATAAATGAGAAAGCAATAGTAACGTTATACAAATAGTTTTATTAACTTTTACCTCGCGCCAAAACAATAACAACACAAAAGACACTAAATATGAATAAAAAACAAGTACTAGTTTGATCATGACACCAAATACTGCTGATTTGATCTCATTTTGATGATCATAAACAAACAAGGCCAACATGAGAGCCAGGGTATCTCTTTCAGAAATGTAGCCCAGAGAGGGCGGTGGTCAGCGGGGCGAGTGAACACTGATGTCCGCTCATGCTTTGGTTCTCATTCGTACCGAATCTCACTAAGCAAACGTTCAAACAGGCGCTATCTTTACTAATCGACTGCAGATTTAAATATAATACATATACATTCTCGACTGAACTAATCTTAAAACTACACTTTGTGACCAAGAAACGGTAATATAAAGTAACGGCTTTTCCGTCCATTGAGTTGTTATGAGCTTCAAAGCAGCCGAAAGTTTTACCTGTCATTCTGGCCGCCCTCAAATCCGTGGCGGAAGATGTAGTTCTCAAACAAAGAGGCTTTTAAAATAACTCCGTTGTTGTTTTCTAGTTTTCCTTTTTCAAACGTGTGCCGTCGAACTGTTGTATAAAAGCAATATCGCTCTCGGAGTCGTGTGATATAGCTCTATATCATCACGGCTGTGATTGCCTCCGGCACTCGGCCTGCGGCCTTATCACAGCCGTGATGATATAGAGCTATATCACACTCCTACTCGAGCGATATTGCTTAAGTATACGGTGACGTTCATTTGATATATATGTATAAAGAGTAGGCATAATAAGCATTGGCTTGAGCCTACACCTTTTTTTGGTTATTATGTATAATTTTCTTATGAATGAAAAATTGATTGGAAGAACCAAAATAAAAAACATATTTCATTTCATATTTCATTTAAGAGGATATTGAGTTATCCCTAAAACAACTTACAACAGCGAGTCTTTTTTCACCGGCTCTTGTGCATTATACGCTGTCTGGTGAATTCTGTTACAGAAAGCTACTTATTATAGTTTTTAACATTTGAAATATGGACATTTCTCACACAAAATCACACTGATTATCCTCAGAAGTCCCACATTACTTCCCTGTGGATTACGTCTGTGAAGGATGGATGCACCTTATTGGGCCAAAGTTGTTCCCCGGTCCCATATAACTACCATAATAAAGCTTGGAAGAGGAAGGACATTTACTAATATAACTCAAATTGTGTTTTTCTAAAGGATGATGGTCATATGTATCTCAAAGGTGAGTAAATCATGGGGTCATTTTCATTAAAGGGATTGTCCGGCGTATAAAGTCTGAACTAAACCTGCTGAATGAAAGCTATTGGGATGATTTATAGTAGATTATTCTTACCGCATGGCTGCATGTCTGAGTAATACAGACTTATAGATAACTGATAGTATTTTTGGAGAGGAGACCTGACCTGATAAAGAGAGATCACTTACATTTTTCACAAGAAGGAGCTGATGTGCTCTCTAGACATTTGACCAATTGTATTAATAGCTGAAATGTATACATGGACACTAAACTCTGTCCAGTTTTGATTAAATCTCCAGAGAGTGATATTATATGCAGAAGAAACACAAACTCTCAGTCATGCTTCCTCAGAGATCAATACTTGAACATCACATTGCTGGAAATGAGAAAAATTCACTGGAAAACTGTCAAACTACAGACACAATACACACAAATAACTCAACTCTTGTGTCTGTGTGATAAACCTGAATAAAGATTTTATGCAGTCTGTGATTGGTCAAACTTATGTTATTTTTTGCTCATTTGATGCTCACATGATACTCTTGGCTTACAGTTCATCATTACCACACTAAACTAAACAGCTGTAGTTCTGTAGTACACACGCACGCACACATGCGCGCGCGCGCGCGCGCGCACACACACACACACACACACACACACACACACACACACACACACACACACACACACACACACTTTGTTTTTTAAATCTTTGAGATGCAACTGTAAAGGCGCTATATAAATTAAAGTTCTTCCTTCTTGAAAATAAGAAAATAGATTTTTTCTCTTTTGTCTTTTTTTCTTTCAAAAATGTTTTGTTTTCTGCTAATTTTTTTTCTGAATTTTTTTCTGTTGAAAATGTTTTTTCTTTCATTTTTTTTCATATTTTTTTCTCTTTGAAAAAAATGTTTTCCATAATTTTTTATCTTTAAATTTTTTTTTCAATTTAATTTTTTTCTCTTTCAAAATTTTTTTCTCCACTAAATCTAAAAGGGTTGTTCCTATTCTCGTAATGAGTTATGGGTGTGTTTTGGGCATAACGTTTTGAGGCAACTAAAATAAACTATGACATTGACCATCTAAAACCTGCTCTAAAGTCAATGGTGTAATCTATTTTAGTTGCCTCAAAAATAGCAACGCGCCGCCAACAATGCACCTGAAAACCCCTCGTTTTTAGACCAGCACATGCATGGGCGCACAAATGGGTGAAAAAGCATTTGCTATTTAAACAACCTGATGTGGACGTGATAACTGTGCTGGGCTGATACTAGCAAAAAAAACTTGCGTTGCACCACCTAATCACCCTGGATTAAACATAACTACAGTGGATATAAATGACAACAAGTGCTGTATCAGTGGTCTTTTAAAGAGAACTTTTTTTTCATTTTTTTTTTCGGTTGTGGTTCAGGCCTTCTGTAATATTGCACTTTACAAATTGCTGTCAGATATTTGGAGGTATAATTGTATAGTTACAAACTTACTGTTTACATTAACTCAGATGTATCGTAACCAGAGAGTTGCTGGTTTGAGTCTCATGGCTCCCCGTGCGCTGGGATAGCTGACCACTTCTCTGTGTTTGTGTGTCTTCACAACGATGGGTTTAATTAAAAAAGGTCACATTTCGAGTATACATTGCATGCTTGACAAGCTTGTCACTTTCACTTTAACCTACTTAGATACTACTGTGAGAGGATGTATTAGCAACATCTTCACACATTATTCTTCATACGGGAACAAATGGTCTTAATAACAAAAGGGTGGATGTCACTAAAGCCCTGAACGGCGTGGTAAAAACAGCTTGTATGATTTACCCCAGAGCCAAAATCATCGTCTCGACCCTTTTACCTCACAGAGACGTACCGCAAAGGATCATCAATAACATTAGCAAAGAGTTAGCTAACGTCTGTGCTTCAATGCCCAACGTTCAGAGAGTTAACCACCAGCGTAAGTATCTATATGACCATATCCACATTCATCATCAAAATATCAAACTCTTTGCAGAAACGCTAAAGGACTGAACTGAAAAAAATCTTAACTGACATACAATTCTGATATGATAACTGATCATTATTCCTTCATTTGATATGTTTAACATTTCTAGATTTCATACATTTTTCTACTGCACTTGTCAAAGAAATTGCTTCATCAATTCATACATTATTGGTTAAAAAACAACAACATAATATATAATTATGAATGCTGTCACTTAAACATATTACAACATTCAGGAGACTGTAGCTAAACCTACAACCTATTCTGAGAAAACATTTGACCAATCACAGCTGAACACTGAAGGATATATATATGTGTGTGTGTGTGTGTGTGTGTGTGTGTGTGTGTGTGTGTGTGTGTGTGTGTGTGTGTGTGTGTGTGTATGTGTGTGTGTGTGTGTGTGTGTGTGTGTGTGTGTGTGTGTGTGTCTACACACAGATAGACAGTCAGTTCAGTGTGACTTACCATTTCCAGGTTCACACTCCTCAAGATCTTCATCATCACTTGGACATTCAGCTGATGCCACTAACAGCTCATCAGTATTCTACACACACAGACAGACAGTGTGAATATACATACACCTGTAATATCTGAACATATTGCACAAATCAGTATTGTAAACATCCTTTGACTTTTTTAGTTTTATAATAATACACAATCATCAGGAGTGATGTGACCATTAGAGTTCATCTGGGTGATTCTCATGAAACCATTGAAACACCACGGCACTAATGATTTTAGCTTTAAAATGTGTAATATAGTAACATTAAAAAGCATCAGAATTAACACAATACTGTGTTCTACCTTGCACAATGTGTGATTTCAACATAAGAATTTATAATTGTAAATTTTATCTCATTTTCTGCTAAAATTCTCATTACCACAATGTGTCCGGCTGTGTTTGAACATGTGTTATTATGTAATTTAATCAAATTAACCTAAAAATATTAAGAAAAAAAATAAATGGATGTTTTGCTAGACTACTTTAGATGACAGAAAAAATATTTACTGAATATTCATGTATAATAATGATGAAGAAAAATTAGGAAAATGATGTGTCCATGCCTGATGTTCTCATCTTCCGCAACACTTTTTGAGAACAGTTTAAGCACACATACAGAATTTTAATAAAGTTTGATTTTGAGTGACCAAGCACATGGACCAGTTACTTCAAGATGGCTACCAGGTAAGATCATTTTTTTACAGTTATTTGAAATATTGTCTTGTCAGAATGCTTACACAACATTTTGATTATCATTACCGCAACAGATGCTTATTAAATGTTAATTTAATTAATAGAAGCATAATACTTTGATTTTAAATGCATGTGCAGAATCTCCAAATTATGTTCTTTCAGGTTTGTCATGTCATTTTGAAAATATGTCAGTGTTGATGTTTTCTGACTGTTGCGGTAATGACATTTTTTAGGACTAATTTTTTTAATTATGTTACAAAAAGTGTTAAATGATAAGTAAAAGTTTTTAAATTAATGTTCCTATTTACTCCAGACTTTGTTTTTCAATGTCTGGTGGGAAAAAAGTAAATTTAAGCAATTTTTACATTTTCATGCTTGACATTTCTAAAACCAAGTTTTCGTGAGAATCACCCATCTGTAAATGTGATGATGTTAAACGTGGAGAAGTTTGTTATCATTATGTCATCATCTTTTCTTCTGTATGTCATTCAGATATGAATTCATTTGTAGATCGCTGTGATGCTATAACTTCCTTCATGTGAATACTATGAAACTGGAGGAGGTGTTGGAGATCATCACACATCTACTGTATGTTTAATCCCAATCAGTTATACAAGTATTTAGGAGACTATATATAGACAGATGTCTGTCTTATGTTAACTGGGTGTGTGATCGACTTTATCGAAGCAATGACGTCTTAAACATATTGTAGTTTTATGTTGTGTTGATAGGGAAATCTTTTACCCAGTCTTACTTATATATACGTAATTAGTTACTGTAAGTTAATTTTCCTTTAATATGTGAAGAACAGGATTCCTCTTATTTTTCCAGTAATTTAATGACAGTAACTTCAGATGTAATTAAAGTCAAACTGTGTATAGACTGCAGATCAATGATATATAATACAATAGTGGATTTAACACTAACTTATAGGGGCAGTTTCCCGGACAGGGATTAGACTAGTCCTAGACTACAACATTTTTAAGAGCTGTCCAAACTGAAAACAACTTGCACTTACATATCTTAAAATAAATCAGCGCCCTTTGTTTTGCCTCAAAATGCACACAGGTAATTTTTTTAGTAAGGCATGTTTGTTAAAACTAGTTCTATTTCCTAATTAAACTAAGGCCTAGTCCTGGATTAAGCTAATCCCTGTCCGGGAAAATGCCCATTAAAGTCTAAGCTGTTTTTTATGTATCATTCTCACTTTAAATACTTTGGTGAGTTAATAAGAATAATGTAGTGATAATAACTCGTTGGTTATTAGTAATAATACCACTGAGATATTGGCTATTTATTAGTACTTAAAAAGCACAAATTAATGCAAAACCTTATTCTACATCCTTAATCCTACCCAATTCCTACCAATACTTCAACTTAACAACTACTTTACTAAGTATTAATAAACAGCAATTAGGAGTATATTCAGGCAAAAGTAGTTAATAGTTTGTTTATAGTGAGAATTGGACCTTAAAAAGAAGAATTAATTAAAAAATACTTTAATATGATTTATTTGAGCTGTTTCAAGCCTATATCTGTATCATTTACTAAATAGGATATAGAAAGTCATTAGTTGTAAGGGTTTTGTCTTTTGTTCTGTTTGTTTTGTTGTCAGGTCTTTTATTTTGATATCCTGTTCTGTGTTCAGTCTTTTATTTTGAAATCTGATCATGTCGTGCACTTTCCACTTCCTGTTTATCTGTATAAAGCCACTTCAAACTCAACATGTCACTGCGAAGTATAATTGTGAGCGTTCCATAGTTCTGTCTTGTTCCTGTCGGTTCTGTATTTCTGTTCTTGTTTTGGATATTCAGGATTTTGACCTGTGACCATTTTTTGGATTGCCCTTTGGATTTGTTTGCTTGCCCTTCGGGGATTTTACAATAAAACCTCTTGCATTTGGATTAGTCTCTCTACCGCTTGTGTGAGCAGCCCAAGTTACATTAGTAATAAGTTATTAAATACTTTCTGGAAAGAGTCATTTATACATTCATCTATTTACATGATTGAAGATGTCATTAATGACTAGTAATGAATTACTTTTATTGAGTAATTTATCCAACACTGCTTTTTACCCGTCTGTTATTAAAAGTGTTGGTATGGTTGTTTGTCCACCTGGTATATGGTAACCTAACCTTTCTGTGAGAGACTGTATTTGGTACAAACTGCTATGAAAGTAATTGGACAAATGTAAGAGGTGAAATCTGTGACATGGCCTCACTGATAAACAATTTATGTCAAAATGAATAAGTGGACAAATGAACTCTAAGATTAAAATAATGCATACAAGAAACTTAAACCACACACACAAAATAATGCAATAGGAACAAAAGAGTGTTGATCAAACCAATGAAATGATTAGGCATCAAACACATGATGAAGTTTATTATACAGACATGACAAAAAAACACAAGGATGAGCGACATAAACCTCAAACCAAACCAAACACTTTTGTTGTGAGCTCCCTCAATAAAAAAACTTTATTTTTTATTTATTATTTATTTCAAAGAAACAAACCCAAAATCTTTAGAAATGTTAGGTGTGGGTCAGTACATCAATATGGCGATGTATTGTTGTCTTCTCCGTGCAATATGAGAATCAATATGCTGGCATCAAATATTGATAATAAAATGAACAAACAAGATGCTCTAAATAGATTTCTCAGCATCGGGGTGCCGCTAATCACGTGAATGATGGGATTGAGGGAAACGTGAACAAATGTTAACTAGTCTGAAAGAGATTAGGATAGGATGGCGGATGCAAGTAAATTAAAACATGCCTCAGCCACGTTTAAGTTCAAATGCTTTGATAACATTTGATGGGCTGATAAAATTAGAAATGTAGGGGAGACCGGGGTTGGTTGTCACAATTTGTACTCATGCATGAATTGCTCATCTTCAAAAAATCTTTCAGCAGTAATTCCTACATGAAATGAAACTTTGGAGTCTTGGCTTTAAATGTGTATACGTTTTACTTTTAGAATGTATTGTAACAGGAAGTAATTAACCATCAAAGACACTCTGACACAATGTGACAACCAACCCCATCACGGGGTTGGTTGCCACAGGGTATGGGGTTGGTTGTCCCTATAGAGGTTCAATAGGATTTCAGTGATAAATTGGGATCTGAAAAGATAATGCGTAACTTTTTAGTTTTTTAAGCTAGAAACTGCAAATAAGTTTTAATATGAATACCACTCATATGGTAGTTGTCATCAATGTCCATTATGTTTAAACAATGAGATTAAAGTGGGTGATCAGTTACTTGAATTGTCTACTGTGTTGAGAAATAAAATGAAAATTTTTTTAGTGTTAAAACCTCTTTATTTAATGCTTTATTTATTTTATTTTAACAGCAAACAAAAACAAACAAACAATCAGACAAACAGTCTTATAAGGTCTACATGTCCAATACTCACATGTGACAACCAACCCCACAAGCTATGTGACAACCATCCCCGACTGACTTCTTGACAAACATGATAAGCTAGCTGCCACACGGCTTTAACTTGATAGCTAAAAGATGACTCAAAATAAAGCTAATACTTTTAGCTTTTTAATGAGTGTTTTGTTTTTGAATGACTAATATCCTACAAGATCTCAACACAAAAACAACACCAACATGAACATTTACTCTGACCCATAAAAATAAAACATTGTCTCCTAACCTCAATGTTTTGTGTCTGCTCAGCAAAATTTCAAGTGCAAATGAGTAAGCTATTAAAGGCTAACAAATTGATATCAAAATTGTACCACAGCGCCATGTAGTGTGTCTGGAATAAGCAGTGTGACAACCAACCCGTGAGACAACCAGCCCCGGTCTCCCCTACCAGGTTTATACAAAACACATTTTTATGTTGTTAAATATGTCAAAGACACAAAGCTTTACAAACAAAAGCTGTTTATTTAAAGGAACAGTATGTAGGATTGTGGCTAAAACTGGTACTGCAATCACACAACTGGTGGCCAATACACAACATGACAACATAAACATCAGTTGAGGGCTGCAACTCCACTTTTTAAAAGACAATATCTTGGCCAGACCACTGTTGTCAGTGATATAAGTATTTGAAATGAAAATGATTTCTTAATGTCTAGTGACATATCAGAGCCATTTTATGATTAATTGATATAAATTTCTTACATACTGTTCCTTTAAGTGTAAAATGTTTAATGTACTTTAAATGTTACATGTTGCTAATATGTTGTTCATTTACACATTTGTCATTTTGTCTAGTTGTTGTTTCATTTTAAAAGACGAGTAGATCATCCTACATTTTCTGCTTGCACTCTTATAATTTTCAGACAGTGCTCCTAGTTTTTGTGGACTTGAATAAAGAAACAATGGTTGACTTAACCTTTTCCTGGACATTTAGTTTTATTAGTTTGGCAGATTAGCAAGCAATACATCCATTATCCAAGAATTGCAGCCTCACAACAGCATTGTTATCACAGGACACATATCATGTATCATATCGTATAGTGAGGTACCCTGTGATTTCCCACCCCTAATCAATACAATATTGTCTATCTATAGTTTCAGGTTAATTTATCTGGCTACATTCAGAGGAACGTCTTTCATTCCTACATGGAATCCATTGAGCTCAGATTGATTCTCTGTATACGAGCTTCAAGATATCATCTTGTGTGTCTAGACAACTGCAACCCGGGACTGTTTGTGTAATGAAGCTGTATTTATTACATACTGAAACAATCCCAAAAGTTCTCTGACAATTTACTATTTGCAAAAAGATTTATTTCAGTTATCTTCTAACCAAATGCCGTACACATTTTCTCTTAGTGAAATATAGTGTAAAGGACTGTGTCTGTTGTATTTCAGATGTTGTGCAGATTCAGATAAATAAGACTCAAGAGTTGAATCACATCGCATGACAAAGTCTGGTTACTTTCACTAAACGACACACTTTTATATATTTAGCTCAACTGCTATTAGCAGCACAAAAGGTTGTGGGTTTGATTCCCAGGTAACACACACGCACACACAATAATGAAAGATGCATATCGTATGTGAATTGTGAAGATGCCAAAATCATAAATGTAAATGAAAGTGGCACAGACTTACCTGTGTAACGCTGTCTCTCATGGTGGGTGAGCGTTGTTTGCGTGTGGTGGTGGTGGCCATGGTAGTGGTGGTCTCCATGATGGTGGTGGACATGTCGGCGAGCGGAGTGGTGGACGTGGTGTCGGTGGTCATTACAGACGGCGTGTCGCCGACCAGACGCAAGTTGCCCTGCGCCTGAACGTTGGGGTCGCCCTCCGCGGCGAGTTTAAGGACCTGCAGGCCGTTATAATACAGACCCGAGATCTGACCCTGGAAATTACGACCCTTCTCACCGCCACCTACTTTGATGAACGCCTGGCTGTTAAATATCGTCAGCTGCCGACCTGAAGAGAGAAACAGAGAAGATGGAGGAAACGTCAGAGTCTGGATCTTGGTGTTGTGATGAGATCAGGACAAATCTCTCGCCTGTTAACACTGCAGAACGCTGACTTTACAACTCGGACTACAGTCTTGTCATCATTTCTCATGAAAAATGGACCCAAATAAATAAATGTGACCCGTGCTGGCAAAATGATTCGGAATGAGCAAATTTTTTGAGTTATTTATATTTTGACATACTCTAATAAAAGGGGACATATACAATAACTGACTTTTTCATGTTTAAGTGCTAGAATTTGGTCCCCAGTGCTTCTTTAACTTATAAAATGTGAAAAAGATCGACCCAGTAACTTAGTTTTGGTAAAAAATTCTCTGCAAGCATGTGAAAAAAATAGCTCATTAAAATTTAGCTCCCCTTGTAATGTCAGAAGGGGATCTTATTATAATAATAATCTGCACTGTCCAACCACGGCACTGACATTTAGTGTAGAGATCAGCTCATTTGCATTTAAAAGGACACACACAAAAAATGCACATTATTCCCCACAATTACAAAATGTCAATTTGAACATGTTATAATAAATGATCTGTGGGGTATTTTGAGCTATAACTTCACATGTGTACTCTGAAGACACCAAAGATTTATTTTACATCCTAAAAAGTCTTGAGAAATCTGAAGTTAAAGATTCAAAAGCAAAATCACTGCATCCATACTTTTAAAATCACGGTAAAACTAATAGATTTAGCACACAATGTCTTAAACAATATCTATAGGAAATATATGCTTTTTTCTTTCTTTTATTGTTTGATTGACATTGAGACAGACAGCGTTACGATCTACTGTAATTTAATGATCTAATATAATCTTACACATCAGATGTTTAACCAAACACTCACTTAAGACATAAGAGATTATATCTGTCTGGATTCTTGTCAACACAGATATTATTAAAACTGTAATTCTGTGTATTTATGAATATATCGGGGTCTGTGTGCTTCAGATCTGTCAACTCTTTTAATATCAATGAAGTACAGCACTTTATTTTCTAATTTCATGTTTTAAAACTAACACCAAAATATTTAGATGCGCCTCTCAGAAAACATACAAATAAACATCATTTAAAATGTTTAATGACTATTTAGGGCATTGCGATCACTAAATGAGGGCTTAATGTACTAATTTTCAGAAAAACCTCATTTGACATTTATACTTTCCTTTGTATGTAGATCAAAATTAGGCTGAGCACATTAACACTCATTTTGCCAGCACGGGTCACAACAAATGTACTTTATGTACCAAACTTGTGTTTTTATTTAGTTTCATACTGTGTCACGTCACATTCGGTAAGAAGGATCTGTCTAACTCTACAGTGCTGTCAGGACGAGTGAGATTTACAGTCTGTTTAACATCATCAGTGAAGAGGTCCTGAAGCTGTAATGATCTTCTGACAAACTAACAGACTTCATCACTTATGCAGGATGTCAGAAATGTCTGTCTGAGTGTGTCAGAAGATGATGTGTATAGAGAAAACATTCACACAAACACAACATCAGCATTCTGAGACCTTCACACGTCTTGACCTCTCTCAATGTTTTTGACTTTCTGAAATCAAATCATACATTTCCATACAGGTTTTCTCCAGGGTTTACTTTCACATCAAGATAATCTTAGTGGACGCTCTTTCAATGGCCACATTTACATGCACCCTCATAATGGGATTATACTGGGATTTTGGTAATATTGTAATCACAATACTTTGATGAAAATAATGAGATAAATCTTGTGCGTGTGTGTTTGTCACGCACCTTAAGCGTGAATTCATTTTAAACTTGACATTAGGAAGTTTTCCCTGAACTCTCGCTGTCAGCAGAAACAGCTAAAATTAAAGTTGCAAGCAGCAATGGAAGGGCCCTCGCACGCATGTGCACCGCCACCCTATGGTCTTAGTAAAGCAGTGAATATGAATTTAAGTGGGTGAATTTAGGTGGATATTCAAAGAAAGTTTGATGTGCCACACCTCCTGTGCACACCAGGTGGAGCTATGACTGTAACTGATTGTTGTCAAGATCTCGGCAATTTAGCATCACAAAGGCCTTTAGATAAGACTGACCAAATATGATGTCGATCTGATTACATTTCTAGGAGGAGTTTGTTGAAATCACAGCGAAAATTCAAAATGGCTAACTTCCTGTTGGGTTTAGAGCTTGGTGACAAGAGATTTTTTGTAGATCTTGGGGTGATAGATGATCCTACCAAATTTCGTATCTGTAAATTTTTCGTAGTGGGAGAGCATTTTTGCAGGTGGCGCTATCGAGTGCCCACTTCTGATACCTATATCACATGCAAATTTTCATCACTTCTGAGGTGTGTGCAAAATTTCATGAGTTTTCGAGCATGTTTAGGCCCTCAAAAATGCAATTCATTTCGGAGAAGAAGAAGAAAAATGAATTTCAAATTATCTTGACATAACATGTTGTATTCTTAAAGCTTACGTGTACTCGATAGAATGTGTTGTTTTAGACAGCAGAAGCATACTTTGCTAAATTAGCATGGATGAACAAATGAGATTTTACTTGGATCAGAGATTCGCTCAAGCTGAAATACATTTGTCAATATTTACAATTTTACATGGTGAATTTAGGGCTTTAAGTTATTCAATAATATACACGTTTATAATTTTAACAGCATTTAAATGGAATGACTGAAAGTCAACAAACAGTTACAAAACCAACGTGTTTATGTGGTTGTCGGCTATAATGCACACTTTAGCGATGGCCCCTAAATTCAAGAATATGAACCGTCCAACTTTATCTATTTATTAAGTCTATCGGCTACACATTAGCTACACGTGTGGTAACGGCGAAGACCCCAACTTATATGCATTAGCAGTCCACTTCAAAATATACTAAATATGGACAGGAAATTACATTATGACATTTTTATTATCATGTCAGGATAACCAGAAAACAACTCTCGAGATCAGGAGAAAATTAAGTTGTGATCAGGAGAAAACATGCAAGCAAAAATAATAATCGTGCATGTCCTCTCTCGGCCTCCGTAGTGGACAGTATATGTGAGTTCATTATTTGTGCTATGTGTGAATAATCAGAAAATAAAACTGCAATAAAAACTGTAGCTCCAATAATGTAAATATCTTCCTGCCATTAAATCTTTACTCTGATTATTAGAAATAATCCCATTCCTGGTGTAAATGTAAACGTAATCCATGCTACAAGAAACGTGTTATGGAGTTCAGTTAGAAAAAAAGACACAAACAAAAGTACACGAGAGAGAAAGTCTGAATAATTTCTACTTGAGTTGAGCTCTTGAAGACTTTTGTTCCTCCTCAGTGAGTCGTGTGAAGGTGATGTCGCTCTGAATTTATATCCAGCACCATCACTGCTCCATCTGATCAATCTCAACATCTCACAGATAACGTGAGAAATAGAGATGTGAGATGAGGATGTAGATATGAGATTTAAATCTCAACCACGTCAAGACATCAAATTCTCATTGTCATCATTCAACAGGATTTTCTGCAATAATTCTGACTGTCAGGCTGGCCAGACGTGTGAAGGATCCAGACATACACCACACAGTCTGGACAGTGAACATCATATACACTGATAAATCATTTACAGAAGAAAGACACATATATGATTTAAACTTCAATTACAAACTGCATTTAACCATCATGAATACATTGAATCAATACATCATCTTTCTGAAACACAATTTATTTCATTCAAACACGTCCAGAAGTCAAGAGATAAATGTTAAAGGGACAGTATTCTCTCCGCAAACGCTCCGAGATGTTAGCTAGAAATAGACGTTTTCTCCTCCAATGAGATTAAATCCGTATCTGTCGATTCAAAATCATTTCTAGTTTAACCCTTTGAGTTTCTATGGGTAGAGCGAGAGTATTATGGATGTGTTAGTCTGTTTAGATCAATCCAAGTGTTTCTGTTTTCATTGGATTGAGTTATGTGCATTTAGAAGCAGATTTATGACTGAGGGCTTTAGATTCATTGAATCATTTGAATCTAAAGAACGTGCTGCCCTCAGGGGTTAGTGGAACGCCCGCTGAAACATTTACATCAGTAAACTCATTTAACCCTTTATATTGCCAGAATGACCCTGCAAACATAAAAACAGTGCACCACAATAAATATGAAACTACACACTGTTTCATAACATGACTTAACCTCATTTGTCGTCATTTGTCGTTAGGGCATCATAAATTAAATAATCAAATAAATTTTTAGAAACAGAAACGGCCAGGGGACGTGAGGGCGGTCTGAGCTCAAAGGGTTAAAGCTGGATCAAATCAGACGATGACGTCACAGCGAGCGCAGATGTAATATTTAGTGAGATAAAGTCCCTTTAACTTTTACAGGTTTGGATCGTTTAATTGTTGGTTTCATCAGGACGGGACACAGTTAGGGGTTAAGGGAAGATTATGTGGGGTTATTCATAAGATTAATACTCGGAAGAAGTGCAGTCCGAATAAACATTCATCAGATTTCCAGTAGAAACTTTCTCTTTGATTTTCAGTACAAATATTTGCCCGAAATAAAAAGGTCGAATGACCGTGGTGTAAAGAAACGGACTGCAGTTCCTTCAGAGAGGTTTAGCGTGATTAGACATTGGTTCATTAGTGGGTTTGGTGATGTTTAATTACCTTTGTCGAGTAGCCACTCGTCAACTACCCGACCGAGTCGGTACGGGATTCTTTGTCTAGCAATAGCCAGTCGTTCATTATCAAAGTTCCCTTTGAAGAACAAACAAATTCAACAGGTTACAAGCTGGAAGGTCAAAGGTTAAAGTTTAGCATGTCATCGTTTAGCAGGTTATGATCAAATTTAGGCATTAAACTGTTTTTGAGGTTAGAAGGTTACCATGTGTTTTAAAGAAGAGATTTTAGGAGTTAAGCATGTTTATGAGTCATTTTAGCGGTTCTGGTTTATTACAGAGCAGCGTTATAAAAACACCAAACAATGATCGATTCATTCACATGAAAACATCCAACAAGAACTTTCTCATATCTGCATTTCTTGAGAGAAAGATGTTTTTTAAATATTTTTAATGTCACACCAAACCCTTTTTTTAAGGATTCCACATCAGATCTGTCAAGACAAACACACAAACACACACACACACACACACTCGCAAATGTGTGCATGTTTGTATGTATGTGTGTACTCGTGTGTGTCTGTACAATATGTGTGTTTGTGTAGGTGAATGGGTTCGGGTTAAGTAAACAGAGAAAGCAGGCAAGGCTGCAAGAAGGATTTTTGTTACTCCCACACAGTCGTTGTTTTGGACAGCAGAGGTCTGCATCATACTGCACGAGTTCTCTCTAAATAATAAATGGGGAAAAAAACTGGTTTTGGTGTGACGTGTTCAATTATTTAAAATATCTTGGGAAATTTTTATCATAATAAATAAGCCAGAAAACATTTTTCCCTCAGAGAGACAGAATGAGAAAGGTGCCGTCAGATTGATAAAGCTCCTTTACTGTCTATTTATACCAGTCTTTTACTGTTGTTGTGTTGTATTTGTTTACGTTAGAAAATATCTGGACATCATCATCATCATCATTGTGTGATTTCATACAGACTATGTGTGTTATGATATTGTTGTCATGTCATGTGTGCTCACCTGATGGAAATCGCTCCAGTACGGGCAGATTGTCCACCTGAAGTGTTGCGTTTCCTCCACTCCTTGTAAATCTCACCACATGATATTTCCCATCACTGATCATCATGCCACTCTCCTCGATGATGATGTCATCCGTCCCCACGTTAAATATAACTCCAATCCTTCCTCGCTCCTGACAGACAGACAAACAGAGAGAGAGAGAGACAAACAGGTTAGCAGTTCCCATGATGCATGAGTTAATTCTGTCTCTCTGAATGCTTTTGCTCACTCATAATTCATCTTTTTCGTCTTATAGTCACACATCATTTTCACAAATAGAGCTCATTAAACTCCAACAACAACATGATGACGTGATTAAAGAGTGTTGTATTCTTCAACTTCAATGTCACCATGAATCTATCTGACAGGACTCACAATCATGTTCATGGATGATGTATTGTAATAAAGTTTTTCACAATCGCATACTTTTACATTCAAACTATTACTACTACTGCGCAGAGGATCGGCTTGTGAAATCAAACTATCACGAGAGTAATTCACAAGCAATACTCACACACCAATCGACCTGCACAATGCCACATAAAATCAAACACATCCATGCTTTCAATGGTACCAAAATCAGAAACCAAGGATAACGCCACTTACAAGAGACCCTATATTCATTTATATATGAAAAATTTGGTTCCAAAACGCAATAAATCTATTTTGACTCATTTGGGTAAAAACTTGTTTTCTATACCAAGAAAGTGACAAGATGAAAAACATTATTTTCTGTTAGAAACTTTCACATAGCATCTTTAGGTTATAAAAATATTAAAAAATGATACTGATTTTGGTAGTTACTATTAAAAAAAGCAGTTTATCGCATTTTAGAACCAAACACTTTAAAAAAGTGTTGAGCTGGGACTCTCTCCAGCAATCAATTTAGGCTAAAATAGAGCTAAGTTTGAGCTGTCAGTGAAAGTCTAATAGACATCTACAATAACCCAATAATAGACAATACATATACATTTAGAAAAAAATGAAAGCAAACACCTTGAACACCTGTTGACTATGCTTACATGTTAGAATATCAAACATTATCAAGTTATTTTGTAAAAAAATGACATGTCTATACTTAGTGTCATTTCAACGTCTCGGATTTTGCTTGCTGGGTCTATTCAATTCAATTTCATTTCTATTGTGCTTTTCACAATTGTTTAATTGTTTCAAAGTAGCTTTACATTAATAGATGCAGAAAAAACACAGAAAAATCATAAAACATAAACAGCAGAATACAGCGGTTAAGATTAACCATACTAGCGAGCGTAGTAAGAATGTAATGTATGTAAGAGGGTGCTAAGTTAAGCCAATGTCAGCAGTCTCATCAGGGGTTAAAAATCCTGTGGGCGAAAAGTCTTGTGAGAGAGCCAGACATAGCTGATTCTATAGAGAATATAACCTCACCTAAAGGATTATTAGGAACACCATACTAATACTGTGTTTGATCCCCTTTCGCCTTCAGAACTGCCTTTATTCTACATGATGTTGATTCAATAAAGTGATGAAAGCATTCTTTAGAAATATTAATAGGATAGAATCTTGCAGTTGATGGAGATTTATGGGATGCACATGCACGACACGAAGCTCCCGTTCCACCACATCCCAAAGATGCTCTATTGAGTTGAGATCTGGTGACTGTGGGGGCCATTTTAGTACAGTAACAATTTGAAACGATTCAAGCTTTGTGTAAGAGCCATATATGGTGTTATCCTGATTTTGTACACTAGGTGGATTATTGAGATTGGGAAATGTATAAAATAGGTAAAGAGGAAATGCTGCACAGGTGCGGGTAATGAGCATTGGAAAGCCATATGTAAGATCTGTATGAATTTGTGACTTTGTAAACTCTTTTGATATTTAAACCATATGTGAATAAACAAAATATAGAGTCAAACAGCATTTGCCCACAACCTCTGTGAGTGACTGATTGGCAGTCACCGCTATACTTTGTGACATGGTGCATTATCCTGCTGGAAGTAGCCATCAGAGGATGAGTACATGATGGTCATAAAGGGATGGACATGGTCAGAAACAATGCTCAGGTAGGCCGTGGCATTTAAACGATGCCCAATTGGCACTAAGGGGCATAAAGTGTGTCAAGAAAACATCCCCCACACCATTACAACATCGCCATCTGCCTGCACAGTGGTAACAAGGCATGATGGATCCATCTTCTCATTCTGTTTACAACAAATTCTGACTCTACCATCTGAATGTCTCAACAGAAATGTTTCAGTCTTCATTTTTCAGTCTTCAACTGTCCAATTTTGCTAAGCTCGTGCAAATTGTAGCCTCTTTTTCCTATTTGTAGTGGAGATGAGTGGTACTTGGTGGGGTCTTCTGCTGTTGTAGCCCATCCGCCTCAAGGTTGTGCGTGTTGTGGCTTCACAAATGCTTTGCTGCATACCTCGGTTGTAACGAGTGTTTTTTTCAGTCAAAATTACTCTTCTATCAGCTTGAATCAGTTGGTCCATTCTCCTCTGACCTCTACCATCAACAAGGCATTTTCACCCACAGGACTGCCACATACTGGATGCATACTTTCCCATTTTGACATTCAGTTTGGAGTTCAGGAGATTGTCTTGACCAGGGGCCTCATTTATAAACGTTGCGTACACACAAAAGAAGGCGTACGCCACTCTCTACGCAATAGTTGTTATTTATAAAAAGCAAACGTGACGGGAAAATGTGCTGTCCGTCACGCAAGCTCTGACCAAGGCGTACGCATAAAAACGGGTGAAATGAGAAATGGCGACACCGACGGCAGATGGAAGAAACACGTGAAAGTGAAAGTAAAAATGACAACACTACCCCTCATAAATAACATGAAGACTTCACAAAACAAGTCTTACAATTAACAGCCTACACGAACACCCGTTTGATCGATCAGCAGTGAAACAAAATAAATAAATAAATAAATCGAAAATTACAACAAAAATTCAAATGAACACATATTTGCTAAAAGAAAAGTGAAATATGTTCTGCAATAATATTGGCATGTTGTGCAATTCATCCTCTATGTACAAAACTGATATTCTCGTCAATGTGTCCGTCTGGCGGAGCAGATATAGATGCAATTACATAGACAGATAGATAGATAATTAAGGAGATATATAGTTAGATAGATAGATAAATAAATAGATAGATGTATTAATTGTCCACTGGGGAAAGTTGTTTTCATATTAAACCATATCTTCATAATCTAGTACGGAATTATGGTATTCATGCATATGTCTTTAGTGTGTTTTATTTTTGATAAAACAATGTATGGCGTATGTCTCAAACATTCAGGAAGCAACAAGAAATTACATTTGCGCTGAACAATGTCCCATTTCCACGTCGATTATTACTGACATCTGTAGCTTGTCAGATGCAATTAAATGAATGGAAATAAAATGCCCCATCACAATGCGTGATGCCCACACTGTGCCCTCCAAACAACGTTTTTCTCCTCTTTTCCCCCTCGCCAACGATAACTTCTACTTCACATTGAGTGAATTTACGTTTTTTTTTTATTTTCTCTATGTGTTTGCCATGATTTTGCAATCAATGCATATTAACTTGTGGGCGTTTCACGGACTATTTATGGGCAACTATGGGCGTGTCATGAAGCCGCAAAAGCTGCGCTACATTTAGAAATGATTGTGATTTATTAAGGGAAAAATGCGTAGGATGTGCGTGCGCGCGGTTTAATAAATCCGAATATTTCTGTGCGTACGCCCGTCCTATGTTTCATCCGTACGCCACTTCTGACGCAAATCCTACGCAAAGTTTTATAAATGAGGCCCCAGGACCACACCCCTTAATGCATTGAAGCAACTGCCATGTGATTGATTGATTAGATAATTGCATTAATGAAAAATTGAACAGGTGTTCCTAATAATTCTTTAGGTGAGTGTATTATATAATAAGTATGATTTTTTGGGGGGGGTTAAAACATAATATATATATATATATACACACTGATAAGTAGATAAGATGAGAGCAGCTGGTGGTTGTTGGTGTGACATCGGCTGGGCATCTCATTGAAGGACGGCCAGCAGAAGACATACAGGAGAAGACCGTTCAATAGCTTTGGCCCTACTACTGAAAAAAAGATGCTGCCTCCATTTGCCTTCTTTTTTGACTGATGGACAGACAACAACCACTAGTTTACTGATCAAAGTGACCTAGCTGGTGTGTAGGATCCTAAGAGATCACTGATGTAGTTTGGGGACATGTTCTGTAATGCTTTATAAAATATAATATTTTATACCACGGGTCTGTTGAATGCTGCATTCTGATTGGCTGAGAAATGTTCTATGGGTGTTGATTATTTTTCTGTAAACCGCACACCTTACTTTTCAAATGTCTTAAAAATAGGCACCAGATCAATATTTGTGGTAACCGTGGTATAAGCGGAATAATTGACTCCAGTCCTTTGAATTATTTGAAAATAATGCACACCTGCGGTGTAACGGCACTCCGCTTCGCGTCGTGCCACATAACCACCTTGGTGTGCATTATTTTCTTATAATTCAATGGCCCGTCGTCAATTATTCCTTACGAAATCAATCCTTGACTGGAAGGAAAATCTTATCCCAGAACATGTCATCATAGCAAAATGATACCCCCAAATATAATTTTATACCCTAATATATTAAGTTTCACCTGCTGCCGGTAGAGGCGCTAATTTAGTAAATGCATCTATTGGTCATATTTGGTAAAATAGGCAAATGACCAAAGCAGTCATATGGGTTGAATAAATCTGTGTAAACATCTCTAGACCTGAAGATATACAGTACAGTAAAGAGTGGTTTCATACTCATTCTTTTCACTTTTGTTTTCATTTTCCTGTTTCATGATCCAAAACACACAGGAGACTCACTCTGCAGTCACAAACATCATTAAAATCTCTCCAGATCCCACAGCTGAGCGCAAACAATCCCACAATCCCTTGGGCTGAAGTCTGTCTTCATTCTACAGACACAAACTCACCTCAACTATTTTCTCTGAGACATGGAGATTAATAATCATTCACAGTCATTATAAAGGTCTGATTGTATTGACAACTGATACCATCACTGTACTAAATATACTTTCAGCAGTAACAACATAAACTAACAGCTTTTGTGGACCAAACTCAACTGATCACAAAGGAAATAAATAACAAGTCAATGAGCTTATATGTGCATCAGACATTACACTGAGCTAACATTACCGTGTAAAATTAATCTTTACAATGTTAACTACAGATAGGTGGCCAAACATCAACATCTCCCCTCGTATTTAGGAAACTTTTCCACAAGGCACAGTATTTGTTCCAGAGTTCAGTTTAGTCACTAGTCAGACCACTAAACAAACACAGACCAAAAGTTAACTTCAGGCTAGTCTCGCGTAGCCAGACCTTCAATACTGAAGGTCTGGTGTTTTTCGCTGCTTTTTCTGGACAACGCCCGCCCACGAGCTGTTTGACCGACATGTCATTCAACCAATCTCAGTTTGTTTCATCTAGCGTCACGTTTCGGACTCCCCACAATAACGAGCCGGCTGGCAACAAGTCAGTTATTGAAATAACCAGCCGCAACCAAATAGTATCTAAATAAACAACATTACTCACCATAGAACAACGTTGTGCACTTCATCAACAGCCACACCAATGAGACGATCTTGTTAAACGTCTGTTTGAAGCATATCTCTCCACTTTTTAACACATACAGTACAAGCAATTCAGGAGAACCAAACTTTTAAACTCCACTAACTGCCTTAAAGAAAACTCTTGGACGTCTTTTAGAGAGTCGATGCCGCGAACTTTGCATATTTTTGAGAATCCAATGTTTAGCTGATCATGATAACTGCTCATTATTATCCACGTGAACACGATTGATTATCTTCCTCAATGGAACGTCAGAGCTTTGTTTTCCAGGGACTGAAACTAATCGCGACACTCGCGTCTCCTGGAAATCCGTTTTTTTCCAACCAATCAAAGACGACTTTAACATTTTCACAGGGTTTCCAGAAAAGTGTACGAAAAACATCAGACGTTCAGCTAACAGTTTGTGGGCGTGACGTCTGAGGCTGAGACTAACTTCAGGCCAGATGCGTAAACGTGGCAACGTGTGTGCATCCGATGAAACCGTCTATAGTAATACCAAAATACAGTTTGATGATTCATCCTTTAGAAAAAAAGTTAACCACAGTTTTACTAGAGTAACCACAAATCTACTCTTACTGTATTAACTCCATTTGAACCATTATACAACATTTGTAGTAAAACTATGTTATTAAAAATAAAAAAAAATGATTTGAATCAGTGAGGCTCAATACTGTGTGTGTGTGTGTGTGTGTGTGTGTGTGTGTGTGTGTGTGTGTGTGTTTTACACAAATATTGGTGTCCTGTGGTGAGATAAACACTTTCTCTTTCTGCAGACATGAACAGTTATTCTCTAATTGTTTTCTTTAAATAAGTCTCTAGATATAAGTATGTGTATGTACGTACAGCTCACTGATCTTTCAATCTCTCTCACTGCAAATGTATTTCACAATAACACTCGTGCAATACTTACAGACACGATATGTAAGATGTTTGTATTAAAAATGACCCAAAATCACTAATACAGTGTTTACATGTGTACTTGATCTTATATGTTTCCAACAATTTTTAAAGGGGACATATGAAAATCTAACTTCATGTTTAAGTGCTATAATTGTGTCTCCAGTGCTTCTATCAACCTTTAAAATGTGTAATAGATCAACCCAGTAACTTAGTTTTGGTAAACCATTCTCCACAAGCATGTGAATAGCTCATTGAAATCTGGCTCCCCTTTGTGATGTCAGAAGGGGATCTTATTATAATAATACCGCCCCTTAATCTGAACTATACAACCACAGCACTGCCATTTAGTGTAGAGATAAGCTCATTTGCATTTTAAAGGACACACCCAAAAACTGCACATTTTTTCTCACACCTACAAAGTATCAATTTGAACATGTTATAATAAATGATCTGTGGTGTATTTTGTGCTAGAACTTGACATATGTACTCTGGGGACAACAAAGATTTATTTGACATCTTAAAAAGTCTTGTGAAACGTCTCCTTTAAATCCAGAGAGATGATCATTTTAACCAGTGTAAGGTCCCTCCTCATTATTTTGACTGTCATTGGTGTCCATGTTGTGCTCAGTTTGTGTTTTTACCGCTGTAAAGAAAATACTGTAGGTGTGTTTGACTTCATGTTGTGATGTCCACAATGATTCATCTGCACAGCTTCACATGCAGCAGTAGCCATTGAGCGACTAAGAGTTTCAGTGTTTTCCAAACACTCACTGACGAGTCGATGAAATGATGCATGTGTTAACTAACATGTCATGAATCTATCCAGTAGTGGGGGGTTTCACATTTACTAATTTATTGTATTGTTACTGCAGTAAGCAACATAACCCTTGTTACAATACACAACAGATAGGTCAAAGCAAGACATATCTAATATAAGATAGAGATCATATATTATTAAACAGTTAGTTCCAATCCTTGATTCTGATAGGTCAATAGGTGTGCTTTAGTCACGATAAAACCAGAGTCGTATAATAATAGAGTTACGACACTCACATAGACGTCTGTTGTAAGAATGGAATGCGACATTTGTAGTAAAACTATGTTATTAAAAATAAAAAAAAATATTTGAATCAGCGAGGCTCAATAATGTGTGTGTGTTTGTGTGTGTGTGTGTGTGTGTGCGTGTGTGTGTGTGTGTGTGTGTGTGTGTGTTTTACACAAATATTGTTGTGCTGTGGTGAGACATGAACAGTTATTCTCTAATTGTTTTCTTTAAATAAGTCTAGATATAAGTATGTGTTTGTACGTACAGCTCACTGATCTTTCAATCTCTCTCACTGCAAATGTATTTCACAATAACACTCGTGCAATACTTACATTCATTTCAATCGATGAAATTACAGTTTCTCTTTACATTTTCAGACATTTTATGAATATAGTCAACAGTGATATTTTATGAACTCTGCTGTAGGTAATGATTATCGTTAATAATAACTAGAATTTTTTTTATATTTTAATGAGTTGTGTATAATGTGTGAATAATATAGATTTAATGGTTTAATATTTTATTACTGGTGGTCATCTACTTTATACTTATCTTTTTTTAATATATTACGAGTAACACTAGGGGGCAACAGCGACAAGCTAAATGCCTTATAAGAAAGTCACAATGCTTCACAATGCTGCTATGTGTTTCATTGTGTTTGTTAAGTAATACGAGTGATGTATCCTCGAAAATCATGTATATTAACATTTAATGTCTACTATAAATACAATTAAATATGAATTTAGTGTGTTTCTGTGATGCTTCACTGTTACAAATAACCGCGTTGGCGATCTTTTTTGTGATTTTAATATAGTAAAAGTGTAGGAATTATGTTTTTAGCAGATTGATCGCCATTTATATAGCCATATTTTTGCTATAAAAATAAAAGATACTGTAAACTGTGTTGCTGTGGTTGGTATAGATAACCACAGTTATCTTTGGGTCACCATTAACTGTTTATCTTTATTAAGTTTATTATTTTTAGTAAGTATAGTGATCAATTCACATAACAAGCTAATATTTACCTAAAATAGCTGAAAACCTATGCAAACAGATTGACAGCCCTGCTTGAACGTTACATGAATCACGTGACCGCGCGGCGGCGAGATCAAAGCGTTTCGTAACTCTCTTATTATACGACTCTGGATAAAACACTGCTATGACCGCTTCACCTAACGGTTCTGTTTATCACTGCGCCCTTAGCAACCACACATATATCGGTTTGTTGTTTTTATTTGAGCTTTCATGCTTATTACACATTGGAACACATTTTTGTTCATGGTCAGGGACTATTTTTTCTAGCGGAAGGAATGCTGGTTGCACTAATATTTTTTTTTACTTTAATATTGTGTGGTAACCGTTTTATAAAAGCAATAATGTACTTGAGGCTGTGCTGTATCGTGAATAAGTAACGGCTGAAGCGTCATGCCTAACAACACCCTTCAGGCGTTACTTATTCACGATACAGCACAGCCTCAAGTACCTTATTGCTTAAATATAATATCTAAGAAGTTAACCGTAACATGTAATTATGACCACAGATGCTTAGAATGATATATTATTCATTTATTCTGTAACGTGTTCTCTTCTCTGTAATTAAACACACACAGACTCTCATTAATCTCATCTTTCTATCTATCCTGTGGTAAAACATGACTGTTAATGTAGTTAAAGTAGTAAATGATGCATGACCAAATGATTTTCCATTCCAACAGAATGAGAGCGCTAGATCTACTGAGAGCTACATGAATCACGTAATCCAGAGCGAGATCAAAGTAGGTGCGCTTGACTTCACGCGCCACCACGAGCGGATGACAACAAAGTAACGCGCAAGTACTTTCATCCGCTCATCATTTCTTGTGGAGAGCATAAAGTCAAACACATCTAATGTGTCGTCTGCTTTATTATTGTTCGGTGACTTCTACTGGTAAAGATGACATATTCTGCCTTATAGACGCTTTCATCGGACACACACACACACACACACACACACACACATCGCTGCGGTTATGCGCCTGGCCCTAAGTTAACTTCTGGTTTGTGCTTATTTATCAGTCTGGCTATTAACTAACATAACCTCTGGATTAAATACCTTGTAAAAGTGTTTCAGTTTCCAAAAGATGAGGAGAGATAGTAAGTGTTAGTAGTGTAGTTAACATTGTAAAGATTAATTTTACACAGTAATGTTAGGTCAGTGTAACAGTTGATACACTTTAGCTATGAACTCATTTACTTGTAATTTATTTCCCTTGTTATCAGAAATAATCTACTCTAAAAGACTCGGTTGTTATTGACTCTATGTGGAAGTCTGTCAGAGATCCTAAAAATCTGTTTGTTTATGTTCTTGGCAATGCATGTAATGAAAAATGATATCAAGTAAAAGTGTAAGATAAAAAATTAAACAGAGTTACAAAAAATACAAGTGTAAACAAATAAATAATCTAAAGTTATCAATTTAAAAAGAATCTACGCCCCCCCCCCCCCTCTCTCTCTTTCTCTTTCTCTTTCTCTTTCTCTTTCTCTCTCTCTCTCTCTCTCTCTCTCCACTTTGTCTCCCTGTGGTGATATTTGTACAGATGAAACTCAGTTAATTATAATCGTATTAAAGTCTTCCATCATTAACTTAAAGCAATGAGAATGAGAATGTTAATTAAAAACAGAGTAATCAGAAAGACACAGACACTAAATTCTTAGAGAGAGAGAGAGAACAGACCGACAGAAAGAAATGAGGATATTCTTATGAATACAGGATTAAATGTGCATTGTTCAGGTGCATGTGTGTGTCTGTTTGTGCATGCGTGTGACTACTTTATTATATTTTGGGAACAAATTTGTACCAAAAAGTAAGCAAAACCTAAAAAAAACCTGAGCAGTATCTCCATCATTTGTAAACCAGCTATTAAAATACAGTTAATAGATTTTATTTCTCTTATGAAACAGTTGCTACATGTATACTTACAACTAGGGATGGGACGATTACCGGTTTCACGGTTAACCACGATAAAATGTCCTGACTTTTAGTAATATCGTTTAAAATGTAATTATCATTACAATCGTGTTTGATTACTGTGATTTTGAAAACTCGCAGTAAATCCTGTCCAACCAGAATCAGTTTGAAGCAGGCGCGCACATGCAACATAGTTTTTTGCAAAAGAAGGCATTTAAGGGATAATGTATTGTATTCATTCACGCTAAACTTATTAGACAGATTCATTTTTTTTTCCACAGAAATAATTTCAGGGACATGAAATATTAAATTGTGATTTTTAAAAATAAAACTTGTTCAAATGTTTTCAGTGTGTGTATAAGTTCTTTTTGAACATTTCCATCTCATTTGAACAAAAACATGATAATATTGATAACTGTGATAACTTTGGTCACTATAATCATGATATGAAAATTTCATACCATCCCATACCTCCTTACATCATGCCCCCTCACCGCCACTATCCCGCCCCCTCAAATCACATGTTGAATGGGATTTTAATGATAAAATGAGCTATTTAAAAACCACATTTGCCTAGTGTATTGTCTTCCTAGACGTGAATAATAAGATAAAATAGCAATATTTTAGTTAAGGACAGTCTGTGAGGCAAGGTCGAATTTTGACTGGTTGCTTGACATGTTCCCCCAACCAGTGTTGGGGTAACCCATTACAAGTAACGTGCATTACGTAATAAGATTACTTTTCTAAAGTAACGAGTAAAGTAACGCATTACTTTATAAATGTACTGAATGAACAATGTACTGAATTAAATTGAACGTAGTCATGTAGAATAATGCACTCGATGCGTGCGTGCCAGAGCTTGACATTTTTGCAATGAAAACAAGCAATTTCTGAATGCAGAACTTCTTAGTCACAAAAACACCTGCAAGGCCTGAAAGAGATAAAAGCCTCAGTCAAATAAGAAAAAGTATCGCAAAAGTAATGTAAGTATTACTTTCCATGAAAAGTAACTAAGTAATGCAATTAGTTACTTTTCTTGTGGAGTAACTTAATATTGTAATGCATTACTTTTAAAAGTAACTTTCCCCACCACTGCCCCAACCCTAATAACATAAATGTAAAATGTAAAATTTCTTGCACTTCGGAAAGCAAACACGACAGCTCCTCTAATTTCACCATGGACATTTGAAAATGGATTAAAAAGAGAGAAACTACAGCAACTACACTGTAAAAAATTCTGTAGAAATTACAGTATTACTTGGTATTACTGGCAACTAGCTGCCAGTAACTTACTGTAGATTTTACATTTATGTTATATATTGGCAACAGTTTGTTCAAAGTTAAATGAACATTAAACATTTTCAGTCTTTATCTTCTACAGTAAGTTACTGGCAACCAGCTGCATAATTACAGCAAATTTTTTACAGTGTACCACAACCTCTAAGTCTGAGCTCCAAATAAGCAGCATTGTGCTAATATATAGGTACGTGTTTTTTGTTCTTGTATATAGTACGATTCTTCAGAGCTCCGTACTTTGCTCACTATAGCTGCAGTCATTGTGGTTGTATTACCAAGATATTTGTTTATAATGTGTTAAAACTTAAGGAACGTACCACAATTATATGTATTTTCTAGCTGTGAGTATTATATGCATTCATGTGATCGCCCCCTCATCAGCGTCGGCACTGCTAAGACTAAATACACTCAGATTTGATTCATCAGACTGAAGGAGTCAGATGATAAGATCTGTTCTGATCTGATCTTTGTAGGATGAGATGTCAGTTTGTGCTGTTGTCATATATTTAAATAAGATCATCTGGACATCCTGTGTACTGTATAACCAAACCTGTACACATCAACAAGATAGAGTCTGATGATTGACAGTTAAAGGAGCGGTGAATCAAATACTCTATTTTAACTTGATCATTTGTTATATAAGAGGTCTTCATACTTAAATGAACATCCTGCAAGTTTCAGAACTGAAAACGTCCGTGCTACTGAAATATAACAGTTTTTGGCACCAAGCCAGTATTACAAGCGAGTGTGGAATTCGAAAAAATATGACGTCAAAGTAGAATTGAAGCACCTCCCCAAAGCCAAATACAACGACCACTTTTGTAGCCCCCCCCACAGCTTCGCGTGACACACGTGTGTCTCAACAATAAGTAAACATGTCTTTAAAGAATGCCAAATGTAACCAAAATTACTTTTAAATAATTTTTTTCTGAGAGACTTTTATTTTGACGCGGTGACCTGAAGTAACCATGGAAACGCATTTTCGGTTGTGAAAGGAAGAACACAGGCGCTGTATAACGGAGGATCAACATTAGGAATGCGTGGATAAAGTTTGCTTTTGAAGAAGTTCCAGCTCGCGTTTCTTTACTTTGTGTACACGGATTCATTTGTAAAGAAGTTGATGCTGGATTTGCAGAGAGACTGTGATTAAATACACCACTAATATTGCATCTGACAAAAATGACACAGCAGTATACACATTAAGTTTATTTAAGTTACTGCGTTTCACTATTGCTTTGTTAGAAGAGATCGCTTGATATGTCTGTTATAACATCAATGTCTAAACACGTTTGTTTGACTGTTTAAATTTACTAAAAACATTAAACGATTAATAAAGGTACAACACTTAACAACACGACTGTAATTTAACGGTAAAAATATGCAAAGTTATTGATAAGGATTTATCAGCCGCAGTTTAGATTTGGATGCGCGCTTACTGTGTTGTATACGGTAATTTAGTCACGTCGAGTTTCAAGTTTTGTTTCTACTTTAATATACGTATTGTCATATATGTGTATCATCTTTAGCACCCAGAATCTTTTGTGTCTCAAACATATTTGTGTTCGGCTGCTAGTTTTATCACATTAATGTTTTTAAAACATTTCCCTACATGTAATGACGGGGAATGAAGCTGTCCAATCATAGCAGTGGGTGTTTACGTCCAGGTCTTCAATGCGGCCCGCCCCTTCAAACAAACCATTTCTCCAGACAGCCACTAACCCATGTTACAAAATAGCCTATTACTCATTGCTTTTGATGTTTTTGAATGTAAAAACCACGCGAACATCATAAGTAGACATCAGACAACAGTTTAAAACAATAAAATCTACAAATTCACAGCCCCTTTAATCAGGAGTCTGACCACTCCTCTTATACATCAACCTGAACCCTGTTCTGCTCAGTGTTTGTTCCTCTTACTAAACCACACAAAATCACTCGCTCCTTCATTCATCTAAACTCTGTCCGCTCAGCCGCATCCCTCACGATATTCAATAAACCTCTAAAAATGTTTTGCTTCTGTGAAATCTGATAGGAACATTGAAAGCTCTGCCTATTAAAAAACAATTAAGAAAACAAAATAAAATGAAAAACTTTCAATCTTTCTCTCTCTGTAAACAGGTTGTGTCACTGTTGAAGCAGAAATAAAGTTTGTAGAGCACTTCTCATATCACTGTTTGCTTCTGATAAATTACTTTGATGTTTTCCTGACTTTTTTTAAGTTGCTTTGGATAAAAGCATCTGCTAAATGTCTGTATTCACAGTTCTTTTTCAGTTTGTTAACATTTATAAAGCATCTGCTGTGTGGCTGTGTGGTGCACAAACACAATTCATCTTCAATATTGCTCAAACTTTACACTAAATGATTACATTTGTATAATAACTCTCAACTGCTTCATTGATTGTTGTACTAAGACAATCTTTGTGTGTTTGTGTCCACTGCAGAAGAAAATCTAAGTCAGAAAATGATGTTTCCAGAATACATACATACATTAATCTCGTCAAGTAAATGTGAACTCTTTTTCAGCTTTTTTACTAGAAAAAAGCAGCAGGTTTTTGTGCTAGCAATTTCTGTGCCATCCCTAAAGTTTCAAAAACAAAGATGTATGTTTTAAAGCAATGTTCTGTTCATGTTTGTTTGTGTTTATTTCAGTATTTGAAAATTCAATTAAAAGAAAGTAACACTTACTAGGGCTGCATGATTCTTGCTAAAATGTTAATCACATTTTTTCTCCATGGGAAATGAAATCACGATTTTCTCTCACGATTCTCATTTTTTAACCAAAAGATTTACTGCACTCAAGTAAAACCTTTGCTTTACAGGACTTTCAGTTATAATAAAATGCTGGACTAGAATCTCAAAACAGTCTTTTCTTTACTTCAGACCCCTTAAGATGCATAACTTAAAATCTGTAAGCTATTACACATAAACAATAGAATGCTGACATTAATAAATAAAAAGACGTATAACAAATAGTACCTTTGCTTTCTGTACATTTCACCTGACCAACCTTAAATCTTTATAAACCCTAATCAAACTTACCCGCCTGTGATTATCTAGTGATCGGGAAGACCTGGATTATCTTTCTCAGGTGTGTTTGATCAGAGTTGGAGCTAAACTCTGCAGTGCTTGGCCCTCCGGGGTAAGATTTGGGGAACCCTGCCCTAAAATTTTAAAATTCTAAACCATCAACATTCGGAGTCTTCAGGGAGGAGCGCAGGCATGTTATAATGTTCCCCTTGTGCTAAAAACCCTTTCTCATGGGGAACTTGCCTTTTTTCTGAACAAATATTGTTGCATCATCACATTATTTGCCGCCACCAGGATTTTCTGCAATGGCGTTCATTTTTTCCTCTTTTGTGTGAAAATTGCCGCTCAAATCCATCAAGTAAAGCGACTATGTGTTTAGGTCTGCCACTTTGTTATACATCACATGAGTGACAGCTGAATGTCAAAAATGATGAAGAGAGAGGAGAAAAACGATGGCTTCTGATTGGTGAATGAATAGGGTTTAGATTTACACTGTGTAAGTGACTGATCTTGGATTGTTGAAATGTAAATACGTGATGACATAAATGCAGCATCTGAATACAGGGAAATACTGTACACACAATCGCCGTCATTTAGAGAGAAGATCACATTTATGTATGGATCAAGATTGGGATTCTTTTTTGGATGAATTGTGCAGCCCTAACACTTAGAGATGAATGTGTGCCTGTGTGGGTCAAAAATGGATATTCTGGGTAAAATAAATGTTAAGCACAATTGGAAGCAATGTTCTGCATAATGTTAAACACTACAAAAACTACACACACGCACGCACGCACGCACGCACACCTCCGTGCTCCACCAGATACCATAAACTCAAATCTTTCACATTTATTAGATTCTTCACTACTGTGTCTTATTTCTATAGTTCTGCTGTTTGCACATATGCACTTTATGTAGTCTTGTGTAGTCTGTTTTGAATGCACTTTAGTTCTAATTTAACTAACTTCATTATTTTTACTCAATTTAAGATGATTTCATTATCTAGTTAAGCACGTGTCTAGGATTCCATATTGGTCCAGGAAAAACATGGTTTAATTTCACTGTGTACAAGCTGTATATGGTTGAAATGACAATAATGCTACCTGATAAACACACATGCACGCACGCAAGTCTCGATACAGCTGCTGACACAACCGAGACACCATTCACTACTTAAACCCTTTCAACACATTGGT
The DNA here is from genome assembly GCF_027580225.2 of Misgurnus anguillicaudatus. Classification (NCBI taxonomy): domain Eukaryota; kingdom Metazoa; phylum Chordata; class Actinopteri; order Cypriniformes; family Cobitidae; genus Misgurnus; species Misgurnus anguillicaudatus. Next base: position 64,788,004 of record NC_073357.2, read on the forward strand.
AATGCTGACATTTTAAGCCCCGCCCTCTTCGGTCCCCAGACGTGGTTCTTACTATGTGAAGCTCCAGATAGTCTCCGAGACCCTTGGCACTTTCCACCCTGACCAGCACCGCCTCTTTCAACTGTGTGCTGAAGCCCACCGCCAACCTGTCTGCCCGCGTGCTCGGACGGTCGTTCGGTGGCCAGGTGTAAGTGATGAGGGCTCCGCCGCGCCCAAAGATGTACGTCGTCCCAGCTGAAAGAGAAAGACAGAGAAATAAAAGTCTCTGAAAAACAAAACATCGGCCACAATTACACAACCCATTACTGGCACCCAACACTAAAAACAGATTCAAAGCCAAAACTCAAATGCACTCATTTGTCTGCTGCTGTTTACTCTGATATTTGACTGCTGACGAATTATCACAAGAAAGAAAGAAAACAGAAACAGAGAGAGGAGGAAAGAAAGAAAGAACTGAAGAGGATGACAAGAGACAGAATGTTTTGAGATCATAATCATAATGTTGGGCGAGAGAGGTAAAAGATTTTTCTCCAATACATTTTTGCGTTTTTTCTGTCGATGAACCTCATTTAAAAACAAAGCGTGAATATAAAATGGCTGGAAGGATGAAGAAAACACAAGTGCATCTCTCTCTCTCTCTCTCTCTCTCTCTCTTCTGTATGAATCTTCCAATCTAATTAATTTTGTTTTGCTGATGAATATGAAGAGCGAGTGATATTCCAGTCAGCCCTGGGGTGACACACAGTATTCATTCATCATATCTGAACATGTGCCATTGACTCGTTCAGAAAAATAAAATAAAGTCTTCGGTCATCACAAATCTCTGTTCCTCACTCACAGACGTTGTGTGTAAAGTCAGCCAATCACAACAGTGCTTATTAACTATTGCGTTTTGTGTTTATCAGACCCGAGACTGTTAGGAAACTGCCTGTGGCTCTGCTGTCTGAAGATGAGACTAGAAGAACAATGAGAAAATAATGTTCAAGAAAATAACTTCTGGAGAAATCTCTGTCTGTCTCTACACCTGAAGATAAACAGTCAGCTCACACACAAACAACGATTCAAACGTCCTCAACATCATTAAACAAGCCATGAAAAGACAGAAATTTAAAGCAACTTTTTTGTGAGAACAGAGGTGTGGCTTAGCTTGTAATTTAAAAAACTTTAGCGTAACACAAATCTCTATTCCGCCCCTCTGTGGCCATTAAAACATTACACGTTATTAAAAATTTGATGAAGCACAAAAATCTTTTAGTTCTGGCTGAATGCCGAGATTTCCGGCTCTTCTCTAATGGTGTTTGTCTAAATAAAACAAACAAACTAAAGGAATGAACCATTAAAGTCAGGCTGAGATTAAGGATAAAACATTGAGAAGGTGGATCAGGTCTCGTGTTAAACTACACTCATCTACTAGCCTACTATTAAAAAAACTTATTTGAACACATTTAACATGAAGGAATCCTCAACCAATCAATTTGTAGCCTAATAGAGTTAGGGTTAGTAGTGGCAGGTTAAGAGTAAAGTATAACCTTCAGCAGGGCCCAATTGGTGAAATCGGGTGAGCCTTGAAAAGTGAAGGCTTTGGCTCTTTGATCGCCCGCTGGTGGCTGGCTGCAGTACAAGTCATAAACCCGCCCTCTCCATTCAAACGAATGAGACTCGGCTCTAAATAAAAACCTATTTACACTTCCAATAAAAGTTTCTGAAAGATGGTTTTGGTCCTTTCAAGTAGTTATCACACTGATATATGTTTAATTGTTCATTTTTGTGATAAAAATAGTTTAATTTTAGCTAGTAATTTGATGCTATAGAAACGGGGCATGTCGTTATAATAGGCATGGTTGAATTGGTTGCGCAAGCGTTTGGGTAGTTTGATACCGCGGCTCCGCCTCTGGCTCCACGGATGATTCCTTCTGCACATGCCTTGGCTCCAAACGGACGTTTTTACATAACATGGCGGCGACCGTGGTCGGACATTTTTGGCTTTAATTCATTACAATGGAGGGAGGCGACGTTGCATCGTCCATCTTTTTTTACAGTCCCAGTGATTGTCATGCCTGACATTTCCTTTATCATCCACCCACCCGTCCCTCCTCGCTATATTATTAAGCATCTTCTTATTTTTATGTCCTATGTATTTATTCATACCTTTTTAAATGTCACTGGAGTCAACAAGAGACACAGAGTAAAAATCTGAGATTCAAACCTGCAGTGCTCATTGTCAGGCCATCGTGCCAACAGCTGTATTAAACACATCCTTCAGTCAAAGATATTACAGTCAATGCTGTGAGAAATATGAAACTGATCTCTCTGATGTTTTACAGGTCTGGATCGTTCTGACTTTCAGAGTCACATACCGTATAAACCAAAATCTAACAACCACTGAGATAAAGATGAGAAACACCTGAGCAATACAACACAGAGAGGAACGGGATTTGTTTTCCAGTTTAATGCATATGCATTGAAAATCTTTCTGCTGAATGTCTTTCATCGTGCAGCCGCCAAACATTTCTATTACAAAAATCTATTTAAGCTCCATTAACATTGAGTCGTGCGTATAAATTACTCCTCAGTCCTGTGGGTGGCGCTGCAGACGTCTTTTCCTCTTAAAACTAAATTTTAATGAGGTGTTGCTTCAGTATGACATCATGTCAAACTGGTCGTTGATCTCAGTGTTTGTAATCTTAGAGACAAACCTGTAAATCATCACATTAGACGACTTCATTCAACTACAGCAGCAGACATATAAATCTCTACTTATTTTAGGTTGAAACCTCTCATCCTCTTCTCACAGCTATGCAGAAAAGAAAAAAAGAAAGAAAGAAAGGAAGAAAGGAAGGCAGATCCTAAATCAATCCCATCATTTTGCAGAAAAGATCTCAGTTCTTCTTTTCACCGCCACTAAATCAAATGATGAATGAATGAATGGAGTTCCCTGCAGAAACAATTCAATAACACCATACAAACCAACATCTGAAATATCAATGTCTACAAAAACAATACATTAAAAAAGCATGAATGAAATGTGTTTCTCTCTCTCTAACCACAGTAGACGGACCTCACGCGGTCCTCGTCCACCCAAACATTCAGCTGTTTCCTCGGGCATGGATCTTATGGACAGATGCTAAGAAAAACAACAGCCATGCGGCATTGTGTCGTTTACCGTGTATGAAACGCCCGTGAATCAGTTTCTGCCTTTAGTCGTGATGGCGACACAAACAAACTGCAGTGGGTTCTAGTTTAGAAACGGTTTCTTTTAAATGTCGTAGCTGGTCATGATGACTCAAACACAAAAATATATAAATGAGAAAACTGCCCCAATAATACTGATGTTGATCAAAGTGAAATGTAAGGAAGCAGGATTTAAAAGCATGATGACTGTGTTTAATGACTTCAAAATCTATCAGGTAATTCTGTACAAATCTAGCAGTATTTGCTAAATGACTTCTCATATTTTTATTAGGGATGCACCGATAGGATTTTTTGGGGCCGATGCCGATACCGATTTAAACAGACAACTTCTGGCCGATACCGATATTAAACACTTGTATACAATACTATACAGTTGGTCTATTAGCTAGTTTATTTCTGCATCAAATTATTTTTACTGAACATGGATTGGATCTAATTAACATTTCAACTGACCAACATAATAAGAGGGGCACAAATTAAGCTAAAAAAAATATAAGACGACAACATGACAACCTTCAAAGGTGGTTTTTGCAATTCAGCATTTCTTTTATTAACAACATTAACCCGTTTTTTACATATAATGGATTTCTTTAATAAACATAAATAATGCCAGTGCTATTGCAACTTCAAAAAAAGTTGGACTTCTTTTCCCCCACTAAAGTGCAGTCTGTTTCTTTTATTGTCCAAACATTTGAGCCAGCTCAACAAAGGTTTTCTGTCGGTGCTTAAGTATAGTGCACACCAGAACATTAAATCATTTTAATTGAACAACAGACATGCATTTCATTGCCTTTATGTGGTTAATTAAAAAAACAATCGGTATCGGCCTTTCTCGTGCTATTACCGATATGCCGATGGTTTCAAATTCAGCAAATATCGGCCGATAAATATCGGCGGCCGATACATCGGTGCATCACTAATTTTTATAAATATATTCAAAGTTGATGATTAATGAATGATTTTGGCATTATTTGGCAATACAGAGAGAGCATAAGGCATAATTCTGTAAAAGGTCCATATAGATGAAGTTAAATTGAAGGGTTTTACAGATGTAGATCTGTGTTATGAGTATGTTTTTGTTTCTAAAGGACAGAGCTGTGTGTTTTTCTCATTTTCTTGCTAATTAATTGTAGTTTGTTTAGTTAATATTAACACAATTAACAGCACACTGAGGTTTGAAAAAGTTATCCGGCCCTCAGATAGTGACGTTATTTACCATCCAACATGAAATGAGTTTGATACCCTTGATCTAAAACATTTCATCTGAAACAAACACAATGTCATCACATCTCTCTTTATCCTTTAGTGGCACACGTGACATAATAACATCATTCACGGGCAGAGGAAAGAAATCAAGAAATCTGTTATTATACAGAAGAGGTTTTGATCTGGTCTCTCATGTGAGGATCTGACGTGTTCAACTGGATCATATGCTGCTTTATGTTTCCAGATCCCTTCAGATTAAAACAGACAGCCATTAATGACCATCACCTGATCTCTCTCTCTCTTTTTCATGTTGTGATTTTTATTTAATGGCTTCCTCGAGCCGTCTTTTCCTTCTGCTTGGCTTGACTGGTGAATTATTTCCCCATTAAAACACAGAAATCAAAGCATAAACCTGAGAGAGAGAGAGAGAGAGAGAGAGATCATCTTGGGTCTCTGTTTGATGTAGTGTAGTGTAATAAACACATTGCTCCGGGGGGACACACAGTCTTGTTAAGGTCAGAAGAAAGTGATGCTGCTTGAGTTTCTCCTCTGGGCTCTCGGTTCTGCTCTGAATGTTTCTCTCTCTCTTCACAAGTCACCAGTAAACAAGATCATCTATATCACTAGCACACAATATCAACCGTTAACCATCAACCATCGGCAGATCCAGAAGCCCAGCTAACTGTAGGAAGATGTTTTTACATGAGTCTACCTCGCCCTCGTTTCTCTCTTACACAATCATAAATCACATCCAACATATCCCAGAAATCTTAAGTGGGACTCGGGTGTCCTCATTCTTTCTCAAGGTATATCTGACGGATGATGTGAAGTGTCTTGACATCGATCTCTCTCCCTCCTGATGGTCCATTACATCATAAAGCTAATGCACTAAAGCTGAGATCATCAACATCCTGCTCGACACATTTCATCTCTTTCAGTCTTGATGCCTTCAGATGAAACTCTTGTTTCTGTACCGTTTACTACACTGTACTGTATGCACATTCACATCTGTTTAATCCTGCAGACTATCAACATACATTAGTGCATATCTATCAAATATCTGCTTCATGTGCAAATCAATAAGCCAGCTACAGTACACAGAAAACTGTGTTTGCATGAGATGTAGAGATTTGTAGCTGGATACCAGCTGGAAATCTGTTTTATTGTTTTCTCATGTCTGCAGAACCTGTCAATGTTTCTTCATTAACTGCATTAGTCGAGTGCAGACATTTCTGCATTAATTTATTTACATTGACCTGTTAAACACAGAGACATGAACAAAACTGCAGTAAAGTTAGTGATTAGATTGATTTGAATTGTGTATAATAAACAGACATCTAACAACCACGCAGAGCAACTGCATTACAATCCCTCAGACATCTGTAACAAACACCCTAAAACACTTCAGCACGTGCTGGACATCTTTTAAAATTATATTTTTTGGAATCGAACTCGTGTCGCTGGAAATGCGAAAGCACCGCACGTCGGAGCGCTGCCCACAACACCATCGGCTCCGAATTGCTGGGCATCTTTAAAATCTCGTCCTCTTTATAAAACATTGACTAATATAAGAAGTGTGTGCACATCATGGGTGTTTAATAATCACTGATGTGTGTTTGTGTTAGAACAGAAGACTACCAAACCCACATCATCATCATCATCATCATGTCTTCATGTCACATCTGATCTTCTACTCTGATTCGTCTATTATTAGTCATGAAACTTTTTGTTGGGTGTTACCAGAATTTATAACTTCGATTGTCAATCTGACTGAATTGAATACGATTGACGGTTACGACGATACAGTTTACATGCCCCTAAACATTGCAATCTGATTAAAATGTTGGTTTACATTCTACAAAATTCGAACCGAACGTCTGAGCAATTGCACAGCCAGGGTTGCCAGATTCAAGTATCAAAAACCATCCGAATGGACATTCAAAACTAGCACAAAAGCATCCCAATGACTATTCACAGCCCAAATATCAATAACTAAAATTAAACAGTAGCCCAAATCTAAACTCGAAAAAAAACAGAGGACTTGGCAACCCTACGCTGCGGACAGCATCTCTTGACGAGTTCATGCTTTATCTCTGGATAAAAGTCAAAACTGAGTTGGAGAAAGTTGTTCTTAAGAAGTTTTCAGATATAGGAAATGAAAACACACTTTTCAAAAGGCACAACGCTATTTTATTATTTTAAGTAGCTGAATGTTTTAAAAGTACACATAAACCTTAATAATGTGTGATGCCATTGCCTTGCTATTGTGTGTTTCTGTGATGAGAATCATGTGATATAAGAGTTTATTATAAGACGTGAACTTGAGCACAAATGTTCTGCGCATGTGCACAATGTATTTTTGCATCCAATTATTCACATGCGTACTTTTCTCCTGCTGATCAGATCACAGATCGGAGTACATCACCCCCTTCAATACGATCCTAATTCGCATCTGATCATCCTCAATCGTATTTATTAATCGTGTTTACATGAAGACTTTTCAATACGATTGAGCCATCAATATGATTACAAACGGATTATTTGGTTGCATGTAAACGTACCTCCTGTGTTTTTGTGTTGTATATCTGCTCACTTCATCTTAGTCTCTCATTCAGCTGTCTTTAACATGTCTGATATGATACAATAGCACAGATGATAACATCAGTCGATATGTAACCGAAGCATTGTGTTACAGATAAAAAAAACAACAACAGTCTTTATATATTTCTGCTGTTCCTCAGACAGGTTAATGGGTCCTGTAAGTGCACTGTAAAGTGAGCATCACCACATCAACATGACCTTGAACATCTTCATTCATATATCTGATTAATATACAGTATAAAGTAATTTGTCATTGAAATGGGATTTGTGCACAGCAGGATCACATGATCATCACTAAATTCAATAAGGGGCCAATCCAAAGTCTTCATATTAAAATCTTCTTCATTAAAGTGTGAGGTTTCTGGACGTTCTGCTTCTTCTGTTTTCCTTTAAAGATTTAAAAGCAAAAGCAGCATCATCTAAAAGATTCATGTCTCAGCACAAGAGTTTCTAATGATCCAGTGATTAAATCAAGCAAACGGCCTTCACCGCTGAGCCGAGACCAGAAGCAGAGGAGCAAGTGTCTGGACGAGAGAGAAATCCTGAATAATTCAAGCGTCAGAACATCACATCAATAATTCATCATCTCAATCAGATCAAGGTACTTTCAACAAAACCCAGCACACGTCACAATGAATGGAGGAATGAAGGAGAAGTGTATTTATGTGAGATTCACTGTTTGACCGAGCGGGTCATTATAGACGTGATGCTGCCAATGAGAAGGATGTGGAGATAAACGTGCATTGAAACGCTCTCTGGTTAGTCTGAGATTAAACAGAGCCGTTCTGCCACTCATGTGATTCAGATGAAATACTGTATGTACATCAATCACACCTATAGATGAACATATGATTAAATATTTATGATAATCACACATCTCTACTCAATAAGTTTTTTAATGATTATGGGCACAAACTAACACGGGGTTAACAGAGTTATTTGACATAAGTACTATTGAGACGGGATTAGTTTTACATAGGGAGGTGGGGTAAAGCAATTTTTATCAGAGCTTATCAGGGATTTTAGTCCCGTCCGAATGCTCAATTGTCAGTAAAGATTACGACGACTTTTACCTTCTGTTAAAAGGTCTGAAGAGATTACCTCAGGTAATACTAATCCAGTGCGAATAGACCAGCTGTAAAAAAATTCAACTAATTGGCAACTAGCTGCCAGTAAATTACTGTATATTTTACATGTATGTTGTGTACTTGCAACAGTTTGTTCAAGTTAAATGAACATGAAACATTTTCAGCATTTATCTTCTACAATAAGTTACTGTAACCGTCTGCATAATTACAGCTATTTACACTGCAGCTGTAAATATACACACATTTCCTGTTCATTTGCGTGTTTCTTTCAAATATAAAAGCACTTAAAGAAGCATTTACTTTAGACCGAAAAACAAGTCAGTGGCAAACCAGTTCCTGAATAACACGACACAAACTTAAAAAAAAGTCAAATTTACTTCTCAGAGGCACAGAACTGTTTCTGAAACTGACGTTCTCCCCAAACTGAAATTAAACACAGTGTTTCACGTTTTTCTTGTCTGTATCATGTTGTTTGAATATCCGATATCAGGAAGCAAAGTAATGTGAACGTGAAGACGAGAGAGATGACGCGCTGGGTAATTGAGTTACCCCTCCCACTTCTGAATGTTTTACTGAGATTTCTAATCCTGTCCGAATTGACCATTAATATAACAGACGTCATGTAGTAAAATTACATTATGCCATCTACCCCCATAAAACTAATCCCGTCCAAATAGGGCTATAGTTTCACAGGGCCGAGGGATCTAAAGTTTTGGTCTCACTGTCAGAAGATGATCTCATGTAAAGGTTTCATGTGTTTTTGTTAAGATATACTGGAAAAGAGTGTTTTGGAGGCATTTTTATTTCTGAGTTGTGTGTGTAAGTCACCAAATCCAACCTTATTTTAATCACTAAAACATAACACCATTTTGAAACATGTCAGCAACTTCAGTAACTGATAGATGGGATTGAAAACATTTTTACACAGCGGGATTAGTTGTCACACAGTCTCAGGTATACAATGATAATGAAATGAAAACAATGTAAATACTATTCATCAAAATGATAACTGTTAATACAATATCAGAGGAAATAACTCACTATTAGGATTATTTTGTCTTAATATGTAATAATACAATCTATTTCTCTGCATTGATTCTTAATATAAGGATGTTTAGATGAAGGATGATGGATGGATGAATGTGTGGATATCTATCTATTATAGGCAGATATAGAAACAATATCCACCTTTAGTATATAGACAGAATTTGATTGAATTTTTGAATTATATTTTAGTGAGTGTAACAACAAACCCGTATTTGTGTATTAAAAACATGATTAATCTAACTAGATATAATTGAGCCAAAAACAAAATACTAGGTTGTGCCCCTCTTTCTCCTATAAGATTTAACTTGTGCAACTGCAGACTGCAAATATTAATAAGAGATGATCAGATACAGACGTACAGTAACAAACATGAGTCTCTAACACGGATGAGTTTCATTTCAGGTGAACGCATGAACGTTTGTAATCATTGATCATGACAGATGACAGATTTACCTGCACGTCTCATATCAGCCAATGAAACTAAAGCGTCTATAAAAGTGAGCTCTACGCTGAAAAATAGGGCACCTCCTTTCCATCATGTTTGGATTTATATCTCTAGAGAGCATCTTATATACAACAGTAGACAGAATAAAAACACATCTGTAATGTTAATACACAACACAACAAAACACAATCAACTTACTTTACTCATGACTGCAGGAAATATATATTACTTCTGAGGAGACATATATCTTTTCTCAAGTCAAAGACAAATTATAAAAGAGACAGCATGAACTGATTTAATGACATAAATCAAACTCATGCAGTGGTTCTTAACCCTTTTAGGACAAATATGTATCAAACTGCCAATATGTACCTTTGAAGTACTAATATGCACTCTTTGGGTACAAATGTGTACCTTTTTGAAAGGGTACTATCCCAGTGACAACTTGTGTACCTTTATCTCTGAAAGTGTATGCTGATTAACATTATTTCTTATTTATTAATAAATAGTGAGGTAGATTTTTATATAAATATAATTGTTATTATTATGTTTCATTTTATTAAATTTTGTGTAATAATGCATTCAATTTTAGGTTTTTATTCTATACAGGTTTTTTGTAAGTTACCATAGTGGAGACTAGTAGTACTGTTCCTATGACCTAAATACTGCTGAGGAGAGTTCTCAAAACTAATATAACAGAGCAACCGAAATCATGTAATATAGATCATTTAGAGATGCACCGTGTGTTATTTGGCAACGTGTTTTTAAAATGATGTGCATGGGACAAATCACATCATGTGTTGATTTGGTACAGGACGTAGGATTTACTATACAAACCCTACCGCTTCCATCTAACGCCATAATAACTAACAATGGTAAGGTCAAATATGGAAATCAACACTAAAGGATCATAAAATAGCAATGAATAAAAAAATTGAGATACACTGACAAGATTGTAACCCAGCAGATGTGTCACGCATGTGCACGAGAAATAATTGCTTCATACGCTCACTTTTGATTGGCTAAATGTTAGTTAACTAATGTTAGCAAAGTACCACATCAGAAAGGTGGTGGTGTGTGGATAAAGTAGTCTGGGACTCTCCGGTGTTCTCCGGTCCCCTGCGACTGCTACACACATGGTTACAGACAGTATTTAAAGTTTAATATAGTTTTGCCTTGATTTTTGCTGTAAACAAAACCCTCCCCCCAAGATAACCTGAATGCCCTTTTAAATATCTTGCTTTCAGGGGAGGAAGTACCGCCCCCATTGAGAAACGCTACTATAAAGTTTCAGATGTCTTTATTGTCCTAATACTCAATTTGGGACAGTTTTTGTTTCCTGTGTAAAAGCACTTCTAAAGTCTGATGCCTAATCGCCGCTAAACTGCAAACTCTTTACAGACTGACTACAAGACTAACTCTATATAATCCTCAAACCAGGTGTGATGTCCATCATCAGTTTTCATGTGTTCAAAACTTCAGCATGTTCTACAAAACCAAGTCAATCTGACCGTGTATTTTAATCCACTGATCTGGAATCTGATCTCATCATCAGACACTTTCAATGTACTGACAGCATCTATAAGTAAAGCTCAGATCAAGCCGTTCTGATCATTTTTACTTCTGTTTGGTAGGTTTTTTTTGCTTTTCCCTGAGGCAGAAACTGAACGTTGACACAGAAGTGAGCTCTAGCTGTCAGACTCCAGCGCACAGAGGGTCATTTCTGACTTTATTATGCACAATTCAATAGCGGAGCAAACCAAGATGCAAAAGAGCTGCAATCTAATTATGCAACGAAAACTTGGACTGCATTGTAGAGTTTCCAAGCACCTCTGAGTCTCATTTTCACGAAAAACTAAACCAAACAAATTACAACCATGTGCAATATCTGAGTGAAAGAAGAAAAAGCTGAACACCAACACAGTAGAGATCTCTGGAGCACATCAACACTGACAGACGAGATGAAAGAGAGTCCAGATTAAACATTCAAATGACAAGACAACCATGTTGAAAAGTTTGACTATCGTGATTGACTGATGACTTCATAGCTAGAGTCGTATATATCAATATTGAGTTAATGATGTGTTACAGGAATGACAGCAGACTACAAGACCTGAACACTAACAGACTGAAGCTGTATGAGATTTATGAGAAAAAAATACAAGCACCAGAAGATCAAACATCTTCCTCTAGAAGAAAAGCCATCAGACTATATCACTCACCATGATTCCCTCGTGTCAGGAAGGGCATCCGGTTAATGGCGATGGGCACCGTGCCGTGTTTGTTGTGGAAATGATGAACGTGATGAGTTGTGCTCAGGCTGGACGAAACTCTAGCGGAAACCGCCGGGCCCGGAAAGACGAGCAACGCTACCGAGAGAACCAGTCGCCATAAACCAGAACCGTTAACCCCGAAAGCCCTGGGCGGAGCTAAAGCCGGAGCCGGTGGATACGGCGCTAATCCATTCATCAGAAAAAAAGCCCTGAGGGCGGAGGAGAGAGGAGGCGGGGCTTCTGTGCCACGCCTCCTCACGTGACAAAAACAGCAAGACATGTCGTTAATCCAGGCCGGTATCCATAAGTTCCAGAGATTCCCTCATCGGGCAATCTGCCTTGAACGGTGACAAATCTTGATAAATTATGATCCTAAAGAAAACAACAATCCTGTAAGCAATAGAAAATACCTGAATGACACAAAAAATGGATAAAAAAAAACAATTTTCCAAGAGCTAAGCTTACCCAAACCATCAAAACAAGAACATTTTCCAATTACTCAAAATTAACAGATACATTACAGAAACTTAGAAACATTTCTAGAAAGATCTACAATGAAAAGCCTCCACTAAACATCAAGCTGGAGCTGAGAAAGATAATCCATCTAAAGTCCAGAAGAGGACAAACAGCATCATTCTGTAAAGACCGGAGATCTCAATACTGGACAGATCTGAGCTGATGGTCCAATCCATGAATCTTCTTTCAGATCGTCAAACCTCCAGAGATGAGCAGAAGACATAGCGCTGTTAGAAGAAGCCAAAAAAACCCCATAAATGATTCCAGCTCAGAGCGGATGACCAGGTAATAGAAATAAAAGCATCCCGTCGTCATCTAAAATCATTCTCAGCCTCGTCCTCATCCAATCAGCCTCTGTTTTTCCTCGGATCTCTGTCTGTTTCCAGGCCTCTGTTTAACTTCAGTCTCCTGTGGTAGAAATATGTTTTTGCCATATGAGCCGAGTCCTGGGATCTTGCATCGTTTCTCGGCACGGCCGATCGACAGAGGGAGCGTCTGCTCGGAGCGGGAAGGTCTCATGCTAATGAAACGAGACTCTGCAGCATCGCAGCATCCATCCTCTCGCTGAATCCTGATCTCTCTCTCTCTCTCTCTCTCTTAGCGACGGTTACCGCGGCAGCGACACGAGGGAAACAGAGAGACAGGAGGAGACGATTCACTCGTGTAGAAGCGCTGGCCAAGATCGCAGGAGAACGAGCAAGACGCTGCGTACATGAGATGAATCGAGAAGAGAGAGACGGAGGAGGTGGGAGGGAGAGCGAGCGAGGCGTGTACACGCACATACACATACTGACTCTTGCTGCTCTCAATGACTAATTTAATCTCAACACTGTAAGTCCTTTCAACACTTCACAAATGATTTAATATCTCCATTGCGTCTTCTAGATGAGAATAAATAAAGAGCTCAAGGAGACTTTTGCTTCATAGTTTTCTCTTCAAAGGGCAAAAGACCTCAATAATCTCAGACACCGTACATCTCCCATGAGCCCATGTTTCAGACCAGATCTCAACAAATCTTTCAAACTGTGCACACCTGCATGTAAGACATTAAACCTGATGAGAATCTATGAATAATCACCAGATGAGAATATTCTTGAATGTCTGAAATAACAGCAGAACAACTGGCGCTGAAGTCAGAGATCTTTAACATCACACAAGATCAGATCATCATCATTATCATCTAAACATCATCAAACCAGACGTACAGATGATCAGAACGTTCAGCCCTTCAGCTAATACTGTTGCATTGTGGGTAATCACACAGAGAAGATGACAGCACAAGACTGAATTAAAACAATTACATGACCAATTAAAAACACTAATGTGTCCACTGCTCTGTGATCTGTAGTTATAAATAAAGCACAAATATATAAGAATGACACTTCAGGAAACTCTTTAGATGAGGAACTTCTGTGAAAGATTGGGGGGATTTTGTTCCCCAGATGTAAATCTGTAGGTAAGTATCTGATTGGCCATTGAGTGATTTCATGACATTTACAGAATGAGTGAGAGTAAAACAACAGCTAAAATCTGACCTCACTCATGAACCATAAAAGGACCGACAGTCTTACTGTACGTACACACCGCCGCAGACCTAACCCTTCCAAAGACGCTCAGTCAAGGACGCTTCTCAAAAAGTACGGGGAAGCTTGTTGACGCTTTGGCCGCTCTGAAGTCTGTGTCACCGTGAAATGGTAACGCGAAAAACCCCAATACATTGACATTATAAACCTTTTATAAAGACAGCATTTTTATCATCGTTTTGGTCACATTTAGTCTGGAAAAAATAATAGTTAGCTATTATTATTATTACAATTATTATTTTATTTCATCTGTGCAATTGGTTAAATCTGTGTTACGGTGAAACATGAATCAACTACGATAACATTAGCTACATTTTCTTCCTGCGATGTGACTATATGGATTCGTACATCGTGATATTGATGCTTAAACGATACACTGTGCAGTCCTACTGGCAAGACACAGACACATTTGAGTAACAGTAAAATGTTATAAATCATCAGCACTCACTTCACAAACTCACCGGGGACACCAACTATACCAGCAATTTTATCCCATGCCTCGTTCTTTTGTAACTGGTCCCTATATGAAAATAAAGTCATGTCATAAATGATAGGAAACCCAGGAACGGCGATAACCATTTTCTTGGAACTAATGTTTTTTCTAGGAACGAAAGTTTACATCGTATGTTTCTCCGGAATCAGACAGCGAAGAACTATATTCCGATTGGTTGCTGGCGTTTTGCCGCTGCTTGCCGCTGAACCGCGTCATAGCTCATTAGCATAAAGTTGAGCTTCTTTCAGCTTTCTGAATGACGCTCAAGTCAGCTGAGAGAAGCCAGCTTCCATTGTAAATGAATGACTTCAGGTAACTTTGGAAGCTCAAGTCTGCGGCGGTGTGAACGTACAGTTAGAAACGGCTATGATAAAAAAACATTGGATTAAGAAATAAATGCTGAGTGTGTTTGTGTGTTTTGAAAGAGGTGTGGATTTTGAGATATTAAAACAATCTTCCTGTGGTTTAGAGATCATTGGGGGTCCTGCTAAGGTGACCTTGAACAGCAGTGCACGAATAAAGAACAGATGAGAGAAAGACAGATAGATGAGACGATCAGCTGTCATTCACACCAGAGGCTTTAGATAAGAGATGAATGTTTCTGAGATGAGATCCGGTTAGATGTCAGTACTCATACGCGGTCAATCCACTCTTCACATGTATCCACACACAGAAGTAAATCCCAGAATGCACTGCAAAAACCTCAGAGAAAATTTTATTTTTTTTTGAAATTCAGAGGCGATTTCCCGGACAGGGATTAGACTAGTCCTAGACTAACATAAATGTAAGAGCTGTCCAAACTGAAAACAACTTGCACTGACATATCTTAAAATACATCAGTGCCCTTTGTTTTGCCTTAAAGGTATAGTTCACATTAAAATGAAATTCTGTCATCATTTACTCATCCTCATGTTGTCTGATGAACACAAAAGAAGATATTTTGAGAAATGATGGTAAACACACAGCAGATAGTGAACACTGACTTCCATAGTAGGAATAAAAAATATGTATATTAAAAATACCCTAACCCTAATCTAATCCATTTACGGGAAACCACTACTCAATATTTCTCTGAATTTGTACAACAACTTAAAAAAACAAGATTACAAAATTACAACAATGAATGAAAAACATCAATGGAGTTTTTCAACAAGCACATAAACACATCGAGCTGAAGTCAAATCACAACAACACTCACTCAGCATCAATGTGAAGGATTTCTTACACAACTCATACGCTTGTAGGACAGATCTATACGTCTCTCTCTGTCTCTCGTTCAGTTTGTCCAGAAACATTCAAACATTCAAATGTTTCATCTGTGCTTGATGTGAATTCAGTAGAGAGCACAGCAGACTGAGACGTCTCTTATTTATTGACTCTAATTGGACGATCGCTTTGTGACTAGAAATCTGACACTGCTAGACATTTCACAGACAGACAAAAAAACTTTATTTCTAAAATGCGGTTTAATTGTGTTTGTTTGTTTGTTGATGTTTCACGCTGTTAATCCCAGCAGATGCAGCTACAACAACAACACAACCAAATTACAGCAAGACTTTCTGTGTGTGTGTGTGTGTGTGTGTCTGTCTGTGTGTGTGTGTGTGTGTGTTTGTGCAGGTGTGTGTGTGTGTGTGTGTGTGTGTGTGTGTGTGTGCGTGTGTGTGTGTCTGTGTGTGTGTGTGTGTGTGTGTGTGTGTGTGTGTGTGTGTGTGTGTGTGTGTGAGCAAACAGACACAAGCTAATTCAAATCCGCACAGGATATGACATCACAGAGGAGACTTTCCCATAATAAAACACATTACTGTATCTCTCAGATAATAACCAGATATTTACACACAGTGCTCCCGATCATGACACAGTCTGTTCTGAGTTGTTGCCATGGCACTGCTGTTTGGTTGCTAAGGTGGTTGGAGGTGGTTTGAAGTTGTTGCTATATGGTTGCTAGGGGTGATTTGAATGGTTGCCAGGCACTGCAAGGCAAACCTTCTTACTGATGTGATGTGAACATCTGTCACACAAAACTACAGCTGAAGATGAATACTGAGAATTACAGTAGTACAGTACAAGTGACAGACAAACAGACAGACAGACAGACAGACAGACTGACAAAAGGACAAAACGACAGATAGATAGACAGAGAGAGAGACAGAGAGAGAGAGAGAGAGACAGAGAGAGAGAGACAGAGAGAGAGAGAGAGAGAGAGAGAGAGAGAGAGACAGACAGACAGACAGACAGACAGACAGACATAGATACAGACAGACAGACTGACAAAAGGACAGACAGACAGACAGACAGACATAAATACAGACAGACAGAGACAGGCAACCAGAAATAATGGACTAGTAATGGAGAATTTAAAATGAGTTTAAAGAATGAGAGATATTTACTCTTCTGTTTCTATAGTAACCATTAGAAATATAGAATGATAAAATATGATAAGACATGTAGATCATCTAAAGTGATTGAGAGTAATGTGGTCTGTATTGCAGGATGTTGGAGTTGGACAGAATCTTTGGGCTCAGTATTAAATGAGACACTGCAGTAGTTCTGCATCAGCGTATCGATTCCCTCTTGGCTAGAGATTTGATTTCTCTGAGAAGAGAGCAGTCGTCTGTGTCTCTATGAACTCATCTTTAAATGTAACGCAGGAAATAAATACTGAAGCTACACAATGATCAGATCTAAAACACAACACAGCCATATGGCACATGATCAAATCATGTATGACAAACACTGAGCGTCTTTAGTGTTTTATGTATCTCTGAGTTTCTAGAAGTTCAGATTTTTCTCTCATTTGAAGAAGTTTTTCCCTTCAGTGACTTTTACATTTATGGACTGTCAGTACAAAAAACATTTATACAGTATCAAAAGATCAAATCAATCTCTGGACGTGACCTTCATTTTATATCTCAAATATTTCAGCAAAACAAATGCATGTACTGGCTTACAAGAGTCACTAAAACACAGTGAGACGCTAAGAGTCTATTATAAAACACATTCAAGATCACAGTCAAACACTTCAGCTTATTTTTACTCTTGTCCTTTTATAATACAGCAAAATCATCTCTTATAATATCATGAGGAAGAGGCGGTTAAAGGGATAGTTTATCCAAAAATAAAAATGATGTCATCATTACTTCAGTCTCTCTCTCTATATAGGATTTCTCACTGGAGGTTTCTCAATAGAGATTCATATTTCAGCTGGCTGTTATAATTGACCTCCTGCTCTCTAGAGTCGCTCCTGTAATACTAAACTACCCGCCCCGGGTCAAACGACTCTGAACTTGTTTTAAAAAGAAAGACTTTTTGATTGTTATTTAGTGGATTTGGGATTGGATCTTACTCACCCAGTGTGAAGTTTTTCTCAATAGCAACAAACCCACCCGACTGACAGCCAGAGGTGGGTAAACCATAAAAACCAACAAGCCAGGAGTTCACCTCCTGCTGAAAAACTGTGCTAATTAACAAATCCAGGCGATTGGAACAAAATACTGGAGAGGACTTTTACTCAAGGCACGTGGGTTACCCACCTCTGCAAGCCTTTCAGTGCTTTCATAGGAGATTCCCAATAGATTCAAAAGAAACTTTCTAAGACTGTTCATGAAAACAATCACCTGAGAGAGGAATATAATGAGCTGAAATGTGGGAGTGTTTTAGAAAGCATCATCTAAACTTTGTGTGCAACAAACATTAAGCTAATAAACATAAGTTTCAAGTCCCTTTGAAATCCAAATCGTATTTATTTTGGCTTTTAGTGTGAACATGACCCACTGTATAAAACAAACACGCTTCAAGACATTGACAAAATTCTCTGTTCGGCTTCTCATCAGATTCCAGGCTGCGGGCTTAATTAAGCACTATTGGCTATTTTAAAAGGAGGAGGGGACACTCAATAAGCCCCCCCTAACCTCCAGGTTTAGTGGAAATGACACAAATAAATGAAATAGTGTTTTCTGCTGTGTGGTTGGTACGGTGGACATAACAGCATAACATATTGTTGTGACTACAGTGTCGAATCTGTCAAGTGTGTTCAATAATTTAACTCTGCATTGACCAGTGATGGTCGGCACAAACATAGAAAGAAACATAATGAAACTACTGCAGTTTATAAAGATCATAACTGCAATATATAAAGTGCTAAAGACAAGCAGCGCAGATTAGCATCGACTCAATCTGTTCAGAGCTCTTAAGATCTCAGTTTAAGACTGAATTTAATGGCATCCATTAGTCCAGACAACTCATAGAAACAAGTATTCAGATCAATAAATATATGTGTGTGTGTGTGTGTACCTGGTATTTATCACATCTTGAGGTCCCCATGAGGAAACAAGCTTATAAATCAAACAGGACGATGTTTATTAAAAATGTGAAGTAGAAGAAAGTTTTCTGTGATGGTTTGGGTTTTGGGAAGGGAATAGAACCCTACTGGAAAATCCAGCTAAGACCAGCATAAGCTGGTAGCTGGTTTAAGCTGCTTTAAGGTGACAGTAGCTGGTTTAAGCTGGTCCCCCCAGCCTGACCAGCTAAATCCAGCTTAAAGAGTGACCAAACACTGCTAGACCAGCTTGCTACACCAACAATACCAGCTAAAACCAAGCTGGGACACCCGCTAAAACCAGCTCACCAGCTTATGCTGTTCTTAGCTGTATTTTTCAGTAGAGACTATACAGTTTGTACAGTATAAAAACCATTACGTCTATGGAATGTCCCCACAAAACATGGAAACCAGAATGTGTGTGTGATTGTGTGTGTGTTTGTAGCCCCTCAAGAGGTTCAATCACTCAACTCTTGAGAGAAACCTCCTGATCTTTACTGACTCCTACATTTAGGACTGAAAGAAACATGTTTCCACAGCTCAAAACAGAGCAACTTTAATCCCTATAAGAAACCAGGAGATGTCGGTCACAAAATTGAGAGAATGTGGTAAATAAATACAGCCCTGCTAAAAAAAAACAAAAAACCAGCATGGACCAGCATGGGAATTATGCTGGTCTATGCTGGTTTAGCTGGTGGTCACCAGCATACCAGCACCAAAACACAACATATGCTGGTATGACCAGCATGGGATGCTGGTGCTAATGCTGGTTTAGCTGGTGCTAATGCTGGTTTAGCTGGTGCTAATGCTGGTTTGGTGCTGGTTTAGCTGGTGCTAAAGCTGGTGCTGATGCTGGTTTGATGCTGGTTTAGCTGGTGTATACTAGCAAACCAGCACCAAAACACAACATATGCTGGTCTTGCTGGTATGCTGGTTTTTTCAGCAGGGAGTAAACAAAAGATCTACGAGAGCCTTAACTCTTTCGCCACCTGCGTTTTTAAAAAAAAAGTTGCCATCCAGCGCCAGCATTTTTTATGATTTTCACAAAAGTTGAATGTCTTCCAGAAAATTTTCTTCTTTAAATATATAAACATACAATATATTAAATGAAAAACAGACCGTTTGCTTTCCTTCATTTCTTCTCTTTTTATCACCTCTCAAATACGGGTAGGTTTCTTAAAAAACACAAAATTTAGAGCAAAAAGCTGAGATAACTCTTTCTAACTTTTGATAGAGATCAGATTCAGAGCGATCCTTAAAACTTACACCGACATAAAGCTGTTTGCTCTAGGGTAGAGCTGTGACTGTAATTACCACCGCACCACCGCATTGGTTGAGTACGACCCGCGGTCGGGAAGTGTGCCCTGCGGTGGTGTGCACGTCACAAATTATGAAAAATATAAAGTACAATCTTGCCCAGTGAGATGTCTTCAGGTTCTTGTTAACGCAAACAGCCAGCAGACGCGGAGTTAATGCGCTATTTGCAAGGGAAGGCAACCGATATCAGTGATGACCCGCTGACTTGGGGGCGTAACAATGAGGAAAGATATTGGCCGTTCTCTTTTGGTCACTCAAAGTTGCGAAAAAGTACCAATCTGCGCAACCAGTACACCATCAGAATGCGTTTTCAGCGCGGCTGGAAACATTATAACCCCAAAAAGGTTTCTCACTTGTTGTTTCATGAGTGGAAGTGCTACAATAAACACAGATATGCGCTGATCCCCTGGGTGCTCCGGGGCTCGACTCGAGCATCCACCGAAATGGCCAAGCACATACACACAGTTGCTTCACATTTACTTCACATCGCGTCTAAAACCACGCGGAAAATGTCACCGTGCCATTTTCCTCCTCTTTAAAGCGTGTGGGCGCTTCAGCGCGTCCTCTGTTACTAAGTAACCTAAACATTGCCGCTTGTGACGAGCACCCACCGGCGGAGAAAGAATTTGGCACCTAAGAAGACGCACGTTTGTTAAGAACTGTATATCTGATCATCATTTAGATTTTTATATTTCAAAATATATGTATGCATTATGTATAAGACGTGTATGCATCAATGTGCACGTGCACATACGCGCATGCCCCCCCCACACACACAAACAAAATCTACAACCACCACACCACTGCGGTGAATTTGTGCATTGCCATCGCCATCACCGTCACAGCCCTATCCTAGGGTGATACTTCTGGGTTTTATAAGTTGCAGAACTTGGTAGATAATAGCGGGAAGTCGGAAATCCTCGTCATTGGCAGAGAAGCGTTTTCTCTTAATTGATGAGTTAACTTGTCAATTGCAGTGAAAGAGTTTGAGGACATCTATTCAATTCAATTCAATTTTATTTATATAGCGCTTTTCACAATTGGTGATTGTTTCAAAGCAGCTTTACATTAATAGAAGCAGTGGAAAGCAGACATCTCTTCCTCTCACGCACTTCTGCTTCTGCCTGAACGGTCTATTTAACACAGATCACACAGAACCGACCATGTCACACCATATGTCTAAAAGCACATCAAACATGTTTGGAAAAAAAAGAACTGATGGACTTTTATGTTTTGAGTGATCATCACATTAAATGAAATGGTCCACCAGGGATAAACAGCTTCACCAAATCATTTAACTTTCTGATCAAACTCCTAACCCTGGACCAGCTAATGACCATACATAACCAGTTTACAATCAGTTGTAAATCATGTAAACCCACTAGCATCACAAACTGGCTTTAGTTGGATTTTCAAGCAGGCAGAGAGAGAGAGCTTTTCTCTGTTTGTCAGGGACTCCCTCTGTTAAAGAAAATAAAACACGGCTGATCGGGCATGTGCTTTAATTACCGGAGTGAAATCTGAAGGGCAGACACATTGTGGGTTGCCAGATCTGCTCTCGGATCCCCTAAGCTGGCTGGAGAAAAGAGAAGATACTGTGTCACTAAGTAAATCCACGTCTCAGAACCAGCGCCAACCCTCTGAAACAACCAGCACGTCCTATTGAAGAGCAAAGCTTCATGGGTCTTTCATGAGTGTTGATTTTCCCTTATGTTGCGTAACTCTAAAGTTCAAAGAGGGAAGATCCTTACCGCCGTGAGGCTCAATCTTACCTCTCTGCCACAGCCTGATATTGGAAAAACTGCAAGAATCGAGCCAGAAGAAATCTGGAGTAGATAGATGACCATAAATTCATCTGTGTTTAAAGGTTGGGTGAATGTACCTGGAGCTCTTTCAGCTAATGTTTGTAAGCAAGATTAACACGGGTCCATTTCTTAAGAGCTCAGATTTAACACTTTAAACTCAGTGTCTCTGATGGGAAACATTTCTTCTTTGAATCTTTGAGTTATTGAGGTCTTAGTGAAATGATTCAAGACTATGACCTATTGGTAGCGGTGAAACGGATCACAAAACTCACTGTTACATAACAGTTTTGAGGCACAGATCGGATCAGCAAAAACTGGGTTGGAAAAATATAATAAGAACAAATAAAGAAATTAAACAAAACACACAAAGTAAGGTCTAACACTGGGTTGCGTGCCGAACCGAGGGGGCTGGTCCATACGGATCAGCACTAATCATTAGTATTGATAAGTTTAGTTTCTATGCATTTGTGATGAAGAAAAGAAAGAAATCTTTCCAGAAAACAATCTGGATAATTTATCCGATCTAGCTTACGGCTTCTCATATTTCAACCCTTACAATATTTCACATTAGAGCGATGCCAAAACACACACCCTCAAATACCACAACCAAAACTGCATGAAGTAGAAGAAAATATGAGCTCATGAATATATATTAGCATGGGCTCAGTCTTTAATAATCTCAAATATTGCTACATTACTGGTTTCTTTTACACTCCCTGAATGTCCATGAAGGTTTTGTCGCTTCTAGTCATACAGTTATCGCTGCCAATAACCAGGTGGGCTACGTGTGCTGACAGGCATCCCGAGTTTGTGTCCCAGTAAGTGATGGTTTCCAGACACTCTCTTCCGGATCATGTGATTTCCCATCCTCACATACGGATCAGTACAGAAACAGCAATGATGCACAATGGCTCTTATAGAAAAACCACATGAAATTTTTACATGTGATCAATAAATTATGGTCCAGGATTCAAGTTTTGAGGAACATTCCTCCCAAAACAACACTTAACCATACCGTCATGTCAAACAGAAGAAGAGCGTGTGCGTGTTTTACCTTCAGTCTGTGGCGGTCATCAATTAACAAACACATAAGGACACACCATAATGACAATTAACACACAAACAAGAAAAGCTGAATGAGTTTGCGACCTGTTCTTTAAAGACGACTTTAGCTGTGTCCCAATTCAAGGGCCTCAACCTCATAAGCATGAGACCTTAAAAGGTGAGCACTCGGTCTTTCAAGGTGGAAGCCCCAGAAGTTCGCGAAGAGAATTGAAATGAGACGGTCTAACCTTCGGACGACCCATAATTAGCGTCACCTGCTGCACGCGCCAACCGCGCCTGTCAGCAGGACACATCAGAGACGTTTCTGACTTATTAAAATAAAAATGACATCAGAAAAAATATTTATTTATTTTTTAGAAAATATGACACGTTGCTGTATATTAAACTATTCAACAGTATACCAAATTAATCAACCTTAGAAATATATGCAACATAAAAATAATAATATTAACATATATATAATACTAAAACAGTGACAAGAATTTTTTTTCCTGATAAATACACTTTTATTTAATAAAGGTTTTAATTGTTTATTTTAGACTATCCACCCATTATATGCAGCTGTTGCAGACGCGCAATGAATCTTGGGATATCCTCGGCTGTTAAGGATCCATTCGTTCTATCCTTAACAGCGCCGAGAAATGAGGACGCATTTTGAGGCTTCATTCTAAGCATCCTTTGAATTAGGACGGCCTAACTAGCCTCAAGTCGTGCTGCCGTGATGCAATCGGTCTTAAAATACATCCTTAGAAGGTTGCAGCCTTTGAATTGGGACACAGCCTTTATGTGACAGCAAAATGATCAATACACACAGACATGAAGAGAACCAGAAGCATTTCTTACTGGTTCAGTCTTAGTTAAAAAATAAACAACAACACTGATCTATTTATCAGGATTGAGGAACTTACAATCTCAGGCAAAACAAATCTGACAAATTTAAACCAATCGAGGAGAATTGAGTTCATATACTGCCATGTATATATCCAGTTTGCACAGAGCTCACAGCAGTAAGAGATCTTGCTAACACGCTTTTTCTTAATCATTCAGTCCAAGTCATATATTTCACAAGTATATTATCCCTATCATTTTAGTTTTGTAATAAAAGAAATGAATATGTTAGCACTTTTTAATATTTCATAAATCAACCAGAGCAATCTGTCTCATTATAACTCACAACACATCTAACCTGCTGGTTTAATTATCCTGTCTGCTCGTGTGCATGTTTACTTGTTTAATTCAACCAACCAACCAACATAGCACAAGACAAGCATAACAATTAATCCTTACAAGAAATCACTCGTGTGAAAACAAGATGATAGCAGAGAGTCTGAGCACAAGACACAAAATAAACAGCAGGGCGTCTTCACTTCATTTACAGTCACACTGATGTGATGTTTGGGTTTCACACAGAGCACGACTGCTAAAACATATTGACGAAAGATTAAACAACCTTAAAACGCTCTTCAATCAAACTAAAAGAAGAGTTGAGTGCACAATTTCTAAAAAACCCTTTGGAAAAGGGAGTCAGGCCGAGTACCAAAACACATTTGTAGCCAATCAGCAGTAAGAGGCGTGTCTGCTAACTCACATCGTTGCCTGGTTTGTGTATGTGTGGGGCGGGTCTTTTAAAAGAAGGTCCAGATTCTATTGGGGTAGGGGCGTGTATGTTTAGGTGATTTCAAATGTCAACATTGGCTTTCAAACATTGTGCACTCCGTCTTTAAACCTTTAGTGAAGGTCTGAACGCTTCAGATGTTTATACTGTACTGTATGATGGCTGTACTCACGATCACTACAGTATGAGCCGCTGTATGATGTCATGGTGCAGTCACAGGTAAAGCCCTCCCACTGCTGCAGACACACCCCCTGATGATGACATGATTCCTCCGTACAGGTCGTGCTGGGTCCTAAAACACAAACACACACACAAACACTTCACATCTCGCTCCAGTACTACTACACTTTATAAACAACTATTATAAAGACAGATGACTGCTCAAGTGTGTGTTTGTCTCTTGGTCAAGTGATGAAACATCTGCTTTACTTTATTTGTGTCATTTATGAATCAGTCAGAAACAGTTGTTAACATCAGTATGATTGAGATCTTGGATGGATGTGAGATAAACCACATTCAACTTGGATCATTAAACCATGGGTTAGTTATTATCTTCACATGCAGCATGCAAAAATACAGAATGAAGCCGCAAGCCCAGAGACGAGACAAAACCTTATTTCATTGATTGTGTCATTCATTCATCAGACACACATACAGTAACATCCTGAACGTCAGAATTTCTGATGATTAATTGTCTCTTTCAACTCTTTCTCTTCATCGCATACAATCATTTAAAAGCCTGAATTAAAATATACAACATTTTGTACAAAGTGGTAACCTGTTTAATAAATATTATTTTATTCATAATGCAAAAACATGTGCTCTCAAACTGTGTTTTGTGTCTCACCATCAGGAAGAGTGACATTACATTATTAGAAATAAAAGAGAAATGTAAAGATTAAGAGAGAAACTGGTCTGCAGTCTTTTCTGCTGGGCAGCTAAATGAAATGACATCTTTGTAGAGTAATTAAACATTCATTCAGTTAATTGTGTTTTAATCATAAATCTAAAAAGGTTTACCAATGAAGAGAAGTTAGAGTCATGACATTTGAACCTGTGCATACGTGGATTAACCTTACGGGCAATTGGGCAAATACCCAGCGACACCAAAACTCCACCAAAATATAATCAGTGATTCAAAATTCTAATTCTGGTCAGCCCTTATGAAAACACCTACTGTATTTCAGTAAATCTTAAAGGAGCTGTATATCTAAAACATTATAAAACACTGACCTAAATTTGAATTTATTTTAGAAACGTAAAAAGATTCAGGGCTTTTGAAATTTCTTTTCATGGCTGAAACCCTAGAAGCCACCTCCTCGCTCGGCCCCTGTGCTTCAGTGCCAGTTGGGACTGGTTTTAGGTCTCTTCTCTTGGGTTTTAAGAACTTCGTATTGAAGTGTGTTAGAGGGACTTGAATTTAGCTGTATACAGAATTTAAGGGAGTGTTTTTGGATGTGTATTATTAGGGGAATTCAGCCCTGCATGCATTAGTAGGTGTTCTTCTCTGAACTCAATGGGAGTAATCTTGTTAGGCCCCCAAACTTCACAACCACATAGTGCTATGGGGAATTTAAAAATGTCAAATATTTCACACCAAAGTGTAACAGGAATGTCTGTTTGTATAAATTTGCCTTTGATAGCATAGAATGCTCGACTGGCTTTCTGTCACATTGATGATGACTATAAACGTTATGTATTTGTAGCTTGTTTGAGAGTATGGATGATGAGGAATGGAGAACATCTTTATCTTATTCAGACACATTCAAATTTTTGCCTTTCATTTACAGTTACACAACTGACCATCACATCCTCGATCCACCTGACCGACTCTGTGGAGGGCATCTGCGAGCAGGTCGGGCAAGCGGCCGTTCAGATCCACGGAGGCCAAACACCCCTGGTATCCGTCCCGGGACGCGATCAGCTTGGGCAGACTGTTGTACATGCCCTTGGCTACTCCACCGATGTACAGCTCTCCTGTAGAAAGAGCACAAACACAGTTGTAAGCAATCGTCTGATCTGGGATCATTTCTAACTGATCGAAACACGCATACACACACAGAATTGTAAAGTGCTATAATCAGGTCCCCACTGCTTCTATCAACCTAGAAAATGTGAAAAAGATCAACCCAGTAACTTACTTTTGGTAAACCATTCTCTCCAAGCATGTAGAAAAATAGATCATTGACATTTGGCTCCCCTTGTGATGTCAAAATGGGATAATACCCCCCCCCCCCCCCTAATATGCACTATCCAACCACAGCACTGCCATTTAGTGCAGATTTGCATTTTAAAGGACACACCCAAAAATGACACCTTTTTGCTCACACCTAAAAAATGTCAATTTTAACATCTTATAATAAATGATCTATATGATATTTTGAGCTTAAACTTACACATATGAACTCTGAGGACACCAGAGATTTATTTGATATCTTAAAAAGTCTTGTGAAATGTCCCCTTTAATTGCAGGTGTAAATCCCATAAATGAGCGTTTCATGAGTGTTTGGTACAAGACTCACGCACAGAAGTAACCTTAGAAACACTGCAAAAGTTTCAAATATAAATCTTGTTCCACATTAACTCTCATCTCATCTCTCACCTGACCAAATCAGCTCATACACGTGTTAACTCAAGCAGTTTACTCAATCACAGTGTCCCAAAATACTATCATAACCTTGTTTTAGTCAAATCTGTTGATTATTTGTAGAGAAATCACAGAGAGACAATACTTTAAAATCTATTCTAAATGTAACAGGAAGCCAGTGTAAGGACCTGAGGATTGGAGTAATGTGCTCAGATTTTTTGGTTCTGGTCAGAATTCTGGCAGCAGCTGTCTAATGGTCTTTTTGGGGATCCGAGTAAGGAGTCCATTGCAGTAATCCACCCTGCTTGTGATGAAAGCATGAACAAGTTTCTCTAAGTCCTGTCTTGAGACAAAACATCTAATTCTGGCAATATTTCTGAGATGGTAGTAAGCTGATTTGCTTATCGCTTTCACGTGACTACTGAAATTAAGGTCAGACTCTAAAATTACACCAAGATTTCTGACTTTATTTTGTGTCTTTAGACCCCTAGAATCAAGGTATGTGTTAACTTTGAGAGTTTCATCTTTATTTCCAAATACAATGACTTCAGTTTTGTCTTTGTTTAACTGGAGGAAGTTTTGACGCATCCAACAGTTAATTTCATCAATGCATTTACATAGAGAGTCAATGGGGCTGTAGTCATTGGGTGACAGGGCTAAGTATATCTGGGTGTCATCTGCATAGCTGATAGAAACAAAGCAATTTGGTTCTTTTTCATTATTTGACCAAGTGGGAGCATATACAAATTAAACAGAAGCGGTGCAAGAATTGAACCCTGTGGGACTCCACATGTCATGGATGTCCACTCAGATTTATGGTTACCTATGTTCACATAGTAACCTCTTCCTTGTAGGTATGTTTTAAACCATTTGAGGACCATCCCAGAGAGCCCTACCCAGTTTTCCAGTCTATGTAAGAGTATGGTGTGATCTACTGTGTCAAAGGCAGCACTAAGATCTAGTAGCACCAGCACTGATATTTTACCTGAATCAGAGTTTAAGCGAATATCATATATTATCTTTATGAGCACTGTCTCTGTGCTGTGATGCTGACGGAAACCAGATTGAAAATTGTCCAGATAGCCATTTGAGTTTAAGAATTTGTTCAGCTGATTGAAAACAACCTTTTCAATGATCTTGCCTATAAACGGAAGATTTGAGATAGGTCTGTAGTTGCTAAGTATGGTTTTGTCTAGGTTACTCTTTTTTAGGAGAGGCTTAAAAACTGCTGTTTTAAATGACTTTGGAAAAGTGCCTGTGATCAGAGAGGTATTTACTATTTTTAAGAGGTCAGTTTCTAAGCAGTTAAGTACCTTTTTGATAAAAGATGTAGGGAGCGTGTCAAGGCTTCAAGTTAATGCTTTAAGATGTTTTACTGTTTCTTCCAAGGTTTTTATAACAATTATGTCAAATTATGAGAGAATTACTAATTTCTTAGGTTGTTGTAATGATATCTGACTGACCACAGTACAATTTGAGGCCGTATTGATCGCCATTCTGATATTACTGATCTTCTCAGAGAAAAAGGTTGCAAACTCATTGCATTTGTTGTCAGAGAGCATTTCACTAGGAACTTGATTTGGGGGGTTTGTTAGTCTCTCTACAGTAGCAAAAAGAGTGCGAGTGTTGTTTATGTTGTTGTTTATAATGTTTGAAAAGAAGGTCTGTCTAGCTGTGCCTAGTTCTACATTGAAAGCACGAAGACTGTCCTTATAGATGCTATAATGTACTTCAAGTTTTGTTTTCCGCCACATACGTTCAGCTTTTCTGCATGTTCTTTTCATGTGCTGTACTGCTGTTGTGTTTCTCCAGGGTGCTTTACGTCTGCCAGTGATCACCCTGACCTTTACTGGAGCTATACCATCAATAGCATCTTTAACTTTTATGTTAAAGTTTTCAAGGAGAACATCAACAGAGTCTGCCGATATGTTTGGCAACATTGACATAGCATTCATAAATACCTCACTGGTGTTCTCATTTATGAACCTTTTTTTGACATAGACAGATCTAGCATCAGTGGCAGGACAGATCAATAAATCAAAGTAAACACAGAAATGGTCAGATAGTGCTTCATCCTTGATTACAGTGGATGAAATGTTTAGACCCTTGCTAATGAGCAGATCAAGAGTGTGTCCCCGATTGTGTGTAGGACCTTGCACGTGCTGGGTCAGATCAAAGGTGTTTAAAACATTTAACAGTTCAATTGCAGTATTGTTTTCTGCATTGTCTATATGAATATTAAAATCTCCAGCAATAACAAAATAATCAAATTCAGAGGAAATTGTTGATAAAAGTTCTGTGAATTCATCAACAAATGCTGAGGTGTATTTGGGAGGTCTATAAATAATTGTAAACAGAATTTGTGGTGTACCTTTTAAAGCAATACACAAATATTCAAAAGACTGGTAATCACCAAGTAACACTTGCTTGCATTGAAAGGCATCTTTGAATAAAGCAGCTATTCCTCCACCCCTTCTAACAGCTCTACAGACACTTATAAAAGTAAAGTTGGGTGGGGCTGATTCATTGAGGACTGTAGCACTGCAGCTGTCATCTAACCAAGTTTCATTTAGAAACATAAAGTCCAGGTTGTTAGTGGTGATAAGATCATTAACTAAAAAGGATTTGTTCTTTAGTGAACGGATGTTCAGAAGTGCTAACTTAACAGTAACTGGTTTTGTCACTGTATCAATCTCAGAATGACGTATTATAGGCAGTAGATTAGATAAAATTGCTGTGCGGCTGGAGAAGGCCTTCGTCTTTCTATCACATGTCAGGACAGAGATAGGGAAAGCTAAAGGGACATCGGGCGCCCACTTGTTCTTAAAATATTTATGATTGTTACTGCTGACGTAGCGGGGACCCAACACACATCAGTTACCAGTGCTGTTTGCAGATGAGGGCTGGTGTGATCCCTGACGTTGAGGCAGTGGTCGGGAGTGCTTTCTCAGATGGAGGGGGAGGGCGGGCTGGGCCCGAAGGCTTTGGTGGTTGAGGAGCCCGCCGTTTCTTGGTTGATATTTGGGGACTCGCAGCAATAGAGTGGGAGAGCTTTGTTCCAGCAGATACCAGTTTCTCCATTTTCTCTGAAAAGCCCAGAAGTGGTGATGTTGGAGAGAGGGAGAGAGAGTGTGACGACATCAGCTGTGATTCTGGTGTTCCTGAAGGCTGGGAGGGGGTGTTTTCATTCCTCTGGTCATTATCAACAGAAACGTCCTTGGGTGTTGATTCACAATCCAGCTGTAGCGAGGTCTGTGGGCAAGGGCTCAGCCTGAGCTGTGTCTGTGAACAGTAGTTGTGACTGCAGAGTTTTATCCTTGTCATCTGAATGTCCATCCAGGTGCTGGTGTGAAATTCCTGTGGTCATTTCCGCTGTTCAGTAGTGGACTGGCACACTCAGCTGATGGATGATGCATGGAGAAAAAGATATTGTCTTTAAGCAACCTAGCACCTAGTTTGTTTGGGTGGATACCATCTGTGTTAAAAAGTTGCCTTTGGCTCCAGAAGATATTGAAATTGTCAATGTAATTCAGTCCTCTCATGGTGCAGGTTTTTTGCAGCCATGAATTTAAACTTAGTAGCCGAGAAAACATATTTGTTCCTCCGGGCTGGGAGAGGTCCACTGATGAAAGATTGAACTTTCAGTCTTGCAAGTGTTTCAAGAAGTTCTTGAAATCCACCTTAAGGAGCTCAGACTGCTCTTTCCAAATATCATTCTTTCCCACATGTATGACAATCCGACTGACAGACTTATGTTTCATCAGAATGTTGCAAAGTTCCTTGTTAACATCAGAAACCGTTGCCTGAGGAAAACAGTATGTACGGGTAGCCTTGCTTTCAAAGTTTCTGATAATATTGTCACCCACTATCAGCGTGCTTGGCTCGGCTGCTGTCTGAGCGGAGCGCCGGTGCCTATATGATATTGAGCGTCTGTTAGCTCTGTTAGCTACTGGTGATGTGATCTGTGTCCATTAACATTTGGGGATTCTTCACCCAAACTCATTAGTGCTTCAAATCCATTTTCAAGCCGTACAGGGGGTGGTAGAATACCAATATTGGCTACTCGAGTTGTACCCATATCTGGGGTAGATGATGCTAATGCAGCAATTTGTGACACTCGTGACAGTCTAATGTCTTGAGCACTTTTGGGTCTCGCACCCTGTTTATGCCATCGGTTTGTGTCCTCAATTTCTTTAGGTTTCTCTGAGCTCACTATGACCTGTTTATAAGCATTAGGTTCACAGGACTCACCAGCTTTATGTTGAGAAGGACCTCGATGAAGCTCCGCTGTATGTTCTGGCAGGGTCGGCAGCGCCACAAGTAACTTTGTTTCGAGAACTGCAATCTTTTGTAAAAGTCTGTGGCAGTTTGAGCAGCAGGTGGATTGAGATCCAAAAGAAGGCATTTTTTCTTCTTTTCTTCTGTTCACTGAGTGGAGTTTGTGATGAGAAACTCATGATCAGATATTAGTTTAGTTTGTAAGCGCATCTTAACCCCTGATAATAAAAACAATGGCTTGGTAAAATAATGACATGTTTGTTTACCTGTGCTGTATTAATTTATTTACTGTATAACCATGATTTTCTATTGAATTCTTCTGGACCCAATTAAAAAAGCAGTTATTCATAATTTTTTAATCTTTAGTGACATGTTTCCTATAATAAGCTTGAATAAAGTGGTTTGTAATAGAGAGTATCTGTTCACAGTAGCACTGTCATTATTACAGAAGTGTATGAAGAATAAAGTAGCATACCCGGTTAATACCACACCTCCACAGTGTACTGTATGTCAAAATTCACCATTCTTCACAGACGCCAGTCCTGTATATGAGTTTAGACTGATCCGTCTCTTATTTCTCTCTCTCATAGATGTACAGATGAAATGAGTTATCACTCATAGACGTACAGTAACTCAATGCTTCACAGCTGCTTGCTATAGTTTTTTTCAACGTTTACATTTTTTTACAGCATGGCATCCAGTGACCAGACATAACAGATACACTTCAATAAACTCAACTTCTTCAGTAGTATATAGTGACCGTATAGTGATGGACTTCAATAAGACAACAGCATCATTTTGTTCTTGATGAACGCTTTCTCAGTTTCTTCCTGTAATGTTTAACAGATCCTGAAAGAGTCATTACGGTTATAACCTCAAACCGCTTGGATGTGATTTTGGATGTTTCTTCTTGAGCTGTTTTATTAGTTATAAACTGCTCTTGTGATCAACATCTCGATGTTTACTTTCTACTGTCGGGAAAGAAGCAGTTTGTCATAATGCTGGAAGATTTCACTGAATCTGGGAGAATATGAAGATGACTGCAGAGTAAAGAAATGGAGACGTCTGGGTCAGGAGAAAGATGATTATTCCTTTCTGTTTGTCTCACGAGAACCAATACCAGCGTTCCACCATTTTAGATCTGGATGTGTTTACAATGTATCAATGGCTAAATATATGTTGAAAAAAATGAATCGTTTTATCTCACAAACATTTGGTTTCACTTTTAAAGACACAAACAGTATTTACCGAGGGGCAACCTTCCGATCTCACTCAATGAAGTCAATACAGAAGTGACTTAAACTGCAATTCATCGACTGGCCGTTAGAGGCTCCAAAAGAGAGTCAATTCCCATAAACCTCCATGTTAAAATGCCAAACTTTACAGTAGAAAATAATATGTTGAATTTTTTGTAACTCATTATATTCAATTATATTAAGCCTTAAACTTCTGCATAATTAAGGGCGTGGCCACTTGAGTGACAGGTAGACTGCCACTGCGGTCAGTAGAATCAAGCTAGGCGGGCGTGGTTTCCAGCCACTTCAGCTTCACCCATGTTCCGCTTCTTTACCCATTTTCGGTTATCTGTGAGTGATGCCCAGTGATGCACGGCCAAGATGGTGACGGCAGGCAACGCCTACTTTAAAGCGTAACTAAACACCTGGTCATAGCCTGACTCCGCCCACTGGCAATATTTGAAAAATGCAGGAAAAGTGGGCAGATCCCAACGGAGATAGAGGGGACGAACTAAGCTTGTACCAAGTGTGTGGTGAGATCATAACAAGGGCGTGGTGAGCTTGAATCTGCTTACATCACGAGTCATTTTTTGGACTCAACATCCAATAGGAAAATTAAACTGCAGTAGCCACTGTTCAACCTGAAGAGGGCAGCACTCAGACGTTTTTACACCATATATTGCAGTATTGAAACACTTTATATCCAAATGTCAAAAAAGTTACTAAAATCAATGAACAGCACTAATAAAGCATCATTCTTACAGATCATTAACTAAAAAAAGTTGGTTTAGGGTTTAGTTACTCTTTAAGCTTCAAAAACCATCTTCACAACATGATGTTTTATTAACAAAGTTCGGGAGGAACACGTTCAAATAATCAACCTAATCACCTCAACTACGACCAGCTGTTGACAATCAGCAATCAGGTATCCACCTGATCGGCATCATCAGAAACCTATATAGACTGGAAACCAACTCACCCTCATTCCTCGATAGTTTCAGCATGAATTGAACATTGCTTAAACTTAAGACAAACATCAACCAACGCCAACATCTTCTCTAAGAAGTTCCACAATCTTCACATATCTCTCCAACCAACTCTTTCATCTACAAAATCCACACCCCGCCGCAAAGCCACAAACCAAACAAGGAAAGATCATAAAGCTACATCTCTACTCACCAAAAGGTTTTCCATCAGAAGGTTTCATCAGACCGCACCAGCAGGCCTTCAGCCTGTCCAGGTTGTGATCCAGATTCTGCCGTCAAGCCTCAATCATCTTTTCGCTACAAAGCAGCCTGCCATGCACCACACGATGCAACATATCCCAGCGATACAGGTTCCCATCCAGCTCAAGCATGTTTCCTCCAGTGGCGTTATAGCCCTGCCTTCACAAGCCTTTCTGTCTAATTTCTAACCCTTTCCCCTGTCTGTGGCCTGCGGCTCCACCATCGGACTCGGTATGACATACATACACAGCACACATTCATTCGTAACTTACATCATGTTGCCAGTTGCGCAAGAAATCACTTCAAAGCCACATGCACACTGGCAGTGGAAGCAGCTCCTGTTATCCAACAGCTACATTAATTTAATTCCATACCGGGAAACGCGATCGTTTTACATAAGGAACACAACCCGAGCCTATATTGATTCCTGCCCCGCGCTGCAGTCGACACATTGATGTTGTTCCGCTGGCTCGTGTGCGGGAACCTACTCAGGGGTGCTTTTCCCGAGCAACGGCATAACGCGCTGCTGAACCACCATACCGTGCATAGTTGGAGAGGCCAGCTGGCTTGTCATGACTATTTCCCGAAAACATAGTTCAGCGACGGATGTGCGACAAAGTTGCTATGTCGGCTCAACAATAAAGTAAATGATGTCAAAAAAAATTAATTTGTTCAGATCTATTTAATTTCATCTTATTGCTGTAAACTACATACATCACATCTAAAGACTGCTTTTGTTGTCATGTTTAGTTCTCTGTTGTTTAAATCCAAGATTCGTCTTTCATTTGCAAGTTTCCTTCTACGTCACTCATTCCAGGGATTCCCCAGGGTCTTAAAGCTCATAGTTCTGCGCAGTTTTCCAAAAACAGCACCTCAATTTTGTTTACAACCTAAAAGACATGAAACAGACTTTGTATATATTTAGATTACGGTTATAGAAGGCACTGCATGCTGCTTTCTTATTTTGTTTAAAAGCATGATCTACCCAAGTCTACATGTTATACTAACTAGGAACTATACTTCTAACCACAGTCATCCAACTGATATTTGGACATTTAATGCGGCTGATAAAATAATATCACTGAGCCTGACTAAACTTAAGAGCACTTTATTTGAGATCATTTCAAATAAAAGATCATGTCATTTAATTCAACATGGATGAAAGAGCAATTTTAAATAAAATTTTTATTGATAAATAATGTTCTATTAAAGAAACGGATTTTGTTTGTAGCCTATTGCCATCAATTATAGTTCTAAGAAATCAAATTAGTATCATCCAAAACCTGTATCGGCATGTCACAATTAAAGTAAAACTGAAATTCTGAATTGGCCAAGGGAATTGAAATCAGTGCATCTTCACTTGAAACCCCCATCTCAAATGCCTCTTTAGATACCATCCTCAAAGCTGTATCCCCCAGAACCCTACAAACCGACCTAACCCCTTGAAAGAGCTTCAAGACTTTCTACTCTTCTTACAACCTGTTTCCTGATTTTGTCCCTACTCACCATCTCATTCATTTCCTACCTCAATCACCACAAGAACCTTAAAGCCAGCTCCATTAAAGGATACCTAAGTGGAATCCAAATTTTTCCACAAACGTATTTTTCGGCTCACACTCTCCAGTAATAGCTAGCACCCAGACATCCACGCTCGTTAGGAATCCAAAGAACCCACCCCACCCATCCTGATTCAAGACAGCCAGTAACCTTAGAAATACTCACCATATGCATCTCCATCCTCTGTCGAGGTTACCACTCCACTAACACCGCCCTCATACTCTACGCAATGTTCATTCTGGCCATCACTTGCCACTTCAATCCAAATAATCACCCAACAGTTTCAGATCTATCACTTCTGGTCAACGATACAATTTCTTATTCCATTAAACAAAGCAAGACGGACCAAATGAGAAAAGGCCATCCATTTACATCTTCAATTTCCAAAAACCAATTCAACCATACCAGACTCTCCTAGCATACCTATATTCCAGAGACTCCCAGGCTAGATCCACATCAAACCCACTCTTCATAGATGACTCAAATCACCTGGTTACATGCTTCCGGTTCCAAAACACCTTTAATCTGTTCTACTCCTATCTGGCTTCGTAGCAGACCTCTTCTCCAAAACCTACATTCGATCAAATCAGGATCAGGAGCCCCCCCTTTTTTCCCTGAATTCTACTAACCCCCAATGCTATGGAAGTGGTTTCCCTCTGCTCCTGCAGGAGCCCTCCCTTCCACAATTTCTCCACCACTACAGCAGTGATGTTTCCTCTACTCTCACATCAAACCGCTCCCACATCAGAGAAACCCAACGAACGTTCATCAGCGAATCCCACCAGCTCCAGGACAACACAAACTATAAGACTCTCTCCACTGCCACAGCATTGATTTTTCCCTCTGCTCCCGCAGAAGCCAGCTTTTTACTAAAATCCACTGCCACAGTAGTGGTGTTTTTAGCATCTCCCGCAGGAGATCTGTTCTCCATTGCTGCAGCTGTGTCATTTTCTCTGCTCCCGCAGGAGCCCGGCTTTTACTAATCCCCACTGCAATAGCAGTGATGTTTCCCCTGCTTCCGCAGAAGCCCTACTCCCCACTGCCGCAGCAGTGACGTTTCCTCTGCTCCCGCAGGAGCCCTGTTTTCCACAATTTTCCTTCACTGCTGCAGCAGTGATGTTTCCCTTGCCCTCGCAGGAACCCTATTTTCACAGCGGTGCCATTTCCTCTGCTCCCGAAGGAGCCCTACTTTTCACTAATCTCTACTACCATCGCAGTACTGTCTCCTCTGCTTCCGCAGGAGCCCTACATTTCACAAATTCTCCACTGCCACAGCAGTGATGTTTCCTCTACTCCCGCAGGAGCCCTAATTTGTACAATTTCTCAACTGCCGCAGCAGTGATGTCTGTACTGCTCCCGCAGAAGCCCCACCTTTCACAATCTCCATTGCCACAGCAGTGTCACTTTCCTTTTCACAATCTCTGCTCCCGCAGGAGCCCTATTTCTTCACCGTCACAGCGGTGCTGTCTCCTCTGCTCCCGCAGAAGCCCTGCTCTTACAATTTCCCCACTGCCGCAGCAGTGATGTCAGTGAGGAGCCCCGTTACCTCCCACTTTACATTCAGCATTTTTTGGGGGGGACACACACAGTTCCCGGCTGCTGTCCGATGCTAGTTTGCGATCTTTTGGGGGATTGTTTTGGGTTCGGGCCTAAGGCTTAGCCCGGAACCCTCTCCCCGCCAGGAAGCACTCCGGGCTCAGTCCATTAACGAGCTCGGAGCCCTCTCCTCAGACAGCACGCCAAATACGCATATTGATAACTCTGTTCTGAATTATTTGTAAGTGTGAACTCGTGAACCAATGGGTGACGTCACAGACACTACATACATATTTTTTACAGTCTAACCCACCGGAGTCATATGGTTTTATTTTTCTGCTGAGGGATGGGAAAATGTTCAATGCATTACAAAGCTGGGAAGAGTCAGGATGTTATTTAATGTGTTCGACTGAAGAGAGAAAGTCACATACACCTATAGACCTTTTCAAAAGATGTAAACAACACTGGTCCAGAAACTTTTTTATTTTTATTTGACATATATCATTATCTTTAAGATTTTTGTTTAACTTTTTGATTCAGTTCTATATGTTCTGTTGGTTGTATTTTGTCCCAACATTTATCTAGTGTTAAAAAACTGAAACAGGAAGTGCTTCTGGACCAGTGTTGTTTACATTTTTTGAAATGGTCTATAGGATGGCATGGTTAATATACATTTTTGAGTGAACTTTTTCTTTAAAGATAAACTAAAGTGTCCTTCAAATCAATTCAGCTGATCTCAGCAGGATGTTACTGGTCGTGAAGCACAAACATGAAAAAAATGCTTTAGCTCATCAGTTTAGATTTGAATCCTGTGCGATCATAATCATATTATGTATCTGTATCTTCTTTGTTTCTCATCTGATTATTTCTTTCTTTTTTATCTCCTCCCATACAGTATCTACTGACAGCTGTCTGTCATCCAGACTACAAGAAACAAGTGCATCTATAAACACGACACAAAACAAAAAAATATACACAGAGAAAAAAAGAGATTGGTTGCATAGAGAAAATAGCAAAAGACACCAGGACAAGTGAAGAACCCTGATCCTCTTTTCCAGTTACTGGGGTTTTGCCATTTTACAATGTCTTGATTTATAGTTCTATAAGAGTTTTTCTTCTATAAGGTACACAAGCTATTTATCAAATGTGTAATTTTTGACATATATACACATGATGAAAATGCTATGACTGTGAGAGATATCTGAAAGCATTTATGGGTGTCGTACCTTTCAGGTCCAGGTTTCGTGCACCATTGGAGTGCTGCGTGACGGTGCGAGAGTCGATCTTTAGCGTGTGAACGTTGTTGGTGTCTCGGGAAACCACCACATTATGCCACTGATTGTCATTGAGAGGTTTCTCAGAGTTTCCCTTCATGAGAGACGGTCCGTTCCCCAGATCAAACACATAGTGAACAAACCTAAAGAAAGCATTGAAATCCTCTGTTACATCAATTACCGAACTATCAAAGTTTCTTTCATCCTTTCAAATAAAAAAACTTGTGCATTTAAAAAATAAAATATCAACCAGAAGTGCTACATATACAGTAGACACAACTAACTTAAGTTTCTCCAGTAATACTGTCATACAAGTAAAATTACAGAAGATCTGACCAATCCTGTCTCTCATTAGCCCATGACATCACGACAGCAGTAAAATGTACAATCATTTCATAATACATGGACTCAATCTTCAAAAACATGAACTGAAATGAGACGGTCTAACCTTCAAAGGACCCATAATTTGTGTCACCTGCTGCACGCGCCCACCGTGCCTTTTAGAAGAACACTGCAGAGATGTTTCTGACTTATTAAAATAAATATGGAACCAAAAAAATATGAATTTATTTTAGAAATATGACACGTTGATGTAGATTAAACTATTCAACAGTATATCAAATTAATCAACCTTAGAAATAATGTTCAAAACATAACTTATAACACTAAAGCAGTGACTAGAAACTTTTTTCTGCTAAATACACACTTTTATTTAATAAAGGTTTTAATTGTTTATTTTAGAATATCCAGCCGTTATATGCAGCCGTTGCAGGCGAAGGGATATCCTCGGCTGTTAAGGATCCATTCGTTCTATTCTTAACAGCGTGGAGAAATAAGGACGCATTTTGAGGCTTCATTTCAAGCATTCTTTGAATTGGGACACAGCTACAGTCTCAGATGTGCAGTACGCATACAAGGTGCAACAGGTGTTAATTCTACTATACAGACCCCTTCACGGTTCACGTCACAAGCGGTTCCCACTGCGCATGTCACGGTCAGAAAACTCATTTCAGCAGATTGAGTTGAGTATTATTCGGTATCGTCAAAAATACCTACTTGCTTCATGGGCTTTGAAAATCAAACTGCAGAATCTCAAAAACAAAAATTACAACATCTGCGGCTGCAAGCAATTAAGGTGCAGACTGGGACAATGCAAAGATCAAAGAGGCTTGTGTTTGTAGTGCTCACTTTATTTCAGGTAAGTCATCATTTTTCAGCCCTGTTAGATGAAACTAGAAAACCTAAATGGTATGAACAGTTTGACCTCATGCTGCGCGCGCACCCGATAGTCATTCAATGTTTACAAACCTTGAAGGGGTCTATACGTAAAGCGCATTTTACATTCAGACAGGTCTTATGACCTGGTTTACGTCCAGCTTGTGGAACCGGCCCTATTCAGAACATTAAGGTTTGTTCAATCTGTTGAATGTTTGTGTGTTTCTTCACATTAAAACCTTTCACACACAAAACATAACCATTGTTTCCATATGGTTAAAAACAAACAGATGCCGGTGACTTTGGCATGGATCCAGCCCAGAGTCATCTGCTGTCCAGGTTGTATGTTGACAACGCCTTTCTGTATCACCATCATCAGTTAATAAAGCTTAAACCAATTAAACCATTTAACCTATGGCCCCACCTCAATGCCCGGCAGTCTGAACAGAAAAATGCAACAGCTGTAATTTTTCTGTGATTGTTATGTGACTGACCCTTTCACGAGCTCCACCACGATGAAGTCGCTGCCGTCTCCGCTGTTAAAGAGC
Source organism: Misgurnus anguillicaudatus (assembly GCF_027580225.2). Classification (NCBI taxonomy): domain Eukaryota; kingdom Metazoa; phylum Chordata; class Actinopteri; order Cypriniformes; family Cobitidae; genus Misgurnus; species Misgurnus anguillicaudatus. Next base: position 64,828,021 of record NC_073357.2, read on the forward strand.
AGCAGGCCATCGCCGGACGTGGTCTTAAACTGGAAGAACAGGTGCATGGACGCGTACGCCTGCAGCGTGGCCAGTGCCAGGTAACTGCCTTTATTTCGAAAGGTCACGGGGTCAGCGATGATGTGGCGCATGCCGAAGCGGGCGTTCAGCTCACAGTATGATATGTCGCCGTTTTTGCACTGGTCCAGAAATGGCACGCTGTTGACCGTCAGGCCCTGCAGGTGTCCGATGAAGTTAGACGGGACGACAGAGATGAACCTGCGCTCTGTCATGATGCCCGTCTCGATGTTGTGAAACTCCAGACGAGTGTGGTCGCCGGTCATCTGACCTGCAGCGGGCACAGAGAGTTACTTAACACGCCTGTATTAAATATATAATGGAACGACAATAGACGGTTTCATATAAAACATTCATATCAAACCATGACCATATACAAGTAATACCATTAGACAAACATATCTAAAATGTCAAATATTATCTCTTTTTCTTGAATGTGTGATAAACCTGGTTATTAAACTGAATGCTGTGCACAGAAGAAGGAATGCAGAGTTTTTGATGTAGGCATTACGACGATGTCAAGCCTCATATATAATAAAGACAACATCAGCTGATACAGCTGCTACACCATCAGTCATGTGGGTTTAATGTTCACTACATCAGAATTTATTTAGCAAATGCGTTTCCATCTCCCATTATTCACATTTACTCTTTAAGTCAAACACCACCTCAAGCGAGTGTAAAAACATTGTTGTAAATTAAGGGATTTTTATTTGAAATTTGTGTTTCAATCACTTGTTTCTGATGTGAATCATGCAATGTGCATAAAATCAGTGTGATGGAAACCCAGATAGTAAACAGTAAAACTGTCTAAGACGTCAGGTGTGACAGCACAACAGATGCAGTGAAACTTCCAATGAAGCCAAAAAACATCCAATTGATTCAAACTAAGATCTTACAGTAAATCTAATGCTCAACATCAAGCTCATATTTAGTTTCTAGTAATTGAGATGATATTAGAAATTATAAAGACTATTTAAAGAAATCAAGAACTATATAAAAGAAAACCGATCAATGACATATTGTGACCTTGGAACACAAAACCAGCCAAAAGGGTCAATCTATTCCCAGTGCAATTTACACTGAAAAAATAAGCTTTCCATAGATGTATGCTTTGTTGGGATAGGACAAACAATCTCGAATCTGAGCATGCAAAAAATCAAAATACTGAGAAAATGGCGTTTAACTCTTTGCCCACCTTTGAAAAGTTACAGTATCTCGTCAATTAAGAGAAAACGCAACCCAACTTATAAAACAAATTCACTGATCCAAAAACAGTATTGGTATTTTTGAAGAAACCTACCCATATTTGAGAGGTGATAAAAAGACCAAATTAAGATAGGATAATGCTGGGTCTGAACTTTCATTTGATTTATTGTAAGTTTATATATTAAAAGAAGACATTTTTTTCCATGAAAGGCATTAAACTTTCTGAAAGGAAAAAAATCATAAAAAATGCTGGCATTGGATGGCAACTTTTTTTAAATGCTGGCGGGTAAAGATTTCAAGTTTTCCAAATGAAATAGTAAGCAACACATATTGGTTTTGATATATTTAGAGTAGGACATTTACAACATACCTTCATGGAACATGATCTTTACATAAAATCCTAATGATTTTTGGCATTAAAGAAAGACAAATCTATCATTTTGACCCATACAATATTGCTACAAATCTATCTGTTTGACTTATGAGTGTTTTTGTGATCCAGGGTCAGATGAGGCTCAGATAAGATGATCTCTGATGTTTTACCTTCTACAGTGATGTTGTCCACAGACAGATGCAGGTTTCTGCCGCGACGAATCACTTTGACTGAATGCCAGTCGTTATCATTGAGTTTCTGTCCGGCTGTCAGAATCTCTGGACCTTTACCTGCGTGAGGGCACATGAGTCAAACACACAACAACACAATACTCATGATGTGACCAGATATTCTCACACACACACACTTGTACCCAACCCTGAAATCTTAACTTCATAGAAAACATTTGGCATCTTTTATTGCTCTTATATGATTTATCAGCTCTTAAGCTTATCTAACAATCCAAACCTAAACTTTCAGCACCGAGTATGTTATTGTCTATCATTTGTTGTCAGTGAAGGAGATTAAAGTGAAGACTGAGAGGATTAATAGTAAAACTTCTGTGACAGTAGAAGGTGGTTATGGGGTAAAAATAGTTGTTCACTGAGGAGAATTTGAGGATATTATGACCCTTGAAGAGAACATCTACTTATTTTTATGTAATGGTTTTAATATGATTTGACCAAATAAACACTTTGAGATTTTTGTCCTGAATGTCTCTCAGGTTCAGGTTTAAGTTTGGGATTTGTATTATTGTTGTTGTGTGATGAAGTATATAAGCAGCTCTGTGTGTTCACCTGTATGAGCTCTCTGTATGTATTTCTGAAAGTGTATTCTGGGTAATTGACTGCAACTAAATCATCATGACATCAGATGACACCCCGTTCAAAGTAACTGAAGATATATCCATGAAAACAAACTCTGTGGTGTGCGAGACCTGACTCTTTACACATCACACGCCACATCATTGTGACTTATTCACACGCCAAACACTAAACACGATGTGACGCCCGTCTCGAGCGTGATAACTCGCGGCTAACTGAAATAACACAGCTCAGATCTACAGCAGCTTCATTATTCACTTTAATATAGACTTAAACTTCTAGATGAGTCAAATAAAAGCATGACTGTACTGTAGATATTTATAACGTACCGCACTACTGTAGAACAGATCAATATCTACAATAATGAATAATACATGTTTATAAAAAGGTCATGTAAAATTAGCAGTGTAAACTCATTTGATAAAGTTTCTTTATTAACAACAATTCAGTTGATTTGTTTAATGCATAGACCCTTTTACAGCTCACGTGATCAAATAGCCTGCACACGCAATTAGGGAACAGAAGTGATGTTATTCCTCATTGGTTCTAATGTGTTAGCAACTCAGAAAGTTTATTAAAACGGTTTCCCAGCATCAAAATGTCTGGTTGTTGTGTTTGGTTGCACTAATATAATATACTAATATACGTATATATGTATCTGGCAACTTTATTTTTGGCCATCTGCTTACATCTTCTATCTACACCACTATAGTAAACTGATCTGGTAGCTGCGTTGAAAATGTTGATAAAGTCACTTTTTAAAATAAGTTTCTCTGTCTGTGTTGCTTCACTGCTGATTCTTACCATACTTCCGTTGCCAAGATGCGTGTGCATACGCTGCCACATCATCATTGTACAAACAGTAAAAGTGTCTATAATGTGCTGATAACAGGACTGTACGGATGTGCTGGGTGTTGTTAAATGGTGATTTCCTCTCATAGGGTTTAAGAGAGTGTAAGATATATATGATATAAACACTGCACACACACTGCAAAAAATGACTTTCTTACTTTATATTTTTGTCTTTTTTTAGATATTTGTACTGAAAACTTCAAGATCCATGTCTGTGATGAGCGAAATGACAAAAACAAAAAAATCTAATTTAGGTGAATTTGTGCTTAAAAATGGGGTGAGACATTCTTTCTAGAATTTTTCTTGAATAAAGAGTTTAAGAATTAAGTAAGGCAAGGCAAACCCCCCCCCTTTCTTTTTTTTGCTTGTTTTAGGCACAAATTCACTTAAATTTGATATTTTTGTTCTAAAAATTAAAGCAACACTATGTAGTTTTTTGTACCTTTAAATAATGTCTCTAAAATTATTTCAGTGATAGAACAACTTTTAACTGGACAAATTGTACTGCTGCTGCAACCTGAGCAGCCTCCTAGCTGCTACAAGCACACTCTGAAAGTGGCGGTGGAGGGTAGAGCACACAGCCCCGCCCCTCCCCCTGCCTTCAAAAGAGTGTCTGATACCAGGTTTTCAACCACATGGGGGAGCTGTAAGTCGTTTTTACATGGAAACTACATAGTGTTGCTTTAATGAGCGTGTTAATTTTAACAGCACACCTGCCTAAAAGTTTCTAGTATGCCTAGTAAGACCTTAATTGGCTGCTTCATGTGTGTTTAATTATGGTTGGAGCTAAACTCTGCAGGACACCGGCCCTCCAGGACCCAAGTTGCCCACCCCTGGTTTAGAGTGTCGGGCTTGTAACCCGAGGGTTGCCGGTTTGAGTTTCATTGCCAGCAGGTTGCAACTGTGGTGCCCTTGATCAAGGCCAATCCCAATGTGTTTGTGTGATCACAACTTGCAGTACGTGGGTTCACTACTCACTGGGATGGGTTAAATGCAGAGGTCACATTTCAAGTAAGCGTTGTATACTTGACAAGCTTTATTATTGATGGACCTCTGGAAAAAAAATGATCTGCTGGTTTACAGACCAAAAAAAATAAGAGGCGAAATGAGAAATCATGATATGACATCACAAGTGCTAGAACACAAATAGCTAAAGTCCCCCTGTGGTGAAGATTTTGTTTTTATTGTTGTTTATGTCTATGTTGGGGTTCTTAATACGCTTAATACAAACCATGTACAAATACATCTGCCCTGCACGTCAAGCCTGCCGCTAAGCCTGGGGGAAAACATAAGAGCAAGCGGCCCTGAGACGGGCGAACTGGAGATGGTTGGGACTTCTTTTCAGAAGATGGTGACCGCACCAGTCCCTCCCCCGGAGGAGGGCCGGGTGGAGAATCTGGTTTTCGTTAAATTGTGTTTGTTTGCCAACTTTTCAGTCAGCACCCACCACTTGACAAAAAGAGCACTTTCCCATTCCTTCTCCAGGTATTCAGCGGATGTTGAGCGCTACGAGCAGTGCAAAGCTGTCTCGTCCTCCCTCTCCTCTTTCGCTAGCAGGCTGTCTCAGGCTTTAAAGAGCCTTTCCAGCTGTCCTCGAGACCCTTTCCAGTTGCCCATTTGCTGAGTCAGGTGAGCGTTATACCATGCATTGCCTCCCTTCATGGAGCCATAGAGCACACCACGGCGGACACCTCCGCTCCACTGTGGGTACATCTGTGCTGCCTCTTATCCCACTCGCACGGTCCCTTAAAGCTACCCAGCCTGTCCCGTCAAACTTTGCGATTCAATTCGCCCGCCGTTCCTCCAAATTTTCTGCCATCCTCTTAACTACAGTAAAAGTTGCAGATGCCCTTGTATTGCGTGCGGAGATCACGGTCCTACTGGCGAAGGACACGATAGAGCCGGTCCCTCTAGCCGACATGAGGTCGGGGTTTTACAAACCTTTCTTCATAGTACCCAAGATAGGCAGTGGGTTACAACCGATCTTCTCGCTGAACCATGCAATTCACAAAATGCCGTTAAAAATGCACCCCAGCTGCATTGCCATATTAATTGCCTCGGGTTGTGGACAGTGTATCTTGCTCTCAACCGCCTCAAAGCGAGCTACGAGGCAAAGATGTCCTAGTCCATACAGAAAACACTGCGGCCATTGCGTATATCAACCATCAGGGTGGTTTGACACAAATGGCAACAGCCTTTACTATCTCTTTAAGACTTTATGATATCATTTTTTAGTGTTTACCAACTCCAGTCCTCGTGAACCCACACCCAGAAAGTGTTTGATGTGTCTTTATATAAAACCGCCGATTCAACTCATCAGCCTCCCAGAATGTTTGAATAGATGCGTTCCACTTCATGCGGCACAGTTTCAATTAAATATCACATTTATTAACCTTAAAAATACATACACAGAATATTATTAATAAAAAACAGTAGTTTCAGGATACTGTACAATTTAACACTGACAAAAATACATTTCCCAGTGCTTAATGAGCCTGATTCATTTTTTTAAACCACAAAACTTAAAAATGTGTTTAAATAAGCTTCCTTCACAACAGCTTAACGCCATTATATTACAATGGTTATCGCCCACCACTTATGCAAATGCAGAGTTTATTTAAACACAAAAAGCAATCCATCAATGTAATAATCAAACTAAGCTAAAATCAATAGGGAGGACGGTGTTCCCGTGTTTAAAGCTGCTCAATGTGCCTGCTTCACAACTTTTATTCCATCAGCTTAACAAAAATAACATGAAAGTTTAGGGATTTTACTGAGTAATTCAGGTTTTCTGTTCTGTTTTTCTTTTAAGTGTTTTCTTTTTTGAGCCCCAAAGCTATTAGACAATTGTTGTCTAATATGTCAGCTGAATGACTTGCTTATCCACAATGACATTTACGTTAGATGTCTTAATAAAGGAAACTCGTTGAAACGATTTTGTGAACTAGACAAAAAGTTTCTCCAAAATTCAAAGCAGACTAAATGCTCAAATATTATGCGAGTCATCGTTCTCACACAAGAATACAATTAAAACGAGTTAAACGCTCACAGCCCAGCACCTGCACCACTGTATGCGTATCGTGCTGACAAACATACACCTTATTTTACTGCCCTGAAAAAAAATATTCTGTCTTATTAGAAGCAAAGAGTATAGAAGCACAAGAGGGGAAACTCTCATTGGTTTTTGGCAACAGTCACTAGGTGGCGCTTCAGTAGCGCGGCCGCCATTTTGGAATGAAAATTCTCACAGCCAATTCATTCTGAATTCATTCTCAGCGAATCTTACAGCCAAATCAGAAGCGCAATAGTAAGTTTCTTAAATTAAAATTTTGTTCACTTGCTACATCTACACGAAACGCTGGATTGTCTTGTATGTATGTGTTGTGTTGTTGTTGTTATCAGTTGTGGAATCCAATCATTAAATAGATAAACATTTGAGGTAGTTTTTTCTTGCTTTATTATGTCATTCTATTTTATGCTACTTTACACATTTACTACTATTATTAGTTACCAACTACACTAGGTATGAAATATATTTTGTACATATTAATCCCCTATATAAACATGATAATCTTATGCATGATGCATTGCTCTGTCTGTTATCCTAAAACTGTGTTTTTTACTTAATCCATTTTGACCAATTTAGATGTATATGTGTGTATATGTGTATGTATATGGAGCCAAAATATTATGTGTGGATGAGTTTATGTCGGTATGTTTGTATGTAAAATTAGCCTATATAAAAGTGGAAGACTTATCTAAAATATCTGAAAATAAGCTGTAAAAAGGGATTAATGATCACTGGTCTGATTGTATGTTATTCTGTGTAATCATCATTCAGTTTGAATTTCATCTTTTAATGTACAAAGTAGCTGATATTACCATCACGTCTAGTTGACTCCCGAGTCGCTTTCATTCCAAAATGGCGGATTCGTGGGGCTGCTGCTGGGCGCTGGTGTTGCATTGGAACGTTCTATTGAGTTTCCCCTCTTGTGCTTCTATACTCTTTGTTAGAAGCTAGCCTAATGTTTGCCAATTATTAAGATGGCTGTTGTAGTTTAAATAGGGCTACTGTAATAATTAGCTTTGACAAAAAACAGCATAAAACAATTATGTCCCATATTATAAACTGTTTTGTTATGTGTACTTAAGTGAGTAAATAAGTTAAATTCTTAATGAGTGTGATATGGATCTTATTTACCTATTTAAATGTAGAATAAAGCTTACTTGGGCATCTTACAATGTTGTTATGCAATTTTAAAAATATTTAATAAATGTAAAATATTTATTAATAACATATGAACATGTCTGGATGTAGAAAATCCTACTTAGACATCTAACAATGCTCTAATGTTGTTGAATGCAGTCTCAAAATTAGGCTTGGGAATCGAGAATCGATTGGAACCGGGACTAGCTTTGCGATTCTCCCGGAATCGTTCAAAAGTTTGAATTTCGATTCCTAGTTTCGACTCACAGTCCACCGACCGGAAAAAGAAACCGCTGAACACCAATGAAGAAGCGTCTGTTTCGTGCATAGGCACGTCGAACGTAATAAAGCACCTCGTTCATTGAGTAGAAATAAATGTGTGCCCCGTCTTTGACGCGCTGCGCCGACCGTCCTCTGCTGCCTTTTCCTCTGTCTCTGACCCCCAGCTTGGCACCGCAGTGACTGCACTGCAGTCCGTATCAAGTAAGTAAAATAATACATATACAATGAGGGCTCGCTAAATTTCAAAATCCCTGGTAGAAAAAAGAAACGCTAAAACAATGTTAGTCTCTGAAAACAAATGGACTTATTATTTTTAAATTACTTGAGTTCGCGCTTTTTGCTGAGCACAAGAACAAGCGTGCTTGTGAAGAGCGGACCCGGGATGCAGAGGAGCGCGCATCTCAGACGTGAACACGAAAGGAATAATGGGTTTAATTATGCTTTCAGTTTCACTTATTGTTACGTGAGGATAGTAATGACTGACAAGACGACGTCGTACATACTACCTAACAAAATCTGAGAGAATGCAAAAACATTAAAATATTTTTCCTATGAAAGCCCGACGGGCAGAGCGAAGATGCATTTTGGTAACCCGACAGGAATTCGCAATAGCCCCGGGACGTCGGGCTAGCGATTTTGCGAGCCCTGAAAAGAATGCCTTGAGCCAACATTGAGCTAACAAATTAGCCCATGTATTTTTTCATAGACAATTTACGAGCTAAGAGTGCGAATGTTAGTTAGCCCATCAATGGGAGCACGGTAACATGTTCAAGTACCTGCAGCAGCATCATACACTCATGTGTAAATGTGTTTTCATGAGGTTTTCAAAAATAAAGCTCTCTTGAGGAAAGTGTACCCCTGTAAAAATATATTCATAATTTATAATATTTATATTCAAGTTCATAGATTTGATAATTATATTGTAGTTGAAAACAGCCATGTGAGAAATGAATAGTAAAGTGCATAAAAAGTCAAAAGTTTATAAAATTTAAATTGACGGAGAAGGTCATACTATTTCCTTCAGAAAGACCATTGGTTAGCTAGCTCATTTAAAATATCCTAAACATTTTTGACCCTGCCTCTTAAAAGAATCGGATTCGAGAATCGATAGGAACCGGAATCGAAACAAGTAATCGGAATTGGAATCGTTCAAATTCAAACGATACCCAACCCTACTCAAAATACATGTTTGTAGAAAATGCCCATTGTACAATGCACACATTTTTTAATGTAGTTTCAAAATATAAAATTAGTATGTTTAAATGTAGGAAAATGTATATCTCTGTTACATCACTGTTATATCTCCGGCCCCTTATTTGTGATGCTTTTCATGAACTGGCCTCCACGACAATCTAATTGAATAGCCCTGGGATATGTATACGTATTAATGTTTTCTATGCCAGTGTTGTTTTTTGTGTGTACTTATGTTTATGACTACCTGCCAAAAGACAAATATGAGCTGTTGGCTAAATTCAGTACAATGCGTTAAATGGAAACATTTATGTTAAAATCTTACATAGTCCTTTTGAAATAAATGTTAATAATAATAATAATAACGTGTGTAATAACATAACAGATTAAAACATGCACTATATCTATCTATCTATCTATCTATCTATCTATCTATCTATCTATCTATCTATCTATCTATCTATCTATCTATCCATCTATCCATCTATCCATCTATCCATCTATCCATCCATCCATCCATCCATCCATCCATCTATGGACTTTCTTTTGAAGAATGTGATGTGTTAATTCTCATTTATGGTAAAACATCACACACATGCGTACACACAAGCACACAGATATATCCATCAGTTACACTTTTGATACCTTGAATGTCAAACAACACAAAATAATGTGATATTAGTTGGAAGGCAGGAACTTGTCTCGTGTGTGTGTGTGTGTGTGTGTGTGTGTGTGTGTGTGTGTGTGTGTGTGTGTGTGTGTGTGTGTCTGTTATATCACTTACTGAGGTTACAGTCTATCCTGATACAGTCTGAAATGAGAGAGAGAGTGAGATGATGAGATCAAACAGAACAGAGAGAGAGAGAGAGAGAGAGAAACAGTTTACATCCTTCAAAGATTATTCTGCAGACAAACAGATCTGATCACCATCTGGGGACACAACCTTGAGTCAGTGACCCTTCCCATCACCACAGCAGCTTCAGTACATCACTACAACACTCTGATATTAAATACAGAACATCATCATCTTCATCATGTACAGTGAGTGTTGTGATCTGAAGCTCTGCTCCTCTGAACATCAGGAAGGGCTCACTGGACACCTCAACCTCAAATCAGCTCTTACAGCCAACAAACATGCATGCACACACACACACACACACACACACACACACACACACACACACACACACACACTCACACACACACACACACACACACGCACACACACACGCGCACACACACAGAGAGTTCTTCATTGCTCAGCTGTCAATGGTTTTCTTTTACCTACACAAGAGTGAGTTTATAAGAGGAAGATTAAAGTTCTTCAGCTGTGTGATCTGAGATTGAGCCGAGCGAGCTGTAAGATGGAGTCTGTCATTAGATTGTTATTGGTCTCTCTCTCCATCTGTTGGTCAATGTCTGTAAGCGCAGCTCTGAGGTTGAGGTGGATCTCAATGTGTCAACCGCTACAGAACAGTGATGACAAACAGCCAGAGACCGACTCACTGCCTTCACACACGCATGTGTCACCTTTATAATCAAACAATAATCCACTGCTGTTATTACATCATTCAAATCTTTATCCTCACTAAACATTCATCTTTTCATGATAATTCTGTCCCTGTTTGCTGTCGATGGGATTAAGTAAGGGATTAAACGCTCTTCACGTGGATTAAATGATTTAAGTAACTCAACTCACGTTTTATTAGCATTTCGACTCGACTTGATTTGATTTGTCTAAAGCCAAAGGACTTGGGTCTTACATTCACTGTAATTCATAAGTTATAATCTTGTTGCCTATAAAACATGACAATGGACTCCAAAAGTCTACACCAAAATCTAGATTTTTTCAAATAAACATTTACATTTATGCATTTGGCTGATGTTTACAGTGCATTACAGAGTAAACCTGTGTTCACTGGGATCAAACCCTTGATCTACACAATACACCTTCACATTTTTAATACATATATGGGGAATCATTTATAATAAAAGCACGAGGTTTTATTCAGAGATCTCAGACGTTACCTCACTGTACAGTGTTGTGTGTCTGTGTGTGCGTGTGTGTGTGTGTGATTTCATCTGTCTGCGCTACAGTGAGACGGTCTCTCCAGCTGTTTGTTACAGGGTCGCAGACAGACACGCCATTGAAGGGATGAAAGGTTCTGTCATCAGAACCAGAAGAGATGAGAGACAGAAAGAGAGGAAGAGAGATGAAGGATTATCTGATGTCCTTTCCCAGGATGCACCGTCGCTCTGTGTATCTGAAACTCATACAGCAGTACCCATCTACAGCTGTGACCTTTAACCCCTGAGAAATATTAGCAGTTCAATATTTAAACATGAATATTTATGAATTCATTCTCTTGTAAGACTTTAGCTTGTAGCCATAAATGTGCATTTATGTTTTATGACTTATTCTAGCATGCAATGGTTCTTAATAGATTTATTTCAACATTATGTTCAATGATGTAAGATCAGCTGACACGTCTCTTTGTCTCTGGCAAAACACGTTTTCACAAAGTCTGATACATGAAACATGTGAAAACATGAATAAGACACTTTTAAAATAAAGATTTATAGTTAAGAGCTGCTGCTGGTAGATGAGGTGAGCTGAGAGGAGAACACAGAGCGAGAGCATTTCACCAGACACCAGAGAAGACCAAACTAAAGAGATGATAAAGAAATGGTGGACAGATAAATGAGGAAGAGAAATCTTCAGAGGACAGAAGTGGTCATGACGAGTGGGTTACCGAGGTTAACAGTGAGTTTGACCCGTCCTCCGTCCAGCTCCAAACGCAGAGTATCGGCCGACTCTTTGGAGGTTGTGGCCATGAGGAGGCCGTACGCCCGCTGAGACATGAAGCGCAGGGTGACGTCTTCAGCTTCCGTGTGCATGGAGCTGGGCATGATGACCTTCAGATACATGCTGCCATCATAGCTTAAGACTGTGGCCTCTGTGAACACAAACACACGAATCAGTCTATCTGTCTGTCTGTGTCATGTAGAGGTCTTCACGGGTACACTTAGATCAAAAACCCAAGGTCCGACCCGAGACCTGAGACCTGTGTGCCTCGGACACAGATGGGGTATAATATTAGCGGTATCGGGTCTCGGGTAATTTAAAATAAATGTGTGTTTGCCGATTGGACCCGAGAAGACCCAAACAATCTCACATGTGTGCATCGAGAATATTATTAAAAACCCTTCTCTGTTTGCCAAGAGCGCTTGTGACACCCTGTGGCTGGCGTTAGGTTAATTTTCATTAAGACAGAGCTGTCAATCAATTTTAAATGCACATTTTAGCGATTACCTAAGTGTCGTAGACAGATAACAAATGAAAATAAATGGAACAGTGAGCCAAATTGGTTGTGAGGCCACCGGGGTTTCTTTCTGTCTGACTGGTGGTGCAGGGCTGCAAACTACACACACGTTGGTACCGTTCACATTTGGGTTAAAAATATTTCCACTGGGTCAGGCCGGAATTTTCTCGGGTTTGTCTTGGTTTGGGTCTTTCTTAAATAAAAGGATTTAGGTAAAAAGTAATTCGAGTCATTTCAGGTTGGGTAAATGTTTTTGGACCTGAGAAGACCTTTAGTGTGACGTACTGTACAGTATATACTTTGCTCAGTCTGTTTTAGTGTAATACTGCGTGTTAACACTTGATGGCAGCAGAGATCTGTGCTGTATTCATAAACACCTCTTTAAAGACGTCATTCACAGTAAATAACAGGGCTTTACTTTACAGCGTAACATCCGCCTATAAGTATTTCTAATAAAAGAGTATAGTGGATCCTCTGAACTGTTTCTGTAGATAAAAAGTGTTTTCCTTCACAGCAGCAATAATAACGCAGATGTTTGTATTGTTATTATTTCTAAAGAAACAGAATTAAATGCTATATTATTTTCATCTAGAGTCTCAGCAGAGGTTGAATGCTGTATGACATTATGATTGAATCTCATGGCGGAGGCGTCTGTCAGTGTTTCTGTGTCATCATCACACTGTTAGACAGAGCAGATTTCAAGCAGCTGGTGTTGTTAAGAGCTGCACAGATGGTTCTGGTAAGCATCGTCGCTCAAGTGCCCGGCCCAGCTCATGATAGCGGCTCTTTCGCTGCCAACAGAACACAACAGTGAGCCTGACACCGCACGTGACGTCTGACACCACGCCGTATCACCGACTGTCTCGGATAAAAAGTGTGACACGCACGGTTAACTGTGGTGCTAAAAATATCTGCTCAGCGTTCTGCAAAAAACCCCAAAGAATCCAGGCAAAACGTTACCACGTACACGCTTCGGCTTTGTGGATTTGAATGTTTTCTAAATGACTTCATTTAAGGTTTCCCGTCTAACCCGATCGTTAGCCCATAGGTCACCCACAGCTCCTCACCGATCTCGCAGTTGTTTCCCAGGTATCCGGTCCCGGTGCAGTCACATATGTAGCGGTTCCAGCCCTCTTTGCACTGTCCTCCATTAGCACAGGGGGTGCTGCTACACCTCTTCTGCAGCTCACGGGTGCAAAAGCTGCTAACGCCCGGAGCGCTCTGGATCTCGGCTAGCCGGCGGACGTCGCGACTCTTCCCGTCGATGAAGAGGTCACGGACGCAGCCGACGTAACCGTAGTTGAGCAGCGCCGTCCAGACCTCGGGTGGGAGAATCAAACCCTGTTGACTCTCAGGTAAACCGCCCAGGTACATATCACCGTCCAGATCCAGAATCTCACTGCCCTCATTAGAGCTGAAGGGAATGGATCGGCTGTTTACTGAGATGGACCCTGAGGAGAACGAGGGAGGAGAGTGAATGATGGCATATATTTCGGCATCATCTCTCCTCTCTATGGAGATCAGTGAGATTTATGACTTACTCTTAATTGTCTATTAAACTGCAATCCCCCCCTCCACACACGCATGCACACACACATACACGCATGCATGCAGGCACACTTCAGTTGTACTCTCTTTTACAGCAAATGAAGATCTGACAGATCTGTGAGGTTTACTGATGTCTCTTTCATCACATACAACACTGCAGCGTTTATTTCTCATCATCATGTGTCATGAGACCAGAAACATGGCAAAAGTTTTAAAGTTTTAAAATCTGATTTACATGACCGAACAAATCAATCAATTTGGCTTTAATCTAGATTGATTTTATGTCAATTAAATACCATTATCTTGGTTGTGGTTTATTAAATGTAAATTACTCAACTGTGTGCGTAAAGAAGTGTATTTATACAATTATATTTATAGAAGTGGGTGGAAGCAAAATCTGATACTTTAAAATGTACAGTAATACAATTTGAGATTGCAAGACAGCAAGAATTGCATTAGTCCTATTTAAAACAATGTAATGCTTTAGAGAGAGACGGGCAAATCTAACAGACTAACATCCGTCACTAGATGCTGTTTAAACTCATCTTACATCATCTGTTTCCAGGGAAATCAAATCTTGTGATGTTGGTCTGTTGTCATTATTTTGAGAGAAGACATACATCAGTCATTTAAAAACATTTGTACTACATTAACAATGGTTTAAGTAAGAGATAATGTACAGACAGCAGGTTATCATCACAGGAATAATAAGACCTGGCAGAGGGTTTTGTATCAGGGGTTTATTTTACATTATACCACGGGTCTGTTGAATGCTGTATTCTGATTGGACGAGAAATGTTTCGTGGGTATGCGTTAATTTCTGATAACCGCACACCTAACTTGTCAAATGTCTTAAAAATAGGCACCAGAGCAATGTTTGAGGTAACTGTGGTATAAGAGGAATAACTGACTCCGGTCCTTTGAATTATTTGATAATAATGCACACCCACAGTGTAACAGCACTCCGCTTCGCGTCGTGCCGCATTGCACCTTGGGTGTGCATTATTTTCTTATAATTCAATGGCCCGTCGTCAATTATTCCTTACATAACAACCTGCTGACTGTACATTATCCTATTTATTACATGACTAAGATTGTAAGAAACTTTAAATATTGATTTGAAATGTTTTATTTTCTCATTTTTACTGAATGCAGACCTTCAGCAAGAAAGAACCATGTCATATATGTTATTAAAAGACAGATTTATATTTATTTATATTTATTTATTGTGTAATATTAAACCTGTCAAAATGATTTGCAGCTGTGTGTTTGCAGTGAGTGTGTGTTTGCAGTGTGCCTCTGTGTTTCTGTGTGTGTATGTGTGTGTGTTTGTTTTCCTCACCTTTCCTTCCCTCTCTCTGAAAGTCTACATGGCACCACTCTCCATCATTGACCTTTTTGTTACTGGTTTTAAGTTTGATGCTGCCGGAGCCCATGTCCATCAGCAGGTATAAAAATCCGTCCAGCAGCTCCATGGCAAAATAATCCGTTTTCATTTCTCGTCCCGGGCGCTGCTCCTTGGTGCTCTGCGCTTTTCCGTGGCTGAACAGCAGCAGTCCGCTGGGCTCTGTGGTTCGGAAATCAAAGGATATGGAGCTGGTTTTCTTGGTGTCCCAGCGCGGCAGGGTGATGTAAGACTCCGGAGATTCAAACGTCACGGGGTCGAGGGCCGCCACATCCTCACAGCGAAACACCAGGTCACCGTGCAGGCTGATCTTTGGGTCTCTCTCAATGGCCAAACGGGAAAGCTCGAGTTTAAAGTCGTTGTTCTTGTAAACGACCTACAGGAGCCGATACGAATGCCTTTTATAATTAGGAATGTGTTACAGAAAACTGCGTTGTCCAAAAGTTTTGTATGGAATGAAATATATTTTATAAAGTAGTATGTTTCATTTTCCAGTGGAAATGTCTTTAAAGCAGAAAAGATGTATACTAGAATTTTCTTTCTCTCATCATGTTTACATCTTGTGTAAGTTAAAACCATTTAAGAACATAGTAACATATTTGCATACAGAAGTGCATAAGTAATGATTTGTGATAACATTTAATCCTTAACTCTTTCCTTGCCAATGATGAGTTATCTAGTCAATTAAGTGGAAACTCTTCCCTGCCAATGACAAGTTTTTACGCCAATCCAGGTTTCCACTCTTACCCAACTTATAAAACACTGAAACATTTACTGATTCAAAAACAGTAAACAATTGTGTGTATGTTTTCATCATCGCTCCGAATCTGATTGCTAACAAAAGTCCTTTATGTAATTATCTCAGCTTTTGGTTCAAAATTTGTATTTTTGAAGACACCTTTCTATATTTGAGAGGTGATAAAAGGAGAACAAATGAAGATAGAATAAAACAAGTTTTTTTCTTTGTTTGAAAGCAGAGGGTCTGTTCTTTCATTTAATATACTGTATATATGATATGTATTTAAAGAAGAACATTTTCTAGAAGGCATTTAACGTTTGTGAAAATCATAAAAAATGCTGGTGCTGGCTGGAAACTTTTTAAAAAACGCTGGCAGGGAAAGAGTTAAGAGCCCGATGACATAACAGAAGACTATGAAGTAGAAAGGTTTTGGTCATGAGTCTGCAGTTTATTTGATGTTTGACCTTCAGCTCCATACAAACCCACAAAACCTCAAGAACAAGCAGAACACACTCACGTCTTTCAGACAGCCCATGAAGTTGTTGCTGACCGGAGATCCGGGCAGATCTGCTGTGTTTGGGCTTCCACCGATATAGAAGAAGTCATCAGAACCCAACATAGTGTAATCCTCCTGTGTATAACCAGTGGTGGTCAGAATACCATCCACTGATATAATTACCT
Organism: Misgurnus anguillicaudatus; assembly: GCF_027580225.2. Classification (NCBI taxonomy): domain Eukaryota; kingdom Metazoa; phylum Chordata; class Actinopteri; order Cypriniformes; family Cobitidae; genus Misgurnus; species Misgurnus anguillicaudatus. Next base: position 64,844,712 of record NC_073357.2, read on the forward strand.
ACCGGCCGAGAGACAGACAGACAGACAGAGAGAGAGAGAGACAGAGAGAGCGTTTCCGAAGAGAAAAAGAGAGGAGGAAGAGGAGAGAAAGAAAGTGATTAAAGAGTCATTGTGGTTTAAATGGGTTGGTAGTGATCATAGTGTGCTTAATTCATTGTTGGCTCTGGGTACGAAGAGAGATAGATAGAGAGAGAGAGAGAGATAGAGAGAGAGAGAGAGAGAGAGAGAGAGAGAGAGAGAGAGAGAGAGAGAGAGAGAGAGTTTCTTTAAGGTGCAGTGGTACAAGCTGATATCTTCTAATCTCATGACTGTAGTTTAAATAAGACGACTGCTGCTCTCTCACTGTTCTCTATTATCTTTATTGAGTTCTGCTTTATTAAAACACACAGCACCTGCACTATAACTCTTTTGTTTCATAAAGGAATAAAGAAAGAGAAGCTAGAGTAAATACTTTAAGTCTTAGTCTGACTGATCATGTGATTGTTTTTTATGTTTAACTAGAAAGACAAAAGCCAACTTTGTTTCATTCAACAAACCCTTACAATAACAAACTGCATCGTCTCTTCAATTTTCACCGTTTGTTTACTCTTTTGCGTTTGTTAAAGGATTCATCAGTAGGCTATCAGTGGCGTGTTGAATAACAATTGTGTTTTTGTCTTTCTGGCTGAACGTGTGCAATTAAAACCTGCTCTGATAAAAGCGCTCGCTGAACTAGACAACTTTATCAGTGAAATAATTTTCTTCTTCAACAAACATCACACGAGCCATTATGAGTTCTGTTCCTCTTCTCACGAAAACATAAAACAGCTGGCAAGCACCGAGTCTGTAACTCTCTGTTCACGATCACTCGTATACATCAACCGTGATCCTCTCCATACACATACACAACGTCATCATAAGAGCTTTGAACAACTGCACCATAAAGAATCTGATTCTCAAAGAGCCATCGTTTGATTTATTCTGCCGTACTTCCCTCCGCAGGGCAACACATTTTTATGTCTGCTTCATTCTGGAGGCTCAACGGAAGCCCGTGACCTTTGAACTCGTGTCAGTCTTTAGGTTGAGTGATTTCTGACACTATAAGGGGATTTCATCTACTGTACGACTCTTCGGGGTTCACGCGCTTCAGTCAGAAAACATTTACTCTAGATTGTAAATCCTCCTAGAATGGCCCAAATCTATGATGTCAAATGCTGTCCAAGAATCTTTTTTAGTGGCATCTGTCTGCGTGTGGCCATCGAGGTCATGTAACGTGTAACGCAGCTGGCATTACGATGATGTTGGCAGGTGTTTGATTCTGACACAGACTTTGCTGTTATAACGATAAATACATCATAGTGACGAGAGAGAGAGAGAGCGAGAGAGTCCACCAGCTGCCAGCCACCTGTGAAACAGAGCCAGCTGATAAAGAGAAAGAGAGAGAAAGAGATGCTGTTACACTCCAACACACCACAAACAGTGATCCAAACACAACAACATACAGTATACAAACACCACAAAATTAAGAAAACACAACAAAGATGTGCCTGATAACTAGCGCTCTGCTTTCTCTTATTGGTATTGTGTTCAGTTAGAATAAGGGCCAGATTTACTAAAAGAGGCAAATTTAACGTCAGAGCACAATTCCAAATCACCATCAATGGGAGTGGTAATATCTCTGGGTTATTTACTAAAAATCCCCAAATTAATTAACACAGGTGATTTCCTTAATGACCAACACAATCTACTAAGAGCAGCGCAAATTCAGGGTTGCAAATAAGTGGAGCTGATGAGGTGCAGGTGAACACCTGATGAGCTTGAGTTCAGCACCACACACATCATAGCTCATAGGACACTGAAAACAACTGAAGGACAAAACAAGAACACCTGCCATTATATGACGACTTCTAGTGACTCCTCTTTTATTTAATTCAGCAAATTCAAAATAACATGACTTGGCAAACAATATTTTTGAATAATTTGTTCCTTTGGCATTTCACATAAACTGTTACATGCAAAAAAAACTCTGCTTTGTACCACATGCTGTCTGATCTCTGCGATGCCTCCTCCAATTAACAACAATTGCTGCCATTTCAAGCGCAAAATTATTTAAGATGTTTTTTTAGCGTTAAATACAGTGTCAAATACCAGTAATATCACACGCGCAAACATTAGTAAATCACATTGCACAAATTATTGATCTAATCTCCTACCATAAATTTAGCATCTGAAAGGGAAACTGGCTAATGTTCCTCACCAGAGTCATTATTTAACGACAAAATGATGGTTTGTGCTGGCGCAAGCTGTTAGTAAAGCTGGCCCTAAACCTTTTTAAAGAAATAAAAACAAATGTGGGTATTTGTAATCCAAGTGCAGCTGTCTTTGTGTTTTCTTTCTTTTGTTGTGCTGTGGTCTGATGTTGTGTTGTGATCACTGGAATATAACTTTATTAGGTTTCATCAACTATCATTCAAGCAATCAATCCCAAATATGTTCATTTATGAATGTACTTTTGTCCTGTTATTGTAAGTTTATATTGTAAGTCACTCTTCATACAAGAAATGTTAACATACAGTATACAACTTACAATGGTAAACATGTGTCAGTACATCTAAATTAACATTAACCAGGATTAATAGTGTAAGAAGGGTCAAATTAATACTTTATTACTGATTTATGTTAACTACTGTGCTAAGCTACAAGTTTGTACATGATGTATTTAACATTTTCATAAATGGACTGTTGTTTCTTAAAAGTTTTTAACTAACTTTCAAAGTTTTGAAAGTATTGTTAGTGTTGACATGACGTCTTGTGTAGTTTTAGTGAAACTGTGGCATTTGACTTTAAAACATCTGGGGCCTCATTTATTCAAAGCTGCACAGAAACCGTCCTAAATTTGATCTTGCAATCATTAAAACAAACACATGCATGCACCTAAACTTTAGATGTGAAATCTACTGAAATCTATACATCTAAAATGATCTTGAATTAGTGTCCAGTTGAACAGTTTCATATCTTCAACTTTACATGATGTCATTCACATATAAAAGAGCGCCTGTCAATGTTCAAATTCTTTGTGAGCAGCAAGAAAGACTTATATTTCCAAAAACCTGCAGCAATCAGACAAGCAAATGTGTGTATATCTGCTTAAACCCTGATGTGGCGCGAAGCACTTGTCTACATTGAATAGCGTTTTTATAAATATGGATTTTTTGCATACACACAACTTTATAAATGAGACCCCATAAAAGCAGATATACATCTGGTATTAAGATGTGTTTCTGACGATCGGAACACAAGTGGATGAGAGAGACTCTTCACACAAATTGTTTAAACACAAGCAGGTTAATATTGATGTAAACTAATATTAGGTTAGAGTCGGCTACTTGTGTTGTTAGTAAACATGTTGCACAGTGTTTTGTCCATGTATTTGAAAGAGCTTTCTCTGATATTTTAGCGCAAATGATAAAATAAGCTTGTGCAACTATCACACGCATGCAAAATGAAAGAGGCGGAGAGCAGACACTTTAGTGTTATCAATGAAAGCCTAAAAATCACACTTTACACTGTGTGTTAATGCTAGAAGTCAGGACGGATGTAAAAACATTGTGCTCGATACATCACACATCAGATCAATAGGCAGAGAATAGACGGTGTTTTGTGGCTGAATCTGTTATCAACTAACTCTGAATGTGAGAAAACTCAAAACGTTTTACAGCCTGTCCACTTGTGATCCCATCAACCAAAACGCATCTTAAAAACTTGATAACCTGCGCGAGGACGTGGATGTACTGAAGAGCTATTTATTTACATAATTTAAATTACTGTTAGTTTAAATGTACTTACATTAAACAACTATACATCATTAAAAAGTGTTTTGATTTAAGATTTAGTTTTTGACCTTTATTTTAATCTGAGAATCCTAGTAACAGTAATTTCTTCATTTTTGTCAGGCGTTATGAAAATGAAAAACGGTACATACCTTTAATTTGAAATATAACCCTCAGCCGCACTCATTGATAAAAATACTCATCCGTGATCGTCATGAAAGCACTCGATAAAACAACATCTATCGGGGCTTTTAATTTAAAGTATGCATATTTGGAGAAATATTACTTCAATTTTATATGTTTACTTCAAATTTCTGCAGGGGGGGTAATATTTCACCCATTTTTATGCAAACATGGCGATATGAGCAAGTTTTGAGTCTGCCAGTCATTCACACTCAGTTTGTTTCATTCATACGTGAAGCCGGAGGGCGCTAAAGTCTCAATATGAAAACTTTCTGAGAAAGAATAATACGTCAGAGCTCAGCAGCAGCTGTCAGTCAGACGTGAACTTGAACAGTGACCTGCAACGAGCGATCGCTGTTTTTATAATAACATGTAAATAAAGATGTTTTGATGTTTTAAAACCATGGAGACAATAAACACGATTAAGATTATATATGGTTTGTCTGTATTTTTAACGCTATGTCTGTTATTTGCATAACAGTACTGTATATTATAATGCTATGCTAAGCTAACAGCATAAATAACATAAAATTGTTTATTTTCGGTCTTATTTTATGATCCAAAGCCACATCAGATCACGCATGATTGTTTAAGCACTCGACTTTTGATGTTATAATGTGAGTTTTATTATAAATGCTTTTATTTGTAGTGTTTTGATGGTTTGCTAAGCTAACGTACTAGCTGTTCTGTAAACATCTGCTGTCTGGAGATATGAGATATATGTTTCTAGGAATAATTTTGACTGGTAAAGCTTCTTTAAGGTAAGTTTCTTTTTGTAAGAAAGGACTTTAATAAAAAGAAAGAGAATTGAGACAAAAGGAGGAAATAAAACACTAAATAGAAATTATGAGCAATTATTATATTGTTTATAATAATAAAATAAACATTTAGACAGCCATATCCCGGATTAAAAGTTGTTAATGACTCATCCGAATGCTTATTTAATGAGTCTGTTTAAAACACGGAGCAATAGGACAATAAACTGAAAGGATGTTGTGAGATATGAATAACCAAACATTAGCTTAGCATTTTTGCTGTTTTCTCTAAATAAATTTACATGACATGGGTCTAAAAAACATTTCATAAAATACAGAGTTTTAGAGGTATCATCTTCAGATTTAAAACAGAACATGGTCAGACCTGTGGCTTTAACCGCAGAGCATTTCTAGATTGCTCCAAGGCCAATTTCATTGAGATTTTCATAACAATATTTCATACATGTTTGGTGGAGTTTATAAAAAAGTATAATTTAAGCTCTCTATAACAACTTTTTTCATTATGAAAGTAACTAATGTTCACCTCTTAATAAACTTCCAAGTGTCTGCTTTCAAATGAGACCAAACTTATGCTTTTAGTGCAAAGACTTTATAAACTGTATCTATTTTAGTTTGGCTATGACAGTTTTTGTGGGGGGGTTCGGAAAATGGAATGAGGGCTAACAGGTTAATACCAGATGTAAACACGGCCTAAAAGACGTGTGGTCAGTTTAGATCTTCACATGATGACATGTATAGTAACCTACTAGATTAACTAGTACACTTCATAACCGAATACTTCACGCTTGACTATATACAGTCATATATCACACAGAAATAATATTACTGTCATCTACAGAACATCAGAGATTCAATGTTGTTTTCTTAGACACACAATAGTTGTGTCACAAGACAAAGATAATGTTTTTTTGAGGTGTATGATCAACACTAGGTTTATCACATCACAATGAACAACATATCATGTGTCAACTGACAAACATTATCTGAACGATTGTGATCAGTTTAACAAATAGATTGTGTTAAAAAGCATGACACATATGCAGTCAATGTGATTATAGCAGTTCAAAAACCGACAAGCAGTTTCTCTTAGGTTAGTTAGGTCCAGGCCGTTTCACACAAACACACAATTTAAATGTGATTTAAGGAAAGAAAAATGGTCTGTTGGCCTACGAAGAGACAGTAATATAATCATTTAGCAATGAGCTAAATAAAAGAGCTACAGGAAATATGTTTCACACAACACAAACATACAAAACAACGCAACACCGTAATGTGTGTGTGTGAGGGATTACACAGCTTTATCTGAACATGGTCTCTGTGTTGTTGTGAGGGTTAATAAGTCAATATATCTAAGAGACAAATAGGCCATGAACACATTATCATCTGCTGGAGGTTTCACAGGTTATCTGCAGTCCAGCTTTCATCTATCAGCAAACACAATCACACTAACAAACGTCTGCGTGCTCGCTTTCCTAATGCACAAATGTCTTCACGTTAGCCTCATCGCTCCCTTGAGATTTATTCTGTGATAACAACTGACTGGATGAACATTATCCCATACCTAATTTATTTCATTTTAATCTAAGAGCTTTATTTTTGAACAAGACCTTTGGTGGTGAAATGAAAGTTTGAGATCAGATATTTGAACAAGGCTCGAAACAAAGAGAAAAATCCTGCTTCACACACAACATCATCATCATCATCATTCGGTGTCTGTGTCAGATATTGTGTAGCTGTGTAAGTGGACTTCAGAGATTATTACAACATCTTATGTGAGATTTCAATCCGAAGGGAACACACACCATCAGTTTGAGAACATTCATACATCACTTGACTGGAAGTGAAGAAGGAAAATCACCCAGCTGTCATTGTGATTCGTGTCATCACTTCAGTTTTTTGTTTGTTCTGCTATGTGCAAGTATTCATAAACACTGCTATTATTATACAATACACCGTAGTGTGAATGTTACATTTGTACATTTTATTTCATCTCCTATAGGAATTTATTTAGAAATGATTATTATATTATAAACTTTTATCTCAGTGCTAGCTAAATGTATTTTTAGTTTTTACAGTGTAGCTTTAAATCCAATAACTGCAATAATCCAATAAATTTACAAGCATACAGCAAAACATAAAAGTAGATTATATTTGTTATTACAATGTGTGTGTGTGTGTGTGTGTGTGTGTGTGTGTAGATGGTAAACGTTACAGTGTGGGGAGCAAATATCCTCCCATCATTTTAGAAATGTTTGAGATAACTGTGTTTTTTACTCATGAAACATGCACATAATGTTATATTGCACACCGGAAACACAATCAAAGCTTCGAAAACACAGAAAAAAAATGGGACATTTAAATCTGTGCAAAAATCACACGCAACATACTAGATTTAACATTTATGTGTTCTCATTTTAAGCCAGCACTTTAAAGTGAAGACGATCCTCATCTATACTGATGTTTCTGTCCATACTATACATGAATGCATAATACAAGAACATTCACACTGGGTATGCGTGTACAAGTATTACAGCTTATTACTCTAATAATAGTTTACCTTTTGTAGATGTATGCAGTCACAGTGTATTTAATCGTTTCAGTGGTTTGCATTATAATCCATAACCGAGACCCTGCTGTTTATAATGCATGTGATGGAAGAGGACAGAGCAAAACTGAGCACTAATATGACTGTATCTCCATCAGGATACATCTTAAAAACAATGTAGTAATCTGTTGGTGGTACTAGAGTTGGTCGTACTTGTGTGCTTGTTTTGGGTCTCAGCATGTGTTTAAAAAGAGTGTTTGAAAACCTGAAAGTCAGCAAAGCCTGCAGTTTGTCTCTACCTGACATGCATAAATATCTTTTTTAAATGAAAGACCCGACCTGAGACAAACCTGAGAAAATAAGACCCGAGTCTGACCCGACACAATGTAGTTTAAACCCCACTGGACCCGAATGTAAACAGCACGGCTAATATTTGACCCGACCCGTTCCCGAGGCTCAACTCTGTGTAATATAGCCATTCTGAATGTGTCAGTAATTCTTATAATAAACTTTATATGGATTCAGGACTCAAATTAGAGGTTAATGTTTACACAAGTTGAAATAGAGAATACCTCAGTTAAAGTTAGTTGGGAACTACCTAAACTTAGACTTGAATGGAGAAGCTTTAACTTCTAACTGAAATGAAGGCTAAATAGTATAAACTTAAATTAAAATGGATTAAAGTAACTATTATTAAACTATTATTAGCTGTATGATTTATTATTTTAGTCATATTTAAATTAGAAACAGAGACAATTCTGTCAAAGTTCAGAGAAAAGACTAAATTGGATACCGTCATTGGTCCGATGGGTCGCTCTTTACACTTCACATCGTCACATGCTGCCGTCAGATTCTTGTTTAGTATTTATATCTAGTTCAGTATGACAGGTTTCTGACAGTACCATGTTTCGTGTAGGAAATGCGTGTCTCAGTATTGGTTATATTGGACCATGTATTTCCCGTGTCTTGTCACTTTTACCCCACTCCCTTGTTTGTCTTTATGGTTCAGTCATTGTCACCTGTTCCCCTCATTAGTTTCTCCCTATTTAAAGTTCTTGTGTTTGTTGTTCTGTGCTTGTTTGTTTTCCTTTATGCCTGTGAGAAGTTTTTTGACTTGTTCCTGTTAAAGCAAGTATCTTGTCAAGTGTTTTCTTTAGTCTTGTTATATGTCATGTTTATTGTAATAAAGTTTGGTGTCAAGATTATAGTCTTGTTAATAGTTTAGTCTAGTTAGTGTTTGTTAATCTTGTCTAGTTATTTTCCTGTTTTTGTCAAATAAAGTACTCTTTGTTAATCGGGTTCTGTCTGCACTTGGGATCATCCTGTAAATCCCGGACATGCTGTCACAAAATTACTGTTCAATTCATTCATCTAACAGATTTTATATTGAGGGCATCCAAGTTATTGGACATATTTTAACTTAGTAACACAATAGTTACTTTCCCTGGTAACTAGTTACTTTTATAATGATGTAACACAGTTACTAACTCAGTGAAGTACTACATGTGAAGTAACTATAACTAATTACTATTTTAAAGTAACTTTAAAATAAACACAAACGTTTGTGTTTGAACTGTTCAATGAGTAAACCATGTCTACTTAAAATGCACTCATGCACACGCACGGAGAGAGAGAGAGAGAGAGAGAGAGAGAGAGAGAGAGAGAGACACACACACACACACACACACACACACGTGTAATTTGTGTTGCCTGAGAGAAAACGAGCTTGGCGTTATGATTATGTGAATTTAATGGCAGGTTCCACTTCAGTCTCTGGAGATCAGGATCTGAATCTGTAATGACTGAAGACAGCAGAAAACACAAAACACACACAGGATCTCTCTTTTAAACACACACACACACACACACACACACACACACACACACACACACACACACACACACACGCCTGTACACATCATTTGCATGAATGAATTCATCTTTTGTGTTTGAACACTACACCAGAGATTATTTAAAAGACAAGAACATCTCTCAGTATTACACCTGCACTCTTAGAACGGATGTGTTAAAAACAACACATTAATGTTGATTCTGGGACAACACATTTAGTGTCCATTCACAATCCACCCTTCTCTGTGTTATTATTGAAACAACACATTTTGTGTTACTTTTAACACAACTTGTGTTTTATTTTGACACAAAATCAACACAAAATCACACACTGTGTTAAAATTCAATGTAATGTGTTAAAAGCTTAACCCAAAAAGATGTGTAAAAAATAAACACATCATTTCTAAGAGTGTGCGCTCCATAGACCAGTTGCTAGTAGACGTCACTGCAAGCTGCGCCTGTAATGTGGTGTTAGAAAAACACTAGAAAATATTTATACACGGTGAAACGGTCAAGATAACCCATTAGTAAATGTCGTCTTGTGCTGTTGACTGTCAGAATAGGAATGACAAAAAAAAGATGGTCTTCTACTATTTCTTTTTATCTTAAATCTTATAGCCTATGTCTTCTTTCTTTTGTCCCCAATGTTTGTTCTAAAATGATTGTTTACATACTAAATAAATATAACACACACACATGATGAAATCATGTCAAGAAAATGCTGAAATGTTTAATAAATGGTATTATATAAAATACATGATAGTATTGCTTTTATATGTACTTTAGCGATTCATACAGTAAAAATAATTGATTTACCAATAAAGAACAATACATTTATATTACATACATGCACACATCTCAGTAGCCAAGCCAGTTAAACTTTTAATCTATCTAAAAAAATAAATGTAACATCATGAAAACGCTACAGGAAACATTACACTACAGGAGGAACATAGAGGAAACAGACTTTACCAGCTAACTACACTGAAGCTACTTAAAAGGACAACATGTCTTCATTAAATTTACTCCGTTATATAGGGGCGGTTTTCTGGAGCGGGATTAGACTAGTCCTAGACTCAAATAAATGTAAGAGATGTCCAAACTGAAAACCACTTGCATTGACATATCTTAAAATACATCAGTGTCCTTTGTTTTACCTCAAAATGCACTCAAGTCATGTTTTTAGTAAGGCTTGTTTGTTAAAACTAGTTATATTTTATAATTAAACTAAGGCCTAGTCCTGGCTTAATCTAATCCCTGTCTGGGAAACCACCCCATAGTGTAAGAATGATTTAAGCCCAACAGTGAAGATCTCAATGAATGTGACGGCAGCAATTCGGACCTCTGAAATTCATTCATGAATACAAACATTAAACCTACAAACACTGAATCAACACTGAAAAAAACTACAAATAGAAGAACACGCTGAGACACCTGATGATGATGATGATGACGACATCACAACAGACGTACAGACTCTGAAATAACAAAACAATGATCATTAGCTGTCAGAAGAGCGAGTGGGTTACTCTAATGTACCGCAGATACTACTAGAAACAAACAACTAGCTGGAAACTAGTGTTAAACTACAGGAAACTAGATTTCTGTTGGTAGTTTCAGTTTTTGTCAGTGTCAAAAGAGACTCTTGTTAGTTCTGTTAACTGTTTGTCTAGCACAGAGGATTTTTAGACAAGACAAAGACGCAATATTACACTCTATTCTGTTGTCACAGGGCCATTCCAACAGATCTGAAAGAATTGATCACCTGTCAGACATGAAATAATGATCTCACTATTGCCTACATCAGCTCATCTGTCAGAAAACTGACAGCTCATTTATTTACTCACAAACAACCCATAACAGATCAACTCTTATTAGTTTTCCAGAAAACCTCCACAAAACCTTTCATCTCATCCGAGCGAGGGATAATGGACGTCACTATATGACTGCAGCTACACAAACATAAACGAAACGTACATTTCATCAGATAACAAACTCGTGTCACTTGTGAAAGATGGCACATCCAAACTGCCGGTACAAAGCGTCTGATTATTGAAATGTTTTAACAAGTGTACAAATGAAGTAGACCGACTGACCACAGGATCATAAACTTGTGTGTTTTTAGATTCATCTTTAAATCAATCCATCAGACACAAACCAGTACTGTACTGTATATGACAGCTTTTCAAAAGCATGATACTGACCACACAGACCTGACATGAGCTACAGATCAGAACACTGAGATCTGTCGGCTTGCACTATGACAGTTCTGGCACCAGTATACTTTATGTCGTGTTTGACCTCTAAACTAGAACTGAATTATGATCCTTTTTAAACCATAAGTTTACAGCTTCATTCAGACTTTTGTCTAGATCAGTGTTTGCCAACCCAGTCCTACGCGGCACCCCTCCCAGGATGTTTTAGATCTCTCCTTACATGAAACACCTGATTTAGCTCATCAGCTTTCTCCCAGAATGTTGGAGATGTCTCCCTAATACTACACTAACAAGCTTATGAGTTAAGTCAGATGCTCCATAGAGGAAAACATCCAAAACATCCCGGAAGGGGCGCCGCGCAGGACCGGATCTGGGAACACTGGTCTAGACACCTAATAAACATTTTTCATTTTTCTTCACTAATCTCATAAGATTTTCCATCTTCATAACATTGCTAAACTACAGCCCATCCATAATATCAAGAGATAAGATACTGAGACATAAGGACGGGCTTTTATTATTTCTCTGCAAAACAAAAACAATGAATAAACCATTTACTGTTTCAGAAACTAAACTGACCATCAGTCTGTTTAAACCTCGCTGCGTTCACCTCACCTGACTTTACACTGTTATGGGCTACAGCTTTTCTCATGTAGTGGAAGCATTTTGTAAAGAGCCGTGTCCCCAGAAGGGGCAGAATTTTGGGTGCAAGAGTGAGGTGTTCGGATTGACTCCATCTCTGTAAAACCGTCAACATTTTGCTGCTTTCCGCACGTCTCCTATTGAAAATGAACTAGACACTCGCAACTGCAGCGTACTGTGTTAAAAGCCTTTTATTCTATAATGTCATTTTGATTTGAACTGCTAAGGATGTAAACATTTCAATTTAAAGAAAGTCACAATATGAAACAAGCTTGTTTTGTAAATAAGCAATCATTCTTACCTCATCATTTGGGCTTCCTGGTCTTCATTCTTCTGGGCTTTGTTTCTAATGACTTACCTTTACCTATTAAAACAAGAAACCCTGCCAATGACATTTCTAGCCAAAAAGAAGTAGGGCCTACAATAAAACACAAACTGCAAGCGCAGAATCTCAGCGGCGAGTCTTGAAACAAGTGGCTGGCAGCTGGAAGACGTTCCTCGGACTTCTGTGGCCGATCGAACTCAAACTAGTCAAAAGCGATCAGGACTGAACTAGCCAAAGGGATCCAGGGACGAGTTAGTAAGATCTGGAGGAGCGGGGATTCGGGGGGAAACGGTGCCACAGCTGTACAGCTCTCTACTGTATATGGGGTTCATATGTGGGGGTTGGAGGTTAGTACTTTAGTAAATAAGAGCAGGTCAGACACAAAAATGGTTGTTAGTACAGTTACAACAAAGGTTTTAGTCAGATTAGTAACAGAATTTAGTAGCAGAATTTGGCAGCCAATTACTGAAATTCTTCACAATTTGATTGGTCAGATGGACCGAATTGTCACGTGTGGTGAAAAGGGTTTTGAGGTTAATAAAAAATGAAAAGAACCATCCACAATTCTCACAACATGGGGAAAAAGCCATGCAGTTCAATGATCGGATGAAGATGCCATCATCAAACAGGAATGTTCTGCAGACGAAACCAATGAACGCATCGGGACCAAAACGCAAGCGGTCAGAATAGCGGACGAAAGAGGGAAGTCAAACCGATCAGAGGATTACATCACATCACCAATGAGAATGAAGGAGGAACAGTGAACAGTTTAGTTGATTACGGGTTAAAAACAGGTGGTGACACACACAACAAGGCTCACGACCTCTTGAAAGATTTGCGTGCAAGCCGAGACCTCTTCGACTTTTGCATCGCAGACTCCCTCTTAAAAGCAAGCGGATGAGTTCATGCACACGGTATGACTATGGACGGATGTGACAGGCTTACATGAGACATCGAGTGAAGAGAGAGTGTAAGTGATGTAGGTGACTGAAAACAGATCTGAAAGTGAGCATCTTCAATTCCCCAGCTTATTGCACCGGGCCAAACCTTCAGACCGGACTGAAACATTATTATTCTAGGACGCTGACCTACTGCCATAGTCCATCACATCTAGATAATCGCATACTAATGCATGCGGTCTGGCCTCATCGCTGTATTCTGCACTCGCCACGGGAAGCCTATCAACGATCTGTCAATCACACCGGCCCGTGACTAGCGGCTAACGTTTCTGGAGATAGGAAAAGTCACTTTCATCACAGATCGTAATTTATTTCCACACGGGTTGAGAACCCCGAAAAAAGGTGTAGTTTTAACGTCACTGTTGGATCCATGTTATGCGTGTTTGTTTCGACCGTACTGTAGGTTATTAACACGGTTCCTACGCCTTTCTCCACGGTCCAGTAACAGGCAGTGTAAGAGATTGGAATTTTGGGTCTTGGGTTAAAGCCCATTTAAACACTTGTTAGTACGTTGCCCCCTTTAAGTTTAAAGATTATTTACCGAACAAATCTACAGCCAAGATCTAATGAGCCACCTGCCAAACAGCCAAATAAATCTTACATCAAAGTCATTTTTCTGGCATGAATAACATTTCCCTTGAGAGTTAAAGAGGCCAATGTGATTCAGTATTAATGAACGGTTTGATAATTAGGTGACTTTTCCTATGGGCATATAAACTAATGATGTCATCGCTCACACTGGCAAGAGTAATTCTCTCAAAACTGAAAAAGCCCCGATTATTGAAAGACATACAAACAACTAAAACCAAGACAATCAGGGATAAATGAAAAGAGGTTGACTGCGGCGGTGGGCAGATGGCAGTATTTCAAAAACGGACAAAGAACGCTCGGGTTCAAAAGCACTTTCATCTGTTGAATAAATCAAAGTGCCTGTTGTAATGGGCTTCTGGCTCTCGTTTTGAGCGGTGTTTTACGACCGGGGCGGCCCGCTATGAACCGGGAGCAATAAATCCAACCCGGATGGCAGGAGGTCCAGGAGAGATGGAGGTTCTGGCAGGCAACTATCACCTTGAGCATAATATCAAAATGGCTGCCATTACACAGCTAATGGATCCTGAGTTTTTGCCACATTGAAAACTACTGCAGGGCTTTAATAGCCAACGAGGAAATAACACTACAACTCAATATCAGAGTAGCGATGTCAATATCTGAAGTGCGTTCAAGTCTTACTCTCAGCTTTCACATAGGTTCTGATCAGCAGGTGAAGGATTATACTTAACATACGGCCTTATTTTATTTCTACTGTAGTGCACTGCCTGTTACTGGTGTTGTTCTCGAGTCGTCAGGTGCTCAAGACTAAACACAGTTCATAGAATATAAAGTTTTGCTTCGTTTTCTTTTATCCCGGGGATTTGGGGAAGGGGCGGGGGGATTGGGGTCTGTGTCGCAAGATGAATAAAATAAAGTAAAAAACAATGATGCTATGAGACAGTAAAACAAAGAGGAGTGAAAATCTGTAGTTTTTATTGCTACCTTGATACCAATGGGAATTTGTGTAGTCAGTATAAGCAAACAGAATATAAACAGGGAACGAAATCCAGGGCAAACCAAAGTAGAAGACAATTAGAATGATATCTACCATATAATGCAGTTTGTTTACCATAGCGTGTCCAATGCCTGAGTGCTTTAAGAGAAAACAAGGGAAGGGAAAGAAAAATATATAGAATAATGACAAATCGTAAACTCGATAAAGGTCATTTAACTTGCCGTCGGCGTTTCTGACAGACTCTGATAAATGCCTTAAAACCGGACGTTTGTGTTTGCGTGATTCTGTGTTTGAATCGGTTCAATCTTGTCTAAGCCTCTTTGTTAAAAGATTTACCAACCAAAACAAAAACATGACAACTGTTATATATTGTTATTATTGTTAGTACGTCAGTACGCAAGTTAATTGAAAAAACAACAGATGGCCGACATTCCGTGAATGTTAGTCGTTTCAAAGGAACACAAACAGGTTGAAACCAAAGACAAAATTAAACTGGAAGAATCTGAAGCTGTTTGGTTAGTAAGAAGACACAAGAGTTAGCAAAAACCATTCTCCACATAAAGAAGGGACACGTGAACAGATCGAGGGGACGATGGGAAGGACTCAGGGAAAAGCTTTCATTTGGATTGGCTAGTCCTGTGAGTGGGGTGTTTTTGGGCAGGGCTCTTTACAGGCAAATTTGGCCAAACTTGGATTTTTGAAGTATAGCAAGAAATGGTTCTTCTCTGGTAGACGACTAAGGAAGCAAGCCAGAAATAAACAGCAAAATGAGATATCAACAACATCAAATACAACATTATATTGAGTTTTTTTAGCAAGACATTTTGATGGTGTAGTCAAACTGAACTGCTCCCACCTTCAACCTGAAAAACAAGATTGTTGAGATTACGAAACATCTTTCAGACCCTTAGATTTGAATCCAGACCAGCATTAGACCCATGTCTCTACAGTAACATCAATCAAAGCGTTATTATTACTGCCGTTCATGGTCATCCTTCAGTGTTAAACCTCTGTGTGTGTAATTCATCCTTCAGTGTTTCAGCTACAGACCGATTCGTGTGTGTATAAAGCTCAGATATCAACAGCCAATCGCTTGACTTCATTTAAACCTCAGAGCTTCATATGGCCAAAAGTGTGTCCATTAATAAATCAAGACAAATGGCAGCACAAACCTGAAGCCAAATGAAGACCTTTGAAGCATCTGTAGTATCGTATCTCATATCACAGCTGGATAGAGAGGATGGATTTAAAATGCAGCTCATGTTCGGAGCTTTCCAATGTCAACAGCAAGCCACAGCAGAAGAAAATCAATTGAATCTGAGCAACAGTTACTCTACCAGGAGGAATTTAAGGATTCATTTTCTTAAGCTGCACCCTGCTGAGACCAAACGCTCAAGTTTAATACCCGATGACACTTACAGAAGATCATCTGGTGTTTGGAGGTAATCTAATAGACTCAGAAGATCAGGATCCTTTACACTCAAATAAATGACAACTAGAATGTTAGATTTGCACCTGCTGAATTTCTCAAAACCAACCCTCACTATAAGTTTTAGTGTGAATGCACATCGAGTATGTGTTCACTTAGCTGTGAAGTAAGCTAATCTTTCAAAGACATCCTTAACTCTTTCCCCGCCATTGACCAGTTATCTCGTCAATTAAGAGAAAACGCTTCACTGACAATTACCAGTTTTTATGGTAGTCCATATTTCTGCTATTATCCACTAGGTGGCGCTCTTACCCAACTTATAAAACACTGAAGCATCTACTGATCCAAAAACAGTAATAACTGTTTGATTATGTTTGTTTTGATCATCGCTCTGAAACTGATCTCTAACAAAAGTCCACAAAAATGCAATTATCTCAGCTATTTGAACAACCCTACCCATATTTGATAGTTGATATAGAGGCTGTTTACACTTGGTATTAAGATGTGTTTTTGTTGATCGGATCACAAGTGGACGAGAGAGACACATCGCGTTTACACCTGGTATTTAAATCCGTCTCTTTTGTCCACTTTCGTCCGCTTCTGTCCTGAATACTGTAAGGGGGTGGTCTGTGAGACGGTGGGCGAGTCTCTGTGCTGTCATTCAAACGCGAGCGGGAGTAATGATGAGTTTATATGAACGTGAACTAATATTATGTCAAGAGTCCGCTGCTTGTGTTGTAAGTAAACATGCTGCACAGTGTTTTGTCCATGTATATGTTAGAGCTTTCTCTGAATTTTCAGCACAATTGATGAAATAAGATCGCGCAACTTGTACACGCTTGCAAAATGAAACTACGCAGAGATCAGTCGCTTTAGTTTTATCAATGAAAGGTTAAAAATAGCGCTGTTCACCGTGTGTTCACGCCAGAAGTCAGAAAAGACGTAAAACATTGTGTTCATTACCTCAGATTAGATAAATGGGCGGAGGGAAGGCGGTCGCGTGTGGCTGTTCGAACGCATTCAACCACATGTGCGTTTACACTACAAAAGTAATCCGATCGAAAGTGGTTTTGACTACCTCTGAATGTGGTTGAAAGTGGTCGAAAGTGGACGAGCTCAAAACGTTTTGAACACCATTTACACCTGGCATTAATGTCGCTCCAATCGACGAAAACGCATGTTAATGCCAAGTGTAAACAGACTCTTAAAGTAACAAATGAAAGCAAATTAAAGCTGAGGGTCTGTTTTTGATTTAATATGTTGCATGTTAATAAATTTAACGAAGAACATTTTCTGGAAGGCATTAAACTTTTGTGAAAAAAATAAAAAATGCTGGTGCTGGATGGCAACTTTTTTCCAAAACACTGGCGGTGCAAGAGTTAAAGATAAATAAAAAAAGAAAAGAACTTTGGGGAGATTTCAGTGGCATAGATTTGACATTTGAACTTATAATGACAGCTGAAAAGTCTCAGTTACAGTATTTAAATAGTTAAGGCACATTCTCAAAGCCCCCAATCTTCAATTGACATGCAAATAAGGCAAATATGCATACATTATGTGTAGAAAACTGACTGTAGATTTCCTTTAAAATCTTTAAACTTTTCTGTCTAATGTGTCAAACCTAAAGTGAACATATCAATGTTTAAAACGTTTTTTTTTTAGTCGTGTAGTGGACGATGCTCCGACATATGGTGCAGACACACCTCCAGCGACCCTGTCGTTTCTCAATTACTGTCTATCAAATAAAAACGCAATGTCCCAAAAAAAAAACCCCAACAACCTTCAAATATTCGTTTTTTTTTAAGTGCATTGTGAGGAAATACCAACGTTATGGATGTGACGCGTCTGAAATGTACATTGAATCTGTTTGGAAAATCAACAATCAAACCACCATGGCACTTTTTGTGAGACATAATATTTAATCTGAATGCTTGTTTTACTCACGTTGGTGGCAGCCCCAGGATTTAAACTCACAACTTTATTTCATTTTATTCCACAGGGTTGTTAAATTATTTATTCTGATTGGTTGAGAAATGTTCCACAATATGCATTATTTATCACTAAACGCACACCTAACCCGGTCAACCAGACATTTGGTATAAGAGGAATAATTGACTCCGGTCCTTTAAATTATTAGAAAATAATGCACACCCGCAGTCCACGTTGTGCTGCATCAACACCTTGTGTGTGCATTACTTTAGAATAATTCATCAGCCGCTGTCATGTATTACAGAATATTAATCACAGTTCAGTTTTAGGTTTGGATCATACACTGTAATACATGTAAAATCACTGACAGCACAAACAGAAAATAACAGTAAGATTTAGCAGGATGTGTGCTGTAACCTGTTATCAGTCATCAGCGCTAAAAGATTACTGCTACAAACGTGTAGTTCATGTATGCATTGTGTAAAACTGAACTTAGCATCTGAAACATCTGTTTACATGTATATATGGATTGAGGTGATGTGAAAAAGTGGAGACTAATTTGCACGCACTCGCATTCCTAAACATCCAGCATCATCCTCATCTAACACACAGACTGTTTCCTTAAATGATTTAACACCATCAACACACCTAAAAATAAATAGGATAGAGGAGAATCAAGTGTGTAAATGAATTCAGTCTCCTTCATATTTGTTCCCTATCTGGATTCACACACGCAGCCAATAGCGATAGCTCTTATTAGAGCTGACACGCCCTCCTGCAACCACAGCCAATTACAAACGCCATTATTACAGATGACAAGCCATTCATTACAATTACTGTAAACACAACAACGACCGAATGAGCAAAGACATTAAAGTAAAATTGATCACATCTCTGTGATCCTGTCTGCAACTGACAATCAATGAAGCAACAATAAACCGTTTGCCACTGTGTGTATGTTTGTGTGTGTGTGTGTGTGTGTGTGTGTGTGTGTGTGTGTGTGTGTGTGTGTGTGTGTGTGTGTGTGTGTGTGTGTGTGTGTGTGTGTGTGTGTTAGGGCTGCACGATAAATTGCATTCAATATCATGCAGATCTCATCAGTAAAGCCGGTTCCTTGATTAGTATTATATCGCCATCAGCTGTTTTCAGATGGAGCGGCATTTACTACACAGAGCCGTAGTTCACTGACAAGCTGGGCCATATCGCATATATATTGCAGGCAATACATCCTCGATAATTAATGCGAAATTGCCATGATTGTCAGTGCACTACGGCTCTGTATCGTAAATGCCGCTCCATCTGAAAGCAGCTGATTGTGATTTACTTCTTATCAAGGAACCAGCATTACTGACAATCACATGCGATTTATCGTACAGCCTTAATATGTGTGCGTGTGCGCGCAAGAGAGAGTTTGAGTTTTGAATTTTTTTAAAGGGATAGTTCACCCAAAGAAGAAATTTTCATATATAGCAAGCACACAGTTGACTGCACTCACCGACCCCTTGCATAGTAGAAAAAGCAAATACTATGGAAGTCAATGGGTACAGTTAACTGTGTGCTTACTTTCATTTATCAAAATATCTTGTTTTGTGTTCAACAGAATAAAGAAACTCATACAGGTTTAAATCAAACATGAGAGTTGATATTTATGTCTGAGTAGAGTCTAGATACTGTATGTACAGGGAAACCTCTCGGTGGGCCTTGAGTGTTTTTTTTAAAGCTTTTGTTTTCGTTTCAACATCGTCAAAGCGTCTGCTGAGTCAGAGTTTCGCTCAGATCGTCTTTGGCTTTGTCAGTTTCTAATAATAATGGAGTTCTTTTATTAAATGATGTGGAACGCATCTCATTCTGTTGTGGTGAATATGACTCATGGGTGCTTGTGTAAGCGTTTTATGAGCTTTTTCTGTGAATTGTGTTCGGTGATGTGTGCCGTTATTTAACATGTTACTTTAGTGCTAGTAATTATAAGCAAAACAACATGGATATATTTAATCAGATCCTCTGACCCATGAGTCCATTCAGTAGTTTTTTATCCACCGTCACCTACAAAACTACACGGCAAAGACGTCAGGCAGTCTTTGTCATTTCAGAAGTTCACTACACACCATTGAACCCACAACAGACACACTTACATATTGAATACGATATATGAAACGTCTCATCTCTTAGTGAATGTTGATGTTTGCTTGCATTTACCTAAACTAATGTGCATATCATATTTTCATCAAATGTTTTAAATGATTGGACCCCTAAATGAATCAATTTTCTTTTTCTTTCAGCTAGCTTTCTTTCAATCATTAAATCCTTCATTTTTTGACCGGCACTTTTCTGTCCTCAGGACTGTCTACCTCATTGCCTTGTAGGTAGGGATGCTCCGATCAGGATTTTTGCAGCCAATAACGAGTACTGATCTCAAATCTTCAAGCTGATAGGTAAGCTTTTGGTAACTGTCACTGTTAACCTTTTTTCAGATAAAGTAACACCACAAATGTTACCTTGTTGTATATTATTCATACTAATTAGGCATATTTTTAAGCACAACAAATATTTATTCTATAAAGAGACATATGGGGCCAGATTTACTAAATGAGAGCACAATTCCAAACAAGTGCAGATGGTAATATCGGCAGGTTATTTACTAAAATGAAATAACAGCTGATTTCCATAATGATCAACACAATCTACTAAGAGCAGCACAAATGAGTTCAGTGTCACAACTAAGCCGAGCTGATGAGGTGCTGGTGATTTACTAACACCTGATGAGCTTGAGTTCAGCTAACACAGCACCACATCTAACAAGCCATACATGTAGGACACTGAAAAGAACTGGAGGACAAAAAGATGAAGGTTTACAAGACGTTTTAAACACCTGCTATTGTGTGACTTCTAGTGACTCCCCTTTTTATTTCCTCTAGCATATTAAAAATAACATGGCTTGGCAAACAATATATTTTTAAATAAAGTGTTTGGTGTTACATAATGGCACATATACAGTAATATTACACAGGTAAACATTAGTAAATCATGTTGTGTGAATCATTTCAATAATCTCTGAATCTGAAAGGGAAACTCTTCAGTCGCAAAAATAACTAGACCACACCTTTTTAACGATTTGTGCTGGTGCAAGCTGTAAGTAAATCTGACCCTTAATATCACTTTAAAAAGATTTATGCCATTCATTAAACTATCAAAATGTTAAAAAGCATTCAAATAATAAACATTGGGCATAAAGATGTTCGCAATAGATATATACATTAGCCTGTATGTGCTGTTTCATGGGGATGTGAAGGTGTTGCGCTGCAACAATAGAATATAAACATATATGTACTGTACTGTAGCATGATTTTAATGATATTACTGTGAAGGCAAAAAGAGAAATCAGGTCAAATGCGGTCCTATTCAGGAGTCCTATCATGACAAAATAAAATAGTTTCCGATCAAGTCATTTAATTGGATGGTTGATCGGTACGGATGGATCGGAGCATCCCAACAACTGATCTTAGATCATTACCGCTATATAAAATAAAATTGAATGACATGCAGAAGACATGGGCCTGTGGCTGTCTGGATCACATTGAACAACGAGAGCCCCTCGGTGATAACAGACCTGTGAGGAATCACTTAGCAGATGTTGGGAAGCACTTTGCTAACAGAAATTTACAAAGTTTTCCTAAGTGATTCCCAACATTATTGATAACAAATCATACAGCTGTTAGTGAAAGACGTGACAGCGCTTCCTCTTACCTGCCGCAGGTTTCGGGTGACTTTAACATCGTGCCAAGCATTGTCATTGAACTTCCCGTTGACCGGCTCCACGAGAGCTTCGAAGGCCCCGGAGCCCAGATTAATGACGAGCCACACGGCACCGCTCTTCAGCGACAGGTTGACGTAATCGGCGGATTTGCCGGTGTGTAGCATCAAGCCGTTGCGCTGCAGCGTACGAAACGACAGCGTGATCTCATCCGTGCTGCTTTGGATCGGCGTCATCGACAGATCGTAGCAGAAAAACTCGTTTCCCTTAAAGGTGGCAACCGATTCTTCTTTTCCTTAAAAAGGGAGAGAAGATGAACACGTTTAATTCATGTAACACAGTGTTTAATGGCATCACTACGATTCCTTTGATTTCATCTCCGAAGACCAGAGCTTTGGTTTGTCTTCTTTTTAGATTTCTTCCAGCTATTTGGGGTTAGGAAGAACCAATAAATATAACAACCAAATATTTTTCTTTGAACCTGAAGCAGTGTAATTGTCCATGTTTGTGTCCAACAGGTTCCAGTTACACAGAATTAAGCATAATGGTACAAACAACAAAAAATGTGATGTCCACGTAGGTTAAATGATATATCTACTCTATATATCATAGTATAGTCAGGTATGAAAGCTTTATTTGTTTCATTCCTTAAAGGGATAGTTCACCCAAAAACAATACGTTGTTCTAAACCTGTTTAAGTTTCTTTGTTCTACACAGATCTGAGGCACCACTGACTTCTACAGTAGGAAAAAAATAACTATACAAGTCAATATACGCATTTCGAGCGAGCGTGCTAGCGCGTGGCAGGGCTGGTCTCTGTCAGGATACAGGTTTCACCAAACTCACCATACTAAGGAGATGGCGCTCAACTGTACCAGTTTGGGAGAAGTTAAAAAAAGTGGGGGGCACAAAACAAAGTGTTAAAAACAAACAATGGACAACAGGGCTGGCTGGGAAATGAAAGATTGTCACCCTGGCACCTACAGTTTAAAATAAACACTTAAAATATCATGCAGAATATTACATAAGACTCAATCCTTTATGTTTATTTTGTTTCTGTGTTATATTTATCATCTCTGTGATTTTTTTGAGTCAGCCCTTGGGAAAGGTGCCATGGTTTTATTATAGTAAAGTGTAGTAGTCCAAATCCATGCTTTCTGGAATTTTGGAGTTTTTATACAAACTTTATACTTGGGTATACTGTATGTGTATTTACAGACCAATTACACAGAGATCTAGAAAATGACACAGCGTTATTGTTTTACAGAGAAAAGCCTGACTACAACAATACATCTGTGTCATTTTCAGTTTGTTATCCAGGGAGTTTTTGAGATGGCACACCAACAGATGGAAGAGCAGGAGATGAAGATGACACGAGCTGGACTTTGAGCCATGAATGTTGACGGGAGAAGATGTCATAAAATACAAGTGTTTGTGTTTATAGTGTACTGATATAAACTTCATATGTAAATAAAGTAGGATCTCACTGTTATAACTAACGCTGCTTGTCAGTTTACTATTTTTTTTTATTTAAAGTCAATTTAATTTACTATTTTACGTTTTTTTGTTATTGCATTTTTCATTTTTTACAACAAACATACGCATGAAAGCATATAAACTCATGTCACTCTATCTAAGTTAAAACAACCACTTGTGTACATCTAGGGAGTGATGTGGAAGCCAGTGTTCTGTCAAACCAGCCAGACAGACAATTTTTTGCAACTTAGAAAATCCAAATAAGAATCGTCAGAAGGGATCATCGGTAAAGGACATTCAATAATTTTGGAGTCAGTTTACTATTTAAGCAATATCGCTCGAGTAGGAGTGAGATATAGGTCTATATAGGCAATCACAGCAGTGACTTTTATACAACAGTTCGACAGCACACGTTTGAAAAAAGAAAACTAGAAAAAAAGCCTCTTTGTTTGGGAACTACGTTCTTCCGCCACAGATTTAAAGGCCAGAATGATAGGTAACACTTTTGGCTGTTTTTAGTGTCATAACAACTCAATAGACGGAATAGCCGTTTCTTAATGCAACAATTTCTTGGTCAAAAAGTGTAGTTTTAAGATAAGTTCAGTCAAGAATATATATGAATAATATCCAAATCTACAGTCCATTAGTAAAGATAAGTCATATGAAGAAAGAGAGAGAGAGAGAGAGAGAGAGACATAGCTGATCCTATTGAGGATATATTTGTCATGATTCGTAAGGAACGGGAGTCAAGTGCATTTAAATGTTGAACTCAAAAGGTTTTATTTAAACAAAGTAAAACAAAAGCCCACGTGGGGGAAAATGACATTACAAACAGATTTTTTTATTTATTTTTTATTTATAGATGACTATAACTGACGAGACTACTTGACTTTGACTCAACAATGACAGAATTGTCAAACAAACCAAAACAATTCAGCACAGGACAGAACACACTGGGGCCTTAAATAGGAAAACTAAACAAGATAGCAAGGATTGGTCAGGTGAGGAGAGTTACTGTAACAGGCAGGTAAGATCATGACAGGCTGACGTTTTTTTTTTCCATGCCCAACTAGCGCATCATTCAACAACTGATAAAGAAAGAAGAAGTATCACAGCAACCAAACGCTCAGCTGAAAAAGCTGACAGTCAGCGTCTGCCTGCCGTTTTCAGCTGCGTTTAAAAGCGTTGGTGTGCAAACCCCCTAATGGTGTCCCAGATCTGCTGGGTTACAGATACTTTTAAAAATATCTTCAGTTGTGTTCATCAGAACAAAGACATTTATACAGGTTTGAAAAAACATGAAGGTGAGTAAATGATGAGAGAATTTTCATTTTCAGTTGAACTATCCCTTTAATTCCCCACATCCCATTTGGTCAGGATTTATGTACGGTTTATAGACAATGCGAACGTCCGGTGTCTATTTATTCATTGGTCTGGCTAGTGAATAAACTGATCTCTGAAACAAACACCTTGTTGAAAATAAAATGTTTTGATTTGCTAAAGATGATGGCGAGCATGGATCACTGCTGTGTGGAGAGGTTTGGCAGCCAGGCAAAAATTCAAGGACCTGTAGCTCACATTGTATACATTCATTTTACACAGTAACGTTAACTCTGTGTAAATGATACGCGTTCGATATGATATATGAATTACGGTTATCAAAAATAAAATACTGTATAAGGACTCTGTTGTTCTTGATTCTATGTGGAAGCCTACCAGAAGTTACGTTTAGTCCACAAAAGCCGTTTGTTTATGCTGTTACTGCTGAAAATATCTATAGCAGTGGGTATCACGACATGGGCTCTATCATACACCCGGCATAATGCAGCGCAATGCGTGACGCAAGTTTCTTTTGCTTGTTTCAACAAGGCCCAATCACCATTTTCACTTTTAGCGCCATGATGTTCTAAGCATTTGCACCCAATTTTGGATTAAAAAATTAAAGGTTGAAAGTGTAAAAGATTGAGTCTCTTGGACATAAATGAGGATCGATTATGAGAAGGCGTAAAGAGCTGCTTCACCTGTAGCCTGATAAGTAATTAAATGTTTTGCTTTAAACAAATGCATTTATTTTTAAATGTTTTTTTAATGGTACCCCACAGATTTATTGTATATGATGACTCTCTACCTGTGGATATGCTGAGATGAGAAACATTTTTAAGTAATGCTTTTCAAAACACACACAGCGCTGTCCGAGTGCTGAATGCTCTCCACACGTTTGTAAAATCTCCTGTATGTTACAAATAAAATATTTTTAACCTTTTCTTGCATATTTGTAAATTATTTTTTGTGTTAACACAGATCATGGATGCTATCCATACATTTACAGCAATTAAAAGCCGACTTATTTTACTTCCATGATTGAAAGAAAATGACTTTTAAAGGTTTTAACAACCAAAAAATTTCAATACAAATGAAAACAACAGATTTTTTTTATATCAATCTTAAACTGGAGGTCTTCTTCCTCCGCTTAGTTTTTCAGTTTACAAAGTCTGCTTTCTAAATGGGAAATTGGCATGGCACCAGGCGCAACTGGCTTTTAAAGGGGATGAGAGATGAGACTCTCATTGGTTTATTGCACGTTAAGGCCAAAACACACCCATTACTCATTAGGAGAATAGAAACAACCCTTTAAGGTCGTGCACTTGGCGCACAAACCATTTTTCCCGTTGTTAAATTAGTAAAAGTGGAATCGAACACGCCGTTTAGACCGTGTGCTTTAGACCATGCGCCTAAATTGTTAAAATAGGGCCCAGTGACTCTCTAGCTGTTAAACTAGTAGTTTTTCCTCTAAATGCCATTTTGATTAATTCTCAGTTTGACTTGTAAAGATCTCAAAAATCAAATCAAAGTCAAGTACAATGTGGTAAAACAAGTCTTTCGATAATATTTAAAAACACTTAAAGTCTGAGCATTCCAAAGTCTAGGAGCATAGGAGGAGAAATCCCGGGTTTCCAACAGATCACAGACATCTCTCTCTGAAACAGCCAGTAAAGCAACCCGTGAAGAGCACAAAGAAGGCTACAGATAGGAGTATATCGAGTAAAGAGTACAGACGAGTACTGAGGGGAAACAACCTCTTGTTTTTGGATGTTGTCTCTAAGGCTGGATTAACACTGCAAATCTTAAAGCCCACTTACCATTTGTTGGCTGCATGCGATTTTTTTGACAACCCACTTACATCATCTTTTAAATGGACTCGCATACGAGAAAAACATTTACATTTGACACTATGACAAAACAATTCAAGGTAGACGTACTGACCCGGAACAGCTTAAACCCCAGAGGAAATCAAATTTTGCGATATGCAATGGACACAGACAAAATGATTATACAAAATTATAGAGCTTGATTCTGTTCGCTTACATTGCGGACGGGAATGCGTATATCCAATTCATAACTGATTTATTTCTACGTGTGAATGAGGCCAGAAACCGAGCAGAGAAAATGAGATTTTAAGTGTTTTTTCCTGCTTACACGTCACAAACATCATATCTGATCTGTGCCACTTGAGTGGAAAAAATCTGAATTGAGTCACTTCAAACAGGCAGTGTAAATGCAGCCTAAGTGATGGCAGGCCCACATCTCTTCATTACTGTGTGATGTCATAGATGCATGTGCACAAATAAATAAACGTTACAAACAAACACCATCTTTAGCTTTTCTACTAATGGTCTCCAATGAAACATGTAATGAAACCTCATGTTTTGATGTGAGTTTAACAACCCGCATCTACAAAACGAATCAAACTGCTGCACTGGCTGCAGATTCTGCAGTTGAGAAATGGTTACGGCACATCTGACGGGAGACGCTTTTGAGCTATTGACACGCCGCTGTTTGTTTAATAGCTACTGTATAAGACAGCTTTTCAATTTTACCCCTCGCTGAGCAAAATGTTCATATACGCCAAAGAAGGATACAGCATTATTGTGCCAAAAGGGTTCGTGTGTGTGCGCACGCTTTTACTGCACCACGATTTACAGTAAAACATTCCTGTGCATTATATTTCTCTACACAGATTTAAGGCTGATGAATTCAGAATAACAAAAGCATTCTCACAGAGTAAATTCAGTCTCATATGTAGCATGCGCACGTACTGTATATTACTGAAGCTCTCGTATACCTCCAAAGATTTACAGTTCAGGCCCTAGACACCCGGTTAAGAACGCATTTACACTAAATGAATCATTTAATAATTGATAATAGCTTATATTCAATATTATATATCATATCTGAGGTCTTGAACAGAGCTATTGTGTCATAAAAACTTACTGTAGACTATTCTCACTCTATAATTATGACTACAAACATCAGTGACGGACAGCGAGCGATGATAAACGGCAGATTCCCCAAAAGCAATAATCTCACAGTAAAGATGTCTCTGTCTCATCTCATGACTCAAACTAACTTTTAGTGTCCAACAATAAAATACTGCTATTCATCATTTTCTCCTTTATTTATCCTACTGATCAATTGAGCTCGCAACAAACACACACAAGCACGCACACACAAGCACACACACACATGTGCATTTGAACGAATTCGCTGTATATGAAGCGTGTTCTGAGTGACGTGTGTTACGGGTTAGATGCTGTGGTGTGGATGTGAAGCGTGATCTCTGCTGTGATGTGTTGCTCGTTGGGAGGCGCTGTGGCTGCATCTTCACTGACATCTCTCACCTTTCTTTTACTTTGTTGTAACACAGAAACAGAATCAATGCATTTGTGCTGAATGGGGGTGGAGGGGTGAATCCATTAATGCGCAATCGATGGCCGATGTCACACTCATTTTTCCTCATCAACAAATCCAACTAGAGAACACGCCTGTAGGTGTGTGTGTGTGTGTGTGTGTGTGTGTGTGTGTGTGCGCTTTGTGAGGGTCATGGACTGAAAATAAGAAATGGTGCTTCCTCATTGTATTTTTTCGTCTGGGATACCCTGTTCATCTCAGGTGTTTTATTATTACTGGGTTGTTGATCAAACAAAGCAAATGTAAACGTTTAAAACTATTATTTTACATTTATGTAATGTGTGAAGGTGTTTCACAATTGTTCATGGAAAATGGAAAAAGTAGAGGAAAATGTTTTCATGTATCTTTAAAAAGGCTTGAAGAGGTTTTTTTACATAACTGTTTAATAAGCGTTACTTAAGCCAGTTATTTCTCTGCAGGTGATTTCTTACTTACTGTGAGACTGCTGACATTAGCTAAGCTTAGAGTTTTCTAAATTGTATTAATATAGCTTTTTGTAATTGCCCCGCTTCAATCTTAAAGACGTCTCACTTCTCCCGTTCATTTCGAAAACCCTTGAGAGAGCTGTTTTTAATCAGTTATCCTCCTGTTTATCTTAGAACAATCAAGCCGTCAGGCTTCAAATACAACCAGTCCACCGAAACGGTGCTGTTAGCGGTCACAACAGCTTTACGGCTAGCTAAGGCAGAATCAAAATCCTCAGTTCTGATTTTACTAGACCTATCGGCAGCCTTTGACATAATCAATCATCAGATCCTACTAGCCACCCTATCATCGCTAGGGATCACAGATACTCCTCCTCAATGGTTTAGATCTTATCTCTACAATAGATCCCTCAGAGTGTCATGAAGGGGCACACTGTTCACAGCTCACCAGATGGTCATTGGGGTCCCTCAGGGATCAGTGCTCGGTCCACTCCTTTTTTCTATCTAAACAACATCATAAAGGACCTATCATACCACAGTTATGTGGATGACACAAAGATCTTCTTCTAAAACCCCATTCACACAGACCTTTGGTCCCAGAAAATACCCGTAAAATTGCCAGACAAGTGTCTGTGTGAACACAAACTCGTCCCGTTAATCTTCTGGGATCGTTGCCGGAAAGAGGACATAGTCAGATACACGGATAACCCTCTGTGTGAACAAGAAGCCGAAAGAATGCCATAATGGGCGTGTCGAAGTGAGGACGCGCGCATCATCACAACAAAAGTTATGGTTCAGCTCTTTAAAACGAGAGATAACATGCATATAAACATTCACCACGAGAAATGTTGCAAACTATATTGATGCAGTTATCAGGAAATGATAAATGAGACGCATAAACAATGACGCACGTGCTGTAGTGAGGACGCGCGTGTCATGGTAACATGAAGTTGGTTCAACTCTTTAAAATGAGGGATTTACAACATTCACGACGAGAAATGTCAGCAAACTGAAATAATATATAATATGCAAACTTCAGACGCTGCGTAGAAGAGAGGGCGGGACTTTCAATAGGTCACGTGTCTTTCCGGGACCATCAGATGCCAGGTAATCATGGCAGTGTGAATGAATAAAAAAATATAAGGATCCCAGAAAAATCCCGGATGCCTTTCCCGTGTATTTTACGGAATGTCTGTGTGAAAACCACATAATTTCACCCAGATGATACCACCATAGCAGCAAGCAGTAAAGCCTGATAAGAAGACATCTCGGCTTGGATGAAGAAAACACCACCTTCAGCTGTTGTCTTTGATGACGAACTGTCCTTCTTTTATAACATTACAAAGACAATGCAGTCATGCCACTTTGTCTTATGCAATATCAGGAAGATATGGCCATATTTAACAAGACAAGCTGCACAATTTCTGATTCAGGCCCATGTAATCTCCAGGCTGGAGTACTGCAATGCTCCTCTCGCTGGCCTTCTTGTACAGTTCATTAAACCACTCCAGTTAGTTCAGAACATCTTCTAAGAGCTCAAAAGGGCTCAAGTAACGTTGCTCTTCATCTCTCTCTCCACTGGCTACCTATTGAAGCACGCATCAGCTATAAGTCATTCCTACTCAAGTCATACAAGTCAGCTACAAGTCATATTCCTACTTACAAGAACTTTCGCTGGGACCACACTGGCATACTTTCACACCTTCATTCATTCATACACCCTTATCCAGAACCTTACGTTCAACAAATGAGTGGCACTTTGCGTTACCTTCACAAAGGGGCACCAAATCACATTCCTGTTGATTTTCCATCATTACTCCCTGCTGGTGGAATGATCTTCCTATAGGAGTCCGGTCAGCCACATCTTTAGCAACATTCAAAAAACAACTAAAAACTCATCTCTTCCCACCTGTTATTGTGAGATGACTTCTAGTAACTCCTCTTTAAGTTCCTCCAGCAAATAGAAAATGGCTTGGCAAACAATATTTTTGAATAATATGTTCATCTGGCATTCCAAATAAACATTAACGTGTTAAAAAAATCCTCTGCCTTGTACCACACGCTCACTGATCTCTATGATGCATCTCCTATCAGCAATAATTGCAGCCATTTCAAGCACAAAATGATTTGAGACATGCTTTTTCTGTGTTATATAATGGCACAAATACAGTAATATTGCACGTGCAAACATTAGTAAATCACATTGTGTGAATCATTTCAATAATCTCCTCCCATAAATTTAGCGTCTGAAAGGGAAACTCTTAGAAATGAATATAAGATCAATCACAAAAATAACTAGACCACACCTTTACAGCACCAATTATACACAGAGTCAATCCAGACAGTCGTTATTTCACAACAAAATGATGGTTTGCACTGGCACAACCTGATAGTAAATCTGTCTCCTAGTATCTATCATGTAAATAGTTTGGGGGTTTTATCCATTTTTCATAATGACATTGTAATATGCTCTGTTTCTAATTTAATTTTAAATGTCTTAATATTTTATAACTTTACAGAAAAAGTTCTGCACATATAGACTTGGTAATAACCAGATGTAAATAAATAGTATCTATAGCTTTATATACCACATTCTTTATTGTTAAGATAACAGAGGCATTAGGAGCAGCACATATTTCAAAATGTCTCATGATAAAGAAAAAAGACAGATTCTTACAGACAGAATTACATTTTCTGAGATATTGAGCTCAAATGCAAAAACATCAAACTTTGTTAGACTTGTGGCTTTGAGACCGTTGATTTTCTGGGCTGCTGTGGGACATTTATAAGATATTTTTAATGAAACAGAACAATATTTTGTTCCACAACATTTTAGTTACATTATGTTACGTATGACAAATGCGGAGGCTGAGGGCAGAGAGCAGCAGCAGAGAAACCTCCATAAACTGCATACGTTCTCATCTTGAATGCGGACGCAATTAAGATGACGGCGCTACCGGAAGGGATATAAGATTTAGCTTATATAGCCCACCACTATTTGTCTATAGGTCAAATAGTTTATTATTGTGGACATGTCATTTTCATGGTTTTGCTGAATGTGGCTTAACATGTTAATGACGTGATATCGTGTTTATGATATTGTTGCAAATTCTTCATGTGAAAAAAAAACTCCTGCTCTTATACAATATATCTTTTCTTCTTTTAGGCATGTCTAGTTAAATACAACATATGTTTTTTATCATTACAGTTATTTATAATTGACTAAATGTCTGATATTTAAAGAAAATGTATTTGATCAGATTATAACATGACATCATCATTTTCTCGTTTTTTTTTTTTGTTTCTTTTCTTAGTTTTTCACATAATGGTGCTTTGAAATGTTGCGACACTGTAAAAAATCTTACATAAATAGATTTGATGTGACTTGATTACATTTAGTCTTATATGAGTGAGGGCCCAAATCCATTTAATCTAAGAGGGTTGTCACACTGGCAGTTTAGTTTGAGTTTACATAAAAACTTGTGATGTGAAAACTGTTATGGGAGCGTGTACCAAACCTGAGACTCCCTGAAATAGGTGGCTAAAATGAAACTGAATGTGAAAGCACCTTGGACTCGGTAACCCGCATATGCGTTTTAGCCAATGACATGGATCGTTAGTTTCAACAACACACGATTACCAACACAACACAACGCTTTCTCTGCTTACATGATAACACCAACATATTAATAAACAAAAATATGCTGAGTCGTGTTGTGTTTGTACATGCATGTTGGTGATGATGTAAGATTAACACTCAATTTGATAGAATTGAGTGAATGTAAAACCTAACCAACACCGAAAACATTCATCCGCAGCAAATGAGCACAGTGTAAAAACACCCTAATATTATAAACATACCTTTGCTCATTTAGCTGCTTGATACTTTATCCAACATACGTTATCTGCTTTAAAAAAAAAAATCTCTACTTTATAAACTAGGCCAGTTTTGTCATGAGTTCTGTTGGACAGAATGTGATTCTGATGGTGGCTGAAGCAAACTCAGAAAAGTGAAGGTTTTTGCAGACACATGGACTGAAGTTTGTACTGCTGCCGTCACAGACCATTAAAGCGTCTGACTCTAGTTTACTTCACTCCGCTTTGGGTCCGAGCTAAATTCATCCAGCCGTCTGTTGCAGAAGAATTAAAGGGTTTGAAAGCCCCAGCGAAGCCGTCGGCAGTAAGAGATTGTTCTGCCTCCACATCATCCATTATGAATTTCAAACCGACTTCATTCAGAGTTCCGCTTCTCGTCAAGAGGTCCAGACCAGATCTTTCAAAACCCTCAAGACCACATGACAGCTGTCTCTAAAGCACAGATATAACAAGAGACCACGTTTCCTCCACAATGAAACTTGATTTTCAGCTCCAGCGCATTGATGTCTCAAAGCCTCGCTTCTGTTCAAATTCCAAATGCACTAAACTACTCACTGTCTCATTAAAAGCAAATTTCCCCTTCAATTGCTACCACAGAGGTCAGGCAGTATTTTAAAAGACGCCAATAAGTGCTAATTAGCTATTAGAATGCAGGAGAGTGCGGTTCATTCAGACGCTTTATAACCAGCACAAGACATCTCATAACACATCACTGCAGCCTGTGGGGACAGCCGGTGCGAGATGTTAACTGACATTACACACAGATTCAAGGAGTAACACAGGCTCAATCTATTTCCATTTGCTCATATTGACAAACGGGCTGCGGCGCTCTGGAATTGTGTTAAAAAAAAAAAAAACGATTTTGTTCAGGGCGCTTCTGAGATTCAATTACACTGAGCTTTGGATGGGTGAAACTGATTAAACTAATAGTGAAATGATCTGACCAGATTCGGGTGGCTGTCTGCATGATACCGAGTCACTGTGTGTTTGCATGTCTAACAGATCTGCTTGACTGAACCCCAAACCTTGTTGAATCCTCATGATATGATGAGTGTCATACAGCGTCTATCAGGCTTATCAAGAGTGTGTGTCTGTGTGTGTGTTTGATAGTCCATTTAACACACAAACACTCTTGTATTGAGCATCTCTGTGTTTTAGGGATGATCTCCATCACAGCCTGATCTGATGGAGAAATATGAACTTTAATGACCTCGGAGAGAATCGTCAAAGCGTAAAGCTATAATCTCACGCCAGCCCCTGACATTCATCATCTGTGTGTGCCGCTGTATCCCTGCACCCGGTCCTTGAGCGGATGAGCGCCTGCAACTCATCTAACACGCCAAAACGCTCATAAATCCAGAATACTGATGTGTGATCAGCTCATAATTACAGCAAAGAGACGGCATTGCTCTGACCTCTGCTGAGCCCACAGCTCTTATAAAGAACACACACACAGAGAGAGAGAGAGAGAGAGAGAGAGAGAGAAAGAGAAAGAGAAAGAGAAAGAGATGCTGCACTGCATACTTCTCTGTCCTGATGCCGCACTGCATACTTATCTGTCCTGATGCCGCACTGCATACTTGTCTGTCCTGATGCTGCACTGCATACTTCTCTGTCCTGATGCCACACTGCATACTTATCTGCCCTGATGCCACACTGCATACTTATCTGCCCTGATGCCACACTGCATACTTCTCGGTTCTGATGCCGCACTGCATACTTCTCTGTCCTGATGCCACACTGCATACTTCTCGGTTCTGATGCCACACTGCATACTTCTCGGTTCTGATGCCACACTGCATACTTCTCGGTTCTGATGCCACACTGCATACTTATCTGTCCTGATGCCACACTGCATACTTGTCTGTCCTGATGCCACACTGCATACTTGTCTGTCCTGATGCCACACTGCATACTTGTCTGTCCTGATGCCACACTGCATACTTCTCTGTCCTGATGCCACACTGCATACTTCTCGGTTCTGATGCCACACTGCATACTTATCTGTCCTGATGCCACACTGCATACTTCTCGGTTCTGATGCCACACTGCATACTTGTCTGTCCTGATGCCACACTGCATACTTCTCGGTTCTGATGGCGCACTGCATACTTCTTTATCCTGATGACGCACTGCATACTTCTCTGTCCTGATGACGCACTGCATACTTCTCTGTCCTGATGCCACACTGCATACTTCTCGGTTCTGATGCCACACAGCATACTTCTCGGTTCTGATGCCACACTGCATACTTCTCGGTTCTGATGGCGCACTGCATACTTATCTGCCCTGATGCCGCACTGCATACATATCTGTCCTGATGCCACACTGCATACTTCTCGGTTCTGATGCCACACTGCATACTTATCTGTCCTGATGCCACACTGCATACTTGTCTGTCCTGATGCCACACTGCATACTTGTCTGTCCTGATGCCACACTGCATACTTCTCTGTCCTGATGCCACACTGCATACTTCTCGGTTCTGATGCCACACTGCATACTTATCTGCCCTGATGCCACACTGCATACTTCTCGGTTCTGATGCCGCACTGCATACTTCTCTGTCCTGATGCCACACTGCATACATATCTGTCCTGATGCCATACTGCATACTTCTCTGTCCTGATGCCACACTGCATACTTCTCTGTCCTGATGCCACACTGCATACTTGTCTGTCCTGATGCCACACTGCATACTTCTCGGTTCTGATGCCACACTGCATACTTCTCGGTTCTGATGCCACACTGCATACTTATCTGTCCTGATGCCGCACTGCATACTTCTCGGTTCTGATGGCGCACTGCATACTTCTTTATCCTGATGACGCACTGCATACTTCTCTGTCCTGATGACGCACTGCATACTTCTCTGTCCTGATGCCACACTGCATACTTCTCGGTTCTGATGCCACACAGCATACTTCTCGGTTCTGATGCCACACTGCATACTTCTCGGTTCTGATGGCGCACTGCATACTTATCTGCCCTGATGCCGCACTGCATACATATCTGTCCTGATGCAACACTGCATACTTATCTGTTCTGATGCCACACAGCATACTTGTCTGTCCTGATGCCGCACTGCATACTTCTCGGTTCTGATGCCACACTGCATACTTATCTGTCCTGATGCCACACTGCATACTTGTCTGTCCTGATGCCACACTGCATACTTGTCTGTCCTGATGACGCACTGCATACTTCTCTGTCCTGATGCCATACTGCATACTTCTCGGTTCTGATGCCACACTGCATACTTGTCTGTCCTGATGCCACACTGCATATTTCTCTGTCCTGATGCCACACTGCATACTTCTCGGTTCTGATGCCACACTGCATACTTATCTGTCCTGATGCCACACTGCATACTTCTCGGTTCTGATGCCACACTGCATACTTCTCAGTTCTGATGCCACACAGCATACTTCTCGGTTCTGATGCCACACTGCATACTTGTCTGTCCTGATGCCGCACTGCATACTTGTCTGTCCTGATGCCACACTGCATACTTGTCTGTCCTGATGCCACACTGCATACTTGTCTGTCCTGATGCCACACTGCATACTTGTCAGTTCTGATGCCACACTGCATACTTGTCTGTCCTGATGCCACACTGCATACTTCTCGGTTCTGATGCCACACTGCATACTTGTCTGTCCTGATGCCACACTGCATACTTCTCGGTTCTGATGCCACACTGCATACTTCTTTATCCTGATGGCGCACTGCATACTTCTCAGTTCTGATGCCACACTGCATACTTGTCTGTCCTGATGCCACACTGCATACTTCTCGGTTCTGATGCCACACTGCATACTTATCTGTCCTGATGCCGCACTGCATACTTCTCGGCTCTGATGGCGCACTGCATACTTCTTTATCCTGATGACGCACTGCATACTTCTCTGTCCTGATGACGCACTGCATACATATCTGTCCTGATGCAACACTGCATACTTATCTGTTCTGATGCCACACAGCATACTTGTCTGTCCTGATGAGTGTCGCAAGAAGAGAGAGACGCAAGAGAGAGACGCAAGAGAGAGACGCAAGAGAGAGACGCAAGAGAGGCAACACTGCTATCGGAGCTCCGCCGAGTTCATCATCTAAATCTTACTTTCTTACTATCTTGTTCCTATCTATATAATATAACTTACTAGTTCATCTTAGGAATACCTTACCGTGACGATTATTCAACAGTTTCAATAAGTGAAACGATTTAAACACCCAGTATTAGCATATAGCCCGGTAGCATTAGCAAACAAGGAAACGCTGCTCCGTGCATTGGAGCTCCGTCGAGTTCATAATCTAAATCCTATTTTCTTACTATCTCGTTCCTATCTATATAATATAACGTACTAGTTTATCTTAGGAATACTTTACCGTGACGATTTTTTGAACAGTATTAATAAGTAAAACGATCTATCACTAGTAAACACCTAGTGCTAGCATATAGCCCACTAGCATAAACAAACGTGCCGGTTGAAGTTAGCACTTGCTCACTGTCTGTTTACTGTAAATCTGCCTTTTTCGATCTAATGGCGGACTCATCCGATGTATGTTTTTCAGACCTTTCCTCACCAGAGCGGGAAGCTGTGGAGGAGTTGTGTCCCGGCATTAGCACCAGGCGGTACAGCATGCCTCACATCACCCTGGCTCCAGGCACCCGGAGACGACCGAGGCACGCAACGAGCGAGCACCCATCTCGATGCAGCTTCACGGACCGCTGTCTGGCGAACGGAGACGCCATCGCCCAGCATGAAAACGGTAAGACTCCGCTTGTCATTGTAACCTGCACTACTTGCCACATGTACAGTTTAGCTTCTTCCGTCAGCATAGAGGGGTTTACATGTGCTAAGTGTATTGAAGTAGTAAGGCTGACGGAGAAGGTTGCAGAACTAGAAGCGCGCATCCGAACGCTAGTTGAGGACAGTAAGACCGCTAATGTTAATGTTACAAACACTGTTTCGGGTGCGCCTAGTGTTAAACGTAATACACATGGCTCGGTTCCGACTTCAGAGTCAAGGCGGCTGACTAACTGGGTGACTGTCAGGCGGCCTAGTCGCATTCGGCATCCAAATCACGTTCCTGTTTTAATATCAAACAGATTTTCTCCACTCAGCAATACACCGGCTGAGACATCTGTTAAAGGTGCCCTGGTTATTGGAGATTCTATACTCAGGAACGTTGGCATTGAGGCACCAGCCACCATAGTCGATTGTATACCGGGAGCCAGAGCGTCTGACATTAGATCCAAACTTAAAGTGCTGGCTAATGCTAACCGTAAGTTTTCTAAGATTGTTATTCACGCCGGCACGAATGACACCAGACTCCGCCAGTCGGAGATCACCAAAGATACTATTAAAGAGGTGTGTGAAATTGCAAAAACAATGTCAGACAATGTAATTTGCTCTGGTCCCCTCCCCGCCTACCGGGGGGATGAAACTTACAGTAGATTAGTGTCTCTTCATGGCTGGATGTCAAAGTGGTGCCCTCAGCATAACGTAGGGTTTATAGACAATTGGAAGCATTTCCGGGGAAGACCTGACCTGCTAAAGAGAGATGGCCTCCATCCGTCTCCGGAAGGAAGTGCTATACTCTCTAGAAATCTGACCAATAGTCTTACTTTTGATATTGTCTGACTATCCAGGGCCCAGGTCAGGAAACAGACAGATCGGCTTACCCATCAGTCTGTTAGCTGCCTTGACATGTCAAGATCACATATATCCCAGCACATAGAGCCTTTTTTAACAGAGTACCAACACATCTCGACTGTGTCTGTTCCTCGAACAAATAAATACAGAGCACCGTTTACCTCGTCTCGCACAAATCTTATTAACATAAAACTAGAACATAATACATTAACAGATGAAACTCAAATGTTAAAATTCGGCCTTCTTAACATTAGATCACTTACCAACAAAGAACCAATTATCAATGAAATAATTACTGACCAAAACTTAGATGCACTCTGTTTAACAGAAACCTGGCTTAAAGCAGACGATTACACCAGTTTAAACGAATCCACCCCACAAGACTATTATTATAAACATGTTCCTCGTCTAATAGGGAGAGGGGGTGGTGTAGCTACAATATACAATAAAATATTCAAAGTAAACCATAAATCCAACCTAAAATTTAATTCGTTTGAAATAATACTGTTAAATATGGAAATAACTGATCGCAACAACAAACGACTTTCGTTCATTTTAGCTACCATATATAGGCCTCCAGGCCACCACACAGATTTTCTTAAAGAAATAGCAGACTTCCTATCTGAGCTTACAGTCACTGTAGATAAAGCTCTTATCGTTGGTGATTTTAATATCCATGTGGATAATCCAAAAGATGCATTAGGACGTGCGTTTATGGATGTTCTAAATTCTCTCGGCATTAAACAAAATGTGTCAGGGCCCACGCATACTCGTAATCACACACTAGACTTAATTCTGTCACTCGGACTCAATATTAATGACATCGAAATATCACCCCAGAGCGATGCCGTTTCAGACCATTGCCTTGTGTCATGCACAATACTTCTAGATAGGACCGCTCAGTCTACAACATGCTACAGATTAGCCAGAACAATAATTTCCACCACTAAAGATAGCTTTATTAGCACTCTTCCAGACCTGTCCCAAATGAAACATGTAGCAGATAATCGTGAAGATCTAGATATTATAATAGAAAACCTGAACAACGTCTGCTCTAGCACGTTGGATGCCGTTGCTCCCATTCGAAAAAAGAGAATCAAAGAAAAACCGCCAGCTCCATGGTATGACCATCATACTGCAGCCCTTAAAAAAGTAGCTAGAAAAATGGAAAGAAACTACCGAAGCACAAAGTTAGAGGTATGGCGTTCAGCATGGAAAGAGAGTGTTCAACACTACAGACAGGCTATTAAAACTGCCAGATCTACCTATCTCAGTACGCTTATTAAAGAAAATCATAACAACCCTCGTTTTCTATTTAGCACAGTTGCGAAACTGACTAGAAACAAAGAACAAACAGAAACCAATAGTAAACTCCAACACAATAGTGACGACTTCATGAACTTCTTTACTAACAAAATTATGTTTATTAGGGAAAACATAGAAACTATGCAAGCAGCCATCACTCTACCCAATAGTACATTTTCCACTAGATTACCAAACGAACATCTTGAGTCATTTAATCCTACTACAATAGAAGAGCTCTCTAAACTAGTAACGTCATCCAAATCATCGTCCTGTATACTAGACCCCGTTCCCACAAAATTACTAAAAGAGGTATTTCATGTAGTGGCAGACACTGTACTTAATATCTTTAACTCATCTCTAGAATTAGGATACGTTCCAACAGCTTTCAAACTAGCAGTTATTAGACCGCTCATTAAAAAGCAAAACCTTGACCAGGGAGATCTTAATAACTTTAGACCAATCTCAAATCTACCTTTTCTTTCTAAAATATTAGAAAAAGTAGTGGCAAGCCAGCTACGCACATTCGTAGAAAATAATAATACATATGAAAAGTTCCAATCAGGATTCAGGCCCCACCATAGCACAGAGACAGCGCTGCTTAGAGTTACAAATGACCTCCTATTAACATCCGATCGTGGTGAAATCTCAATCCTTATATTACTAGACCTTAGTGCAGCCTTTGACACAATAGATCACACAATCTTACTCAATAGACTAGAAAACTATGTTGGCATCAGTGGTCAGGCGTTAGCCTGGTTCAGATCGTATCTAACCAATCGATATCACTTTGTTTATGTAAATGAGGAAGAGTCATATCACTCCCCCGTTAAATACGGCATACCTCAGGGATCAGTTTTAGGCCCTATCCTATTCTCGTTATATATGTTACCTCTAGGAGACATTATCAGGAAACATAACATAAG
The DNA here is from genome assembly GCF_027580225.2 of Misgurnus anguillicaudatus. NCBI lineage: Eukaryota > Metazoa > Chordata > Actinopteri > Cypriniformes > Cobitidae > Misgurnus > Misgurnus anguillicaudatus. The sequence continues at coordinate 64,885,084 of NC_073357.2, forward strand.
TTTTCACTGCTATGCGGATGATACCCAGCTTTACATCTCGTCGCATCCTAGCGAAACCCACCAGTTTTCTAAGCTAACAGACTGCATTAGTGATATTAGGGACTGGATGGCACAAAACTTTCTTATGCTAAACTCCAATAAAACAGAGATACTTATTATTGAACCGAATCGCTACAAACATAATATGTCAGATTACAAGTTGCCCATAGATGGCTGCACGGTGGTGCCATCTTCCACGGTTAAGAATTTAGGCGTAATGTTCGACAGCAATCTATCTTTTGATAGTCATATCGCCAACATCTGCCGCACAGCATTCTTCCATCTTAGAAATATCTCAAAAATACGCCATATGCTGTCTGCATCAGACGCAGAAAAGCTTATACATGCTTTTATGACCTCTAGAATAGACTATTGTAACTCGTTACTCGGGGGATGCCATGCAAATCAGGTAAACAAGCTACAGCTGGTTCAAAACGCCGCCGCAAGAGTGCTTACTCGATCTAAAAAGTATGACCACATCAGTCCAATTCTGGCATCTTTACACTGGCTACCAGTTAAATATCGTATACAATTTAAAATATTACTAATCACCTACAAAGCCTTAAATGACCTAGCGCCTTCGTATATTAAAGAACTACTATCAGAATACAATCCATCACGTAAACTGCGCTCACAAAATTCTGGTCACTTAATTATCCCTAGAATATCAAAAGTGTCTAAAGGTGGTAGATCCTTTTCCTACTTAGCCCCTAAGCTCTGGAATGATTTACCAAACAATGTTCGAGTATCAGACACAGTCGATCAATTTAAATCTAAACTTAAGACATTCTTCTTTAACAAAGCATTCACATAAAATGTCCAGTAAATGTACATTTCCCGCAGTAGTTAGTTTGTCCAGAACAAAGCACTCACATACCTCATATGGGTAATATACTTATGCCGCAATAGTTAGCCTGTCTGGAACCGAGCCGACTTGAACCACTATAATGTTTGACACTTGCATTGCATGCGAACGGCCCCTACGCTAATAGAATTCTGTTTTTCTCTCCCTGTCTCGTCCTCAACCACGAGGACCATGAGACAAACAGACCCAGTTCCGGTTGCTGTGAAGATCATTGCATCACTGATCCACTGGCTGTCCTTCAACGTGATGACCAGCCGATGCCCGACCAACGACCACCGGCTAAACCAGTTTAATTCGCTTACCCGCCTCCTCTCCCTACCGTTTCTATATATATATATATATATATATATATATATATAAATATATATTAATTCCTCCCAAGGGTTTTTGTCCTTCTAGGACTTTTTCCCATTGGGTTTTTTTTCCTAGAGGGTTTTTAATCCCAGGGAGAGTCAGCCAACTTTGGCTTAATTTAGCACTTTACAGTATACGTTACTTTATTAATATGCTCGCTTGTACGGTTTAACCGCTTTCTCTACTTCTTTTATTATCTATTGATTTTCTGTGTTCTCCTCTACATCTTCTCATGTTAAGCTGCTTTGCAACAATTAACACTTGTGAAAAGCGCTATATAAATAAAATTGAATTGAATTGACTGATGCCACACTGCATACTTATCTGTCCTGATGCCACACTGCATACTTGTCTGTCCTGATGCCACACTGCATACTTCTCGGTTCTGATGCCACACTGCATACTTCTCGGTTCTGATGCCACACTGCATACTTCTCTGTCCTGATGCCACACTGCATACTTCTCTGTCCTGATGCCACACTGCATACTTCTCGGTTCTGATGCTGCACTGCATACTTCTCTGACCTTGTAACAATCAGCCCTATTGGTTAAGTCACAAAATATATAAAAGGGGTCAGATTTTACTGTGTGAGATTAAAAGAGTTAAAATGATGAGACAAACAAGTGTATTCAACTTAAATAAGTGTATTTACAGACACAAGGTACTTAAAACAACACACAAAAAACTCAAGACTGTTAAAAGAAAGGAATATAAAAACCAAACCTAAAACAATCTAAAAGTCCAAGTGTGCTAAAAGTCCAAGTATTTAAAGTGTCTTTCAGTGTATATACAACTAAAGTGTAATCCACAAAACGTCTTTGGAAGGGTAAGTCCACAATAAAACTCCACAATCCAACAGAGGTTTAGCTTTAGCATATGCTAACAATGTGCTTCTGCTGCTCTTCTGCTTTTATACTGGCACTCGTTTCCTGTCATGTGATTACTCGCATGACAGGCAGCCCAAACAAAATAAAAGACATAAACATCAAACACATAAAATAGCAAAAGAAATAAAATTGAATGAAATGGCTAAGAAAACATGTAAAACCTATTTAAAACTCAAATATACATAAAACCACAATACAATTTTATAAAATGAGCGGTACAACATGTTTCTTGTGTGACGGTGTCACAACCTGACACAACAGATGCCACACTCCATACTTCTTTGTCCTGACGCCACAGATGCCATGCTGCGTACTTGTCCTGGCCGAGCTTAGAAAGACTATAGCTTGTAAGGAAAAGCTCTTTACTTTTTTCCATTAAATGCTCTTCTGCTTGTATTTTTACTGTATAACCGCTGTTTGACCTCTCTGAATATTTTAGAGGCTTCATCAAACATTCATGCAACACATCAGTAATGTGGATGATTGCAACAGCTGTGTGTTCACATTGACCTAAAGGTGATCGATGCTCCTTTTACAGACATTTCAGGTTATTCTTCACAGAAAGATCACTGCTTCTCTCTGTGTTTTTCCTCAGGATATAACATGACAGATGACCAGCACCATCACACATTCTCTGACAATCTTTCTCTCCATTACATTATTTTCTTTCTTTTTCTGCTGGTTCATTTGATCTCTGTCTGTCTGTCTGTCTGTCTGTCTGTCTTTCTGTCTGTCTTTCTGTCTCTCTCTGTCTGTCTTAATTGTTCAGTTTTCTGTATTGTTTGTTTGTCTGGAAGAAAAATTGTAAAATAGTTTGTTTTGGATTTCCTCCACAGCAGTCAGAAACACAACTGTGTGATTACAGGGTTGTCTGTTTGTCTATTTTATCTATCTGTATGGCTGTATGTTTGTTTGTCTGTCTGTCTGTTTCTATTAAATCACATATAACAGATACACTCTAAAAATGTTGGATAATTTTTTTCTACCCAGATGCTGGGTGTCTTTTGAATCATTTGATTAGGTATATTTTCAGTGTTGGACAAGTTAATCTGTGTAACCCAAGCGTTGGGTTGGTGTCTGGGACAGTAGACAAAGAACGTATACTGACAAAACGTGAAACTCAATAGAATGGTCAATTGCAACCCCAGTAGCAGTCCTATGCCTTCGCCATTTCTGGGTGAAAGTTCAGAAGGTTCTTGCTGTAACTATGGCATTGTCAAGTGCATTGTTTACATAAAGTTCATGAACTCTCACATAGTTTAACATTAAATAACATCATATTTGTCCTAAATCGTTAACGATTAACTTAGGCTGCTAACGCATATTCTGGATCTTCTGACTGAGCTCACACTATTTAACATGCGGTGTGCGATTTCCATGCGAGTTGTCATACAGGTACATGCGACGCCTCGCAGCGCATCTCCCCCGGTGTGCGACCCCCTTTAGGCACCCAGCTAGCCTTTCAAGGTGCGTGCAGGCAAATACAAAAATTAAAAGACAGTCAATGCTAATGTAAACCCTGGTTGGATAAGGATTTAAAGTTAGATATGAAAATGAAATCTGATGCATTTAGCTTCAGTGTTAAAACTGATCAAATAATAACTGTCTGTATTTCTATATGGGCTATTATGGCAATCATTTAAAAAAAAAAATTAGTTCATTTTTGGAACTGTAAACTAGATCAAAATTTTAAAATATGAACTGAACTAGTTCATTTTAAAATTCCTGAACTGAACTTTGAACTAGTTCATGTAGAAAGTGAACTTTCTCAACACTGTTGACATCAGACAATCACTAAAGTAATCATCACATCCTTTTAATAGTTTATTTTACAGATTTGGGCTCTATCATACACCCGGCTCAATGCAGCGCAATGCGCAACGTAAGTGTCTTTTGCTAGTTTCAACTCAACGCATGTTAAATAGCAAATGCATTTGCACCTAATTTCACTCACATGGGCGTTCTGGTCTGAAAACGAGGTGTGTTCAGGCGCATTGTTGGCACGTTGCTATTTTGAGGCAGCTAAAATAGACTACGCCATTGACCAACAAAAACCTGCTCTAAAGTCTAAAGTCTATGGCACAATATTGTTTTTGTTATTTAATGAGTGTGTCAGTAATATGCACCTATAAACGGGACAACAATGTGAATTTGCTTATCACACACAGGGATGCACAGCAGCACACAAATGTGAAAAAATGAAAGGATTAAAATGTAGAAGATTATTATTGAGTCTCTTGTACATGAATGAGGATCGATTATGAGACGTTAGAAGGCGTAAAGAGCTGCTTCACCTGTAGCCTGGTAAGTAATTAAATGTTTTGCTTTAAACAAATACAATTATTGCATCTATTTTTAAATGTATTGTATATGATGAGTCTGAACCTGTGGATATGCTGAGGTGAAAACCTCTATGCTTTTCAAAACCCTCATGGCGCTGTCCAAGTGCTAAAATGTTTCGGCTCTCTACACGTTTGTAAAATCTCCTGTTTGTTACAAATAAAGTATTTTTAGAGTACAAACCTTTTCTGGCATATTTGTAAATTATTTTTTGAGATAACACAGATCATGTAGGCCAGGGATGGGCAATTTCAGTCCTGGAGGGCCGGTGTCCTGCAGAGTTTAGCTCCAACTTGCCTCAGCACACCTTCCTAAAAGTTTCTAGTATGCAGGACACCGGCCCTTCAGGACCCAAGTTACCCATTCCTATCCATACATTTACAGTTATTAAAAGCCTGCTAGTTTTACTTCCATGACTGAAAGAAAACAACTTTTAAAGGTTTTAATACCAAAACAATAACAATTTCAATACAAATGAAAACAACACATTTTTTAAAGTCGCAATGAAATTGAAGTGAAAAACCATATATATATATATATATATATATATATATATATATATATATATATATATATATATATATATATATATATATATATAGTTTTTCATTTTCATGTATTATTAACAAATGACTGATCTGTGAGCTTCATTATTTTTTCAAAAAATCATGTGTGCTCATAATCTTTAATCAAAAATGCAAATCTCCTCCCCTCCTCAAAACGATCTCTCTTCACTTACGGTCATAAGTATGGCAGGTGGGCGGGGTCCGGGAGAAGATCGCAGTGATTAGCAATTAGAAACACGACCCAACTTCAAACGATCCAATCAGATCTCGATGGACAAATTCAAATCCAGCTCTGCCTTATTTCATTCCAGAAGCCGTTTCATTCAGATATACGTCACCACGGGGAAAAGAAGGCAATCGCTACTTCCGTTTCATGGCAACGTTTCATGGCGACTTTAACATCAATCTTAAACTGGTGGTCTTCGTCCTCCATTAGTTTTTATTTTACAAATTCCGTCATCTACATAAGGAATCGTGTGCACCTGGCTTTTAAAGGGGATCAGAGATGAGACTATCATTGGTTTATTGCATGTTATGCCCAAAACACACCCATTACTCATTACAAGAATAGGAACAACCCTTTTCGACCATGCGCTTGGCGCACAAACCATTTTTCCCATCGTTAAATTAGCAAAAGTGGATTCAGACATGCACGTTTAGACAATGCATTTAGATCATTAAAATAGGGTCCTATGTGTCTTTCATTTTTTCCACAAAAAGTGTGCTTTCTCGAAACATACATTTCTATTAAAAAGTTTAAGTATTAGGATTAGTTTAGTGCTTAACCCTAACCCTAATTACTAGTATGAGAGGTAAGAATGAATTTATATGAGTTCATCTAACGTTATAATAACATTATACTGTTTCCTAGGAGGTACACATAACAACACATTTTGTTACATAAATCAACGAAAGAAAAGGAATTCAGCAAATTAATTTAATAAGCTCACTGTAACTTATTGTTATATTCATATAAATCATTATTATGGTTTCTATGGAAAGGAATTAAGTTTGATTTTACACTATAAAATGAAGCAAGATTCGTACTGTCACACTAATGCCAAACATTGCATTCTTTTATTCCACTTTGACTTTTTGTGGTCATTCTGTGTATCTGTGTTGTTGTCCAGTTGGCATTTTCACCCCAAAATGGCGGGCATCATTAGATTCTAATCTATTCATAACAACAACTACATTTCCAAATATAGCTGCAAGCAGCAATGCCGGGGTCAAGCCGAAAAGGGCACAAAAGGATGTAAAATTGAGATTGGATAAGCAGATTGAAGAACCTAGGTAAATCTAATAATTTTAGATGAAAAAACAAAAAAGTTATCAACAAAATTAATCTAAGTTCTTGTCTACTGCAATCGTCCTTCTGTTATTGACAATCATGGAACATTAGAACACTGAAGGACATGTGAGTGGTGTTTGCAGTGGTCACATCATGTTACAACAAGTTTAATTAGTCAAAAGAGACCATCCCCATGTCTCTACGATGTTCTGATGCAGAGATATAGCTTTTGCAAAAACGGTTGATAAGGTATTCTCAATGGTTGCTAGGGAGTAAATTGGCAACCACCAGTGATTATAGTCAAAGCCATGAAAGGAATAATCCATGATGACTCATGGTTTTAGATGTGTTGTTGCAGTAGTTTTAGGCAAAAATACCATATTCCATCTCAAAACCAGTAGGTGGCGCAATGAAAAAATTGTGCATGCAACATCAGGTCATGATTGTGTTACATCTAGCTAGTTTTATGACTATACACTTTAGTTTAGTTAAGAAACAGTTGTATGACCATAGGGCTGGCTTGTTATCAAAGGTTTTGTTCAATTATAAGGCCATCTAGTGGTGCAAGCATACAATTTTTTTTGTGTGGCCTCAGAATGTGCTCATGCATCATCGTATCAAATCTGGTGAAAAAATCTCTTTTCGTTACAAAGTTACAACCATTTATGTGTAAAAAACACAAAATTTGAAGGTAATTTTTCGTTTTTTGCAATTTTCGGCCATTTCTGATGAAAATTTTAATATAACGCCAATAGAACTTTTTGTTCAGAAGGTAAGGTTAGTTTCTTCCTATGGTGTTTTCGAGTCGATCGGAAAAACGTTCGCGGAGATATTTACGCGTGTTTCTTAAGTGCTATTTTGCTGCGCAGGGTTAACCGTAAGGCGAATTCGGGTATGTTTGGTATCGTTGGACTCGGCAACTATTTAGAACTCAAAGGAAACAAGTCCTGTGAAAATATGTCAATCGGAGCCAAAGTTATAGGCATGTAAAACATAAGTCTGACCACTAGGTGGCGCTGTGACGAAACTCTGCATGCACCCTTAGTTCCTGACTGGCATCACAAATACAAAGTATCGTGTCAATAGGCTTAAGTTTGGCGAAGATACAGCCTCAAATCCGTTTTTTTGAGCTCTACGTAAAATTTGTTGACGCGCTATACGACAACGGATTGGTTTATCAAAATTCTTTTAATAACTTTTTGCCTTGAGTGTCTCTAGATGGTGCATACCGATTTTCAAGGCAATCCGGCAAAAGCTCTAGGACGAGTTCGCAAAAGTAGGTTTTATGAATATTTAAAAATGGCGGGAAAATTTTCATGACGGAAAATGACGTCATAGGGTCCAATCGAATCGTCTTGAGCCAAGGAATCAGAGGAAACAAGAATTTAATTTCTAGGACGTACGGGTCAGAAGTTATAGGCAAAAACATAAGTGCAATTTTGGACTGTTGGTGGCGCTAGTGGGTTAGATATAGAGACTCCAAATTTGCTGTGGGGACACATTGGACTGTCGTTTATCAGTGTGCCAAATTTCATAACTTTCCTACGTACGGTTCTATGGGCTGCCATAGACCGCAATGGCGGAAGAAGAATAACTAATAATAAATATAGCTGCAAGCAGCGATACCGGGGTCAAGCCAAACATGGCAAAAAATGATTCATACGTGATGACTGTCATGATTTAAGATCTAAGTTTGCATTAGTTTTATGAAAAAATAGCAATTTTTTCATATCTTGAGACCACTAGGGGGCGCTGTGCCAAAACAATAGATGGTGCCTCAGGGAATGACTGTGATGACACATACCAAATTTAGTGTAAATACAATAAAGCGATACAGAGATATAGCCTTAGATGGCTTGACCACTAGGGGGCACTGACCAAACAATAAATTGTGACTCAGGTCTTGATTGTGATGACACCCACCAAATTTGGTGTAAATACGATAAAGAGATGCAGAGATATAGCTTCAAATCTCTTGACCACTAGGGGGCGCCGAAAAGTTTACAAGTCCTCCCGGAACATGTTGCTGATGAACCATACCAAGTTTCATAACAATACGCAATTGCGTTTCTGAAATACTTGAACTTAAAGAAAAAATTCAAAATGGCCGACACACAAAATGGCCGACCAAAAACCATTTGGTATCGTTTGACTCGGCATGCCTTACGAAATCTAACAAGACCAGTCTCATAATTTTACATTTAAGTTTGCAGTAGTTATAAGCAAAATTAGAAATGTTTAATATCTCATGACCAGTAGGGGGCAGTGTGACGAAATGGTGCATGCACCCTCAGGTCATCACTGTTATGACATATACCAAGTCTCATATTAATACGCAAAAGTTTTGCGAAGATACAGGCTCAAACACATTTTGGCGTGCTCGCCCTCGCATTCTTTGATGCGTTATACGACAACGGATAGGTCTACCGAAAAGCTTTTGATAACTTTTTGTCTAGAGTGTCTCTAGAAGATGCATACCAAAAATCAAGCCAATCAGACGAGCGCTCCAGGAGGAGTTCGAAAAAGTAGGTGTTCAATATAATTCAAAATGGCCGACAGGAAGTAGGTTTGACTCAGATATATTTGGTACAGTTGGATTCAGCATGAGCCAAGGAATCAATAGAGTGAAGTATTATGTCATAGTGGCAATTTAATCAAATGATATAAAGATTTTAAACAATTTATTTACATATCCTGACCACTAGGTGGCGCTGTCCTAAAGATTTATAGGTGAGCTCAGAACATGTCACTGATGAACCATGCCAAATTTCGTAGCGATACGCCATTCTGTTTGTGAAATACTGAACTTAATGAGAAAATTCAAAATGGCCGACACCCAAAATGGCCGACCGAAAACCGTTTGGTATCGTTTGACTCGGCATGCCTCAAGGAATCTTACAAGACCACCTTCATGATTTTAGACTCAAGTTTGAAGTAGTTATAAGCGAAAATAAGCATTTTTCGAATCTCGTGACCACTAGGTGGCGCTGTGACGAAACGTTGCAGGCACCCTCAGGTCATGACTGTAATGACATATACCAAGTTTCGTGTCGATACAATAAAGTTTTGCGAAGATACGGCCACACGTCCGTTTTGGCGTGCTCGCCGCCATATATGTTGTGAATTTATACGAGAACGCATTGGTCTATCAAAAAGCTTTTCATAACTTTTTGTCTGGGGTGTCTCTAGATGCTACATACCAAAGGACATGCAAATCGGATGGACGGTCTAGGAGGAGTTCGAAAAAGTAGGTTTTACGGAAAATTCAAAATGGCGGAAAGATGTGCATGACACAAATGACATCAACATGTGCAACTGAATCATCATGAGCCAAGGATTCAGAGGAAACAAGAATTTATTTTCTAGGACTCACGGGTCACAAGTTGTGAGCATGAACATAAGTGGATTTTTGGACTGTTGGTGGCGCTAGAGGGTTTGAGTCAGACACACCAATGTTGCTATAGTAACTTCTGTGACTGTCCTCTACATGTGTGCCAAATTTCATAACTTTCCTATGTACGGTTCTATGGGCTGCCATTGACTTTTGGGTGGAAGAACGAGGAACAAGAATAACAATAAATATAGCTGCAAGCAGCGATACCGGGGTCAAGCCAAACATGGCCAAAATCGATTCATACGTGATGACTGTCATAATTTAAGATCTAAGTTTGCATTAGTTTTATGAAAAAATAGCAATTTTTTGTATCTTGAGACCACTAGGTGGCGCTTTGCCGAAACAATAGATGGTGCCTCAGGTCATGACTGTGATGACACATACCAAATTTAGTGTAAATACGATAAAGCGATACGGAGATATAGCCTTAAATGACTTGACCACTAGGGGGCACTGACCAAACAATAAATTGTGACTCGGGTCTTGATTGTGATGACACCCACCAAATATGGTGTAAATACAATAAAGCGATACGGAGATATAGCCTTAAATGACTTGACCACTGGGGGCACTGACCAAATAATAAATTGTGACTCAGGTCTTGATTGTGATGACACCCACCAAATTTGGTGTAAATACAATAAAGAGATGCAGAGATATAGCCTTAAATGACTTGACCACTAGGGGGCACTGACCAAAAAATTAATTGTGACTCAGGTCTTGATTGTGATGACACCCACCAAATTTGGTGTAAATACAATAAAGAGATGCAGAGATATAGCCTTAAATAACTTGACCACTAGGGGGCACTGACCAAAAAATAAATTGTGACTCAGGTCTTGATTGTGATGACACCCACCAAATTTGGTGTAAATACGATAAAGAGATGCAGAGATATAGCTTCAAATCTCTTGACCACTAGGGGGCACCGGAAAGTTTACAAGTCCTCCCAGAACATGTTGCTGATGAACCATACCAAGTTTCATAACAATACGTAATTGCGTTTCTGAAATACTTGATCTTAAATAAAATTCAAAATGGCCGACACACAAAATGGCCGACCAAAAACCATTTGGTATCGTTTGACTCGGCATGCCTCACGAAATCTAACAAGACCACTATCATAATTTTACATTCAAGTTTGCAGTAGTTATAAGCAAAAATAGACATTTTTTATATCTCGTGACCAGTAGGGGGCAGTGTGATGAAATGGTGCATGCACCCTCAGGTCATCACTGTTATGACATATACCAAGTCTCATATTAATACGCAAAAGTTTTGCGAAGATACAGGCTCAAACACATTTTGGCGTGCTCGCCCTCACATTCTTTGATGCGTTATACGACAACGAATAGGTCTACCGAAAAGCTTTTGATAACTTTTTGTCTAGAGTGTCTCTAGATGATGCATACCAAAAATCAAGCCAATCACACGAGCGCTCTAGGAGGAGTTCGAAAAAGTAGGTGTTCAATATAATTCAAAATGGCCGACAGGAAGTACGTTTGACTCAGACATATTTGGTACAGTCGGACTCGGCATGAGCCAAGGAATCAATAGAGTGAAGTCTTATGTCAGTGTGGCAATTTAATCAAATGATATAAAGATTTTAAACAATTTATTTACATATCCTGACCACTAGGTGGCGCCGTCCTAAAGATTTATAGGTGCGCTCAGAACATGTCACCCATGAACCATGCCAAATTTCGTAACCATACACCATTCGGTTTGTGAAATACTGAACTTAATGAGAAAATTCAAAATGGCCGACACCCAAAATGGCCGACCGAAAACCGTTTGGTATCGTTTGACTCGGCATGCCTCAAGGAATCTAACAAGACCAACTTCATGATTTTAGACTCAACTTTGAAGTAGTTATAGGCGAAAATAGGCATTTTTCGAATCTCGTGACCACTAGGTGGCGCTGTGACGAAACGTTGCAGGCACCCTCAGGTCATGACTGTTATGACATATACCAAGTTTCGTGTCGATACAATAAAGTTTTGCGAAGATACGGCCTCACGTCCGTTTTGGCGTGCTCGCCGCCATATATGTTGTCAATTTATACGAGAACGCATTGGTCTATCAAAAAGCTTTTGATAACTTTTTGTCTGGGGTGTCTCTAGATGCTACATACCAAAGGACATGCAAATCGGACGGACGGTCTAGGAGGAGTTCGAAAAAGTAGGTTTTACGGAAAATTCAAAATGGCGGAAAGATGTGCATGACACAAATGACATCAACATGTGCAATTGAATCATCATGAGCCAAGGATTCAGAGGAAACAAGAATTTATTTTCTAGGACTCACGGGTCAGAAGTTGTGAGCATGAACATAAGTGGATTTTTGGACTGTTGGTGGCGCTAGAGGGTTTGAGTCAGACACACCAAATTTGCTATAGTAACTTCTGAGACTGTCCTCTACATGTGTGCCAAATTTCATAACTTTCCTACGTACGGTTCTATGGGCTGCCATTGACTTCAATGGCGGAAGAGGAAACATAATAATAATAATAATAATAAATATAGCTGCAAGCAGCAATGCCGGGGTCAAGCCAAAAAGGGCACAGAAGAAGGTAAACTTGAGTCCGGATGAGCAGTTTAAAAAACCTAGCAAAACCTCCTGATTTCAGACAAATTAATATAACAGTAATCAGCAAAAAAGCTGTGTTCTTATTCAGTGAAATCTCTCCCTCACGTCTTGAGGAGCATTGACAACTAGAACACTGAAGGAAATGTGAGTGGTGCTTGCAGTGGTAATACTCAGCTCACAAAATGTTACTGTGGTGTTAATGAGTCAAAAGAGCCCACCCCCATGTCTCTACGCTGTTCTGATGAAGAGATATAGCTCTTGCAAAAACAGTTGATAAGGTATTCTCATTGGTTGCTAGACAGTAAATTGACATCCACCAGTGATTATAATCCAAGCCATGAAATGAATAATCCATGATGACTTGTGGTTTTAGATGTGTTGTTGCAGTAGTTTTAGGCAAAATTTTCAATTTTCTATCTCAAAACCACTAGGTGGCGCTGTGACAAAATTGTACATGCAACTTCAGGTCATGATTACGTTACATCGAGCTAGTTTTATGACTATACACTTTAGTTTAGTGAAGAAACAGTTGTATGACCATAGGGCTGGCTTGATATCACAGGTTTTGTTCAATTATAACGCCAACTAGTGGTGCAAGCAAGCAATTTTTTTTGTGTAGCCTCAGACTGTGGTCGTACATCAGCGTATCAAATCTGGTGAAAAAATCTCTTTTCGTTGCGAAGTTATAACCATTTATGTGTAAAAAATACAAAATTTAAAAGGTAATTTTTCGTTTTTTGCATTTTTCGGTCATTTCTGATGAAAATTTTAATATAACGCCAATAGAACTTTTTGTTCAGAAGGTAAGGTTAGTTTCTTCCTATGGTGTTTTTGAGTCGATCAGAATTACGGTCGCGGAGATATTCGCGCGTGTTTTTTAAGCACTATTTTGCCGCACAGGGTTAACCGTAAGGCGAATCCTGGCATGTTTGGTATCGTTGGACTCGGCAACTATTCAAAACTCCAAGGAAACAAGTCCCTTGTAAATATGATGATCATAGCCAAAGTTATAGGCCTATAAAACATTCGTCTGGCCACTAGGTGGCGCTGCAACGAAACTGTGCATGCTCCCTCAGTTCCTGACTGGCATCTCAAGTACCAAGATTTGTGTCAATAGGCCTAAGTTTGGAGAAGATACAGCCTAAAATCTGTTTTTTTGCGCTCTATGTAAAATTTGTTGACGCGCTATACGACAACGGATTGGTTTATCGAAATTCTTTTAATAACTTTTTGCCATGAGTGTCTCAAGATGATACATACCAATTTTCGTGGCAATCGGAGAAAAGCCCTAGGACGAGTTCGAAAAAGTAGGTTTTACGAATAATTCAAAATGGCGGAACAATTTTTATGACGGAAAATAACGACATAGGGTCCAATCGAATCGTCTTGAGCCAAGGAATCAGAGGAAGTAAGAATTTTGTTTCTAGGGCTTACGGATCAGAAGTTATAAGCAAAAACATAAGTGCAACTTTGGACTGTTGGTGGCGCTAGTGGGTTAGACATAGAGACTCCAAATTTGCTGTGGGGACACATTGGACTGTCCTTTATCAGTGTGCCAAATTTCATAACTTTCCTACGTACGGTTCTATGGGCTGCCATAGACCGCAATGGCGGAAGAAGAATAACTAATAATAATAATTATTATAAAAAGAAAACTAACAAATACAATAGGGTTCTACGCCCCTTCGGGGCTTGACCCCTAAATATAGCTGCAAGCAGCAATGCCGGGGTCAAGCCAAAAAGGGCACAGAAGAAAGTAAAGTTGAATTGGATAAGCAGATTGAAGAACCTAGATAAACCTAATAATTTTAGATGAAAAACAAAAAAGTTATCAACAAAAATAATTTAAGTTCTTGTCTACTGCAATCGTTCTTCTGTTATTGACAATCATGGAACATTAGAGCACTGAAGGACATGTGAGTGGTGTTTGCAGTGGCAAAATATGGGTCACATCATGTTACAACAAGTTTAATTAGTCAAAAGAGACCATCCCCGTGTCTTTACAATGTTCTGATGCAGAGATATAGCTTTTGCAAAAACGGTTAATAAGGTATTCTCAATGGTTGCTAGGGAGTGAATTGGCAACCACCAGTGATTATAGTCAAAGCCATGAAAGGAATAATCCATGATGACTCATGGTTTTAGATGTGTTGTTGCAGTAGTTTTAGGCAAAAATACCATTTTCTATCTCAAAACCAGTAGGTGGCGCAATTACAAAATTGTGCATGCAACATCAGGTCATGATTGTGTTACATCTAGCTAGTTTTATGTCTATACACTTTAGTTTAGTGAAGAAACAGTTGTATGACCATAGGGCTGGCTTGTTATCAAAGGTTTAGTTCAATTATAAGGCCATCTAGTGGTGCAAGCATACAATTTTTTTGTGTAGCTTCAGAATGTGCTCTTGCATCAGTGCATCAAATCTGGTGAAAAAATCTGTTTTCGTTACGAAGTTACAACCATTTATGTGTAAAAAACACAAAATTTGAAGGTAATTTTTCGTTTTTTGCAATTTTCGGCCATTTCTGATGAAAATTTTAATATAACGCCAATAGAACTTTTTGTTCAGAAGGTAAGGTTAGTTTCTTCCTATGGTGTTTTCGAGTCGATAGGAAAAACGTTCGCGGAGATATTCACGCGTGTTTTTTAAGCGCTATTTTGCTGTGCAGGGTTAACCGTAAGGTGAATTCTGGCATGTTTGGTATCGTTGGACTCGGCAACTATTCAGAACTTTAAAGAAACAAGTCCCGTGAAAATACGTCAATCGGAGCCAAAGTTATAGGCGTGTAAAGCATAAATGTGACCACTAGGTGGCGCTGTGACGAAACTCTGCATGCACCCGTAGTTCCTGACTGGCATCACAAGTACCAAGTATCGTGTCAATAGGCTTAAGTTTGCCGAAGATACAGCCTCAAATCCGTTTTTTTGCGCTCTACGTAAAATTCGTTGATGCGGTTTACAGAAACGGATCGACGAATTGACATGAATTCCATAACTTTTTGCCGTGAGGGTCTGTAGATGCTACATACCGATTTTCGTGGAAATCGGGCAAAAGCTCTAGGACGAGTTCGAAAAAGTAGGTTTTACGAATAATTCAAAATGGCGGAAAAATTTTCATGACGGAAAATGACGTCATAGGGTCCAGTCGAATCGTCTTGAGCCAAGGAATCAGAGGAAACAAGAATTTAATTTCTAGGACGTACGGGTCAGAAGTTATAAGCAAAAACATAAGTGCAACTTTGGACTGTTGGTGGCGCTAGCGGGTTAGACATAGAGACTCCAAATTTGCTGTGGGGACACATTGGACTGTCCTTTATCAGTGTGCCAAATTTCATAACTTTCCTACGTACGGTTCTATGGGCTGCCATAGACCGCAATGGCGGAAGAAGAAGAAGAAGAAGAAGAATAATTATTATAATAAGAAAACTAACAAATACAATAGGGGTCTTCGCCCCTTCAGGGCTTGACCCCTAATTAATATAGCTGCAAGCAGCAATACCGGGGTCAAGCCGAACATGGCAAAAAATGAATCATACGTGAAGACTGCCATGAACTGATGACACCCACCAAATTTGGTGTAAATAAAATAAAGCAATACAGAGATATAGCCTCAAATGTCTTGACCACTAGGGGGCACTGACTAAAACAATAGATGGTGACTCGGAACATTACTGTAATAACACCCACCAAATTTGGTGTAAATACGATGAAGAGATGCAGAGATATAGCTTCAAAACTTTTTGACCACTAGGGGGCACCAAAAAGTTTACAAGTGCTTTCAGAACATGTTGCTGATGAACCATACCAAGTTTCATAACAATACGCAGTTGCGTTTATGAAATACTTGACTTAAAGAAAAAAATCAAAATGGCCGACACCCAAAATGGCCGACCGAAAACCATTTGGTATTGTTTGACTCGACATGCTTCAGGAAATCTAACAAAACCACTCTCATAATTTTACACACATGCTTGCAGTAGTTATAAGCCAAAATACTCGATTTTCATATCTCGTGACCACTAGGGGGCGCTGTTACCAAATGGTGCATGCACCCTTACGTCATCACTGTTATGACATATACAAGTCTCATATCTCATAAGTTTTGCGAAGATACAGGCTCAAACACATTTTGGCGTGCTCGCCTTCGCATTCTTTGATGCGTTATACGACAACGGATAGGTCTACCGAAAAGCTTTTGATAACTTTTTGTCTGGAGTGTCTCTAGATGATGCCTACCAAAAATCAAGCCAATCAAAAGAGCGCTCTAGGAGGAGTTCGAAAAAGTAGGTGTTCAATTTAATTCAAAATGGCAGACAGGAAGTAGGTTTGACTCAGACATATTTGGTACAGTCGGACTTAGCACGAGCCAAGGAATCAATAGAGTGAAGTCTCATGTCAGTGTGGCAATTTAATCAAATGATATAAAGATTTGAAACAATTTATTTACATATCCTGACCACTAGGTGGCGCCGTCCTAAAGATTTATAGGTGTGCTCAGAACATGTCACTGATGAACCATGCAAAATTTCGTAGCGATACGCCATTCTCTTTTTGAAATACTGAACTTAATGAGAAAATTCAAAATGGCCGACACCCAAAATGGCCGACCAAAAACCGTTTGTTATCGTTTGACTCGGCATGCCTTAAGGAATCCAACAAGACCATCTTCATGATTTTAGACTCAAGTTTGAAGTAGTTATAAGCAAAAATAGGCATTTTTCGAATCTCGTGACCACTAGGTGGTGCTGTGACGAAACGTCGCAGGCACCCTCAGGTCATGACTGTAATGACATATACCAAGTTTCGTGTCGATACACAAAAGTTTTGCGAAGATACGGCCTCACGTCCGTTTTGGCGTGCTCGCCGCCTTATATGGTGTCACTGTATACGAGAACGCATTGGTCTATCAAAAAGCTTTTGATAACTTTTTGTCTGGGGTGTCTCTAGATGCTCCATACCAAAGGACATGCAAATTGGACAAACGCTCTAGGAGGAGTTCGAAAAAGTAGGTTTTATGGAAAATTCTAAATGGCGGAAAGATGTGCATGACACAAATGACATCAATGTGTGCAATTGAATCATCATGAGCAAAGGATTCAGAGGGAACAAGAATTTAGTTTCTAGGACTCACGGGTCAGAAGTTATGAGCATGAACATAAGTGGATTTTTGGACTGTTGGTGGCGCTAGAGGGTTTGAGTTAGACACACCTATGTTGCTATAGTAACTTCTTAGACTGTCCTCTACATGTGTGCCAAATTACATAACTTTCCTACGTACGGTTCTATGGGCTGCCATTGACTTCAATGGCGGAAGAACTAGGATGAATAATAATAAGAAAACTAACAGATACAATAGGTGTCTACGCCACTTCGTGGCTTGACCCCTAAATATAGCTGCAAGCAGCAATGCCGGGGTCAAGCCGAAAAGGGCACAAAAGGATGTAAAATTGAGATTGGATAAGCAGATTGAAGAACCTAGGTAAATCTAATAATTTTAGATGAAAAAACAAAAAAGTTATCAACAAAATTAATCTAAGTTCTTGTCTACTGCAATCGTCCTTCTGTTATTGACAATCATGGAACATTAGAACACTGAAGGACATGTGAGTGGTGTTTGCAGTGGTCACATCATGTTACAACAAGTTTAATTAGTCAAAAGAGACCATCCCCATGTCTCTACGATGTTCTGATGCAGAGATATAGCTTTTGCAAAAACGGTTGATAAGGTATTCTCAATGGTTGCTAGGGAGTAAATTGGCAACCACCAGTGATTATAGTCAAAGCCATGAAAGGAATAATCCATGATGACTCATGGTTTTAGATGTGTTGTTGCAGTAGTTTTAGGCAAAAATACCATATTCCATCTCAAAACCAGTAGGTGGCGCAATGAAAAAATTGTGCATGCAACATCAGGTCATGATTGTGTTACATCTAGCTAGTTTTATGACTATACACTTTAGTTTAGTTAAGAAACAGTTGTATGACCATAGGGCTGGCTTGTTATCAAAGGTTTTGTTCAATTATAAGGCCATCTAGTGGTGCAAGCATACAATTTTTTTTGTGTGGCCTCAGAATGTGCTCATGCATCATCGTATCAAATCTGGTGAAAAAATCTCTTTTCGTTACAAAGTTACAACCATTTATGTGTAAAAAACACAAAATTTGAAGGTAATTTTTCGTTTTTTGCAATTTTCGGCCATTTCTGATGAAAATTTTAATATAACGCCAATAGAACTTTTTGTTCAGAAGGTAAGGTTAGTTTCTTCCTATGGTGTTTTCGAGTCGATCGGAAAAACGTTCGCGGAGATATTTACGCGTGTTTCTTAAGTGCTATTTTGCTGCGCAGGGTTAACCGTAAGGCGAATTCGGGTATGTTTGGTATCGTTGGACTCGGCAACTATTTAGAACTCAAAGGAAACAAGTCCTGTGAAAATATGTCAATCGGAGCCAAAGTTATAGGCATGTAAAACATAAGTCTGACCACTAGGTGGCGCTGTGACGAAACTCTGCATGCACCCTTAGTTCCTGACTGGCATCACAAATACAAAGTATCGTGTCAATAGGCTTAAGTTTGGCGAAGATACAGCCTCAAATCCGTTTTTTTGAGCTCTACGTAAAATTTGTTGACGCGCTATACGACAACGGATTGGTTTATCAAAATTCTTTTAATAACTTTTTGCCTTGAGTGTCTCTAGATGGTGCATACCGATTTTCAAGGCAATCCGGCAAAAGCTCTAGGACGAGTTCGCAAAAGTAGGTTTTATGAATATTTAAAAATGGCGGGAAAATTTTCATGACGGAAAATGACGTCATAGGGTCCAATCGAATCGTCTTGAGCCAAGGAATCAGAAGAAACAAGAATTTAATTTCTAGGACGTACGGGTCAGAAGTTATAGGCAAAAACATAAGTGCAATTTTGGACTGTTGGTGGCGCTAGTGGGTTAGATATAGAGACTCCAAATTTGCTGTGGGGACACATTGGACTGTCGTTTATCAGTGTGCCAAATTTCATAACTTTCCTACGTACGGTTCTATGGGCTGCCATAGACCGCAATGGCGGAAGAAGAATAACTAATAATAAATATAGCTGCAAGCAGCGATACCGGGGTCAAGCCAAACATGGCAAAAAATTATTCATACGTGATGACTGTCATGATTTAAGATCTAAGTTTGCATTAGTTTTATGAAAAAATAGCATTTTTTGTATTCTGAGACCACTAGGTGGCGCTGTGCCGAAACAATAGATGGTGCCTCAGGTCTTGATTGTGATGACACCCACCAAATTTGGTGTAAATACAATAAAGAGATGCAGAGATATAGCTTCAAATCTCTTGACCACTAGGGGGCGCCGAAAAGTTTACAAGTCCTCCCAGAACATGTTGCTGATGAACCATATCAAGTTTCATAACAATACGCAATTGCGTTTCTGAAATACTTGAACTTAAAAAAAAATTCAAAATGGCCGACACACAAAATGGCCGACCAAAAACCATTTGGTATCGTTTGACTCGGCATGCCTCACGAAATCTAATAAGACCAGTCTCATAATTTTACATTCAAATTTGCAGTAGTTATAAGAAAAAATAGACATTTTTTATATCTCATGACCAGTAGGGGGCAGTGTGACGAAACGGTGCATGCACCCTCAGGACATCACTGTTATGACATATACCAAGTCTCATATTAATACTCAAAAGTTTTGCGAAGATACAGGCTCAAACACATTTTGGCGTGCTCGTCCTCGCATTCTTTGATGCGTTATACGACAACGGATAGGTCTACCGAAAAGCTTTTGATAACTTTTTGGCTGGAGTGTCTCTAGATGATGCGTACCAAAAATCAAGCCAATCACTCGAGCGCTCTAGGAGGAGTTCGAAAAAGTAGGTGTTCAATATAATTCAAAATGGCCGACAGGAAGTAGGTTTGACTCAGACATATTTGGTACAGTCGGACTCAGCATGAGCCAAGGAATCAATAGAGTGAAGTCTTATGTCAGTGTGGCAATTTAATCAAATGATATAAAGATTTAAAAATTTCTTTTCACATATCCTGACCACTAGGTGGCGCCGTCCTAAAGATTTATAGGTGCGCTCAGAACATGTCACTGATGAACCATGCCAAATTTCGTAGCGATACGCCATTCTGTTTGTGAAATACTGAACTTAAGGAGAAAATTCAAAATGGCCGACACACAAAATGGCCGACCGAAAACCGTTTGGTATCGTTTGACTCGGCATGCCTCAAGGAATCTAACAAGACCACCTTCATGATTTTAGACTCAAGTTTGAAGTAGTTATAAGCGAAAATATGCATTTTTCGAATCTCGTGACCACTAGGTGGCGCTGTGACGAAACGTTGCAGGCACCCTCAGGTCACGACTGTTATGACATATACCAAGTTTCGTGTCAATACAATAAAGTTTTGCGAAGATAAGGCCTCACGTCCGTTTTGGCGTGCTCGCCGCCATATATGTTGTCAATTTATACGAGAACGCATTGGTCTATCAAAAAGCTTTTGATAACTTTTTGTCTTGGGTGTCTCTAGATGCTACATACTAAAGGACATGCAAATCGGACAAAAGGTCTAGGAGGAGTTCGAAAAAGTAGGTTTTACGAAAAATTCAAAATGGCGGAAAGATGTGCATGACAAAAATGACATCAATGTGTGCATTTGAATCATCATGAGCAAAGGATTCAGAGGAAATAAGAATTTAGTTTCTAGGACTCACGGGTCAGAAGTTATGAGCATGAACATAAGTGGATTTTTGGACTGTTGGTGGCGCTAGAGGGTTTGAGTCAGACACACCATTGTTGCTATAGTAACTTCTGAGACTGTCCTCTACATGTGTGCCAAATTTCATAACTTTCCTACGTACGGTTCTATGGGCTGCCATTGACTTCAATGGCGGAAGAACAAGAAACTGAATAATAATAATAAGAAAACTAACAGAAACAATAGGTGTCTACGCCACTTCGTGGCTTGACCCCTAATAATAATAAGAAAACTAACAGAAACAATAGGTGTCTACGCCACTTCGTGGCTTGACCCCTAAATATAGCTGCAAGCAGCGATACCGGGGTCAAGCCAAACATGGTAAAAAATGATTCATACGTGATGACTGTCATGATTTAAGATCTAAGTTTGCATTAGTTTTATGAAAAAATAGCAATTTTTTCGTATCTTGAGACCACTAGGTGGCGTTGTGCCGAAACAATAGATGGTACCTCAGGTCATGACTGTGATGACACATACCAAATTTAGTGTAAATACAATAAAGCGATATGGAGATATAGCCTTAAATGACTTGACCACTAGGGGGCACTGACCAAAAAATAAATTGTGACTCAGGTCTTGATTGTGATGACACCCACCAAATTTGGTGTAAATACAATAAAGCGATATGGAGATATAGCCTTAAATGACTTGACCACTAGGGGGCACTGACCAAAAAATAAATTGTGACTCAGGTCTTGATTGTGATGACACCCACCAAATTTGGTGTAAATACAATAAAGAGATGCAGAGATATAGCCTTAAATGACTTGACCACTAGGGGGCACTGACCAAAAAATAAATTGTGACTCAGGTCTTGATTGTGATGACACCCACCAAATTTGGTGTAAATACGATAAAGAGATGCAGAGATATAGCTTCAAATCTCTTGACCACTAGGGGGCACCGAAAAGTTTACAAGTCCTCCCAGAACATGTTGCTGATGAACCATACCAAGTTTCATAACAATACGCAATTGCGTTTCTGAAATACTTGAACTTAAAGAAAAATTCAAAATGGCCGACACACAAAATGGCCGACCAAAAACCATTTGGTATCGTTTGACTCGCCATGCCTCACGAAATCTAACAAGACCAGTCTCATAATTTTACATTCAAATTTGCAGTAGTTATAAGCAAAAATAGACATTTTTTATATCTCGTGACCAGTAGGGTGCAGTGTGACGAAATGGTGCATGCACCCTCAGGTCATCACTGTTATGACATATACCAAGTCTCATATTAATACGCAAAAGTTTTGCGAAGATACAGGCTCAAACACATTTTGGCGTGCTCGCCCTCGCATTCTTTGATGCGTTATACGACAACGGATAGGTCTACTAAAAAGCTTTTGATAACTTTTTGTCTGGAGTGTCTCTAGATGATGCCTACCAAAAATCAAGCCAATCAAACGAGCGCTCTAGGAGGAGTTCGAAAAAGTAGGTGTTCAATATAATTCAAAATGGCCGACAGGAAGTAGGTTTGACTCAGACATATTTGGTACAGTCGGACTCAGCACGAGCCAAGGAATCAATAGAGTGAAGTCTCATGTCAGTGTAGCAATTTAATCAAATGAAATAAAGATTTTAAACAATTTCTTTACATATCCTGACCACTAGGTGGCGCCGTCCTAAAGATTTATATGTGCGCTCAGAACATGTCTCTGATGAACCATGCCAAATTTCGTAGCGATAGGCCATTCTGTTTGTGAAATACTGAACTTAATGGGAAAATTCAAAATGGCCGACACCTAAAATGGCCGACCGAAAACCGTTTGATATCGTTTGACTCGGCATGCCTCAAGGAATCTAACAAGACCAACTTCATGATTTTAGACTCAAGTTTGAAGTAGTTATAAGTAAAAATAGGCATTTTTTGAATCTCGTGACCACTAGGTGGCGCTGTGACGAAATGTTGCAGGCACCCTCAGGTCATGACTGTAATGACATATACCAAGATTCGTGTCGATACACCAAAGTATTGCGAAGATACGGCCTCACGTCCGTTTTGGCGTGCTCGCCGCCATATATGTTGTCACTGTATACGAGAACGCATTGGTCTATCAAAAAGCTTTTGATAACTTTTTGTCAGGGGTGTCTCTAGATGCTAGATACCAAAGGACATGCAAATCGGACAAACGCTCTAGGAGGAGTTCGAAAAAGTAGGTTTTACGGAAAATTCAAAATGGCGGAAAGATGTGCATGACACAAATGACATCAATGTGTGCATTTGAATCATCATGAGCCAAGGATTCAGAGGAAACAAGAATTTAGTTTCTAGGACTGATGGGTCAGAAGTTATGAGCATGAACATAAGTGGGTTTTTGGACTGTTGGTGGCGCTAGAGGGTTTGAGTCAGACACACCAAAGTTGCTATAGTAATTTTTGAGACTGTCCTCTACATGTGTGCCAAATTTCATAACTTTCCTATGTACGGTTCTATGGGCTGCCATTGACTTCAATGGCGGAAGAACAAGAAGCAGAATAATAATAATAATAAGAAAACTAACAATAACAATAGGTGTCTACGCCACTTCGTGGCTTGACCCCTAATAATAAAATTAAGAAAACTAACAAATACAATAGGGTTCTACGCCCCTTCGGGGCTTGACCCCTAATAATAAAATTAAGAAAACTAACAAATACAATAGGGTTCTACGCCCCTTCGGGGCTTGACCCCTAATAAAATTAAGAAAACTAACAAATACAATAGGGTTCTACGCCCCTTCGGGGCTTGACCCCTAAATATAGCTGCAAGCAGCAATGCCGGGGTCAAGCCGAAAAGGGCACAAAAGGATGCAAAATTGAGATTGGATAAGCAGATTGAAGAACCTAGGTAAACCGAATAATTTTAGATGAAAAAACAAAAAAGTTATCAACAAAAATAATCTAAGTTCTTGTCAACTGCAATCGTCCTTCTGTTGTTGACAATCATGGAACATTAGAGCACTGAAGGACATGTGAGTGGTGTTTGCAGTGGTAAAACGTAGGTCACATCATGTTACAGCAAGTTTAATCAGTCAAAAGCGACCATCCCCGTGTCTCTACGATGTTCTGATGCAGAGAAAAAGCTCTTGAAAAAACGGTTGATAAGGTATTCTCAATGGTTGCTAGGGAGTGAATTGGCAACCACCAGAGATTATAGTCAAAGCCATGAAAGGAATAATCCATGATGACTCATGATTTTAGATGTGTTGTTGCAGTAGTTTTGGGCAAAAATAAAATTTTCTATCTCAAAACCAGTAGGTGGCGCAATGAAAAAATTGTGCATGCAACATCAGGTCATGATTATGTTACATCTAGCTAGTTTTATGACTATACACTTTAGTTTAGTTAAGAAACAGTTGTATGACCATAAGGCTGGCTTGTTATCAAAGGTTTTGTTCAATCATAAGGCCATCTAGTGGTGCAAGCATACAATTTTTTTTGTGTGGCCTCAGAATGTGCTCATACATCAGTGTATCAAATCTGGTGTAAAAATCTTATTTTGTTGCAGAGTTATAACCATTTATGTGTAAAAAACACAAAATTTGAAGGTAATTTTTCGTTTTTTGCATTTTTCGGCCATTTCTGATGAAAATTTTAATATAACGCCAATAGAACTTTTTGTTCAGAAGGTAAGGTTAGTTTCTTGCTATGGTGTTTTCGAGTCGATCGGAAAAACGCTCGCGGAGATATTCACGCGTGTTTTTTAAGCGCTATTTTGCTGCGCAGGGTTAACCGTAAGGCGAATTCTGGCATGTTTGGTATCGTTGGACTCGGCAACTATTCAGAACTCCAAGGAAACCAGTCCCGTGAAAATACGTCAATCGGAGCCAAAGTTATAGGCGTATAAAACATTTCTCTGGCCACTAGGTGGCGCTGCAACGAAACTGTGCATGCTCCTTCAGTTCCTGACTGGCATCACAAGTACCAAGTGTCGTGTCAATAGGCCTAAGTTTGACAAAGATACAGCCTAAAATCTGTTTTTTTTGCGCTCTACGTAAACTTCGTTAAGGCGGTATTCGACAACGGATTGCTGTATCGAAATTCTTTTGATAACTTTCTGCCATGAGTGTCTCAAGATGATACATACCAATTTTCGTGGCAATCGGACAAAAGCTCTAGGACGAGTTCGAAAAAGTAGGTTTTACGAATAATACAAAATGGCGGGGAATTTTTCTTGACGGAAAATGACGTCATAGGGTCCAATCGAATCGTCTTGAGCCAAGGAATCAGAGGAAGCATGAATTTTGTTTCTAGGGCTTACGGATAAGAAGTTATAGGCAAAAACATAAGTGCAATTTTGGACTGTTGGTGGCGCTAGTGGGTTAGATATAGAGACTCCAAATTTGCTGTGGGGACACATTGGACTGTCGTTTATCAGTGTGCCAAATTTCATAACTTTCCTACGTACGGTTCTATGGGCTGCCATAGACCGCAATGGCGGAAGAAGAATAACTAATAATAAATATAGCTGCAAGCAGCGATACCGGGGTCAAGCCGAACATGACAAAAAATGATTCATACGTGATGACTGCCATGATTTAACATCTAAGTTTGCATTAGTTTTATGAAAAAAAAGCATTTTTTTCTATCTTGAGACCACTAGGTGGCACTGTGCCAAAAGAACAGATGGTGCCTCAGGTCATAACTGTGATGACACATACCAAATTTAGTGTAAATACATTAAGGCGATACGGAGATATAGCCTTAAATGACTTGACCACTAGGGGGCACTGACCAAAAAATAAATTGTGACTCAGGTCTTGATTGTGATGACACCCACCAAATTTGGTGTAAATACAATAAAGAGATGCAGAGATATAGCCTTAAATGACTTGACCACTAGGGGGCACTGACCAAAAAATTAATTGTGACTCAGGTCTTGATTGTGATGACACCCACCAAATTTGGTGTAAATACAATAAAGAGATGCAGAGATATAGCCTTAAATGACTTGACCACTAGGGGGCACTGACCAAAAAATAAATTGTGACTCAGGTCTTGATTGTGATGACACCCACCAAATTTGGTGTAAATACAATAAAGAGATGCAGAGATATAGCCTTAAATACCTTGACCACTAGGGGGCACTGACCAAAAAATAAATTGTGACTCAGGTCTTGATTGTGATGACACCCACCAAATTTGGTATAAATACGATAAAGAGATGCAGAGATATAGCTTCAAATCTCTTGACCACTAGGGGGCACCGGAAAGTTTACAAGTCCTCCCAGAACATGTTGCTGATGAACCATACCAAGTTTCATAACAATACGCAATTGCGTTTCTGAAATACTTGAACTTAAAGAAAAATTCAAAATGGCCGACACACAAAATGGCCGACCAAAAACCATTTGGTATCGTTTGACTCGGCATGCCTCACGAAATCTAACAAGACCACTCTCATAATTTTACATTCAAGTTTGCAGTAGTTATAAGCAAAAATAGACATTTTTTATATCTCGTGACCAGTAGGGGGCAGTGTGACGAAATGGTGCATGCACCCTCAGGTCATCACTGTTATGACATATACCAAGTCTCATATTAATACGCAAAAGTTTTGCGAAGATACAGGCTCAAACACATTTTGGCGTGCTCGCCCTCGCATTCTTTGATGCGTTATACGACAACAAATAGGTCTACCGAAAAGCTTTTGATAACTTTTTGTCTAGAGTGTCTCTAGATGATGCATACCAAAAATCAAGCCAATCACACGAGCGCTCTAGGAGGAGTTCGAAAAAGTAGGTGTTCAATATAATTCAAAATGGCCGACAGGAAGTAGGTTTGACTCAGACATATTTGGTACAGTCGGACTCAGCATGAGCCAAGGAATCAATAGAGTGAAGTCTTATGTCATAGTGGCAATTTAATCAAATGATATAAACATTTTAAACAATTTATTTACATATCCTGACCACTAGGTGGCGCTGTCCTAAAGATTTATAAGTGCGCTCAGAACATGTCACTGATGAACCATGCCAAATTTCGTAGCGATACGCCATTCTGTTTGTGAAATACTGAACTTAATGAGAAAATTCAAAATGGCCGACACCCAAAATGGCCGACCGAAAACCGTTTGGTATCGTTTGACTCGGCATGCCTCAAGGAATCTAACAAGACCAACTTCGTGATTTTAGGCTCAAGTTTGAAGTAGTTATAAGCGAGAATAGGCATTTTTCGAATCTCGTGACCACTAGGTGGCGCTGTGACGAAACGTTGCAGGCACCCTCAGGTCATGACTGTAATGACATATACCAAGTTTCGTGTCGATACAATAAAGTTTTGCGAAGATACGGCCTCACGTCCGTTTTGGCGTGCTCGCCGCCATATATGTTGTCAATTTATACGAGAACGCATTGGTCTATCAAAAAGCTTTTGATAACTTTTTGTCTGGGGTGTCTCTAGATGCTACATACCAAAGGACATGCAAATCGGACGGACGGTCTAGGAGGAGTTCGAAAAAGTAGGTTTTACGGAAAATTCAAAATGGCGGAAAGATGTGCATGACACAAATGACTTCAACATGTGCAATTGAATCATCATGAGCCAAGGATTCAGAGGGAACAAGAATTTATTTTCTAGGACTCACGGGTCAGAAGTTGTGAGCATGAACATAAGTGGATTTTTGGACTGTTGGTGGCGCTAGAGGGTTTGAGTCAGACACACCAAATTTGCTATAGTAACTTCTGAGACTGTCCTCTACATGTGTGCCAAATTTCATAACTTTCCTACGTACGGTTCTATGGGCTGCCATTGACTTCAATGGCGGAAGAGGAAACATAATAATAATAATAATAATAAATATAGCTGCAAGCAGCGATACCGGGGTCAAGCCAAACATGGCAAAAAATGATTCATACGTGATGACTGTCATGATTTAAGATCTAAGTTTGCATTAGTTTTATGAAAAAATAGCAATTTTTTCGTATCTTGAGACCACTAGGTGGCGCTCTGTCGAAACAATAGATGGTGCCTCAGGTGATGACTGTGATGACACATACCAAATTTAGTGTAAATACGATAAAGCGATACGGAGATATAGCCTTAAATGACTTGACCACTAGGGGGCACTGACCAAACAATAAATTGTGACTCAGGTCTTGATTGTGATGACTCCCACCAAATTTGGTGTAAATACGATAAAGAGATGCAGAGATATAGCTTCAAATCTCTTGACCACTAGGGGGCGCCGAAAAGTTTACAAGTCCTCCCAGAACATGTTGCTGATGAACCATACCAAGTTTCATAACAATACGCAATTGCGTTTCTGAAATACTTGAACTTAAAGAAAAAATTCAAAATGGCCGACACACAAAATGGCCGACCAAAAACCATTTGGTGTTGTTTGACTTGGCATGCCTCACAAAATCTAACAAAACCACACTCATAATTTTACATTCAAGTTTGCAGTAGTTATAAGCAAAAATAGACATTTTTTATATCTCGTGACCAGTAGGGGGCAGTGTGACGAAATGGTGCATGCACCCTCAGGTCATCACTGTTATGACATATACCAAGTCTCATATTAATACGCAAAAGTTTTGCGAAGATACAGGCTCAAACACATTTTGGCGTGCTCGCCCTCGCATTCTTTGATGCGTTATACGACAACGGATAGGTCTACCGAAAAGCTTTTGATAACTTTTTGTCTAGAGTGTCTCTAGATGATGCATACCAAAAATCAAGCCAATCACACGAGCGCTGTAGGAGGAGTTCGATAAAGTAGGTGTTCAATATAATTCAAAATGGCCGACAGGAAGTAGGTTTGACTCAGACATATTTGGTACAGTCGGACTCAGCATGAGCCAAGGAATCAATAGAGTGGAGTCTTATGTAATAGTGGCAATTTAATCAAATAATATACAGATTTTAAACAATTTATTTACATATCCTGACCACTAGGTGGCGCCGTCCTAAAGATTTATAGGGCACTCAGAACATGACACTGATAAACCATGCCAAATTTCGTAGCGATACGCCATTCTGTTTGTGAAATACTGAACTTAATGAGAAAATTCAAAATGGCCGACACCCAAAATGGCCGACCGAAAACCGTTTGGTATCGTTTGACTCGGCATGCCTCAAGTAATCTAACAAGACCACCTTCATGATTTTAGACTCAAGTTTGAAGTAGTTATATGCGAAAATAGGCATTTTTCGAATCTCGTGACCACTAGGTGGCGCTGTGACGAAACGTTGCAGGCACCCTCAGGTCAAGACTGTAATGACATATACCAAGTTTCGTGTCGATACAATAAAGTTTTGCAAAGATACAGCCTCACGTCCGTTTTGGCGTGCTCGCCGCCATATATGTTGTCAATTTATACGAGAACGCATTGGTCTATCAAAAAGCTTTTGATAACTTTTTGTCTGAGGTGTCTCTAGATGCTACATACCAAAGGACATGCAAATCGGACGAACGCTCTAGGAGGAGTTCGAAAAAGTAGGTTTTACGGAAAATTCAAAATGGCGGAAAGATGTGCATGACACAAATGACATCAATGTGTGCAATTGAATCATCATGAACCAAGGATTCAGAGGAAACAAGAATTTAGTTTCTAGGACGCACGGGTCAGAAGTTATGAGCATGAACATAAGTGGATTTTTGGACTGTTGGTGGCGCTAGAGGGTTTGAGTCAGACACACCAATGTTGCTATAGTAACTTCTGAGACTGTCCTTTACATGTGTGCCAAATTTCATAACTTTCCTACGTACGGTTCTATGGGCTGCCATTGACTTCAATGGCGGAAGAGGAAACATAATAAATATAGCTGCAAGCAGCAATGCCGGGGTCAAGCCGAAAAGGGTACAAAAGGATGTAAAATTGAGATTGGATAAGCAGAATGAAGAACCTAAGTAAACCTAATAATTTTAGATGAAAACACAAAAAAGTTATCAACAAAAATAATCTAAGTTCTTGTCTACTACAATCGTCCTTCTGTTATTGACAGTCATGAAACATTAGAGCACTGAAGGACATGTGAGTGGTGTTTGCAGTGGCAAAACATGGGTCACATCATGTTACAACAAGTTTAATAACTCAAAAGAGACCATCCCCGTGTCTCTACGATGTTTTGATGCTGAGATATAGCTTTTGCAAAAACGGTCGATAAGGTATTCTCAATGGTTGCTAGGGAGTAACTTGGCAACCACCAGTGATTATAGTCAAAGCCATGAAAGGAATAATCCATGATGACTCATGGTTTTAGATGTGTTGTTGCAGTAGTTTTAG
This sequence comes from Misgurnus anguillicaudatus, assembly GCF_027580225.2. Classification (NCBI taxonomy): domain Eukaryota; kingdom Metazoa; phylum Chordata; class Actinopteri; order Cypriniformes; family Cobitidae; genus Misgurnus; species Misgurnus anguillicaudatus. Next base: position 64,915,398 of record NC_073357.2, read on the forward strand.
GCAAAAATACTATATTCTATCTCAAAACCAGTAGGTGGCGCAATGAAAAAATTGTGCATGCAACATCAGGTCATGATTGTGTTACATCTAGCTAGTTTTATGACAATACACTTTAGTTTAGTTAAGAAACAGTTGTATGACCATAAGGCTGGCTTGTTATCAAAGGTTTTGTTCAATTATAAGGCCATCTAGTGGTGCAAGCACACAATTTTTTTTGTGTTGCCTCAGAATGTGCTCATGCATCAGCGTAGCAAATCTGGTGAAAAAATATATTTTCGTTACGAAGTTACAACCATTTATGTGTAAAAAACACAAAATTTGAATTTAATTTTTTGTTTTTTGCAATTTTCGGCAATTTCTGATGAAAATTTTAATATAACGCCAATAGAACTTTTTGTTCAGAAGGTAAGGTTAGTTTCTTCCTATGGTGTTTTCGAGACGATCGGAATAACGCTCGCGGAGATATTCACGCGTGTTTTTTAAGCGCTATTTTGCTGCCCAGGGTTAACCGTAAGGCGAAATCTGGCATGTTTGGTATCGTTGGACTCGGCAACTATTCAGAACTCCAAAGAAACAAGTCCTGTGAAAATACGTCAATCGGAGCCAAAGTTATAGGTGTATAAAACATTTCTCTGGCCACTAGGTGGCGCTGCAACGAAACTGTGCATGCACCCTCGGTTCCTGACTGGCATCAGAAGTACCAAGTGTCGTGTCAATAGGCCTAAGTTTGACGAAGATACAGCCTAAAATCAGTTTTTTTGCGCTCTACGTAAAATTTGTTAAGGCGGTATACGACAACGGATTGCTGTATCGAAATTCTTTTGATAACTTTTTGCCATGAGTGTCTCAAGATGATACATACCAATTTTCGTGGCAATCGGAGAAAAGCCCTAGGACGAGTTCGAAAAAGTAGGTTTTACGAATAATTCAAAATGGCGGAACAATTTTTATGACGGAAAATAACGACATAGGGTCCAATCGAATCGTCTTGAGCCAAGGAATCAGAGGAAGTAAGAATTTTGTTTCTAGGGCTTACGGATCAGAAGTTATAAGCAAAAACATAAGTGCAACTTTGGACTGTTGGTGGCGCTAGTGGGTTAGACATAGAGACTCCAAATTTGCTGTGGGGACACATTGGACTGTCCTTTATCAGTGTGCCAAATTTCATAACTTTCCTACGTACGGTTCTATGGGCTGCCATAGACCGCAATGGCGGAAGAAGAATAACTAATAATAAATATAGCTGCAAGCAGCAATGCCGGGGTCAAGCCGAAAAGGGCAAAAAAGGATGTAAAATTGAGATTGGATAAGCAGATTGAAGAACCTAGGTAAACCTAATAATTTTAGATGAAAAAACAAAAAAGTTATCAACAAAAATAATCTAAATTCTTGTCTACTGCAATCGTCCTTCTGTCATTGACAATCATGGAACATTAGAGCACTGAAGGACATGTGAGTGGTGTTTGCAGTGGCAAAACATGGGTCACATCATGTTACAAGAAAGTTTAATTAGTCAAAAGAGACCATCCCCGTCTCTCTACGATGTTCTGATGCAGAGATATAGCTCTTGCAAAAATGGTTGATAAGGTATTCTCAATGGTTCCTAGGGAGTAAATTGGCAACCACCAGTGATTGTAGTCAAAGCCATGAAAAGAATAATCCATGATGACTCATGGTTTTAGATGTGTTGTTGCAGTAGTTTTTAGGCAAAAATACCATATTCTATCTCAAAACCAGTAGGTGGCGCAATGAAAAAATTGTGCATGCAACATCAGGTCATGATTGTGTTACATCTAGCTAGTTTTATGACTATACACTTTAGTTTAGTTAAGCAACAGTTGTATGACCATAAGGCTGGCTTGTTATCAAAGGTTTGTTCAATTATGAGGCCATCTAGTGGTGAAAGCATACAATTTTTTTTGTGTAGCCTCAGAATGTGCTCATGCATCAGCGTATCAAATCTGGTGAAAAAATATATTTTCGTTACGAAGTTACAACCATTTATGTGTAAAAAACACAAAATTTGAATGTAATTTTTCGTTTTTTGCAATTTTCGGCCATTTCTGATGAAAATTTTAATATAACGCCAATAGAACTTTTTGTTCAGAAGGTAAGGTTAGTTTCTTCCTATGGTGTTTTCGAGTCGATCGGAAAAACGCTCGCGGAGATATTCACGCGTGTTTTTTAAGCGCTATTTTACTGTGCAGGGTTAACCGTAAGGCAAATTCTGGCATGTTTGGTATCGTTGGACTCGGCAACTATTCAGAACTCCAAAGAAATAAGTCCCGTGAAAAAACGTCGATCGGAGCCAAAGTTATAGGCATGTAAAGCATAAGTCTGACCACTAGGTGGCGCTGCGACGAAACTCTGCATGCACCCTTAGTTCCTGACTGGCATCACAAGTACCAAGTGTCATGTCAATAGGCCTAAGTTTTACGAAAATACAGCCTAAAATCTGTTTTTTTGCGCTCTACATAAAATTCGTTAAGGCGGTTTACGAGAACGGATTGATGTATCGAAATTCTTTTGATAACTTTTTGCCATGAGTGTCTCAAGATGATACATACCAATTTTCGTGGCAATCGGACAAAAGCTCTAGGACGAGTTCGAAAAAGTAGGTTTTTTTATTAATTCAAAATGGCGGGAAAATTTACATGACGGAAAATGACATCATAGGGTCCAATTGAATCGTCTTGAGCCAAGGAATCAGAGGAAACAAGAATTTCGTTTCTAGGACTTACGGATCAGAAGTTATAAACAAAAACATAAGTGCAACTTTGGACTGTTGGTGGCGCTAGCGGGTTAGACATAGAGACTCCAAATTTGCTGTGGGGACACATTGGAGTGTCCTTTATCAGTGTGCCAAATTTCATAACTTTCCTACGTACGGTTCTATGGGCTGCCATAGACCGCAATGGCGGAAGAAGAATAACTAATAATAATAATAATTATTATAAAAAGAAAACTAACAAATACAATAGGGGTCTTCGCCCCTTCGGGGCTTGACCCCTAATAATAAATATAGCTGCAAGCAGCGATACCGGGGTCAAGCCGAATATGGCAAAAAATGAATCATATGGATGACTGCCATGAACTGATGACACCCACCAAATTTGGTGTAAATACAATAAAGCAATACAGAGATTTAGCCTAAAATGTCTTGACCACTAGGGGGCACTGGCTAAAACTATAGATGGTGACTCGGAACATTACTGTAATAACACCCACCAAATTTGGTGTTAATACGATGAAGAGATGCAGAGATATAGCCTCAAATCTTTTTGACCACGAGGGGGCACCAAAAAGTTTACAAGTCCTCTCAGAACATGTTGCTGATGAACCATACCAAGTTTCATAACAATACGCAGTTGCGTTAATGAAATACTTGACTTAAAGGAATAAATCAAAATGGCCGACACCCAAAATGGCCGACCGAAAACCATTTGGTATCGTTTGACTCGACATGCTTCAGGAAATCTAACAAAACCACTTTCATAATTTTACACACATGCTTGCAGTAGTTATAAGCAAAAATAGTCGATTTTCATATCTCGAGACCAGTAGGGGGCAGTGTGACGAAATGGTGCATGCACCCTCAGGTCATCACTGTTTTGACATATACCAAGTCTCATATCAATACGCGAAAGTTTTGCGAAGATACAGGCTCAAACACATTTTGGCGTGCTTGCCCTCACATTCTTTCATGCGTTATACGACAACGGATAGGTCTACCGAAAAGCTTTTGATAACTTTTTGTCTAGAGTGTCTCTAGATGATGCCTACCAAAATTCAAGCCAATCAAACAAGCGCTCTAGGAGGAGTTCGAAAAAGTAGGTCTTCAATATAATTCAAAATGGCCGACAGGAAGTAGGTTTGACTCAGACATACTTGGTACAGTCGGACTCAGCATGAGCCAAGGAATCAATAGAGTGAAGTCTTATGTCATAGTGGCAATTTAATCAAATGAAATAAAGATTTTAAACAATTTATTTACATATCCTGACCACTAGGTGGCGCCGTCCTAAAGATTTATAGGTGCGCTCAGAACATGTCACTGATGAACCATGCCAAATTTCGTAGCGATACGCCATTCTGTTTGTGAAATACTGAACTTAATGAGAAAATTCAAAATGGCCGACACCCAAAATGGCCGACCGAAAACCGTTTGGTATCGTTTGACTTGGCATGCCTCAAGGAATCTAACAAGACCACCTTCATGATTTTAGACTCAAGTTTGAAGTAGTTATAAGCGAAAATAGGCATTTTTCGAATCTCGTGACCACTAGGTGGCGCTGTGACGAAACGTTGCAGGCACCCTCAGGTCATGACTGTAATGACATATACCAAGTTTCGTGTCGATACACCAAAGTGTTGCGAAGATACGGCCTCACGTCCGTTTTGGCGTGCTCGCCGCCTTATATGTTGTCACGGTATACGAGAACGCATTGGTCTATCAAAAAGCTTTTGATAACTTTTTGTCAGGGGTGTCTATAGATGCTAGATACCAAAGGACATGCAAATCGGACAAACGCTCTAGGAGGAGTTCGAAAAAGTAGGTTTTACGGAAAATTCAAAATGGCGGAAAGATGTGCATGACACAAATGACATCAATGTGTGCATTTGAATCATCATGAGCCAAGGATTCAGAGGAAACAAGAATTTAGTTTCTAGGACTCATGGGTCAGAAGTTATGAGCATGAACATAAGTGGATTTTTGGACTGTTGGTGGCGCTAGAGGGTTTGAGTCAGACACACCAAAGTTGCTATAGTAACTTCTGAGACTGTCCTCTACATGTGTGCCAAATTTCATAACTTTCCTATGTACGGTTCTATGGGCTGCCATTGACTTTCGGCGGAAGAACGAGGAAGAAAAATAATAATAATAATAATAATAAGAAAACTAACAATAACAATAGGGTTCTACGCCCCTTCGGGGCTTGACCCCTAAATATAGCTGCAAGCAGCAATGCCGGGGTCAAGCCGAAAAGGGCACAAAAGGATGTAAGATTGAGATTGGATAAGCAGAATGAAGAACCTAAGTAAACCTAATAATTTTAGATGAAAAAACAAAAAAGTTATCCACAAAAAATAATCTAAGTTCTTGTCTACTGCAATCGTCCTTCTGTTATTGACAATCATGGAACATTAGAGCACTGAAGGACATGTGAGTGGTATTTGCAGTGGCAAAACATGGGTCACATCATGTTATAACAAGTTTAATTAGTCAAAAGAGACCATCCCCCTGTCTCTACAATGTTCTGATGCAGAGATATAGCTTTTGCAAAAACGGTTAATAAGGTATTCTCAATGGTTGCTAGGGAGTGAATTGGCAACCACCAGTGATCATAGTCAAAGCCATGAAAGGAATAATCCATGATGACTCATTGTTTTAGATGTGTTATTGCAGTAGTTTTAGGCAAAAATACCATATTTCTATCTCAAAACCACTAGGTGGCGCAATGACAAAAATTGTGCATGCAACATCAGGTCATGATTGTGTTACATCTAGCTAGTTTTATGTCTATACACTTTAGTTTAGTGAAGAAACAGTTGTATGACCATAGGGCTGGCTTGTTATCAAAGGTTTTGTTCAATTATAAGGCCATCTAGTGGTGCAAGCATACAATTTTTTTTGTAGCCTCAGAATGTGCTCATGCATCAGTGTATCAAATCTGGTGAAAAAATATATTTTCGTTACAAAGTTACAACCATTTATGTTTAAAAAACACAAAATTTTAAGGTAATTTTTAGTTTTTTGCAATTTTCGGCCATTTCTGATGAAATTTTTAATATAACGCCAATAGAACTTTTTGTTCAGTAGGTAAGGTTAGTTTCTTCCTATGGTGTTTTCGAGTCGATCGGAAAAACCTTCGCGGAGATATTCACACGTGTTTCTTAAGCGCTATTTTGCTGCGCAGGGTTAACGGTAAGGCGAATTCTGGCATGTTTGGTATCGTTGGACTCGGCAACTATTCAGAACTCCAAAGAAACATGTCCCGTGAAAATACGTCAATCGGAGCCAAAGTTATAGGTGTATAAAACATTTCTCTGGCCACTAGGTGGCGCTACGACTAAACTGTGCATGCACCCTCAGTTCCTGACTGGCATCAGAAGTACCAAGTGTCGTGTCAATAGGCCTAAGTTTGACGAAGATACAGCCTGAAATCTGTTTTTTTGCGCTCTATGTAAAATTTGTTAAGGCGGTATACGACAACGGATTGGTGTATTGAAATTCTTTTGATAACTTTTTGCCATGAGTGTCTCTAGATGCTACGTGCCGATTTTCGTGGCAATCGGACAAAAGCTCTAGGACGAGTTCGAAAAAGTAGGTGTTACGAATAATTCAAAATAGTGGAAAAATTTTCATGACGGAAAATGACGTCATAGGGTCCTTTCGAATCGTCTTGAGCCAAGGAATCAGAGGAAACGAGAATTGTGTTTCTAGGACATACGGACCAGAAGTTATAAGCAAAAACATAAGTGCAACTTTGGACTGTTGGTGGCGCTAGCGGGTTAGACATAGAGACTCCAAATTTGCTGTGGGGACACACTGGAGTGTCCTTCATCAGTGTGCCAAATTTCATAACTTTCCTACGTACGGTTCTATGGGCTGCCATAGACCGCAATGGCGGAAGAAGAATAACTAATAATAATTGTAAAAAGAAAACTAACAAATACAATAGGGGTCTTCGCCCCTTCGGGGCTTGACCCCTAATAATAAAATTAAGAAAACTAACAAATACAATAGGGTTCTACGCCCCTTCGGGGCTTGACCCCTAAATATAGCTGCAAGCAGCGATACCGGGGTCAAGCCAAACATGGCAAAAAATGATTCATACGTGATGACTGTCATGATTTAAGATCTAAGTTTGCATTAGTTTTATAAAAAAAGCCATTTTTTCGTATCTTGAGACCACTAGGTGGCACTGTGCCGAAAGAATAGATTGTGCCTCAGGTCATGACTGTGATGACACATACCAAATTTGGTGTAAATACAATAAAGCGATACGGAGATATAGCCTTAAATGTCTTGACCACTAGGGGGCACTGACCAAAAAATAAATTGTGACTCAGGTCTTGATTGTGATGACACTGACCAAATTTGGTGTAAATACGATAAAGAGATGCAGAGATATAGCTTTAAATCTCTTGACCACTAGGTGGCACCGTTCTAAAGATTTATAGGTGCGCTCAGAACATGTCACTGATGAACCATCTCAAATTTCGTAGTGATACGTCACTCTGTTTGTGAAATACTGAACTTAATGAGAAAATTCAAAATGGCCGACACCCAAAATGGCCGACCGAAAACCGTTTGGTATCGTTTGACTCGGCATGCCTCAAGGAATCTAACAAGACCAACTTCATGATTTTAGACTCAAGTTTGAAGTAGTTATAAGCGAAAATAGGTATTTTTCGAATCTCGTGACCACTAGGTGGCGCTGTGACGAAACGTTGCAGGCACCCTCAGGTCATGACTGTTATGACATATACCAAGTTTCGTGTCGATACAATAAAGTTTTGCGAAGATAAGGCCTCACGTCCGTTTTGGCGTGCTCGCCGCCATATATGTTGTCAATTTATACAAGAACGCATTGGTCTATCAAAAAGCTTTTGATAACTTTTTGTCTGGGGTGTCTCTAGATGCTACATACCAAAGGACATGCAAATCGGACAAACGGTCTAGGAGGAGTTCGAAAAAGTAGGTTTTACGGAAAATTCCAAATGGCGGAAAGATGTGCATGACACAAATGTCATCAATGTGTGCAATTGAATCATCATGAGCCAAGGATTCAGAGGAAACAAGAATTTAGTTTCTAGGTCTCACGGGTCAGAAGTTATGAGCATGAACATAAGTGGATATTTGGACTGTTGGTGGCGCTAGAGGGTTTAAGTCAGACACACCTAGGTTGCTATAGTAACTTCTGAGGCTGTCCTCTACATGTGTGCCAAATTTCACAACTTTCCTACGTACGGTTCTATGGGCTGCCATTGACTTCAATGGCGGAAGAACAAGGATGAATAATAATAATAAGAAAACTGACAATAACAATAGGTGTCTACGCCACTTCGTGGCTTGACCCCTAATAATAAAATTAAGAAAACTAACAAATACAATAGGGTTCTACGCCCCTTCGGGGCTTGACCCCTAATAATATTATATGAGTTATAAACAGTATACTACTAGACATTTAACAGTTGACGTTTTTCTGGTAAAGCTGCTCTGAAGCAGTGAAACATTGTAAAAAGTGTTGCACAAATGAATGTGACTGGACTTCACTGGACTTAACAACCATATGAGATGTTTTGAACCCAGTTGTTCTTAGAGTTTATGTGCTAGAAATGAGGAAATTGTATCCTGTTACATCAATTATAACACGAGGCACACACATTTCCTGCAAACTGAAATGAAGTCATAAAACATGTGCCGTACGAAGCCATGATTTTATTAAAGATGCTCACTGGGCCCTCAAAGGACTGAATGTAGCGGAAACTCGGCTGATGACTCTGCTAATAGAGACTGACTTGATAAACGCTCTAATTCATCATCATCAATTTCTCTGCTAGCGCTACACAGATGAATTGGGTGCTCCTAGCATGGGGCCTGTCCTAAATGATTAATGCTCATAAACAACACTACATCAACATTAATGCTGATTGCTGATCGCTTCAGATCGCTGGCATTTCCCCTGATGGCGTGAGCGACGGGTGACGCGAGCGCGTCCTGCGGCCGGCTGCTAATGAAAAGCTCTCAGGATCAAATGCTAATGAGTGCGAATGTGGGAAAGTATTGAACAGAAGACAACCAACAGCTCCGGTGTTACCGAATCATCGATTAGCAGCGCTTCGAGACGAGACCGACTGAAACACATTGCCAGCTGCCTCAGATGCTTCATGGTCACTCTAAAGGCAAAACTCATTTAATGCAAGACTATTAAATATCCATCTATAGCCAGGTGAACGCTTATTCACTGGTCAGATATAATGGGAAGTCTGAGGAAGACAGACAGACAGAGAGAGATGGACAGAGAGACAAACAGGCAGGTAGGCAGGCAGAGACAGACAGACAGGTACACAGACAGACAGACAGACACAAAGATGAACAGGCACACAGACAGACAGACAGAGATGGACAGAGAGACAAACAGGTAGGTAGGCACGCAGAGACAGACAGACAGGCACACGTACAGACAGACAGGTACACAGACAGACAGAAAGACAGGCAGGCAGACACAAAGATGAACAGGCACACAGACAGAAAGACAGACCAAGATGGACAGACAGACAGGCACTTTGGTCTCTGTAACTGTTCTCAAATCCTGAGATAACCTGAGAAACTACAGAGGTTTGTTTTTTTGAAGGTGATGTCATCTTCTCCACTGGCAAGCAAAATAAATGTCAGGATCCAACGCAAATACAAAAGATCAAAGAACAAGACAGAATTGTTGAAGAGAAAAGGCCTTCTCATGCAGGTTTATGATGAGTCTAATAACTGCAATGCATCCTTCAGTGTTCATATCATCACTTCACGCTGTACGGCTACACACAATCTGAATGTGAACAAAAGCATCTCATTATCACGATGACCAACAGAAGCGGTCCGATTTATCAGTGTCACGTCCTGTGTAGGGCATTAAAGTGGGTAACTCCACAGGGAGACGCTGACCCACATGCAGAGGTTTTCTTTATGTCCTTCTGCAGATACCAACATTGCTAGCGGAGCGAGACAGAGAAATGATGAAAAAATGAATATGACCCTATTAATATTGCAAAGGGATTTGAAATGAGGGATAACACTGACACACACGGTTTTTATCTTAGATATATTGTTTTTATATCAGTAAAATGATATTTTCTATTGTTAAAGCTGCTCCTTACAGAAACATTAGATTTAAAGTCAAACCATTTGAACCAGATGCACCAATCACTGTTCAACAGCTCCTACTACACGAGTGAAAATGATGAAAGCGTCTGTCTTCTGACAAAACAACATCATTGTGCCATTTCACGTGGTTTTATGGCGACATTGAATATCATAGGCTGAAATAGAGAGGTCTGTCCAGCGTTTATTAACCGGCGCAATGAAAATCACAAGCGTTCATTATCCACCTGAAGTGCGATGAGCAGTCCAGTTAAAGGACTCATTTATCCGACTCTCTCTCTTTCTCTATCAGACGTCGTTTCTCTCTTCACCTACAGGAGACGCCAGTGAGCTGCTGGATTTTTGTCCCTCATCAATCATTTCATATTTTATTCTGCATCTGCTCTCTCTTTAACCCATCAAATGTAGCCAAGCATTTCCTGCCTTGGGTGCCAACACGTCTGTACGTGTGAGGTGGTGTACATGCAGGAATACTTCACATTTCAATAGCAAAACACACAAATATTTGTAAGTACGTTTGAGAATACCAGCACTCAAGGTTTATCAGGAGTTCAGGCTGTAAACAAGACTCATTCCGGCGCTGACCGTATACTTCTTGAATCCATCATTAGCAATGCAGCAAACAAGCCCGGCCAAACACCGCAGCACAACAACAGAAGAGAACAACTATCGGCATTTGTGTCTCAAGCGTCCGAGCGTATCATCTTTTCCATTATCTCGGCCTTCTGCCATCTTCAACTCCCTAAACAATTAGGCCAGAGCCGAGAGATCTCCACTTCCATTTCATATACCTCAGCGTTTGGATTTCCACTGGAGCCAAAGACGACAGTCGAGCAGCATAGGGTTACCAAACAAATGAAACCGTTTATAATATATAGATATAGGACAAACATTTCACCGTTTATTCTTTCTTTCATGATAAAATGTGTGTGTGAGTTCACACCCAAAGGACATGAATTGTGGGGTGTCTAACGTCAACGCAAGAAATATACAAACAAATATACACACTCATCAGACGTGTTCTCTCAGCCAACTAGATAACTAGAAGGTCACGTTTTTTTGTCAAATGAAACTGGCATCAAAAGCTCTTTATTTGTAAAAACATTCATCAGAGCGATCACATTAGCAGGTTTGAGAGCTGTCTGAAAAATAACAAACATCTTTCCTGCATGCGAGTAAAGCCGCTCACGCTGATGTCTGCCGTGTACTCGGCTGCGCTGAGCCCTGCGGCGGGTTTCAAATGAAGACGTTAGATGACACAACCAACATTTCAGACTCTAAAAAAGGAACAGAAAGAGGAACTCGCTATCTTCTGCCCTCTCTGAATCTGCTGTATGGATGACAGCATCAGCAACACACTGAAAGATATCACATATACTCCTTACAATCTCACTCAGAAAATACAAATAAACAAACAAAACATTTACTGTCGGGAATTATGACTTCATCATGACTCACATCTACACACTACACACATACTGAATTCAAAACATGTCAGCCTGGATAAAGACTAAAAAATATTCATTTCTATAATTAATCAACATGGCACTAGAGATTAAGCACACACACACACACGCACACACATGCACACACACAAAAGCAAGCATGGTGCTCTCATAAATGTGCATTGAGAAGAATTTTTTTTTTTGGTTGTTTTTTGGTGCACAAAATGTTTTTCTCATTGCTTCATTATATTAAGATTAAATCACTGTGTAAGAGCCAATGGTGTAGTGGGCAGTGCTCTGACATACGGTGCAGACGCACATTAGGTGACCCAAGTTAGAGTCCTAGCTGAAGGCCCGATCCTCCATCATAAAAGCAAAAATGGCCCAGAAAAAAACATTTTCTGAAAAAGACTGATCACTGTAGTCACACAAACTACTTTATCAATGTCTTTACTACCTTTCTAGGCCTGACAGTTTACATTGCATTGCTGTCTATTGGGGATTGAATTTCATTGAAAATATCTTCATCTGTGTTCTGAAGATGAATGAAGGTCTTAACCTGACACATGAGGGTAAGGAATTATCATTACAGGCTGAACTAACTTTATATAACTTAAATCTGTTATTTCAATTTGTATCTTGCTTTTCTTTGAATCTTTTAATCTCACATTTAGTGTTGCACTACACACAGTACATTTGATCTCTTTTTATTTGCACTACTTGTACGCAGCCCATGCACAAACACTTTGGCAACACAAATCTACAGTTTTTGTCAATAAAGCACACTCAAATTAAAACTAGGGACTTATTGGAATACAAGTAGAGAAAATAAAACATTAAACTTCACTTGTAGTTTTGATTTCAGGTCTGAAATGAAGCAGACATTTCACACATGCAGCGTCTTTCCCTGTCCCTCATCTTCCTCTCTGTCATTATTCCTCTCTGTCCTCTCTACATTCGTTCAGCATCTGTTGCTGCTCTCTGTTATAAATCTTGTGTTTACTTATATATATATATATATTGCTCTGTCTGTGTCTGGACTGTTGTTTTACTCACTGTGACTACAGGTGAACTCTGCACACTTTGCAATATTTCACATCTAATGCTTCATAGGAACTAGTGAACTGCTGAAAAAGGTTAGTTACAACCTATAGTATGTTTATGTCTCAGTCTTAACAATCTGTTAAGAAATGAAATGCAAAACTACAGCATAAGATCAGATGAGTTTTATTGATGAGAATATTAATGTAACCGAATCACTTAAGTTTCTTCAGCTGCTCTGTGAATGAAGATTTTTACATGAACTCACAAGAAACTCTTTCTGCTCAATCTAACTTTCTCTTATTATCTGATTCACATTTTTCAATCAATCAATATGATTCCCCGATCACCCTCTCTCTCTCTTTCTCTGTGTCTGTGTGCGGATGACTGTAAATCTCTTTAATCTTTCACCATCAGGGTTGTGATTCAGCTCATTATAACACAGGATTGGTAATAAGCGTTATAAAGCTGTCTCCACTGTTGCCTGACTCCATTAAATCCACTTTAATTCAGCACTGCAGCCGAGCACCCTGGGAAATGAGCGAGATATCACTGTGCACCTGTCACTCAATAATGGGAAATCCTTTCCTTTCTGTCCCAGCTTTGATCTTTAAGAGCAGGCCCTGACTCACGTGCCCGACCGCTTCATTAAAACGCATTGCTGTTGTTTTTCAGACACGCTTGCTGTCGGTTGGTTCGACTGTGACGTTTTCAAAGACTCACTGTGGTCACTCATTAAATATTTTCGCCCAAAACATCAAAACGCAAAGGTCAGAGTCATTAAAATGTGCACACGTTCTGCTTGTGAAATTGATGGAATGAAACAGGAAACCATGAATTCATTAACGCGTGAGCCGGCGGTCGGCCTTCATTTACCTGAGGGCTACGCCGCTCGCCGTGACGCCATTAACTCGCACACCGCAGCGAGACGCTCAGAATAACAACAGTAATACTGCATCTGTTGCCTTGTGTCTCTTTTATTATCAGGAAGATAAACCAGTCCATCACACATTTTGCACTGTGGTGCTCTGATAACAACCTTCAACTCAACACCGACAAGACAAAAGAACTGGTCATTTATGCGTCAAAATCATCCCCTGGACTCAACCACATCACCATCTATGGCAAACAAGTTGAACAGGTCAGCACTTTCAAATATCTCGGTCTTACTATTGACAATAAGCTTAACTTCAATGAACATGTCACCATCACACAGAAACGCGCACAACAAAGACTGTATGCCGTACAAAAACTAAGATCACTGCACGTTGCCCCTCATCTTCTTCTGTTACTCTACAAAAGCATCATTCAACCTCTTTTACTTTACTGCTCCCCTTGTTTCTTCACCATACTAAGTGTTACCAGCAAGAACAAACTCATTAAAATCTCACACTTAGCATCTAAGATAATACAGCTTCCCACTTCCAGCCTCACTGAGGCAAATGACACAGCCATCACACGTCTTGCCCGCACCATAGTAAGTAGCCCTGACCATCCCCTGGACTGGAAAAAAGCGCACTTTAAGAACAGCTTTGTTCCATCAGCCATCATTGCTTTAAATAAACCCCTGTGATCATTATTCATCTTTTGTGTAATATTTGTTTCACCTTTTTTGCACTGGGAGGTATGGTATGGTGTGTATTATAGTATTTTATTACACGGCTCTCTGGAATGCTTGATTCTGATTGGTCAGTTGAGACATTTGCAGGTTCGTTCTTTTCAAATAATAACCGCTCCAAAGTAATAACGCATAGCCGGTACTACTTGTACGAGTAAAATCGCTCCGTGCCAATAAAGATACATAAAGATTACTGTTTGGCTCCATCTTGTGACAAACACTGAACAACCACGACAAGACACAGACAGCTTACTGAGACTGAACTTGACAAAATAGAGCATGACAGCTACGAAGCCAACACACAAAAAAATACAGAATGGGCATTAAAACTTGTCAAAGACTGACTAAAAGAGAAAAAATGTAGACAAGTATGAAGCAGGATCTTAATAAGGTATTACGATCATTTTATGCATCTGTGCAAAGTTTCGCGGAAGGATAAAAATGTTAATTTAAAACAAATATGCCAATAAAATGTTTAAATTTCATATTCATGTCCAGTTTTTTTTCTTATGTGGCAAGTAGCCGTGTAATAAGCGGGATAATGTAGAGGCAGCCGCTAGTTATTGGGAAATAAGCCCCTTCAGTGTGATACAAGACCCTCCGCTTCGTGTCGGGTCCTGATCACACTGTCGGGGTTTATTTCATGATAACTACCGGCTGCCTCTACATTATCCCTTACATATTATTGTGTGTTATATGTATAAGGCTAGAGAGAGATGTTAACATCAGATGCTGCTGTATGTCTTATTGGAATCTGATGATGTGTGAAAAAGAATATCCTTATTCTAAACAATCATTCTGAGATTAACACAAGAAATATTATACCTTTTCATTTTACATCAACATCAAATAATATTTAGTTTCTGATTAACTCAAAAACCGCTTGCTTAGTTTATCAGATATTTCTTAGCTAATTAAGATGAAGTATTTTATTCATTCGTGTGTTTAATCCCAGCATTTCAGGTTTCCTAAAATAGCGTTTGTTTCCTTTTTAAAGGAACATTTCACCCGTAGAAACATTAATCTTTATTGAAATTGTGTCATATTTGTAGTCGAAATGTAACATACATTTAGAATTTGGTGCCTATTTGACCGAGAAAGGCGTGTTTGTAGTCACACCCCTTCAACAAAGATATTGCACTTCCTTCTTTCAATGATGCAAAATGATGCTTTTTACATCATTGAAAGAAGGAAGTGCAACACTGAAATCTGTATTTCTCCTGTCTCAGTGGCAACCGAGAAAATGATGCATGACCATTCAAAAACATGACTGGGGTTCTTACTATACAAAGCTTAATGCAAATGGGTGAAGTGTCCCTTTAAGTAAGAGTGCTCTCTTGCTCAAAAACATGCTGACGTGCTGCTTCATCTCAGCCGGTGGTTTGATTGAATCTGTGCCTGTCATCCACACACACATCATGTTGTTTATCTCTGAAGGTCACAGTGTCATGTGATCTATCAGATCCTGCAGTCAAACTATCGCCCCCTTGGGGTAAAAGTGAGCGGACTGCAGAGGATCTCATCCTGCTCATACACAAATGCTCCCTCTGATTTATACACACAACAAATCCTTCATGACCTCATCCTCCCTGCAGCTGCAGCTTCTTTTAAAATTACAACATCATTTACAACTAATACAATGAGAGAGAGAGAGAGAGAGAGAGAGAGAGAGAGAGAGAGAGAGAGAGAGAGAGAGAGAGAGAGAAATTGTTGCAACACTTCACATTTTCAAGAAAATTCATAATGTTTGATTTATAAGCTTGTTTCCTCACAGGGACCTCAAAATGTCCCCACAAGGTCACAAAAACACTGGTATTCCTAACTTAATGTGATAATTACCAGGTACACACAAGCGCACACACACAAACACACGCGCACACACACACACAGACACACGCGCGCACACACACACACGCACACACACACTGAATCCGCACATACACACACACACAGGCGCACACACACACAGGCGCACACACACACACACACACACACACACACACTGAATCCGCACATGCACACACACGTGCACACACACACACACGCGCACACACACACACTGAATCCGCACATACACACACACACACACACAGGCACACACACGCACGCGCACACACACACACTGAATCCGCACACACTGAATCCACACATGCACACACACAAGTATTGATAACGTTTAATTTCACTCTATATCATACGCTAGATCCACGTTATCATGACAATTAAGCAGTGTTATTTGCACTTGAACTGAGTGATAATTGTTTCATAAACATTTTTTTTAAAATTCAATCTTACATCAAAATTCATTTTAAATATTTAATCAGCGAGGTCTCACAATGTTGTCCACTACGAGAGCGTGAAATGGCCCGACTGCATGTAATACAGGATAGCATAAAAATAGACATCGATTAGATAACTGAAAAACAGTGTAAATAATCAAATATTTTCCTTAATTAATGTGCATTTTTTCAAATGTGAAAGTGTGAAAATACAAGTTACTGGACAATTGTTTTTCTCTATGTTATCATTATAATGGTCCAAATTATTATCTTCATAACAAAACCTGCATGAAAAAACTTGTTCGCCTATTACATTAAAATAAATATTTACTCACACGTCTACAAGTTAATGCAAGTCTGATTGGTAAAAGGAAATTACTATTTATGTTTTTAATCTTAAATTATTCTTTTTTTTTTGACATGTCTGCAGTTTGTAGAGCTGAGGAGAACGCTCGTGCTGCTGCAGTCTGCATATATCAGACGCGTGCACTGAAGGAGCCGATAACACTTATTTTATTTAAGTGATACCTCTCCTTTATGCTGTGATTTTTGTTCAATATAATTGCTATATAAAAAATATATAAATGCTGCGTGCTGGTGGATTATGACAATGGCTTGCGTTTATTGGCTGGGCGCATTTAGCTTACGAACAAACAATTGGATGCCAATCTCATTAATATGAGGATCAGCATTCAGGAGGTGATTTGGATTGACTATTTATGGTTAAAAATGGGGAGGTAAAGGGTGTGATATGAGGCAGATTCACGTACGCACACTTTCAGCTGATCTGCGATTTATAAAAGGAACATTGCTTGCTGGTGTGCATAGCATGCATGGTTTTATTAATCTGAATATTTTTGGGTACGATATTTTTGGCTTTTGTACGTACGTAAAATTTTAGTAAGGATCCTACGCACAGGGTTATAAATGAGACCCCTGGTGACTGTGGGTGTCATTTTAATAAAAAGAAAACAACAGTACAAACTCAAATTATTGAAAATAAAACACATTTCAACAGTTTGAACACTATGAAAATGAAATTAAATCAAATTAGAATAATATCAATTTTCAACATATGCATCAGTATTAGCAGCAGGCAAAAGTAACAAGTTTACTTTCATCCCAACAGGATCTCCTCACATTTAAACCCGATTTACTTTTAGTTTGAAAAACTCCCTGATGTCAAACTTCAGGATATGTTAGAGCACTAAATAACTTGTAAATTAATCAGTATTGTCACACATGAAACCAGAAACACAACGCGTCATAAGAACAAAATTACCGCTTTTGAAATTTACCTGTCATGGGTGAAAACACCTTTCTGGATCTACACGGTGAGTAAATAACGCCATATTTGTCCACTCTGTTAAGGGTTTGTGTGGTAAAGATGCTGTCATAGTTTGGAATGCAAATCTAACCAGAGCTCGGAGAAAATCGCTTTATTACTTTCGTCCCACGTTACTTTCATCCCAGCTCTCCCCTACTGTGAACTGTATTTATATTTTTTGAGGGTCAGAAGAACTGACTGAATGTTAAATTGAAATAAAAAAAAAAGGGAAAGTTGTGTTGTTTTATTGTCTCTTCAAGTAGAAACACTTAGTGACCCCATACTGACCAAACTACCTGCTTTTTCTTACATAGCTCATAGTTAACATTGACATGTGATCCCATTTAATCCAGATTTGCTAATCTGAAAAGTGTGTATCTGTTATTCAATTTTGTTTTGAAAAACTAGAACAAAAGTGAGATGGTTAACGTGATCTTGGATAGCCAAACATGTGGGATTTCAAACTTTTTGAATAATTGGCCCCAGAAGTGGATTTGATTATGTGCAGCATCTCAGTATTTCTGTGTTTTCCACGGGTCTCATTTCCAGATAAAATCCAAAAGACCAAACTCTCTCTCTCTCTCTCTCTCTCTCTCTCTCTCTCTCCGTTTATCTCTCAGGCTTAAAGCATTTGGTCAGGACTGTCGTGGATAAGCCGCTATACTTTCGTGAACTACATCTCCCATAATTCCTCTGGAGAACCTGTGAAATCCCCTCAAGCAGGAGGCTGTAGGAGGGATTTGCTGAACAAGCATTTCTCATTTATCATTGCTTTGGCTTTCTTCAGACAGAACTGCTGGATAAACAGTAAACGAGAGCTTCTGCTTAAATGTGTTTTACTTTTGTATACAGTATACAGATAAAATGACCTTCAACATCAACAGAATGAAACATTTTTGAGGAAGTCCTTACAAATCTGCTGCAACTGACCTGAAGTGGAAACGTTGCTCAATATTTTAATGCTCAGATATATCTAACCATGTTAGTATGACATCCATCAGAATCACCTTTATTACCATACATTTACATGTGCAAGACATTTCTCTTCTTGCTGGTGTAAAATGAAGTCTAATAAATAAGAGTATTAATCATTATTACAGGGTCATTACGGGAATATTCATTGGCAGTGTAAATAAACCAAAATAATACCATCATCATCTTCACACAAACACTGGACACATTTTCATGGTATTTTCTGTAATCTGTGTGAAAAGTGTGTGTGTGTGTGTGTGTGTGTGCCATTGTCTGTTGTTGGTTATTGTTTTATTGTAGTGTAGGGTTTTCTTGTTTTGTTCACTCTCATGTCATGCTTTAATGCCATGGATTAATGTTTCCTTTCTGAATTTATACATTTTTGCTGCATGTATACGGTGCATGCTGCATGGACTGCACATTACAGACACTCAGCACTTTCTTTGTCATAAACATTATTAAAACACAAGAAACATGTGACTTACCAACTTGAGACGAGTCACCTATGAGAGAGAGAGAGAGAGAGAGAGAGAGAGAGAGAGAGAAAATGAGTTAGATCCTGCTTATGTTATCATTTATAAAGTAGCTATATTCAAATAAAAGCGTACGCTGAACTATGTACCGTATTTACTGTATTATTACAGACACATTAGTGACATAAACAAACAGGCGTTTTCACACAGTTACATCATATTCTGTTTCCAACAAAGACCTCACACTTAACCTTCTTCAAAACCAATCAATAAAATAATCAATAAGCAGAGAAAATGTCAACGGTGTATTTGTTTGTTATTCAGGTGCAGAACACAACCAGCACAGATGTGACTTAAAGAGATTATACACAATGAATACTTTAATCAGGACAAACAAACACAGCACAGTATGTACAGCGTAGAGATATCCATCATGAGACACTTCCCAAGCCGTACGTGAAGAAAAAGAACAATTTACAAGCGATTTGTATGATCACTTTGATTACATGTTTTGCAAGAGGTATGTAAACTTATGAGCTCAACTGTACATAGTGTACTCTATCTAGTGCATATTATAAAGGAGTGAAATACAGCCTCATGAAATCTCACATGACATTAACCTGCAGAGATTTTAATTAGAGAGACATTCAAATACTATAAATAAGACTTACTGATGAAGTAAATCTCAATCAAACAGCTGCTCAAGATCATTTAACAAGAAAACACACACAGCTTTTCTCAACATAACGTGTAGACGTTCACAGTGACGTGTGGAAATACCTCCATGACATTTGCTATCTTATCACATCTGCTAAAAACACTGAGAGATGTCTGGCTGTTTCACAGTACACACACACACACACACACACACACACACACACACACAGAATCTGTGTTTGGTAACACACAGCACATGCATTTGAACTCTACAGCTGCTGAGAGTCACAGACTGTTGCCAGGAGAAGAGCCTGTTGCCTGGTAACCGTGACAGGTAGGATGAAGAGTATGATGGCACAAACAGCATTACCACGGCAACAGTGGGTAAGAAAAGATACCTCACAATAGAAAGACAGACAAACTGAAAGAGAGACATTGGGCTATGACAAAAATTAAACATATAAAGCACACAATTGAAGGCTGTAGAGACGACACTGAGTCATGAGACTTCCCCACTCTTTTACATTCTCAATTATTAGTTTTACCTTTCTATTAAAATACAAATATATATATATATATATATAGAGAGAGAGAGAGAGAGAGAAAGAGAGACACACAGGGCTGATCATGTACTCGTGTTTAAATTATTCACAAACATATCTCTACATACAATCATTCAGCTGAATATATTGGGAAAGTTTTGCTGTTTATTTCTCTCGAGGTCTGACCCATCTAACTGTCTCACTTACATTTACATGCACAGATTTATAATAGGTAGAAGTTACGTGCTCACGGCATTTATGATATCGACCCCGTTGACCCGTAATATGTGACCGTCCACAAGCTTTCCTGCTTTACCCGATCCGCTGTGCCACTTAATCCAACCAGCAGATGCCGAGAGCACCGACGCTTAATTCCCATAATCCCCTTAACACAACCCAACACAGCCACTCAACACATCTCTACCCTTTACAGCTGTCTGCACGTCTCTGTCTACTTATCTATAGACAACAACATAAACAAACACCTTTTGTGGAACTTCTGCATACAACCAATAACAACAACAGCGATCTTTTACTGAACTTTATTTCTGATAAAAAGGGAAATACATGACAAGTAAATGACCTTAATGTGCACGTTGCGTGTGTCTGATGAAAGCGTCTTTTACTGATGGATGTGTTTGTCTGATATTTCACATCTTTGATTGAAATCTCATTTCTCAGGAATGTTTGCAGCTGTTACACAAGGGTTTTTAAGAGACAGACGGGTTGTTTACAGAGTATTTAATATTTTGGGTGAGGTGTCAGAATGGTGTTAAACATGATTGCGCTTTCACAGATAAATGTCATGCTGTCTGGAGGTTTCCTCTTCTACTCTCACAGATAACACGGCCTTTTTTGTCATTCGCTGAATCTTTGGCCTGCGCTGAGGCCTCTGCTCATTTCATTAAATGCTTCGGTTTCCATGTGAACGGCGGGAAAATGCTTTTCCATTTCAGATCAGAAAGCAATTTACGCTGGAGAAAATGGAGGCTGGTGACACGAGCATCGGGCCGTCATGTCAGACTTTAATTATCGGTCCGGTCTGTCTAACGTTAAACGCTCTGTAAAACCATCACCTTAGATGAGATCCCAAAAACACCATCAGAAATAGATCAAACAGATTGTGAATATTTATGACAAACTTGTGTTGTTTATGGAGGGCGGAATGATCGACAGCAGTTTAGATGGGAATCTTGCCCATTAAAGTGCACCTATTTCATTGCTAAAAGCAACATTATTTTGTGTATTTGTTATAATACAATGTGTTTGTGTGGTTTATGGTTCAATAAACTCATGGATATTGAACAAAACTCATTTATTAAAGTAAATAGTAAAAACATGAATCGGACCATTTGGCCTTTAAACACAAAAAAGACTCACACTCAACTCCAAAAAATGAGTATTCTTTAAAATAGATATTTGTAATAATAATAACTTTAATTTATATAGCGCCTTTCAAAAATAGTGCGTAAATATCCTGAACCAAAATAAATACACAACGTATTAATTAGTAACGTCAAGCTATGCACTTTATTCAGCTCTTCTTCTCACTGCAAACATCCTAAGATCTGATCTCCTCATGTGCAAGTGAATTTGTTATCTCGGCGCTCAGAGGAAAGCAGATTTCTGTTGGGATGCTGTCTGAGCGGCTGTTATTAATGTGACCAAATATAAATCTAATCACTTGCTCTGTTGGTTGTAAAGCAGAAGCTTTGATACGGACAGTAATTTGACTGCGAATCAAAGTCCTCCCCCCAGTCAAAGCTGCCTGAAGAAATGACCGGCCCATTTTAGACAAATAGAGAGAGAGAGAGAGAGAGAGAGAGAGAGAAACAACACACAGGTAAGGAAGAATTTGGATTCTTGTAACATATTTTAATACAAGAAGAAAGACTAGAAACTGTGGTCTACATCATTAATATATCAGTTATCTGCAGATGTCCCTAAAAAACACTGAAGGATTTCTTATAGCTGAAAAAAACATCACACAGTTCAATTAGTAAAACAAAAAGAGGATCTCTATTTGACAAAAAAAGACATCATCAGAAGCTAAAAGCTAAAGTTAGCAGCAGCAGCAGCGTGATCACCATGGCAACCCTGACGTTTAGGGGGGTGCTTTAAAAGCCATTCACACTATAACTATAACATTAACTTCAATGATAACTATAATAACGTCCACACCACCCGGCGATAACTTTATGTTAATTCATTCACGTGTGTTAATACATCTCTAAACAGTCATCGATTTTGTGTATATCATACATTTTAATGTAGTCATTGTCAAACAATAAAAAAATTACATAGTCAATGTCACAGCAACACTTCAGCGTCATTTTATGTAACGGGCCTCAGCATGAGCTTCTGTCATTTCCAATATGTGTGCAATTTCAATTCATTAAATTTGATTGGCTGTCAAAGTTTTATATAGCGTTTTTTCTGCACATGAAAGGGGGATTCTTCTTAACCACCAACAATGTGCAGCATCCACCTGGATGATGCGACCGACGGCAGCCATATTGCACCAGAACGCCCACCTCACATGTGATATAGACAATTAGTATATATGGGGATGATTAGTAGGCCAATGGGCAAGTTTGGCCAGGATGCCGGGGCACACCCCTACTCTTTTCAGAAAACCTCCTGTGATTTTTAATGACCACAGAGAGTCAAGACCTCAGTTTAAAGTCTCATCCAAAGGATGGTGCTTTTTTGACAGTATAGTGTCCCCATCACTAAACTGGGGTGTCAGGACCCACACAAACCACAGTGTGAACACCCCATAACACCGAACACCAGCAGCAACCTGGTTTTCCCAGGAGGTCTCCCATCCATTTATCTGTCCTTGTATCTTTATCATTATAGTTGCAGTGTGAACTCCACGCATTTTATAGTTATAGCTATCGTTGATATGTGTACAGGCCAGAAAAAAACACAAAACTCTCAGAGACAATCCAGATCCTTTGTATGCTGATTACATTTGACTCAACGAGAAAGGGGTAAAAAAACAACTAACTTCATTATCTACATCACACGGGTCATTGAATGGAAATCTGCCTTCTGTGAGGAATGCAAACACATCTTTAAAGAATGAATTGGCCGGGGTGGAAGATATGTAAAGATAAAATGCTGGACACATACAACCCCATTCTTATTATAACCTACAATACTAAATACAAATACAGCTAAGTAGCACCATAAAACAAAAGAATAAACATGTTTTGACAAAAATGTTAAAAACGGATTTATCTCGTTTTGCAACGAAACTCTTGAAATGAATCCTCCAACTTCACCATCTGACGCTATGTGAGTTTTTAATAAATATCCATAATCTTATTTTTAAAACAATCATTATGACTCCTGTAGTTGGACACCTCAAGAGAAGAAGAAAGGTGTTTGAAACTGGTCAGGTCAGTTTAAGATATTAGACGGAAAAGTCTCAGGAAAACCTCTGTCAAGTTTATCAAAATTGCATTGCTGAGACAACAACATTTGTGTTTTGTACTGATTTTGATTGTGTATAATAACAATAAATAAATCTTTCATGTATGAAATTCATATTTATTTCACTATTTTAGGACACTACATAAACAGTTGACAGTAACTGAAAACCTTGTTTATCTTTCCTAGTACTTGTTGCAGTGTAGGGATGGTGGGTTAAGCAAACATTGTGCTGCACATCTGTACGCAGCAGGCTTTTAAGTGTTGAAAAATAATGGGGGTCACATGCTTTATGTCTAACAATGCCCCTGGGGAGCATCTACAGAAAAACACAAACCGCAAAACACTTGACTACCTGTACAACTCCTACTACAGACAAATCACACTACATAATAACAGACAGTGTGCTAGACACAAACACAATGACACCTTTAAAAACACAAGTTTCAGTTCCCCAGTCTGCAGAACCTGATCCAGTTCTTCTTCTCCTTATAGACTCCAATGGAAAGTTCTTAAAATCCTGCATCATACTTTCCACACTTCTCCCACAATGTGACACACCACCACGTATCATCTACAACATCAATGCTGAAACTTACCACAGATGTTCTACACTTCATAATAATCCAGAACAGTATTGACCTATGGCTAGGCCACGCCCCCAAACACAAGCCAATCACAGTGCACATAGCTAACCCAATACACCCGGACATTCTCTGCTTACTCGTCCATTGAAATGCATTGCAATTAGTCAGTTTTCAAACGTTTTATTTTCTTTTCATTTTAAGTTTAAAATGGTCAAACGGTGTGCATGGTGTACATGCAACTCCGACGCTAGGTAACCCGAGAGGCTGGACGGCGTTGTTTATTTTTTGCCCTTTCCCAAGCCACATTTCAACCGAGATAAAGTTACGTGTCTGTTCTGGATTAAGCTATACGGTAGACCTCAACACCAACTAAATGTGGATAAATTAAACAAGGATGTCTACATCTGTTCTAAGCTAAGTCAACAATGTATTTGAAAGTTATCTTTAACATCTCTAACGTAACATTATCCTAACATTGGAAAATGTTAACGCTAGCTTCTAGCTGCGTTGTACATCATGTCACTTACCTTCATTAACGCATCTTTAAATAACCGAGATAACAAATGTTATTTGTAATAGCAATGTTGTGCTGAATGATTCATGTAAATACTGTAGCACCAAACTAACGGAGAGGTAACTTACTCTTGCTAAAGATGGTAAAAAGGCTAGTCCTGGAAACTTCCCTGCTAAAAAAAACCAATAGACACCTTCACAGAAATTCTATTGGTTTTATTGGGAATTTTATTGGTTCTAATGGAATATGGCCCAAAACACACTACAGTGTATTGGTTTTTGTTGGTCTCTAATGGTATGTATTGGTTCTATGTATTGGTTCTAATGAAATATGGCCCAAAACATACTACAGTGTAGTGTTTTTATTGGTAAAAGCTAATGGTTCCTATTGGTATTTTAACGGAAACCATTAGAATTTTCTGTAATGGTTTTACTGTTTTTATTTTCAGCAGGGTATTGCAACTTAGACCTTTACATATTTAATTTGATCATAATGGCAACGAGATGCAGTTTATCGTGTTTACCTGTGAAGCTTTTCATCGACCTTCTTAACAATAAAATTATTAATATAACCCTCCAATACATAGTTAAGGCTCTTTGGTGACTCGAGATGATATATAGTCTTTCTGTCTCCAAAAATCATCAATTGCCTCCTGTGAAATGTCTCCTACTGTGGCAGCTGTCATAGCACATGTCACCGAATGTAGATTGTTTGTCCAAGTGAGTGGAGGGGGTGTGGCTTAGCCATACATCAATTGGCCCATTCACCTAATTGACCCCAGTAAGAAAAGACACTGCACTGTCACCTATCCTCTCCATCACCCACCTTTGGTTCCCTACACACCTGTAAACACGCAATCACCAACTTTACGTCCACCCGCTGACCATCAAGTCCCCATAAGAAGGATGAAACCAAAAACCAGATTAAAGGGGCCATGGCATGAAAATGTTAGCACTGCCACTTTGTAGGTGTGAGCAAAAATGTGTCGTTTTGGGTGTGTCCTTTAAAATGCAAATGCACTGATAAAATGCAAACACTAATCACAATGATGGTGGTTTGATGCAATTCAAACTCAATTGTGCTGTCAATATTTTTTTTCTCTCTCTTTCTCTCTGCACTAAATTGCAATGCTGTGGTTGGATAGTGCAGATTAAGGGGCGGTATTATTATAATAACATCTCCTTATGACATCATAAGGAGAGCCAAATTTCAATTACCAAATTTTTGCTCACACCTACAAAGTGCCAATGCTCACATTTTCATGCCATGGACCCTTTAAATCAAGAAAAAAACTCAGGAACTGAGATCAGAGCACAGAACTATGCTGAAGCTGCAGCTCAACCCCCTGCTCCACTCTTAATAACAGCATTGCCTACTTTCCTCTCAAACACTGGAGAAAAGTCAGGCTTAAGCTCATGCGTCACCATATGAACCATTAAAGTGCCGTGAGAGCAATGTGAGAAATCATACAAAAGAGTCTCCTTTTAAATATCTCTCGCAGCACTTTGATGTCATCTGCCTGACGGCTCCAATGTGCCTATGCAACTGACTACGGGAGCCCGATTACCCCCAAAAGATGCGGCGCTTTCTGCAGTTGGGTCAAGGTAAAATTGAGATCCCATCAAGAAACAGCCTTGACCAAACTGATAATAAAAGCGGTACAGAATTATTTCACCTCTGCCGATCCTTAGGCAGGTTGGAAAACACACACAAAAAGATGGTGTCAATTTGGCTACAATATATATATAAGAAAAATAAAACTAGGGAGTCAGCTGACATTGGCTTAACTTAGATCTCTCTTCTATATGTTACATTATTACTATGCTTGCTAGTACGGTTTAGCTGATGCACTCTAAAAATATCTGGGTTATTTTTAACCCAATATGGGTAAATATTGGAGAAAACACATGCTGGGTTTAAAATGACCAAATGCTGGGTTAAAATGACCCAATGTTGGGTTGTGATATGCAAACATTGGGTATAATAACCCAGCAGTTGGGTTAAAACAACCCAGAATTGGGCTTATTTCAACCCAGCAGTGTGTTCTATCCAATATTTACCCATTATGGGTAGAAAAACCCCCAGACATTTTCAGGGTGTGTTTTCTCCTTGTTTTATTCATCTAAAGCTGCTTTGAAACAATTTAACAAATGTGAAAGTGCTATATAAATAAAAATTTATTTAATAAAAAACACAAGGTCATCCTTGTGTTTTTATTCAATTCAATTTTATTTATATAGTGGTTTGACTCAGCAACAACAAGAAAACATCTCAGAAAATAATCACATTTGAAACATAAAGAACCAGTCTGTCACAATTCTGTCATGTGTTCTTGTCCTGTTTATTCTCCATGACTTTTATTTGAAAGTTCTTATGTTCATGTCTTTATTTTGATAGTTCATTGCCATGGTTGTCTCTTGTTTCATGTGTCTTGTTCTCATTGGTTCCCTTGTTCTATGGGTCAAGTCCCTATTGGTCCCCTGTCCCTATATATAATCCTCATGTTTTTATTGTCTTTTGATGGTCTGCACTGCTTAAGTTTTTTTAATGATTTGTTACTTGCCACTGATTCAGGGGACTGCACAATTTTACTCCTACTAGACCTCTCAGCAGCATTTGAAACAGTAAGCCACAAGATCTTGATTGCACGGCTAGAACAATGCATTAGCACTAAGAGTAATGCACTGTCATGGTTTAGATCTTATTTGGCTGAAAGATCATTCTCAGTTCATGTTGGTGACTTTACTCCTCTACTGCTTCTCTTACGTGTGGGGTCCCTCAGGGCTCCATTTTGGGGCCTATTCTGTTTTCTCTGTATACGCTCCCTTTGGAAATCTGCAAATTTATCTGCATTTGAAACAGACAGATACCTGCTCTTTATCTCCTCTATTACCGTGTTTTGAGGAAATCAAGGCTTGGGTGGCATTAAACGTCCTTAATTTTAATGAAAAAACAAAACAAAACAGAAGTTATGTTTAGGCCAGGGGGTAATTGTGAGTCAGCAGATTTTGACCTTGGTAAACTGAATTCATTTCAGTTCAATGTGTCAAGGTACTAGTTTATTGCTACTGATTTTACTCATTCATTCATTCATTCAGTAATTTTATTTATTTGACAGGGACAATGCAAACATATATAGTGTCAAAGAAAGCGTGTCACTAAAGTGCTGCATAAAAAGTTTATAGCAAATGCTAATTTCAACTCCTGTCCCTGGTTGGGCTCTAAACACAATACAATTTACATACTAAACTACTTCAATTTAAAACAAATAACATGATATTGACAATTCATGTCTCTAATCATACACAATAAAATTTACCCATAAAATTTACCTGTAAGGTTTACATACACACATATACCATACACAACTTATACCTACTAGTTAAAATGAGTGCACCTTTGATTTGTTTTTAACCAGTTTTTTAGCCTGGAAGTGAACACATTAAAATCCAGTACAGTCCTAATGTCAGATGGTAATGAGTTCCAGAGTTTGGAGCTCTTCACAGAGAAGGTCGTCTAACCAAAACTGGTCCTACAGAATGGGATTTTTCAGTCATGATTTGAAAAACCCCTAGTGACTCGAGTGCTGCTCTGTCTCTCAATAAATGGACTTAGTGGCACAGGTACTAAATGATTAACACACTTGTAAATTAGTTTAAGAAAGCAAAAGTTGCTAAAGCTCTCAAAATTCATTAAATTATATATTTTTTAAATGGTACAGTGATGATGTTGTATTGGTTTTTTGTCCATTATTTTTATTGCTCTATTGTATACAGAACGTATACATTTGGTTGTAGTGGGAGTGGCTTGAGCCCATGCTGTCATGCAATACGATATATGAGACAAAATCATGGCATGCATGTACAGCAGGGCTGCTTGGTGCGGTATAAAACTTCTAATTAATTTAAAACAGTTAAGATTACTTTGGGATGTTTTTAAAATCTTCTTTATGTGCTTATCAAATTTTAGTTGTGGATCTAAAACCAATCCTAGATATTTGAATTCTGTGACTGGATTAATTTCTTTATTTTGTATATTAACATTAAATCTTCCTTTTAAGTCAAGTTTTTTAATGGAAAAACACATGGAAACTGTTTTTGTGAAATTTAAAACTAATTGATTTTGGATGAGCCATTGTTGGATGTCAAACATACTAGTAAATAATACAGCTACAGCCTGCTCAGGTGACTTGGCGGGTGCATAAATAACTGCATCATACCACTTATAGCTGACATCTGGCATCTGAGCAGTGCAGAGACAAGTCATTTATACAAAGACTAAACAGTAAGGAGCCAAGTATAGAACCTTGCGGAATGCCCATTTTTATGTTCGAGAGTGCGGATATGTTTTGATCAACTTTAACACACAGCACTCTACACTGGAGGTAAGACGTAAACCACAACGCTGCCTCATTTGAGAAATTCCTCGGACAGCATTACACAAACAACATGTACATACATCCTGCCACAAGACTAGATTAAACAAAGGACAAGATGGCAGAATCATGACAATGGGCAAATTGTAATCTGAAATATTTTGTTTGGAATGATTTGGTTCGATAATAAGTATCTCTGTCTTATTGGAGTTTAGCATAAGGAAGTTATGTGCCATCCAGTCACTTATATCACTAAGTCTGTTAGTTTACAGAGCTGGTGTGTTTCGCTAGGATGAAAGGAGATGTAAAGCTGGGTATCAGCATAACAGTGAAAACGTATGTTTCCTGATAATGTCTCCTTAGAGGTAACATATATAACGAGAACAGGATAGGACCTAAAACTGATCCCAGCGGTACACCGTATTTATCCGGAGAGTGATATGACTCTTCCTTATTTACATAAACAAAATGAAAGCGATTGGTTAGATACGATCTAAACCAGGCTAATGCCTGACCACTGATGCCAACATAGTTTTCTAGTCTATTGAGTAAGATTGTGTGATCTATTGTATCAATGGTTGCACTAAGGTCTATTAATATAACGTCGCTGTCCGATGAAAACCACGTATGTCCATTTTGCCGAATTTTGAGATTTTTCGACGGATTGAATGTCCAGGTTCATTTCCGTATACAGTATGCATCACATATCTAAATGGCCAATGAAAAGTTGTGAAATCATGTCATCTGATTTTCACAAATATCGATTTGGTGTCAAAGCTGTCAATCACACTTTGTATCTCCGCCCTGTGGAAGCATTTTGAACAAAGTATTTGTCTAGCATAGATGTTATTTACACTGGGGACGCTGGGGATGTCCCCACCACTTTTTGAAAGCATTTGGTTAAAATGTTCTGAAAAATCAAGCGATGCTTAAGATTGGTTTTGTGGTCCAGGGTCACATATGTTGCGTTGTATGCTTATGGTGTGTTTTCTTTTACATATGTAATGAAATTCATTGTAATCCTTGACTAAACGCACTGCTGTTTTCTATGGTATGGTGCGTTGGCACTGTTCGGTTGAGCTGGTGTTACATGGACTGTTACATGTGTGCAGTCAACAGTTCATTGTCCCTTCATAGTTTGCAAGAGACATTTAATAAATGTATAATTCATATTAAATAAGCTAAGCGTATTTAATAGCCTGAACTAAGACATAGGCTATTTAATAAACTGAGCGTATTCATCTGTCAATATGAAACGCGACTTGGCCATTCTAAATAATGATCGGAAGAACGCGTATCGACCACCGTAACTGTAAAATATTCACGTATGTCCATCTAAACTTAATTTTGGTCAAATGTGGATTATATCATTACACTGGCAAGAATATGGTTACATGTAAAAATGCCGTAACAAGTATGACAACGCTACATTTAACTGCTTTTGAAATACAATGTTTTTTCACTTCCTGAAAAGTAACCGTTTTGGACATACGTGAGTTTCATACTATTATTCACTAAGAATGCACATAGCTGACTTGCCACTATCTTTTCTAATATTTTAGAAAGAAAAGGGAGATTTGAGATTGATCTAAAGTTATTAAGATCTCCCTGGTCAAGGTGTGGTTTTTAATAAGCGGTCTAATAACTGCTAGTTTGAAACTACAAACATACCAAAGTCTACAAACATAAAAAAAATCAATCACAACCCACTTGACATTGTGGTCCTGCTAACATCCTAAGTGAAGCTGAAACACAGCACACCTGAGCTGCAAATTAATGTGCTCAAATTATTCAGCTTCCTGAATGAACACAACAATATCCTGAGCGCGGGTTACATCGGCTTCCTTCCAAATCACATTTACACCTTAGACACACTCATCGATAAACACGACTTACTCTAAGACAAAAACATCAAGCTGTTGTTGTATGCAGACGACTCTCCACTCCACAGAGACTACACAGCAGCACATGGACCTACTGTCGGAGCTGGACCCTAGCAGTAGATCTCAAAAAGACCAATATTATGATCTTTCAGAAGAAACCAGGAAACCCAAATATCAGTTGAGTCCAGGCAGCACCACATTGAAAGCCCTAATGCTGTTTATACTCAAAAAGTCAAGCAATCATGACTTTTGGATTCATAACCTAACTATCTTTGTTCATTTAAACTTACAAAGACCACAAACTTCAAGTGCAATTAACTTTAAATGATTAGTAAGCCATTGTGCCTGAACATTTTAAATCAAAAGAATAACAACTGAAGAGTTTTACGCTCTTTGTAGCATTGTTATTGATGTTGTTTTATTGTGATCTGTGTTTCCTTTGATATGAATGCATCACATTCAACTCATTGTATTTCTCTCCACTATAATGAAGATACACATGAACATCGCAGCTTGTTTTGTGCTTCTGTGGAGAATTAAGTTCATTCACTGATTGACATAAAGTCAGTCCTGAATACCTTTCATTAAACCTTGTTATAATTAAAGTTTGGTGAACTTAACGATTTAAG
Organism: Misgurnus anguillicaudatus; assembly: GCF_027580225.2. Taxonomy (NCBI): domain Eukaryota; kingdom Metazoa; phylum Chordata; class Actinopteri; order Cypriniformes; family Cobitidae; genus Misgurnus; species Misgurnus anguillicaudatus. The sequence goes on from NC_073357.2 coordinate 64,947,061, forward strand.
TTCAGCCTATGTGGCCACCAAGTTATGTGAACTTAAATATATACAATAGCCTGCTGTGCAAATGTTTCACCACCAGCTTTGTTTTTAAGCAAAGTTTTAATGTCCATCCATGTTTGTTTTTCACTCTTTTTAAGATACAAACAGAAAATACAGGAAATGTGTACCCAAACTTAAAAACAAAACCATTTTCAGAAGTAAATGTCTTCTTTAGGCATCAGTCAGTATTTAGTTCGACCTCTCTTGTCACAAAACACATCTTGAGCTTTTTTGAAGTGACTGAAGTCCTGAAGTCATTTGATTAGAATTAGAAATTAGGATTTAATTTTATTTAGGTTTAAGAGATCCTGCAGTTGCCTGCTATTGCTCAAGTGGAATGGGAGTTTACCCTAAATACTTGACACTTCGGCTGTTATAGCCTACTGTATGTAATACTACATACACATTTCCTATATTTTCTGGTTGTATTCTAATAAAAAACTGAAAATTAATTTACACATCTAATATTAGCATGGTGGCCTAAGAATTTGCACAGTACTGTATGTTTTTGGGAGACCCATTACTAATTGAATTAAGGGAATGAGTTCAGTCAACTTCTTAGGGGTTTCAGTAGCCTGGTTCTACCAGACTCTCGTACATTTCATTTGTACAGAAAGTCTGGCTTGTCTCCATTGAGAAACATGTACTTCCTTGTAGGCGGGTTCTCTGTTAAAATTCAACACTATTGGATCTGCTCAGAGTCACTCAGGATCTGCCATAACCAATCGCTAACGTGTGGTTGGGACGTATAACATGCGCCAAAACCGTCCGGAAACAACAAGTCCCGAATGATCAGAGGATTGTTTAGAAAAAGATGTCTGTCAACGAGAGATGCAGCTTTTGTTCATTGAATTTAAGAGTTCAAGGAACAATTGTAAATTCTAAATGTATATTTGACCCTTAGGACAATGATGTATTCAGTCAACTGACGCACAACGACACACAACATCAACGTCATCGTTCTTAGCCACTCCCTCTGTTCGCTGATTGGTCCTATAAAAATTTGATTTCTCGAAACGCTAGAATAGACCAAAATCCCAGACGTAGTACTGAAGAAAAATGAAATTGAGCGGAAGTGCGTAGGAGGGCGCAGCCAGGCTAGGTTTTTTAGTGCACACAATGCAGAATGCATACCTCGGTCTGATCATCACTGTGTCGGGGAGTATCAGTATGGCAGTGAATGCTCTATATAAACCACATAGAGAAAAGAAATCCAAAATATTGAATTATCAATTTTACAATAGCAGATTTATTTCAGATTTCTCTTTGCTGTTACATGCTTCACAGTGGTCTCTGAGTGATATTTGCCAGGTAATCGGGATAGCGGCACCTCTGGCATTTGGTGGAGCCTCTCATTAGAGCCGCACCTGACCGAGCTCGCTCAGTTAGCACCTCGCGGCCGTTCGGGTTCAAACGCTGTTCTAATGGCAGTGGTCTCGCTCCATTAAACCCAGCGTTCGCTCCAACGAGCGCAAAAACACTCCAACCACCTTCATGTTTCCCAGAGAATAAAAGCACAGTGCAAACACTCACACGGATCTGTTTGATGTGCTTTTCTGGTGCGCCTCATTAGTTAAACACATATTTATGTTTCAGATAACCTCTGAAAGTGTCAGACAGATAAAAACTGTGCTAGAGGAGAAAAAAAACTGCATTTACTCTAGCTAACTGTTTCATGTCCAAAACACGGCAAAGTGTTGACGAGATCTAACGACTCTCACTTTTGGATGTAAATGTCCCATCTCTTTCTGCTTCACATGCATCATTGTCCCTGTAATGGTTTAAGTACAGAGATGATTCACTCAATTGAACAGGTCAGTGAGTGTGGGTTTTTATTTTGAGTGTTAAAAAGTCTGTGGTGTGACCAGACCTGCTCAGCTATCATGAATGAGGTTATAAAAACTCTTATATACTTTAATGGAGAAACTCTTTTGTCAATGGTGGGACTTTGTGACTTCTACAGTGTCTTTATAGTAAGCACGACGACAGTGTAAAACTGCTGCATCACTGAATATTTACACTCCAGCTGAAAAAAATAAACGGTTGTTTTTGGGCAGAGACAGAGAGATATACAAGTACTATCTGCTGATGAACTGGAGATGTGAAGGTGTTTTGCGCTGTTAAGCAAGTAATATAATATGTAACTGTACTGAAGATGAACACATGATGTCTTTCTGTAAAAGCTGATTGTGTATACATTTTAATTGTTCGCGATCTTATACATGATCCCTATAGCACACCTTACAAACGTGTGAGCTGACGTGCATAATTGACATTATGTCAGCAAATTATATCAATAAGCCATTATCGTACAATGATATTTACAAAAACTGAGAAGAATGTCTCGGTTACGTCCCTGAAGAAGAGAAACAAGATGACACGGAACATAGAGAGACCAATCTGCTTCGAGAAACTTCGGAAAGCCGAGCATCTAGTGTCCGGCCGACTCGGCAATGGTACAGCAAGCCATGGCGACGGGACATGATGTCTCCGTTCCCTTCCTTCAGGGAACGATGGTTACAAACGTAACCAAGACGTTTCCTTTCAGTCATCACTAGGACGTCACGTTGTGACCGAGTATTGGGAATCCCTTGCAAAGCACTATGAGTGCTGCCCCTTCCAGTGCCCTGCATAAACCTTCCGCCCCTCGTTTTCAGGGTAGGCGGAAGATGAGTGTTATGCAGAGAGGCCGGTCATTACTTGTTCTTCAACCCAATAGTGTAACCTTAGATAACACTGAGAAGTGTATCCAGCATAAACACTATGTTTATTTGGTATTTAACATGCTAAACTTGTTTTTGGCTATGGAAAACAATAACTGTAACCATCTGAAATTAACAGCAGTAACTGTGCAGTAGGCTATATTCAATACAAACATAAGTGTTTAAATGAGACCATGACATGGATGGTTGAGTGAGGGTTGATGGTCTTGCCTGTTTTGTATTACCAACAGACTTTTGATACTCATTGTGTTCTATTGGGTATTGGGTGGCTCTCAGGTTTTATTTAAAAGTTTGGAGTGAGATAACATCTGTTAGGGGAGAGGCCCCTCTGCCCCACCAAATTCTCAAGTTTTTGCTATCAGTTTAATGTTAACTTTTATTCATAACTGACCAGCACAAATATAAATAAACGGTAAGTCTTATAAAAGACAGACAAATGTATCCAATTTAAATAATTTGCTCAACATATTAAAAAAAATACAAATGTATCAAAATGAAATCTGTATTATATACAGTAGGAGTGCAGCACTTGCCATCAGCGTGTATTTTAAGCTGTGTTTAAGAGAGAAATAAGGTTACATGTTCAGTACTACATGGCAATAATAATGAAATACATCTCCAGTCCTTTCATTAATTTCAGGAAGCCTCTACGTTAGTTTCAGGTAAGCTAAAGCTTCTAATTGTAAAACATTTGGGGAGTTTTTGAATATATCAACATGAATTTGGCTATATTCAAGAAAGCTGCATTATTTACCGCATTTATCGGATCGGATTTATCGGAAGCCCTGCGTCCAAGTGATTGACATCAGAGGAGCGCGAGAAAAACTTGAGACAGCTAAGCTCGACAAAGGACTTCCTGCGCCTCGTCCATTAATTGTATATAGCAGGAAAAGTTATCAGTCTCTTAGAAATATAAGGTGTGAGTGTGTGAACTGACTGAAATGCGTGTGTCTCACAGTGAATGCGTGAGACTTGAGAGCCCTGTTGAATGTACTGTTGTTCCTCTGCGACCAACTTGTCCTTTGCAGACATTGCAGCTTGCAATCTTAACGTCCTGCACACAGATTTCGAAATACTTTCAAATAAAAGACATGTTTGCGAATTATTAAAAATGTAGTCTGTGCACGCGGGTGCACTTCCGGAAAAATCTGCCAAAAAAAAAAACGGTCGCACATTAAAGCAAAAACCGTCCGGCTCCGATTTATGGTCAGTCAACTGGTGCATTACTAGTTTCTTTACATGTCGTATTATAATATGGAATAACCGCAGAGGGTTTTACTACATATCAAGGTCTCTGGGGTTGCTATCTAATGAGACTACACCTGTACAGAGATCACAGAGAAAGCTCTGCTGAGAGAAAAATGTGGGCTAAGAAACAGAAAGCAAAGGCTGGGTCCACCTCCTCTGAGGGAAACGCTTGCAGGTTTACCACCTGATATCTGAAAGGAGTGGTGGGAACCTTGGGCACGTAGCCGGGGGACTTCTCGAAGACAAGAACACCACTTGACAAACAGGTTCCATTTCAGCGCATAAGTTTGTCTTGTAGATGGTGCTCGGGCTGAAGAGATGGTGTTGGCTAAAAGTAAACTCAACTACTGTGAAGCTACAAAAAATATAGTTAAGTTAGTAGCGTAGAGACTTGTAGTTAACTACTCCAAAACACTGACAGTCACACAGCAAAACCTCCAGTGTTAAATTTTACTATTAAATGTGACTCTGAATAAGTGGTGTAGCCACGGATGTGCCGGTGCCACCTAAAAATGGATGCAGAATAGTTTTTATAGTCTCAATAAAAATGTTTACTAAACTTGGGCTATTTTTGTTTTCTCAGAATATATATCCTCCATATATTCACACGTAAGTTAAAGATATTTTAACTGACCCCTTGTGCTCATGGCGACGCATCATGATTGTCACGTGACACACCGCAGCCATAATAACTAACAGATGTATCCTATTCGTTTTATTGCATTTTTCCTTTTTTATTAAAATATTCACTAACTTGCTTACCATGTCAACTGTCTGATATTCTGATTCTTCATTTAAAAACCTTTATAAATTATCTTGATTTATAACGATTTATCCCCAGTTTCTTCCGAAATACATGAAAATAAGTGTCTGTTGAACTGGAAAAAGAGTATCGTTAGACTTTATAGTTTCGCTGTGTGGGTCTGATATATGAATAAAACACGTCTGCAAATTACATTTAAATACAATATTTTTTTTGATTCCCTTCCATAGACATCAGTGTGTATTTTACAAACTCCAAATGTATTGTTTTACTAGTACTGGTGTGTATTTAAATGTCCGAAACATAAAAACATTATGTGGTTGGTTGAAAACACTGCATATTAGTTGTGATATATTACAAGCACTGACACATCTCTGGCTCAGCGCCAAACAACGCGCAAAAGCAGTATGAATATTTCTGATTCCAGTACTGACCTTTGCCTGGCTTATTTCTTGTTTATTTTATTATTTGGATCTGGCTCTGCCTTCTCACTCATAACATTATGGTTATAGCATGGTTAACTTATATGCTTGGCACACCCAGATTTTCAGATGCACACCCAGAGTCTTTTTTCTGGCTACGCTACTGCTCTGAATCAGTGAATTCTTTTGTGTTCTTCATTTAAAGAGTAACTAAACCCTAATCCAACTTTTTTTAGTTACTGATCTGTAAGAATGATGGTTTATTAGTGCTGTTCATTGATTTGAGTATTTTGACATTTGGATATAAAGTATTTCAATACTACAATATATGGTGTAAAAACGTCTGAGTGCTGCCCTCTTCAGGTTGAACGGTGGCTACTGCAGTTGAATTTTCCTATTGGATGTTGGGTCCAAAAAATGACTCGTGACTTAAGCAGGTTCAAGCTCACCACGCCCTTGTTACGATCTCACCACACACTTGGTACGAGCTTAGTTCGTCCCCTCTATCTCTGTTGGGATCTGCCTACTTTTCTTGCATTTTTCAAATATTGCCAGTGGGCGGAGTCAGGCTCTGACCAGGGGTTTAGTTACGCTTTAAACTATTGCCACACTACTGTATTATGGAGTTAAAAGTGCAGAATTAAGTCTAAAAATGACCACACCCACCTATGAACAGGGAAATGAGTAGGCTACATCATGGCACTGATTTCAGCATTAACATGCAAGCAATATCATATGAAGAGTTTGGTTCCAAAACGCAATAAATCCATTTTGACAAATTTTGGTAAAAACATGTTTTCTATACCAAGAAAGTGACAAGATGAAAACAACTATTTTCTGTTACAAACTTTCACACAGCATCTTTAGGTTATAAAAACATAAAAAATTCAAATCCATAAGTTGATTTTCAAAGATTTATTATAAAAACGGATTATTTTTTCCACAAAATGCAATAAATCCATGACAAGTTTTTATTCAAAATGCTATAAATCTATTGAATCAATAGCCTATATAAATGTGCATTCATCTTTGCCATGTTATATTCATTTAGTTGACTAGTTGTACACACTAATTAAAAATATAAACATTAATGTTATTAATCAAAACACTTACTTTGTCATATTAAGAACCCTGTCATTGCGGTTACTTAACGTCTTCGCTTAACGTCTTTCACAGCGATCAGCTGTAAAATGTTTTTGGTCCTGCTCGATTTTCGTTGAGTAAAATTATGTACAGTTTTTCATAAGATCCTCTGGGGTCAATGTGTTAGCATGAGAAGCTTAATGCTGTCGGGAGAACAAGCACCCGTCTCCCGAGTGCCTCTCAGGGAAAATATTAGATGGTGATGGCTTACGTTTCTTTCCCATCACAGAAAACCATCACAGGTTTAGCGATGCAATTAAAGTATTATTTTGTTTTGTTTGTTGATCACGTAGTACAAAGTAGATGAGGAAAACCAGGACTCCGTGTACTCAGCGCGTCCGCCATTGTTTGTTTACATTGCGTGAACGGTGGGCTGTAATATCAGAAATGGAGTTATTGCGTTCTGTAAAAAAGTGGGAGTGGCGTTTGTCGCATTTTGGGAAAAAAGGGAGAAAAGATGACAGAATAACACGGCGGATATTGGATTTTGCGTAAAATTAAGAATTTACTTTTAACTACTGACCTGATATAATACTGATTTTGGCAGTAACTCATTTTTTTCAAAAATGGCGTTTATTGCGTTTTGGAACCAAACTCTTCATATATTTGATAAAAACATGAAGTCAAGGGTCAAGTGACCAACTAAATGAATCAACACATCACTGTGATTGTGACTTCTTCTTAGGAATCTTTTCTTCAATTTTCTGATTGTGTTTGTTAACAGTAACATTTGTGTTTAAATTTGTATTTTTTAAGATATTGTTACAGGAGTCAGTTTAGTTGCCAATCAGACAAAAAACAAGCACAGACCGGAAGTTAACTTCACACGTGCATCCGATGAAACCCTCTATAAGAGCTCAGAATAGATGTGAACTCCTTCAAAACCATTTAAAAATTAGGTCAGATTGAACCATCAAGAAACTGCCTAAAAAATGACATGAGAACATTTTGGCAAATCCTAGACAAACAACGACTACACTGACGATGTTAAGACATAACATCATTTTAATGATTAAATCTTCATTCTCATGTCATCATCGCTACTTGTAACTACAGTATATTACAGTAATGATAAAACCTTACATTAATACGCTTCACATCAGAAGATGCACACGTCACAAATAACTGCTGTTCAAAGCCCATAACTTTATTTACTATTAATAAACAAAATGATCCTCTAACCAGCATTTCTTGTCATCTAATTATGGCCTCTATCTCTTTTTATTGTAATCCATTATTTCCTAACAGCTTTGCCATGAGATTAAACTCATTGAGTAAACAGACTCATTCGCTTTCGTTCCTGTTTACGGTTTTGCTCTCTGTTCATTAGAATATTTGAGATATGAAATTAAATTTACGTGGTTATATTCCTTTGTTGTGTCATAGAGAAATTCTGTTCTAGAAGACTCCCATGCATGCACTGTAATAAATGAGCAATGCTGTGAAATGTAAGCAGTGAGAGAAGGTACTCTGGCGATGGATTGATGACATTGTTTTGTCTTTAGTGACTGCAGAGTAAATTGCTCCTAACTAGCAGCAATATGATAGGATTTGCTTACTGAGCTCACTGGTGTGGACTGATAAACGAGGATCATTTAGCCTTGGGTATGTGACTTTGAGGCTCTGATGTGACCCTCGCTCTGTATCTGAGGGTCTGCTCAAAAATCTCTCATAATTACTTATGCAAAAATGACTGGACTATAAATGTCTTTACCAAACATGTTTGTCCATCTACAAACTGCAGTGTCTTCCATTACTCAGAGGGAGGTGTTGATGTTAATGCTTAAAAATTTCATTAAAAATGAAAACCCACTCAAACCATTCATTAAAAACAGTTTCTTCTAATCAAAGAGCACAAGTGGCAGAATTGAGATGTTCAAACCGATGAAAAGAGAGAAAGAAGTGACCAAATAAACTAGAACTTCAGATTCATTGCAAAGAAGTAATCATATTTCTTTTGCACAAATTTGTTTGAAAAACAAGGAAGACATCGGACCGTTTTGAGGACAGTGAAAACAGCGCTATAAAGGTAAGTAAATTGTGTGAAAAACAAATGTAGGCATATCAGAATTACAGTTATGCTGCTTACATAATGTAGCCTTTTTTAATGTTTGATGACCAGATAGAGAGTTTGATCAGCCTACTTATTTGTATGTCCCACAGCTACATGGAACGTTATTAACCGGTTCGGCAACTTTCTTTTTTGTTCTAACCGGTTTCAGGAACATCAATTTTAGGGTTGAACCGGAAACGTTAAAATACTCTTTCTGTTTGGAACGAACCAATTCTGGTTCAAAGCCCTGGCTCTTGGGGTAATTTTGGTCGGCTGGACACTCCTGGGAAGGTTCATCACTGTTTAATGTTTTCGCCATTTGTGGATAATGGCTCTCATTGTGGTTCATTTGAGTCCCAAAGCTTTAGAAATGGCTTTATAACTGATATATCTCAATTACTTTATCATTTGTTCCAGAATTTCTTTGGATATCAACATGATGTGTAGCTTTTAAGGATCTTTTGGTTTACTTCACTTTGTCAGGAAGGTCCTATTTACGTGATTTCTTAATTGCGAACAAGTGTGGCAGTAATCAGGGCTGGGTGTGGCTAGAGAAACTGAAGTCAGGTGTGATAAACCACAATTAAGTTATGTTTTAAGGAGTGGGTGTGGTTAAGTGGGAAGACACTTTTTCCTCACAGGGACATAAGGGTTTGGATTTCGTTTTCCTTTCATAATAAAAACTATTTAAAAACTGCATGTTGTGCTCAATTGTGTTATACTGTATTTGGTTACTATTTCAATTAAAACATTAAAGTATGACAAACTCAGGAATCTGTGATGTCTGTGATGCTGCGTGTCTGTGATGTTCTGCAGTCGTGAGTCTGTGATGATGCGTGTCTGTGACGTTCTGCAGTCGTGAGTCTGTGATGCTGCGTGTCTGAGATGTTCTGCAGTCGTGAGTATGTGATGCTGCATGTCTGTGATGTTCTGCAGTCGTGAGTCTTTGATGCTGCGTGTCTGAGATGTTCTGCAGTCGTGAGTCTGTGATGCTGCGTGTCTGTGATGTTCTGCAGTCGTGAGTCTGTGATGCTGCGTGTCTGAGATGTTCTGCAGTCGTGAGTCGGTGATGCTGCGTGTCTGTGATGTTCTGCAGTCGTGAGTTTGTGATGCTGCGTGTCTGTGACGTTCTGCAGTCGTGAGTCTGTGAAGCTGTGTGTCTGTGACGTTCTGCAGTCGTGAGTCTGTGATGCTGCGTGTCTGAGATGTTCTGCAGTCGTGAGTATGTGATGCTGCGTGTCTGTGATGTTCTGCAGTCGTGAGTCTGTGATGCTGCGTGTCTGTGATGTTCTGCAGTCGTGAGTCTGTGATGCTGCGTGTCTGAGATGTTCTGCAGTCGTGAGTCTGTGATGCTCCGTGTCTGTGATGTTCTGCAGTCGTGAGTCTGTGATGCTGCGTGTCTGTGATGTTCTGCAGTCGTGAGTCTGTGATGCTGCGTGTCTGTGATGTTCTGCAGTCGTGAGTCTGTGATGCTGCGTGTCTGTGACGTTCTGCAGTCGTGAGTCTGTGATGCTGCGTGTCTGTGACGTTCTGCAGTCGTGAGTCTGTGATGCTGCGTGTCTGTGACGTTCTGCAGTCGTGAGTCTGTGATGCTGCGTGTCTGTGATGTTCTGCAGTCGTGAGTCTGTGATGCTGCGTGTCTGAGATGTTCTGCAGTCGTGAGTCTGTGATGCTGCGTGTCTGAGATGTTCTGCAGTCGTGAGTCAGTGATGCTGCGTGTCTGAGATGTTCTGCAGTCGTGAGTATGTGATGCTGCGTGTCTGTGATGTTCTGCAGTCGTGAGTCTGTGATGCTGCGTGTCTGTGATGTTCTGCAGTCGTGAGTCTGTGATGCTGCGTGTCTGTGATGTTCTGCAGTCGTGGGTCTGTAATGCTGCGTGTCTGTGACGTTCTGCAGTCGTGAGTCTGTGATGCTGTGTGTCTGTGACGTTCTGCAGTCGTGAGTCTGTGATGCTGCGTGTCTGAGACGTTCTGCAGTCGTGAGTATGTGATGCTGCGTGTCTGTGATGTTCTGCAGTCGTGAGTCTTTGATGCTGCGTGTCTGAGATGTTCTGCAGTCGTGAGTCTGTGATGCTGCGTTTCTGTGATGTTCTGCAGTCGTGAGTCTGTGATGCTGCGTGTCTGTGATGTTCTGCAGTCGTGAGTCTGTGATGCTGCGTGTCTGAGATGTTCTGCAGTCGTGAGTCGGTGATGCTGCGTGTCTGTGATGTTCTGCAGTCGTGAGTTTGTGATGCTGCGTGTCTGTGACGTTCTGCAGTCGTGAGTCTGTGATGCTGCGTGTCTGTGATGTTCTGCAGTCGTGAGTCTGTGATGCTGCGTGTCTGTGACGTTCTGCAGTCGTGAGTCTGTGATGCTGCGTGTCTGTGATGTTCTGCAGTCGTGAGTCTGTGATGCTGCGTGTCTGAGATGTTCTGCAGTCGTGAGTCGGTGATGCTGCGTGTCTGTGATGTTCTGCAGTCGTGAGTCGGTGATGCTGCGTGTCTGTGACGTTCTGCAGTCGTGAGTCTGTGATGCTGCGTGTCTGTGACGTTCTGCAGTCGTGAGTCTGTGATGCTGCGTGTCTTTGATGTTCTGCAGTCGTGAGTCTGTGATGCTGCGTGTCTGTGATGTTCTGCAGTCGTGAGTCTGTGATGCTGCGTGTCTGAGATGTTCTGCAGTCGTGAGTCTGTGATGCTGCGTGTCTGTGACGTTCTGCAGTCGTGAGTCTGTGATGCTGCGTGTCTGTGACGTTCTGCAGTCGTGAGTCTGTGATGCTGCGTGTCTGTGACGTTCTGCAGTCATGAGTCTGTGATGCTGCGTGTCTGTGACGTTCTGCAGTCGTGAGTCTGTGATGCTGCGTGTCTGTGACGTTCTGCAGTCGTGAGTCTGTGATGCTGCGTGTCTGTGACGTTCTGCAGTCGTGAGTCTGTGATGCTGCGTGTCTGTGACGTTCTGCAGTCGTGAGTCTGTGATGCTGCGTGTCTGTGATGTTCTGCAGTCGTGAGTCTGTGATGCTGCGTGTCTGAGATGTTCTGCAGTCGTGAGTCTGTGATGCTCCGTGTCTGTGATGTTCTACAGTCGTGAGTCTGTCATGCTATGTGTCTGTGACGTTCTGCAGTCGTGAGTCTGTCATGCTATGTGTCTGTGACGTTCTGCAGTCGTGAGTCTGTGATGCTCCGTGTCTGTGACGTTCTGCAGTCGTGAGTCTGTGATGCTGCGTGTCTGAGATGTTCTGCAGTCGTGAGTCTGTGATGCTCCGTGTCTGTGATGTTCTGCAGTCGTGAGTCTTTGATGCTGCGTGTCTGTGATGTTCTGCAGTCGTGAGTCTGTCATGCTATGTGTCTGTGACGTTCTGCAGTCGTGAGTCTGTCATGCTATGTGTCTGTGACGTTCTGCAGTCGTGAGTCTGTGATGCTCCGTGTCTGTGACGTTCTGCAGTCGTGAGTCTGTGATGCTGCGTGTCTGAGATGTTCTGCAGTCGTGAGTCTGTGATGCTCCGTGTCTGTGACGTTCTGCAGTCGTGAGTCTTTGATGCTGCGTGTCTGTGACGTTTTGCAGTCGTGAGTCTGTGATGCTCCGTGTCTGTGACGTTCTGCGGTCGTAAGTCTGTGATGCTGCGTGTCTGTGATGTTCTGCAGTCGTGAGTCTGTGATGCTGCGTGTCTGTGACGTTCTGCAGTCGTGAGTCTGTGATGCTCCGTGTCTGTGACGTTCTGCAGTCGTGAGTCTGTGATGCTGCGTCTCTGTGACGTTCGGCAGTCCTGAGTCTGTGATGCTTCGTGTCTGTGACATTCGGCAGTCCTGAGTCTGTGATGCTCCGTGTCTGTGATGTTCTGCAGTCGTGAGTCTGTGATGCTCCGTGTCTGTGACGTTCTGTAGTCGTGAGTCTGTGATGCTGCATGTCTGTGAAGTTTGGCAGTCGTGAGTCGGTGATGCTGCGTGTCTGTGATGTTCTGCAGTCGTGAGTCTGTGATGCTCGATGTCTGTGATGTTCTGCAGTCGTGAGTCTGTGATGCTGCGTGTCTGTGATGTTCTGCAGTCGTGAGTCTGTGATGCTGCGTGTCTGTGACGTTCTGCAGACGTGAGTCTGTAATGCTGCGTGTCTGTGATGTTCTGCAGTCGTGAGTCTGTAATGCTGTGTGTCTGTGACGTTCGCCAGTCGTGAGTCTGTGATGCTCCGTGTCTGTGAAGTTCTGCAGTCGTGAGTCTGTGATGCTGCGTGTCTGTGACGTTCTGCAGTCGTGAGTCTGTGATGCTGCGTGTCTGTGACGTTCTGCAGTCGTGAGTCTGTGATGCTGCGTGTCTGTGACGTTCTGCAGTCGGGAGTCTGTGATGCTGCGTGTCTGTGATGTTCTGCAGTCGTGAGTCTGTGATGCTGCGTGTCTGAGATGTTCTGCAGTCGTGAGTCTGTGATGCTCCGTGTCTGTGATGTTCTGCAGTCGTGAGTCTGTGATGCTGCGTGTCTGAGATGTTCTGCAGTCGTGAGTCTTTGATGCTGCGTGTCTGTGATGTTCTGCAGTCGTGAGTCTGTGATGCTGTGTGTCTGTGACGTTTAGCAGTCGTGAGTCTGTGATGCTGCGTGTCTGTGATGTTCTGCAGTCGTGAGTCTGTGATGCTGCGTGTCTGTGACGTTTGGCAGTCGTGAGTCTGTGATGCTGCGTGTCTGTGATGTTCTGCAGTCGTGAGTCTGTGATGCTGCGTGTCTGTGACGTTCTGCAGTCGTGAGTCTGTGATGCTGCGTGTCTGAGATGTTCTGCAGTCGTGAGTCTTTGATGCTGCGTGTCTGTGATGTTCTGCAGTCGTGAGTCTGTCATGCTATGTGTCTGTGACGTTCTGCAGTCGTGAGTCTGTCATGCTATGTGTCTGTGACGTTCTGCAGTCGTGAGTCTGTGATGCTCCGTGTCTGTGACGTTCTGCAGTCGTGAGTCTGTGATGCTGCGTGTCTGAGATGTTCTGCAGTCGTGAGTCTGTGATGCTCCGTGTCTGTGACGTTCTGCAGTCGTGAGTCTTTGATGCTGCGTGTCTGTGACGTTTTGCAGTCGTGAGTCTGTGATGCTCTGTGTCTGTGACGTTCTGCGGTCGTAAGTCTGTGATGCTGCGTGTCTGTGATGTTCTGCAGTCGTGAGTCTGTGATGCTGCGTGTCTGTGACGTTCTGCAGTCGTGAGTCTGTGATGCTCCGTGTCTGTGACGTTCTGCAGTCGTGAGTCTGTGATGCTGCGTCTCTGTGACGTTCGGCAGTCCTGAGTCTGTGATGCTTCGTGTCTGTGACATTCGGCAGTCCTGAGTCTGTGATGCTCCGTGTCTGTGACGTTCTGCAGTCGTGAGTCTGTGATGCTCCGTGTCTGTGACGTTCTGCAGTCGTGAGTCTGTGATGCTGCATGTCTGTGAAGTTTGGCAGTCGTGAGTCGGTGATGCTGCGTGTCTGTGATGTTCTGCAGTCGTGAGTCTGTGATGCTCGATGTCTGTGATGTTCTGCAGTCGTGAGTCTGTGATGCTGCGTGTCTGTGATGTTCTGCAGTCGTGAGTCTGTGATGCTGCGTGTCTGTGACGTTCTGCAGACGTGAGTCTGTAATGCTGCGTGTCTGTGATGTTCTGCAGTCGTGAGTCTGTGATGCTGTGTGTCTGTGACGTTCGCCAGTCGTGAGTCTGTGATGCTCCGTGTCTGTGAAGTTCTGCAGTCGTGAGTCTGTAATGCTGCGTGTCTGTGACGTTCGCCAGTCGTGAGTCTGTGATGCTCCGTGTCTGTGACGTTCTGCAGTCGTGAGTCTGTGATGCTGCGTGTCTGTGACGTTCTGCAGTTGTGAGTCTGTGATGCTCCGTGTCTGTGACGTTCTGCAGTCGTGAGTCTGTGATGCTGCTTGTCTGTGACGTTCTGCAGTCGTGAGTCTGTGATGCTGCGTGTCTGTGACCTTTGGCAGTCGTGAGTCTGTGATGCTGCATGTCTGTGACGTTCTGCAGTTGTGAGTCTGTGATGCTCCGTGTCTGTGACGTTCTGCAGTCGTGAATCTGTGATGCTGCGTGTCTGTGACGTTCTGCAGTCGTGAGTCTGTGATGCTGCGTGTCTGTGATGTTCTGCAGTCGTGAGTCTGTGATGCTCCATGTCTGTGATGTTCTGCAGTTGTGAGTCTGTGATGCTGCGTGTCTGTGACGTTCTGCAGTCGTGAGTCTGTGATGCTGCGTGTCTGTGATGTTCTGCAGTCGTGAGTCTGTGATGCTGCGTGTCTGTGAAGTTCTGCAGTCGTGAGTCTGTGATGCTGCGTGTCTGTGACGTTCTGCAGTCGTGAGTCTGTGATGCTGCGTGTCTGTGACGTTCTGCAGTCGTGAGTCTGTGATGCTGCGTGTCTTTGATGTTCTGCAGTCGTGAGTCTGTAATGCTGCGTGTCTGTGATGTTCTGCAGTCGTGAGTCTGTGATGCTCCGTGTCTGTGATGTTCTGCAGTCGTGAGTCGGTGATGCTGCGTGTCTGTGATGTTCTGCAGTCGTGAGTCTGTGATGCTGCGTCTCTGTGACGTTCGGCAGTCCTGAGTCTGTGATGCTTCGTGTCTGTGACATTCGGCAGTCCTGAGTCTGTGATGCTCCGTGTCTGTGACGTTCTGCAGTCGTGAGTCTGTGATGCTGCGTGTCTGTGACATTTGGCAGTCGTGAGTCTGTGATGCTGCATGTCTGTGAAGTTTGGCAGTCGTGAGTCTGTGATGCTGCGTGTCTGTGATGTTCTGCAGTCATGAGTCTGTGATGCTGCGTGTCTGTGATGTTCTGCTGTCGTGAGTCTGTGATGCTGCGTGTCTGTGACGTTTGGCAGTCATGAGTCTCTGATGCTGCGTGTCTGTGAAGTTTGGCAGTCGTGAGTCTGTGATGCTCCGTGTCTGTGACATTTGGCTTTCGTGAGTCTGTGATGCTGCGTGTCTGTGACGTCCTGCAGTCATGAGTCTGTGATGCTGTGTGTCTGTGACGTTTGGCAGTTGTGAGTCTGTGATGCTGCGTGTCTGTGATGTTTGACAGTCTTGAGTCTGTGATGCTGCATGTCTGTGACGTCCTGCAGTTGTGAGTCTGTGATGTTGAGTGTCTGTGACGTTTGGCAGTCGTGAGTCTGTGATGCTGCATGTCTGTGACGTCCTGCAGTTGTGAGTCTGTGATGCTGCGTGTCTGTGACGTTTGGCAGTCATGAGTCTGTGATGCTGCGTGTCTGTGACGTTCTGCAGTTGTGAGTCTGTGATGCTGCGTGTCTGTGAAGTTTGGCAGTCGTGAGTCTGTGATGCTGCGTGTCTGTGGTGTTCTGCAGTTGTGAGTCTGTGATGCTGCGTGTCTGTGATGTTCTGCAGTTGTGAGTCTGTGATGCTGCGTGTCTGTGACGTCCTGCAGTTGTGAGTCTGTGATGCTGTGTGTCTGTGACGTTCTGCAGTCGTGAGTCTGTGATGCTGCTTGTCTGTGACGTCCTGCAGTTGTGAGTCTGTGATGCTGTGTGTCTGTGGTGTTCTGCAGTTGTGAGTCTGTGATGCTGCGTGTCTGTGATGTTTGACAGTCTTGAGTCTGTGATGCTGCTTGTCTGTGACGTCCTGCAGTTGTGAGTCTGTGATGCTGCGTGTCTGTGACGTCCTGCAGTTGTGAGTCTGTGATGCTGCGTGTCTGTGACGTTCAGCAGTCGTCTGTGAGTGTCTCTGTGTCTGTTAGTAAGAGAGAAATACATAGACATGAGGAAGGTGGAGTTGATAAAAGCATTGCACAGAGACAGAAACTGAATGATAATTTCAGTAGTAAAGTGAAATGAAAGGAGCGTGAAGGTGTATAAACTCATTTTCCTATAGTTAACAGCTCACTATTCAATTCTACATAAGGGCAATTCCAACCAGCTTCTCTTTGCCTTTTAAGGGCACCCTTGAAAAGATGAAATAGACACACTATTAGACATTATTTGTCCTTCTCTCTCCAAAAGTGATTAAAGTATAGACATATTTCCCTTCCGATTGGAATTTACCCGTGATCTAATCAGGGCTCGAAATTGCGACCATTTTGGTCGCATATGCGACCGAAATTTAATCTGTGCGACCTTAAAATATATTTGGGAGCATTTGTGCGACTGCCCATTTTGTTGTGATGCGAGTTGATTGTGATCCTGCGTGCTGGCGCTGTCCCAGGTTCAGTGTTCTCTCCAACGATACATAACCAATCAAATTTCACCATTAAGTTCTTGCGTTTAATGAAGACCGCAGATTGGCTAATATGAGCGTCAGTCATTCCTTGTTGAAGCGCGGAAATGTGAAAAGACATACGCGTCGCGAGCATGACGAGAGCGAGCCGATTACAGCCAAGGTTATTACTGTATTTTTTGACGACGATCCGGATTCAAATGTAACTCCACCACCGAAAAATACGAGTTGACGTTAAACCTTTCAGAGAGAGTGGCTTAAAGATTTCGAGTGTCTCCGCTATAAAAATGTAACTTACTGTGTTTACTGTAAATCCTGTAAAACGGCGTTAATGGCGGAATCAAAACATTTTAAGCGCCAGACGTACCTTGCTTAAACATGGCGAAAGTGCCAAAAACACAAGACGTGTCATGACAAATGTGTTTATTATTGATGGAGACACCGACCTGTCTGTCAAAGTGTGTTTGATGGTGTATGTGCGCATGCGCTGGTGAATGGACATTCAACAAACATCCTTGTGGTCCATGTTGCTGTGGAATACGACAATGCTGATGGTATGTTTTTGTTGTATTTTTTAAAACATTGCCTATCTAGTATTAAAAGCATCCTGGTAATGCAGTTATCAATACCAATATATATTAGCCTTCTATATTAGGGTCACTTTTGTAATGTCACAATTAATCAGTGTTTTACGTGTTTGCAAGATTTTTTATTGTAATCTTAATCATGTTACCTGTAATTGTTATATTATTATTGCTGCTATACTATTTCAACAGCATTTGGGTATTAATTTAGGAATTTATGCAGCAAAAAATAAAATAAAATAGAAGACCAACTTTTAAATGCTGGCCATAGGATGTGTAAAGCCCGGTGGTGGTGTTTTATTTTTAATAAAATAAATCTATTAACATTTACATTGTAGTTGTGGTGCTTTTTAATTTTTGGATGGATGCGCCTAAATTTTTGCTGGTGCTCCTAACTCTTTAAAGTTGGGAGCACCAGTGCTACCAAATAAAAAAGTTAATTTTGAGCCCTGTCTAATGTTAGCGGTAGATGTACAGTAGAAAGCAGACATAAGGGTACAGGTAACAGAGCACATATAAAGGTCAACAGTACAGTACATTTGACATATTATTTGAGTTTTAAATTAAATTAGGAGAAAAATAAAAACCTTATTTGCTTTGCACAGTCCTTAATCCAAGTTTTTTAATAATATTGCCAAACAATATGAATGATCACAGAGTAGAAGAGAGAAACTCTGTGCATTCTGAACATCATTGAGACATGTGACACACCATCATCAGAAACATTGCACAAGCCAATCAAGAGGGAGAACAGAAGAGCGTTACCTGTGGACGAGAGGTCAGAGGTTACGGGCCAGTCTTCATGGCACAGGACGTGATGAAGGAGAAACCAACACAATAAGATGGGGGGTGTTGTTTCCACAGGAAATGAAGGGGCGTAGGGTTTGGAGGGGATTAGGGTACATAAGACAGAGGGTGGAGGGGAGAGACAAGAAGATTTGACTTCCTCACTAAAATAAGGATGCAAAAAAATGACCCGTACCTTGGCTGTTTAACGTCAGGTGCGCCAGACCTTGAAGGAAAGAACAAAAATAAAAGCAAGAAATGAAAACCGAAGTTCAGAAACGGTAGAAGCAGAACAGAAGCTTTTGTCACAAGGTTGGACTGCAGTTTGTGACAGACATCCAGCACACGTCTGGATGTCAAAGGTCAACTCAAAATAAACCAAACGAAAGAAAAGAGAAAAATCAAAAGTAAAACACACTTCTTGAGAGGGGAGTGGGCTTAGAAAAAAGCATTTTGTTCAGTGCAACTCCCGGAGGTTATTGCTTGCTTAAATGCTTTTTTCCTTTGGTCTTATGAAAGACACACACAACTGTTTGGCAGAATTTAATAGCCTCTATTAGAGACCGTCGGCCTGCTCTTATCTACAGCAGTCAACACAGCAAAGCCATAAGCAACATCAATAAAATCCCTTCAGCAAACCTCAAACATATTCAAATGAGTGACAGCTGTCAACTTTCCAATCAAACGCCATACAAATGATTACTGTATTAATGACGTTACAAGAAAAAACGCCTAGTGTGTAATTCATGAAAGCCATAAAATAATTGAAGCAAAATCTCATGGATCACCGTTTCCCTAACAAACCAAACTTCAAAACCACACGTGACATCTAAAGCGTCTGACAGTCGACGGGCGTTTCTCTTCAGATCACTATCAAAGGTGCAATGAAGGACCTTCACCGTCTCGACAGGCACAACAGCACATCACTGATCTTCAAAAGATTTTTATTCAGGATCAAAATTTGACATTTATGCTGCAAAAACAATACGCTGCAACAGAAACCCAGCAAACATTGAAATAATATCAATTAGAAAAGTGTGGCAATTGCCATTGGCATACATTGGTAAAACAAAGCGTTGTTTAAAAACGCGTATTGCTGAACATCGAAGCAATATATGGCTAAATGATCAAAAAGCCCTATTGCTGTACATTTCAATGCTTTGAAACATAATTTGTCGACTCTTCGTTATTTTGGGATTGAACATGTCAGAGTACCCAGAAGGGGTGGCGATATTGATAGAATTCTGTTACAGAGGGAGGCGTTTTATATCCATACACTTAATACCCTATTTCCTAAGGGTTTAAATTTGGATTTTGCTTTGAAACCTTTTTTGTGATTTTGTTGATATGTATAATATTTTTTTTAAAAAAATTATTTTTGTTGCTTTCCTTGGTGGTGATTTGAGGTTTATTCACTTAGAGCCAATTAGTAGTATCAGGTGTGCCTGATTGTATGATATCAGGTGTGTTTAATTCTTAAGAGTTGTTAAATCATGATGTTTTGATGTTTTAAAAAAATGTGTGTTTGACTTGACAAAGACCTTTTTGGTCGAAACGTTGTCTTTTAAATAATAAATATTGAGAGCCATAGTAGCAGTGTGCTGTTCTTTGTTTTTTCTTAATTGCCATTTCTTCCAATAATACGTTTCTAACTATTTTGCTTCGTGACCTACACCTAATTATATTTATTTAATACATGACAGCAAATTTTGCTCTCTGCCAGCTATATGGATGTAACGATCAATTGCAGTACGATACTTCACAATACAAAAAAATGCCATGATGTTGCAGCGTAGCATGATGGGGATATTTATACAATGACGTTCTTTTAATTTTATTCGTTGACCGGTCAACGCGTGATCTACTCTGTGCCAGCGTCACCTTTGCTTCACCGCAGTCACATACAGACATCGCTTGAATCACCTGCAGCTTGAACTGAAGGTCAGCAACATGACTTCGGTAGTAACAGAAATTGCCCCGTCTTCTTTTAAGTCCAACGTCTGGCAGCATTTTGTTTTCACATCGTTCGACGGGAATCTTAAGATGCGTTCCATTCGACAGGGTCCCTACGGAGTGTTTCCTACTCTCTGAGCACGATATATCAGTTGAAGTGAACTATACTGACAATAACCGCTCATTTGGAATAACTTGCAAACGTCATCAAAGGAAGTCAACGACGGGGTCGCGCAGATTGATATAACATAAATATATATATAAATATATATAAATATATATATAAATATATATATAAATATATATAAATATATATATAAATATATATAAAAATATATATATATATATATATATATATATATATATATATATATATATATATATATATATATATATATATATATATAAATATAAATATAAATATAATATATATATATATATATAAATATAATATATATATATATAAATATAATATATATATAAATATAATATATATAAATATACAGGACTACATTCATTTAATTTTAATTTACTATCACATTTAAAATATGTACACTATACAATAAAAAACATTGAGTACTATGACATGAAAAACGTACAGTTTAATTGACTATTGCTGCTATTACTTGACTATTAACAGAATTGAAGCCCTGCTTACAAACATGAAAATAAACTTTAATTCGGTTAACTATGTGTATATATATGTGTGTTTCATCAATGATCATATAATTGCATAGCGGTCTGACTGTTCTGACTGATGATCACTAGGTGCTCGCAATGACAGTTGGGTAATTATCGCTCTCCACTTCCTGTGAAGTGATGTATCGATGTTCCCTGATTCCCTATGCCATGCGCAGTGCCCTTCGAACTGAACATGTTCGCTCCCTTCGGATTGGAATCTCACTTAAGATGGCGGAACACTCTGTGAAGTCCACTTCGCAGTCCACTTACGGTCGAATGGAACGCACCTTTAATCAATCGCACAGATGCGTGCATGTACAAAAACATGTCCGGACGCGTGCTTCTGTCCGTTCAGCCGTGCGCAGCCGCATACAAAAATCCAGGTGACGCCACGCCATTGAGATATCTTATGAAAACATAGTAAAACTAAAGTAAGTTTATAAATAATAATGATAATCTTATTTTGAAATCTATTTTGTAGATGGACATCAGAAATGTTTGGTACAAAGCAGAGAAAAGGAAGCAGAAATGAGAGATGATGAGTTTAACGTATTAATCCTCAGCCAGTCAGGTCTTAAACATTAGAGGAAAAATCTCAAGTAAACCTCTGTCAAGTCTATAGAATTGCATTGTTGCTTAAAAAATCAACACATGTATGTATGTAAAATACAAATGTCAAGAAAATAGAATAGAATGGAATATAGAATAGAATTCAAAAGTCAGAAAATCTTTTTTGAAAGGGAAAAACGCACCTTAACAAAGTTTCCTACTTTTAGCAGAAGGCTGCCAATGAAAAACGTGAGATGAAGAGATGTGCATGCATTAAGAAATGAAGAGCCTAAGAGCAGGTTTACGAATGAATGAATGAATGTTTTAAATGAGATCAATTCAAAATGTTTTAAATTGAA
Organism: Misgurnus anguillicaudatus; assembly: GCF_027580225.2. Lineage (NCBI taxonomy): Eukaryota > Metazoa > Chordata > Actinopteri > Cypriniformes > Cobitidae > Misgurnus > Misgurnus anguillicaudatus. Next base: position 64,968,482 of record NC_073357.2, read on the forward strand.
ATCATTTGGTGATGATGTTACTTCACCTGTTCTCCAGTCTTTCCTTCAGAGATAATGAGATTCAGATGTCTGTACTTCCTCCACAGTGACCTTCTCTGACCTCTCATCTCTGTTTTCTCTTCTCATTTAGTTTGCATATATCTATAATGGATGTTTGTGCTACTTGTTTCCTCTTTTCTAAATGTTCTGAGATAAGTCCTTATATTTAACATGGCCTGCTCACATTGATACATGTAGAAATACAGAAAGCATGTACTGACTATTGAGCTCTGTTAAAACTGTGTTTTCCTCTTAAATGGTTTGATCAGCTGACAAGTGCCTAAACCCATTTCCGTGTAGTATTCATTTTGCAGACTCTGCAGTTATCCGATGTGATTTACAAGCCCTTTCAGCAAACCAGCCAGTGCTGTTTAAACAGTAATACAATCTAGCAGACAATTCATCAGTAATTACAGTATGAGATCGCATTCAGGCACTAAGACGAACAAAACCCGAAGACACTCGCTGACAAATAAACAACAGATAATGTCTGTGAAGGGCCTGTGTAAGCTCTGTGAAACACCACAACAAACACCTTTGTATCAGTGTGTGTTGCTGGCTGCATCCTAATTCAAAAGCTGGATCCTTTGAAGGTCGCACCCTCTGAAGTTTGAAACAGTCTAGCCTACCCAGAGCTGCGTCAACAGCAGAAACATTTCAGACTTTAAAAAAATAAAACATCATTTATAATAGTCAAACGGTGACAAGGTCCTTCAATCTGCATAATAAACGCTTTTATTTAAACTGGCCCATATTATGCAAAATCCACTTTTGGCATAAAACACAACAACCCTAACAATGAAAAAAAACACCTATTCCTTCTGTTTTAATTCCTGTTAATCCAGAGCTATCTTATAAGACATGACATCTTTTGCTAATGTGATGTCACACTAATAAAGCCCCGCCCACAGCCATGGACTGACTGGTTCATTTTACCCAAAAGCTTTTCTGAATGTGTCTGTTAGCACGTTTAAGCACGTATGACCATTTTGTAGGAACAGCAGATAACATGCATTTCAGACCCCTCTATACTGCTACATTTAGACTAGATTCTGGTGGGTTAACACAAACAGGCGTCCAGTTCGATCGGATTACAGGCTGCTCGGACATCTTTTATGGCTGAAGAAGAGGATATTTTGATTGGCATTTCTACTTATCATGCATTAAAACCCCCTTCAACCTCATCCGAAACCAGGATGATCATAAATATCTTAAGCAAACAGCATGACTTTGCAGAGTTTCAGCTTACCAAAGAACAATCTTTACATTCTTCCACCAACAAAATTAACTTAAAACCATCACGTATTGACTAGCATTCTGAATTAAACCTCTGTGTTATGAAACTGTTCAAATAATCACAGTTATTAACATATGAATGAATGCATGTATTATATAGTAACATTTTGCTGTCATGTTTATACTTTTTACATTCAGGACAATGCCAACAGTATTTTGGAAATAGGTTTGGAAAGTGGAAAGTGCATAGATGAAATTCTAAAGACAAAAGTTAAACTATGTACTTTTTGCTATACAAATGAGTTCCTCACAGTGAAGAAAAGTGGGTCCCATTCTGTGGACTTCCTCTGACATCAACAGCCAATCACGGTTCTGCATCAGGAAAACGCCAAAATGCAAACTCCTCCTTATCTAAAGAATCTATCTTTTTCTATTCTTTAGTATTTTAGTATTATTTAGTAGTGTTTTTATTTATTCTTGTTTATCTTTTTTTAATAAATTCCAGTCTATTACCACTGTGTCTTCCTTGGGTTGATAATACAGTTACAGTAAAGGTTCTGAAAGCTGATCAGAATCTCACAAAATCCTTCAGATAAATTAGATGACAAACTCCCTCTAATTTACATATTTTCTTAATTGGTTTATTGATCTATTTAGATTCTTATTGTTAAATTGAAATTCTTTAGCTGGTGCCCTGAAGTAGAGGAGGGAGGGGTCATCTGACACACACACACACGACATTAGAGGTTTCACCTGAAGTGTGTGTGTATGGCATACTACCCAATTTTTGCCTGTTTGAAAATTACAAGCTGTTTTAGCCATTTAAAATGGTTTGTATATGAAGAGTTTGGTTCCAAAACGCAATAAATCCATTTTGACAAATTTTGGTAAAAACGTGTTTTCTATACCAAGAAAGTGACAAGATGAAAACCACTATTTTCTGTTACAAACTTTCCCATAGCATCTTTAGGTTATAAAAACATAAAAAATTCAAAACCATAACTTGATTTTCAAAGATTTATTATAAAAACGAATTCTTTTTTCCACAAAATGCAATAAATCCATGACAGTTTTTTTATTTCAAAATGCTATAAATCTATTAAATCAATGTATAAATGTGACCATTCACGGAAAGTAGGGACACAAGTCGGATCTGGGGCATTTTGAGTTATTCATAGATTCTGAAAGTGCAGATTCTAAGCTTTCCAACGATGTGTAACACATGGAAATCTGATAAGATTTGGAGAAGTTGTGGCCATTTGAATGTAACACATTCAAGAAAGAGAATGCTGAGAAATTTGAGAAAGAAAAAAGTTAACACTTTCCCTTTTCCCTGGCTGGAGAGACAATAGGGCCCATTAACATCTCATTTAGCTAAGCCATACCCCCTGTAAAGCCGTTTTGAGATACAGCTGTTCTAGCAGCATATGTAGTATTTTATTACAGAAGTCCGAATGACAAAATGCAAAAATAAACAGGACTTTTAACGTTACCTTTGCGGGGATCACAAGTCGAATCCAGTGTGTTTCAGATGTGTGAATCATCCAATGATTTTTGTCCACAAATGCGTATGATCCGTGAAATATAGATATATAGTCTATTTCGCATGAACTTCTGGTAATACAATATAATATACAATCTGAGGACTATTTACATCGTAACATGTAAGGGTATATCAGATTACACTCCGGTATTAAACACATGAACCCGCCTTCAAAGTTTGTATTTAAAATAATAGATAATCCAAAAACAGCACCGTCGAAAACGTTAAGTCCTTAAGAGATGTTACCAATCGCTCGCTCATTCCTCCATCAGCCAATGACTTCATGGAAAATATTGATAGACAAAACATGTAGCCAATTATATAAAGAATACAACGATCTCTGTGTAACTTCTGTGTGTTTGGACAAATTACAGTCAGCCGCATCACTGACTTTATGGGGCGCTGCAGTCGGATGACGTCAGAGTACCGCGAGAGCAAGTCGAAATTAAACTACTCCGTAAGATTTCTTAAAGAGCTCTCGCGGTACTTTGACGTCATCCGACTGCGGCGCCCCATAAAGTCAGTGACGCGGCCGACGTATATGCGGTTGACTGTTATTTTTTCCGCCCCAGCTTCTTTTATATTTCTTTTGTTTTGTGCGCCCGAGCTTCATTTACAGTCTGGGGAGACGTACGCTATACGTCTGAAAAAATAAATAAAACTAAGCAAACATGTCTGAGGAACAGGGCAGCCACGTCACTACAGTCACGTGACTTCACGCTCTAGCCGGAAGAGAAGACAATGCTGAATAAAGTCGTAATTCTTGCTATTTTTGGACCAAACTGTATTTTCGATGCATCAACACAATTTTACTGACCCACTGATGTCACATGGACTACTTTGATAATGTTTTTATTACCTTTCTGGACATGGACACCATACATAGATTTTCAATGGAGGAGACAGAAAGCTCTCGGACTAAATCTAATGTTAAAACATCTTAAACTGTGTTCCGAAGATGAACGGAGGTCTTCTGAGTTTAGAACGACATAATGGTAAGTCATTAATGACATTATTTTCAGTTTTGGGCGAACTATCCTTATTTAGGCTGTTCCCTTTGGGGCGGAGGCGAAAACACAAGTTTATACAGTATGTAAATATACACACAGACAATGATGCCACCCGCTGCACGCTAGAATCTCCGGAAAACAAGCCTATTTTAACCGCAAAATGTATGCTTTTAAATATACATAAACTGCTATCTCAAACATGGAGAGGCTTCTTCGTGATCTCAACTAACAGATTCTGCAATAAAACGAAAATCACAAATTTTGAAAAAAAAACCTTTGTTTCTCATTTTCTCGAAATTTGTGCTGCCGACTTGTGTCCCTGGTTTCCGTGATGGGTCACAAATGTGCATTCATCTTTACCATTTTATATTTATTTAGTTGACTAGTGGTATACAATGATTAAAAAATAAACATTAATGGCATTAACCAAAACACTTACTTTGTTATATTAAGAACACTGTCATTGCTGCGGTTATACTTGACGTCGTCTCTTTACATTTTCACAGCGATCAGCTGTAAAATGTTTTGGTCCTGCTCGATTTTCGTTGACTTTGAGTAAAATAATGTAAAGTTTTCATAAGATCCTCTGGGGTCAATGTGTTAGCATGAGAAACTTGATGCTGTCAGGAGATAAGCACCAGTCTCCCGAGTGCTTCGTGTAAATTATTAGATGTTGATGGCTTACGTTTCTTTCCCGTCACAGAAAACCATCACAGGTTTATCAATGCCATTAAAGTATTATTTTGTTTTGTTTGTTGATCGCGAAATACAAAGTAGATGAGGAAAACTAGGACTCCGTGGACTCAGCGCGTCCGCCATTGTTTGTTTACATTGCGTGACTGGTGAGCTGTAATTTCAGGAATGGATTTATTGCGTTCTGTAAAAAAGGAGGAGTGGCGTTTATCGCATTTTGGGAAAAAAGGGAGAAAAGATATTGGATTTTGCGTAAAATTAAGAATTTACTTTTAACTACTGACCTGATATAATACTGATTTTGGCAGTAACTCATTTTTTTTCAAAAATGGTGTTTATCGAGTTTTGGAACCAAACTCTACATATATTATAACTAAAAAACTTGTTGTGAATAAGAAACACGGCAGTACTTTGCCTCATGATAGGGATGGGAAGATTCCCCAATTCGCATAAAAAGTTAACGATGCGATTAAAAACTGTGGTACAGATACAAATAAGAATTTCTAACATATTGCATTGGTGATTATGAGTAGATGCGCTGTACTTTTATTATTTAGAAAGTGACCAATATTTTAGGATTGCTGACTTATCACCTGCTGGCGTTTCACAGCACTACCGAAACAGAGGTGTGACATGAAAGTCACATAGAGCATAACATGGAGCTGTCCTCCAACAACTAATAACAAATCCATATGCGTGTTATTTTTTACACATTGTTTTGTGCTATTCTATTTAACACATTATGTGTTGTTTTAAAACTAAAATAAAAGTATATGTGTCATTGTGTGTTGATTTTGTGTTAAAATAAATAATGTGTTTAAACCAATCAAATGTGTTGATCCAATAATAACACAGAGATGTGTCTAGTTAGAGACAACACATTAATTTTGTTGTGCTTAAATAGACAAAAAATGTGTTGTTTTAACACAACCATTTTAAAAGTGTACCATATTAAATTGCATGGCATCTTATTTTTTATTGCATCGGACCGCAGTGCATCCATAGGGGTGAATCGCATCGCATCAGTAGCTGCTTCATATGTATTGTATCGTAGGCTATGTAGTTATGGTGATGCACATCCCTACCTCATGAGCATTCGTTAGCATTCACTGACGTATTTTCCATTGTGAGAGTTCGACGCGGGAGTCACATTTAGCCACCTGGCAAAGATCTCTGGCAAACTAAAGGAAAAGAGGCGGCGTTAAGACAATTCGAGGAAGCTGCCGTTCCATTTGCCATATGGGATCATCCGCAGCCAACACACGCTTTCACACGTCTCACTACATCTCAGCAGGTCTCAGTCTGAAGCCAAATTTTAGGCCTACGTCGCAGCCGTGAGCTTCCTTCACTAATATTGACATTCTTATAGTCCCTGTGCTTTAATCTCTTCTTTATGAATAATTAAACATTCACACAGGTGGCTTCACTACACAATGCATCTGATTGGCTGAGGCTGATTGAGTGACAGATGGTAAAAAGGCTCATCATTTTGTCATTAAGAAGGACGTGCTTGGAGACCCTCTTTCCGCTCAATATCTGCTCCAGTCGTACAGCTGGATCATCCGCATGTCATCTGCTTAAAAACAACAACAAAACTAAAACTACTCACCGTTTCTCACTTATATCTCATCTTTATATTGCTCCTCACAGTCAATCGCTTTTATTATTTTCTTTCAGCTGTAGGTCGTTTTCTTAAAAGCCTCATCTAAAGGTTGTCATGTTATTCAAACTCACTATTAAACAATGAAAAAAATCAAGTTTCTTCAGACACAATTAAAAGTCTTTGACAATATGCTTTACAGAACATCTCATAGACATTAACTGTAAACTGTCATTTAAAGTGTAAATGTGCTTGTAAAAATGAGATGGATATTATTTTTGTGTGGAGTGAATTTTAGAAACTACAGAGACTAAACAAACACTTGATAAACACAACGCTTACTCACACTAACACTAACAATAACTTGAATCAATGTGTGAGACATTAACTGACCTATAAATACATGAAGAGGAAACTTTTAACACCAGAACAAATCTGCCACGCTGAACTGGAGGCATTTTTATAATTGAAAGAGGTTTCAGGGGAAGTTATGCTAGCGTCTATCGTGGATGATGGATGCACTCGCCAGTCTGCTTTAATAATTAAACTGGGTCGTGCCTGCTATCAGAAGCTGGAGAACTGTGAGTTTAACTGCTGTTGTGTGTGTGTGTGTGTGTGTGTGTGTGTGTGTGTGTGTGTGTGTGTGTGTGTGTGTGTGTGTGTGTGTGTGTCAGTGTGAATTATGGCAAATGAATCCGAACTAAAGTTTCATAAAACTTCTAACCAAGAATACTGTCATGTGTAATACATGTAATACAGACCTTTGCATATACAGGAGCACAACGTGCATGTTGGAGTACTTAAAGACAAAATATCCCGCCGCAAGAGAGGTATCTTAAGTGTTCTCCAGCTGGAACTACGATAACTAGTGGTAAATATTTTTATGTGCTAATAAACTAATGAAAAGTCATCATTAAGTAAAACATGACATGTTTATTAGTTAAAGTCACCATGAAATAAAATTATAATAAAATGTCATTTGTTTTGTAATATCGTGGATTTTTTTTTTTTTACAAATGACTTGTCTTGTGAGCTGTATTATTATTAAAAAAGTCATGTGCCTTCATAATCTTTAATTAAAAACTCAAATTACCTCCCCTGCTGGAAACAATCTCTCTTTACTTCCGGTCATATGGTAGGCCTACGGCAGGTGGGCGGGGTCCGGGAGAAGATCGCAGCGATTAGCAATTAGCAACATGACCCCACTTCAAACGATCCAATCAGATCTTGATGGATGAATTCAAATCCAGCCCTGCCTTATTTCATTTCAGAAGCCAGGGCTGCGTTCAGCCCCGACAAAACATTGCACAACGTTTATTAAACTGAAACGGTGAGGCATTGAACACCCTGTTGTGATGACGCAAGAGTAGCAACTACGGTAGCTGAGAGGCCATTCTTGTGTTCTTTTTTAAATGTTTCTGAAGCTAGATGAAATCGTTATAAATGCGTGTTTAATACTGTAAAACACCCTCGATGTTACAGTCACTGACCTTGCCGTCCAGAATGAAAACAATTCCAACTTGAACCCATTGAGCGAGCTGTCTCTTTACTACCGCGTGGTTTTATACATCTTGCCGCTGATTGGGCCGACATTTCTGACACACCCACCAAACAAGAGAAAACGGTTCTAAAACCTGTTGCATTCCGTTGCACACCGTTTCCAGGAAATATGTCGTTCAACCCGGAAACCGTAGCAAAACGTTGCGCACCGGTGTGAGATTGAACGTGCCCCAGTTTCACTCAGATATACGTCACCATGTTACCTTTTGAATCGCTGAGGCCGTGTCTGCTGTCAGCACTGAAACCCCACCCACACGCAGGAAAGCTGTCGTCTCTCTTAAATTTCAAATACTGCTACAACCTGAATGAATGCTCACTATTGAGTTGGGGGCGGGGCCATGTGTGGTGACTCCAGTGCATCATCAAGTCACCGTTTTAGCCCCACCCAAATAATCCTGAACACAGAAATGTGGGAAAACTGTTTAATGGTGAGACAGAAAATCCAAAACCATTCCACTTTTAATTGAATATTTATCCTTACTAGAGATATCGACCCACTCTTTAGCAATTAAACACACAAAGACACACACATAAACACACACACACACAGAGACAATCAGGCAAATAACAATGATGAAAATCCTCTTTTGATGCTGCCAAGCAGCGAAAACCAATTTGCGTCTATTGTAAGATTAATTAAATAATGAAATTGAAACAGCTCAGTAAACGGTTTAACGTTACATATTTTCCAGATTACTACAAAACCAGTTTTATTTTTCGGTGATACCTTCTCAGAAATAATGAGAGCTTGAGATGACGGAGGAGGAGATCTGGATTACGGCGTTTCATCTTTATTAAAGTTTTCATAAAAAAGTTCAGCTCCCAAGCTGCTGGAGAAACGAACTCCTTCATAAAACAAACAAGCGTACCATCAATGACATCAACGGCAGCTCATTCTCTTACAAGACTGTTATTGTACATTAAGATGTTGCAGTGGCTGTAGGTTAAAGAGTCCCGAAACCAAATATTTTGAAATGTTTCTATAACTCTTTATATAACTCACAGTCACACACAGAGTTATAAAACGAAATGCACTGTGATCCTGTTGTGATCAAACAGATCAGACATTAAGAGTTAATAAACGAGTATTGTACAAACACATTCACAGAATTCAACCATGAAAATGGGGAAGATGCACACGACTTTTCCACATCCCAACCTTTATGAAACAGAAGCTATGACTCCTGGGGAATTCCCGAGTGTTTAATAGCTCATAGAAATGATTTGGCACTGGTTATATTTTAATACTCTCATTAAACTCCGGCTAATGAAGCTCGGCTTAATGTCCTAAGCTACGAGCTACTGTCACACTGAAACATCTAAAGCAAGTCTGTGTCTTCATTAGGCGTCACGCAGCAGGTATGACACAAAACATACAGTAATGAGAAATTAATGTTCTCCAGCAGAGAAAACACATCAACGCCATCATCTACCCAAGATCTCGTCGCTTAAAGCAATTAGCACCACAAAATTCACACTAATGCAACAAACAAAGTCAAAAGCCTAAACCCCCCCACCCATCCACTATAGCGGTTAGCATGACTGTGATGTTTGAATTTGACCGCCACAAATTCTAGCAGTGCTCGCGTGCAAAATATCCAAACTGTAGGATTGAGAAGATGTAGAAACAAATCGCAACCCACATTTAATCATCAGGTACAATTTCTATTCCTGAACCCACAGACATTGACAGAGTTTGCTTTTCTTCTCCTCTGGGCTACCTTTCCTTTCTTTTCTCTATGCTCTTTCTCTTTACAAGGTGGAATCTTGTCTTGTTCAATCTTTATATGGATGATTTATCTGAACACTTGAAAGACTGTTCAACTGGATGTAGGATTGGGAATATTGTAGTGAATCACATCGTGTACACACATGATCTCGTTGTGTTCAGTCCTTGTAGTGCTGGTCTACAACAGTTTTTTTAAACTGATATCATCTACACTGTAAAAAGTCATTCTGCAGGCTTGAAGATTTGATGAAATTGAATATGTAAACTTTATTTAATAAAATTAATTTAATGTAGTTTGGTATTTTTTGTGTTAAAATTCTTTAAAAATGACTGGAATAAAAACAACTTATTGTTTTTGTGAAGGATTTAGCTATTCTTATTGTGTATCTGCACATGTAGCGAATACTGAATACAGTCGAGAATGTATGTTTTTTAAACAAGAATCTGCAGTTGGTTCATAAAGCTATCGCCTAAACATTTCCTTCGAGTTTTGTGGCGATGTGAGCTCCAGATAATCAGCGGGCGCTCCGCGCTTATATATACCGGACAACGGTGCCTCACCTCGGCCAGTCTCGCTGAAAATCTCAGCTGGCTGTGACGTCAATGTAGTGTTTAAACTGGATAAAATTCATTTCGGGTAAATTTAACGGGCAATCTTCAGTCTTATAAGTCTATAAGCAGTGTTTCTTTGTATAATTTGTTTGTAATTTGTAAATATTAATTACAATAAGGATTAATATGAACTGGGTTTGGATGTAACTTCAGCTTTAGGACCCAGGAGGTCGCATATCTAGGATGCATTCGTCGATTCGCATGCTGCGATTGGTGGTCCAGATGCAACTCATTTTGAGTGACAGAAAAACTGACCAATCATACTGTTCCTCTGAACGGGTGGGTTCTCTTATCACTAACTCTCATAGATATGTAATATGTATGTATCTATTATGACAAATTCTGCTCGCTCGCTCGGTTCGGGTTTTAAAGATAAATGTGACTTTACTGCGGTCTTTTTCGGTTTATTTAGTTTTGTGTTAATTATATCCACAAAGTATTCCAATAAATTGGTAATGTAAAACTATTCTCCGCTGTAAATTAATTGTGTGCTCAATTGTGACGCCCTGTGTTGAATTTTCCCGCGGAAAACATGAACAACCATTGCTGACTGAATTGTTTGACAATGGCGTCTTACTGGAGTACAGTATCATTACTGAGGGGAAATATAACATTATTCATTTAATTCCACAAAAGATGAGTAAGATATTAAATGTATAAGCTTTCTACATAACATAGCAATTATTATTATTAATTTCGTGACCTATTATCTAAATTGTGTGTTCATGAAGGCCTGTAACATACTGCAGTTTCCTGCAGGCAACGTGAAACATTGCTGAATGAGAACTTTATTCAGAACAAAAGCTGAGGAATATTATTAAATAAATATATTGTACATATTATATTGTGTATATAGTGTATGTGTGTGTATATACACATGTGAGTAACTTGGTTAACAAATAAATATGTGACTGTATCCTATCGTGTGACAGAAAAAAATGTAGGGAAAAGATTTGCCCTAATTTTAAATATAGATTATATATCTTTTCAAACATTTTATGATATTATTTGTAATTCCAATGAGAATTTATTACCAGTTTTCAATATTACTGCACATTTCAAACACACCTAATAAGCCACAAACTCAACATGAACTCAATTGCACATATCTTCCAGTTTTCTTTAAAACATTTTAATATACAAGTTTAATGTGTGGATTATTTCAATATTCAAGCTGTATACATTTATAAAGGTTTTAAGACATATTTGCTGTTTAATGTTGCAGGATAAAGATGAAAAGGCGGGACTTGAGCAGCTTGTGATGGCTGTAATTGTAAAGAATGGATCTTCTAGGAGTGGAAGCCCAAAGGATGCTGGGATTGTTATTGAGGCCTTAAAGGTGTTCCCAGGGCAGGCTTTGTCCTCACTGGATTGGATCTATGCATTGAATCTTCAGGCATCTTTTAAGGTGTTTCAGAAACTTTTCTTGGAGCTGGATTCTTCAAAGTTTATGAACTGATTACAGTACAGTAAGTCTAAACTGCTGTCTGATGTTCTGGATGTGAATCAATGTAACAGAACACAAACATGGTACCTTTCGTCGGGAAATGTGGACAGTTTTCTTTAAAGACTGTAAAATACACTGTGACAAATACATCATTAAAATGAGATGCTTTCCTATTCTTTTGACTGCAATAAAATAAGAATTGATTAATCTTTGTCTGTCATTCACGAAATCAGATATAATACTCATTACTAATAATAATATTAATGGATGATGTTAAATTAAAATAGTATAATTGAATAGTATTTATTGTATAGTGCTAGGTCTTTGTCCTGTATACCCAATATTTTGTTTAAATGGAAATTAATTTCTAATTGCAAATTGCAGTTAACCTTTTTGAATGGGTTACTATTAAGGAGTTTATGTAGTGATTCTAACTCAATTTTTATTTGTTGAATTTAATTAATGATATTGCTTGTAATCTGTTGCAACACTTTTATTGAGTAGATATGGCATAATATTTTTTATTGTATAGTGCTAGATCTTTGTCTAGTATACCCAATATTTTGTTTAAATTTTAATAAACTTTTTAATTGCAAATTGCAGTTTGGCTTTTTGAATATGTTAATATTAAGGAGTTTATAGAGTAAATCTAAATCAATTTTGATTTGTTGAATGTAATTAATGATATTGCTTGTAATCTGTTGCCACAATTTTATTGAGTATATGGGGCATATTATTTTTTACAGTGTAGATAGGGAATAATTGACGAGGGGCCATTGAATTATTCAATAATAATGCAGACGAAAGTTGGTAATGCAGCACGACGTGAAGCGGAGTTACACTGAATTATTTGAAAATACTGAGACCCACAAAGTACCAGAGTCAATTATTCCTCTTTTACCACGGTTACCAGAGACATCGCGCTTGTGGTTATTTTAAGAAATTTTGATAGGTCAGGTGTGACTTTATTCTCAACCAATCAGAATAAAGCATTCAACAGACCCGTGCTATAAATGGTGAAAAATGACATTAGTAAGACCAATAGTCTTACTTGTGATATTGTCTGACAATCCAGGGCCCAGGTCAGGGAACAGACAGAACGGCTTACCTGTCCGCAAAACATAACATTACCGCCTGTTACCTGCCTTGACATGTCAAGATCACATATATCCCAGCACATAGAGTTTATTTTACCAGAGTATCAACACATTTTGACTCTGTCTGTTCCTCGAACAAACAAATACAGAGCACCGTTTACCTCGTCTCGTACAAATCTTATTAACATAAAATTAGAACACAATACATTAACAGATGAAACTCAAATGTTAAAATTTGTCCTTCTTAATATTAGATCGCTTACCAATAAAGAACCTATTATCAATGAAATAATTACAGACTAAAACTTAGATGTGCTCTGCTTAACAGAAACCTGGCTTAAAGCAGATGATTACATTAGTTTAAACGAATCCACCCCACAAGACTATTACTATAAGGGGGGAGAGGGGGTGTTTAGCTAAAATCTACAATAAATTATTCAAAGTAAACCATAAATCTGAACTAAAATTTAATTCATTTGAAATAATGTTGTTAAATATGGAAATAACCGATTGTAACAACAAAGAGCTTTCTTATGTGCTAGCTACCATCTACAGACCTCCGGGCCACCACACAGATTTTCTTAAAGAAATTACAGATTTCCTGTTTGAGCTTGTAGTCACTGTAGATAAAGCTCTTATCGTTGGTGATTTTAATATCCACGTTGATAACCCAAAAGATGCATTAGGACGAGCGTTTATGGATGTTCTGAATTCTCTCGGTATTAAACAAAATGTGTCAGTGCCTACGCATACCTGTAAACACACATTGGACTTAATTCTGTCACTCAAGCTCAATATTAATGACATAGAAATATCACCTCAGAGCGATGCTGTTTCAGACCACAGCCTTGTCTCGTACATCATACTCTTAAATAGGATCACACGGTCCACAACATGCTACAGACTAGCCAGAACAATAATTTCCACCACTAAAGATTTATTAGCACTCTTCCGGAGCTGTTCTAAATGCAACATGAAGCAGATAACCGTGAAGATCTGGATATTGTAATAGAAAACCTGAACAACATTTGTTCTAGCACGCTGGATGCCGTTGCTCCCATTCGGAAAAAGAGAATTGAAGAAAAAACGCCAGCTCCATGGTATGACCATCATACTGCAGCCCCTAAAAATGTAGCTAGAAAAATGGTACGAAATTATAGAAGAACAAAGTAGGACTTTTTATTTCTCCCAGGCTAAAAAAAGTCGTGAGGTTTTTCTCCTAGGGGGTTTTTCAACCCTGGGGTGTCAGCCGACATTGGCTTAACTTAGCACCCTATTGTATACGTTACATTATTAATACCCTCGCTTGTAAAGTTTATTTATAGCCGCTGTATTTTGCTACTTATATTTGTCAGGATTGCAGGAAGAACCCAAATGCAGACGGAGATGGAGGGGTTAACAAAAGACTTTAATAGTGACAACACAAGACAAAACAATAGCCCACGTGGGGGCAAAACCCATCAACAGGGAATATACACTAAACAAAGACTAAACTTCACGAACAACTAAACAGATAAACTAGACTTGACTTGACCTCTAGACAAACACGACTGGCAAACACACACGGTACAAAATGATCCTGCACAGTAGTGATGGGTCGTTCGCGAACGAGCGGCTCTAAGAGCTGATTCTTTGTAGCGAATGAGCAGAGCCGAATCTTCAGACGCATGCAGGGGAGCCGGCTCTTCTAAGGGAGCCGAGCCAGAAGAGCCGAATCTATGAAAAGAGCCGGACTGCCATCACTAAAATGTAGAGCCAGAGCTTGATCCGAAAGAGCCGAATCAATGGAAAGAGCCGGACTGCCCATCACTACTGCACAGAACAAAGGAAACAGTGACATTAAATAAGGAAACCAAACAAGATAACAAGGAGGGAACAGGTGATGGGAATTAACTAATGATTAACAATAAGCAGGAGAACGAGGGGGCGGGGACAAGAGACAAGACACCGGAGCACACTACCTAAACCAAAGGCCATGAGCTACAACACCAAACATGGGTACTGCCACGATCCTGCCACATGAACTTTGAATCACTATGACAGGAAGGCAGGACCATGACAATATTGTCTGTGGATTTTTCTGTGTTTTCCCCTGCTTCTATTGATGTAAAGCTGCTTTGAAACAATTAATTGTGAAAAGCGCTATATAAATAAATTGGATTGAAATCTTAAACAGTGTTATGATTTTCAGAACTAATGTGTGTCTTACGCTGAGTGAGAAATTAAAATATGTTGGACTTTTTATAACCAAGCATCTGACAGATAATGAGGATATGAAGAGGCAACGTTGCATGCTGTAAATACAGGCTAATATACTTTATACTCAGGGAGGTTTTTATTATTGTTAGTAGTTGAACAGTAGTAGCATATAATACTCAAATTCCAAACGATATACTAGTATTAGTATAATTTACTAAAGAAGTTCTTAGATCAGCCGTCTGTACAAGTTCTCAATGTAGCCTATAATGATGCAATGAGATTTTTGCTGATGAAAACTAGGTAACATAGTGCGAGAAAAATCTTTGTGGGCTTAAGAGTAAACATTTTTTAAGCTGTATTACAGAAGTAAAACTTCATCTGTTGGCTTAATGGCCATGGTGTATCGTTACAGCCCTAATTGTACTGCAATATAACATAACGCAACTTTCAATTGTGTCATGTCAAAATGGTAATTTTCAGACACTTCAATGATTCCCATACATTGATTTATTTGTGGCATGCCGCCACAGAATCAGCACTGGCCACCAGAGATTTTTCATGATTACCATTTACATTTTTATTTTACTATTTAAAACGGCTTCATTCACTGTTGCGAGCCCTCAGCGGCGCCTCTCTTGTGCTCGCGCACTTTTTCTCTCTCTGCATGCGGCACCTCAACCTCTCTCACATGACACTGAGTGGAAGAATTAAAAGTTGGTTGATCTTTTCACGTAAACGTCAACAGATGTTACTGATAGAGAAGACGGCTATTCAAGTAAAGAAAGGTTAGTGTTTTCCCAAACACATCGGTTTTCTGTGCTCTCTCTCTCTCTCTCTTCCTATGGTGCAGAATCTGTAGTTCTGTTTAACAGTGTATTCTTTTATATTTTAAAATTTGGCTGAATTGTCTGCACTATATGCAATCTACAATTAAACTATCACTCATAAACACAACAAGAGAAGAGCATCCGTAAAGCTCTGCACTGAATGAGACACACAGGTAATGTAGCCAAAATCACCTCGTATATCAGCTCTTCGGTGTAAATGTATGGTGATTTTGTCAGATGATGTCACATTTATAAATCAGGATTTTAGCAGTAGTTAAAGTAACAGCTGCTTGGATTAAACACGCAGTGTTATTGGGTCGTGTTTAGTCACTATTTTGAACTCTTTCTTTAGCACTATTCGGACGGGATTAGTTTTCCAAACAATGTTTGAGTTTCAGCGTGTCCCCCAGGACGTCTGTGATTTTATGTACCGATTCGGACGGGATTAAAATGATGCAGGCTATTCCAGAGATGGGAGTGTTTGTTTCATGCATTTGGGCGTTGCAGTAGCACGTGCTCCGGATACGCGTGTTTGTAATGTTTAATATTTTGCTTTAAATGTAAAATTATGACAGAACATGTAATTTATTAATTTAATTTGAACAAATCAAAATAAAATATACAAATCCTACTAAAGTAACGTTAGCCTACATGTTTTATATAACTGTCTGCTTATAATAAACACAAAAGAAATGAAGAAATAATGATTAATAACAATTTATTATCTTTATTAATTAACATTACCATTCCGGAGTTGAACAACTTTGAATGGAGTTTCTTATAACGTTAATGATATTACAGTGTCCAGTCTTAACAGTGTTTGATATTCAGCTCGTCTTGATTTAATTATTTTATTTTGCCAAATGCAAAAAAACATTCATATACAAATGCAAATACAATATATGCGCATTAGTAAGACCTTACGGCAGATCACGTTGGCCAAAACACGAAATGAACCACGTTTTCAAAAGATATTGCGGGCAAACACAGACATTTGCATCCGGACGGGATTACATTTCTCAGAGGACCTCTGAGTTCGGCGAAAAACAGTAGGTAAATTGCTCTGGAATTCTTACGGAGGTCGTCAGAGAAAACACAGACTTGGCCGATTCGGACGGGATTAAAAACACAGAGGACCTCTGAGAAGCACGATTTTCTCAGAGGTCCCCCTGTAAAACTAATCCAGTCCGAATAGGGCTTTTATGTCTGACATCTGAACATATATGTGAAAATAGCATTCAGTTGTGTTAAAATACAAAACAATCAATGAAAGTCAGATCAGACCAAGTAAAAAAATATAATTTTTAAGTACCAACACTAGACCAACCGCAAACAGGATGTGATGACGTTACAAATATGCTAATTAGTATGTGACGTCATCTGCGCCACAGTATCAAAAATTCAGTGGGAAAAACTGCACTTACTAATAGAGTAGAGTTTGATAAAGTTTGGTACTGTACAGTCTATCATAATTTTACATCATAACTTTACAATAAGATTTGTACTTTAAATACATTATGTGAAAAATCATTGTAGATTATAAGTTTGAACACACCATCGAATTTGACAAATACTGTAACATCTATGACTAACAATTTAGTTTTGAACATTACATGAAACCTTACATAATGAAATAAAACAATGTCATCAAACACAACATTTATAAGACTTAATTACCTTATTCATCAACAGGATTTCTCGTTCCCATCTGATTAATGGCCATCAGCGGTTGAGGGTCGGTTCTCCCGGCCCTGCTGTCGGACCCGGTCGTGCGCCTCTCGTCTGGCGGCGCAAGGCTGACCCTCTCTGAAGCAGAGGATGAGATCATCTTCACTCCCGTCAGTATTCACAGACAGTCCACAAACTTTGAATGACTTTTTGATCATGTCCACGTCCAGTTTCTCCAAGACGGTTACCACCCAGTCCACCAGCAGGAGTTGAGCGGGAGCTTTTAAGTTAGCTCTGGCTGTGTACTCTTTATCTGCATCACCTGCCATCCAGGAGTGAGGATTGTCATTTATCCAGCCATTCACAGAAGTGGCGATTACTGCGCTGGAGATCTGCTGCTGCATGGCCTTCACATCACGAATAGCCCCCTTAAAAACGACATACGGCTTCAGTTTGGTGGCGTCTGCCTTCGCAGCGAGGACAACAGTAAGATGACTTTTCTCGTGTCCTGTGGTTTTTAGAGCGATACTCTTTGCTCCTCATGTGTCAACAGTAGTGGGAGACACCATTTCAAACCAAACTGCAGTCTCGTTCATTGCAATGAAGTCCTTCTCTAAAATCTTTTTAGAACTGACCGCCCTGCTTACATAGTCAACATACGAAACAAGTTTTTCAGTTAGTAGATCTGGGTCTTTCTGGGCCATGGTAGTTCGACGTTGAAGTGAGAAACCATTGCGGTCTAGAAATGTTTGTAGCCAACCCCAGCTAGCCACAAACGAATCTCCAACGCTTTATTTTGTATCATTTTTCTTGCCACTCGGTTGTGTTTTACACGCATGGAGTAGATCCATTCTGGTAGCTTTGTTTCTAGCTCCAGGCTAACCTTTTTTCTCCCGTGCTAGGGTGACCACCTGCTAATAAGCCCAAGGGGGGACAAGGGGTATGTTTCTGAGGGACAATGTGGGACACTCCCTGGTACCAAGACACCTGCAGACTTATTGATAGTGGTTTACCCATTCCTAGAACATACCACCTTACATGGTATATTTATAATGCCCTATTCCCCTAAACATGTGTAATTGCTGATGTATGCTCATTAATATGCCAACCAATGTGTATTTTTTTCTAAATAAAGATTCATAATATTTTGAACATTCAATGAATGGTGGCACTTGCGCTACTAACTTTTTCAGTTACTGGCGCTAAACAGGATTTGGTCGCACAAATTAGTTATATTATATTATGGATAATAATGAACAATAATGAAACTGTATTGCATAGATGTGCTTTTAATTTCACTTGCCATCTTTTAAACCACACGACGCCTTGTTTTTAACGTTGCAGTGTTTCCCACAGATCTGAAATTTACTTGTGGTGGTAGTACCTAATAATGTGTAAAACAACACAATACTTTGATTTATTGAACATTAATATTAATTTCTCATTATAGTTTGTTAAACTAACCACCCCAAACTTTCTTTGAACAAAGCTGACACTGTTTGTCAAAGCACCACAAAAACACTTACTGTTTTTGCACTCATATATGAAGCAATTCGATGACCCCTTTATATTCAAACTCAATATTATACAATACTATGTATAGTATATTAATAGACAGTGCAGGTCTATGGATTATAAATGTGACTGATGTTATGATGGTTAAAATTTCTATTAGATAGGCACTTACTGCTGCTGCTCTATCTTTCTATTTCTCTCTTACCTATTAAAAAAGCTTAATTCACTCATTATTTCATATTTAAAAGTATACTTGCGGTCCCGGTGACAGGTGACTTTACTTACTACAGCTTTGCGTTTTTTATATCTTGAGTCAGCTTGAGCTCGTTCAGTGCAATGCTTGACATTCGCATTGCTTTTTTGCTACAATCTCTGTGCAAACGTTTTAGAAAAGATATGGTTTATTAATAATACGATTATAATACATGGGAGAAAGAAAATGCAGCACATGGTCGTAACAAGAGCCAGATGTCATCGCCATAGAAACCGGAGGCATGCTGAAACTGCACTGGAGCTTTAGCGCAGTAGCGCTCACGGCCGTTCTCCGATCGATTCGAGTTTTACACAAAATATTAATCAGACTTGGGACCTGAAGTAATTAAACTAGGACCGACCCCCACGCGACCATTTAAAAGATAAACCCGGAACCGCACGAGTCTCGGGTATTCCGTGAAGACCTCTAATGGTAAAACTCTGCTCAAGTTCAGACACATGAAAGGATACAATGTGACACTTGGTTCGCGTTGCACCGACACAATTCTTTGAAAAACAGAGAGCACGCGAATGCACACTCATCGGGAGAGACACGACGTGCTCGCACGCAAAATGAAGCCAACTTGATTTGTTGAAGGCTCAGAGCACGTTATAAAATGTATTCTTAAAATTTCTGTTTTAATAAATGCTCATAGCACATTGTCTAAAACATAAGGTAGGTACAAAAATAATCAGTGAAACATTTGCGACCCATTAAAAATGAGGGTTGCAATGGCATTTCAAAAGGTTGCATATGTGACCAAAATGGTCGCAGTGTAGTTCCCTGACTAGCATATAGCTAGTGGGTATAGTGGAAGATTTTCTTTTTCTGGGTGGATCAGCAAGACTATTAGTCATATATTGGTATATCACTGTTAACGTAAAGCCGTCGTACATGCTCGTCCCTAGGTTCCCTTTCTGCACATGTGCACTTACAGGTGTATATGTGTGTTGTGCTACGGTTTCAGCCATTCATTGAAGCTTCCCAGGTCGGGCTTCCCACTGATGCCTCAGTTGCGAAGTTTCTACTCGAAGGGTAAAGACCCATCCAATTTAGCTACTGCCATCTATTGGCAGCTGTGCATTATGATGAATTTGAATGCATTTAGGAGATTATTCACCGAAAGTTTTCCCCGGCCTTATTTTAAGACCAGCCTTTATTTTGTCCGCAATGACCACGCCCCTGGCCACTATCAGAGGCCCGGCATTCATTTGAATACCGGTCTTTATTTGAGGAATTACGTTATGTTACTGACTTGAGATCTATTTATTTATTTATTTCTAGTAAAGTTCACAGACTGAAGTCTACATGTTTACATACTTATCATATTACATATGATTTATAACATTTATGCATTACATAACTTTATCCTGTAAATACTGAGAGTGGTAAATTCAGATTTGTTTTTAGTTCAGCAAATCATTTAGTATACTGTACTGGTGTGACTGAAGTAGTTGAGATAAATGTCATTCATACCAATTCATGCATCATTTAATTTCATCTATACCACGGGTCTGTTAAATGCAATATTCTGATTGGCTGAGAAATGTTACATTGGTGTTGATAATTTTTCTGTAAACCGCACACTTGACCTGTCAAATGTCCAGCGGCATCAGAGCGATGTTTGTGGTAACCGTGGTATAAGAGGAATAATTGACTCCGGTTCTCCGAATTATAAGAAAATAATGCACGCCTGCGGTTTAACTCCGCTTTGCGTCGTGCCGCATTACCACCTTGGGTGTGCATTATTTTCTTATAATTCAAAGGACTGGAGTCAGTTATTCCTCACTAAAATAACATATAAGCCTTGCCTTATGTTTAATCTATCTAATTGTGTTGGTCATACCATATAATGATTTATTGCTTGTCTTTGTTGAAGATTAATTAGAATACAGAAGATGAAAATTACAATGAGCTGATTTCCCCAAAACATTTAGCCCTACTCACAATACGTCATTACCACATACCGAGCTCAGAGAAATAATTTTTTTTATTTCATGGCACCTTTACCACTTTCGTCGGCCATTCCGGCATACAGCTGAACCACAGTAGTGATTCCACCCTTACAATACATATGTACACAACACAAAAGGCAACAAAAGAGAGACGGTCGGTAACCACAACAGGTTTGAGCTCCAGAAGAAAAGTGAAACCATCAGCATCTCATTGCAAACCCTTTATGCCAATGTTCTCCAGTTTCAAACACTCCCCTGAGGTTTACGGCCAATGCTCATTATTTCTAGTTCTTTGACAACTTCGGTAAAATTTCAATCTTCAGAAATGGACTGAAGTCCCAAGAGCCCCGACGCTCTCACTCGGTTAAGCTGTAATATGCATGAAGATCTTTCTCCAGAGTTGGCTTTTATAAGTCTGTCAATCAAAGCGAAGGTTAAGGATTTAATAAAAGATACATCTCGCCCTGGCAGGACATTAATTAAACGCTGACCCTCAGAGAAAACACGTCAGTTAAAAACATTTAGATTCCATCTGAAGAACCAGACCTGATTGAAAGCACCTCTGTTTTGCATTTTGCTCAAAATCAAAGCAGCACACATCATTTCCCCTCAGTGGACATAATAAATAATGACAAAACAACAACAAAAGAATAATGTCATTTAAGAAAACAAAATCCACACAGGAAACATTTGTGTGACATTTAGGGTAAGTCAATCTTTTTCTTATTCAATTCAATTTTATTAAATAGCACTTTTCACAGAATTGTCTAATTTTCCAAAGCAGCTTTACAGTAGTAAAACAAGAGAAAACACAGAAAAAACAGTGGACAACACAAGTATTAGAGTACAGAGGCTAATCCGAACTAGTCAGCAAAGTAATAATGCAATATATATGAAACGTGAAGTAATGTAGTTCACAGTAAGGCTAATGTCAGCTGCCATGAACCGTTTCACGGAACGAAAACCAGAAACTTTTGATGTTTTGCAAGGAACAGAAACGAAACCAGAAATCAAAGGCTTGCAAATGTTCAGACTTAAGTGATTTTAAACAATTTAACCGCAAAGAGGTGCTAAAGTGAGCAATTTTCTTTACACACAGACGCACGTGTGGTTGAATGTGTCCGGTCCAACTTCTGTTGCGCTACGGTGTCTCATACTGTAGTCCATTAAAATACATCTGGTGAATAAAGCACTGAAAAACAACGTAATTTTCACTTTATGTGGAGCGCCGTTTGGAATTTTTCCTCCGTCTATGTGTGTGCGCGTGTTTAAGTGCAAATTAGGCATGTCAGAATTACAGTTATGCCGCTTACATAATGTAGCCTTTTTTAATGTTTGATAACAAGATATAGACTTTATGTAGACGAATAATTTAAGTTTAATGTCCTAATGATCAGCCTACTTATTTGTATATCCCACAGCTGACATGGAACGTTATTAGCCGATTCGTGAACTTTATTTTTTTGTTCTAACCGGTTCAGGAACATCAATTTTAGAGTTGAAACAAAAACCGGAAACGTTAAAATTCTGTTTCTGTTTGGAACGAACCAATTGGGAAAAAAAATCTGGTTCAAAGTCCTGGTCAGCTGGAGGTTGAAAAAACTCCTAGGAGAAAAACCCAGTGGGGAAAAAGTCCTTGGGAAAAAAACCCTTGAGAGAGATATAATGTATATTAAATACTATATTATAAAAATGTATGTGAATCAAACGTTTTAATAATTAAAAGTTACAGGAAGCGATTGGTAGTCACTGAGCAAACTTAGGCATTCCAGTAGAAAAACATACTCTATACTATAAGATTGATTAAAAATGAAAACATTTAGAAATAAAGGGAAGCAATCAGTGGTCGCTGGGCAGACATCAGCTGGTCATCACAATGATGAGTACTCATGAAGCTCACCACTGTGACAGCCAAAGATACAGAGAGATACAAGAAGATAAAGAAAAAAAAGATCCAAGGAAAGTGAAACTCTGTTCAACCTTGTAAACAAATATTTCAACAATGTTTAAGAGACTTCACAAGCCATGGGGTCATTGTGCTGTGAAATAACAGCGCAGCATCACCCGAAACTTATTTTATGAGCTGTAAACTTCTTACAAAAAATTAACTTAAATTAAATTAAAGGAAGCAAAGGGAATCAGTTGAAGCATGACCTGCAACAGAACATTAAAACAGAGTCTGTCGCCGCATTAAACGCAGAGCTGCTACAGCATTTAACACATGCGACACCCTCACACCTGCAGCCAGAGGTGCGCTGCATCACTTTATTGCCCTCATTAATCATTTAAACAGTCACCGTCAAGCCTTGAGGTCTCGCCATACAACAGATCAGCGTCACACAACGAATATTACAGTCATACACCAGCACCTCCACGTGACGGGAATCTCTCCGATCGGTTTAAGAGCGAGTCAGTCACGGCTTCCCGATGGCTCCGGGCAGACGGCGTTGTCATGGCAACAGGCTGGCATGCGGTGACAGGGATGTCAGTGAGATAAGTGGCTGAACGCATTTTCTCATCGGGTGTAATGTGCACATTTTAATAACCTAACGCTTTCATTCACAGCCAAACAGATTTTAACAACCCACATTCATGGGTTTATGTCTGAAATCTCTGTAAGATCAAAACCAGAATGGGAGCACCTAATACATCTGCTAAATACATCACATCTGCTTCTTTTACAATCCTGGAGTGGAACACAGAAGAGAGCAGCAAATGTCTCCATGTTACTTCAGTTCAATGGTTAGCCGTTCAACGACAGTATGTGTCACGTCCAGTCATCTGCAGCAGCTCTTATGCGCTCTCCTGAACGTAGGATTTGAATGCAGTACATATAATGTTTTCATTCTGGCCGGCACAGCCTTCACATATAGCAACCTCCCTGTCTTCACAACATAACCACTCTGGCAAAGCTTCACACACACACACACACTGTGACTAAGCTGCGTTGTCCCTGGACACACACATGCACCGTCGGTGGCCTGCGTCATGCACGAGGAACAAAAGCATCTGAGCAGGATTATCTTTCTCTCTGAGGGAAGTCCTATCAATGCCACACCTTTGTCTAATAATAAATCACTCCAGCAGAAATCAGGCAGATTAGCGGCAGATTAAGAAGCTGTCATCAAAGATCTTGTTTTTCAGTTTAAAATCTGTCTGAAGACTGAGAAACTCATTAAATCAGCTGCTAATTAAATCAACGCTAAAGATTCACTCATGCAGTACAGCTGACAGCGTTCCAGAGCAGCTTTACACAAATTCATACTATAGGATTGTAAATGTTTAAAGTGCCAGTCAGGTGGAATTTCTAAGCTTCCTAATGTTGGTAAGGAGTCCCCAACAACAGGTTTAAATGCATGCAAGGTAGTGTTGGGGCGATATGCCCCATTTTGAGATCATCCTATCGTCAGCCTGTGAGATCGCGATAGACAATAGTTTTGGGGGCGGGGCAGTAGAGCCGCATGTATTACAAGCTCATGTCCGAACAAGAGTCCAAGCGCATTAAGTCCTGGTGCGTGCAAGAAGGAATCCACACATGTTACAACTATGATGATAATAATAATAACTATCGTCATGAAAGCTCGCTATTGGCGATACGTCTGACGATCGTCGATACACAATACTATCGTCTATCGGCATAACCCTAATGCAAGGTGAAAGAACACTGATATTTTCTAAAAAAAAAAAGTAATATTCCTAAACGATTTGTGTGAAGACGTTCAACGATCAGTCTGCCTAAACCACACCTTTGGGTAGCCTACTCTGCCCTGATTGGTCAACTGGCACAATCTCAGCATAATCCAACAATATTGCAACATGCATTGATCTAGTGCTAACATGACTTACTGAGAAGACATTAACGGCATCAATACACATCATTCATCATACTACGTGTCACAGATTAACTGATGAACTTTCTGACAATTATTTTCTGGGAAACGCACGGTGAACATAGTTCCAGGCTCTCTTGACCGCATTACAGTTCCATATTACTTCACATAGTTAACTGTAATAACGGACTAACAAAAACAACATGACAGCGGTTAAAAGACGCACAAAGGTAGTCTCATTCACACAACCTCTCTTGCTCGCCCTCTCTCTCTTGCTCACTCTTTTTTGCCGAATCACCACCTCGGGTGTTATTTTTCTAATAATTCAATGGCCCATCGTCAGTTATTCCTTTCTTAATCCAAGCAATAAAAACGACGACAGACACTAAAATTTTAAAACTTGTTTAAAGGGATTGTTCACCTTAAAATTTAAATTCTGTCATCATTTACTCATCCTCATGTTGTTCTAAACCTGTATGAATTTCTTAATTACTTTTTAAAGATTTACTAAACGTTTGGCAATGAAAGATGGTTCAGTACCTACTTTATTTGGAACAACATGTGTCTCCTAACCACAACATTAAAGGTATAGTCTACCCTTTTGCCATATTAAACTATGTTATTACCTCAACTTAGACAAATTAATACATATCTATCTTTTTTCAATATGAATGTGTTAGCATTTAGCCTAGCCCCATTCATTCCTATGGTACCAAACAGGGAAGCCACCAAACACTTCCGTGTTTTCCCTATTTAAAGACTGTTACATGAGGAGTTATACCAGTAAGTATGGTACCACAAAATACATTTTTTTTAGTACCATAGGAATGAATGGGTCTAGGCTAAATGCTAACACATTCACGGCGCGCTGTACAGTGCACGCATTGAAAAAAGATAGATATGTATTAATTCATCTAAGTTGAGGTAATAACATAGTTTAATATGGCAAAAGGGTAGACTATACCTTTAATGTTGTGGTTAGGAGACACATGTTGTTCCAAATAAAGTAGGTACTGAACCATCTTTCATTGCCAAACGTTTAGTAAATCTTTAAAAAGTAATTAAGAAATTCATACAGGTTTAGTGCACGCAATGAAAAAAGATAGGTATGTATTAATTCGTCTAGTTTGAGGTAATAAAATAGTTTAATATGGCAAAAGGGTAGCCTAGAAATCTAGACGCACCCTAGCGGCCGCAAAATATATTTGCTGCCAGGGTTTAGTCTAGGCACTCACAATACACTTAACAGCTCCAAAAACCAAAATTTGGTCAGGCCAATCACATCGTGTGTAGCGTCTGTGGGGCGGGCTTAACATGATGTCGACAGAGCTGCCTTCGACGGTTCCTACTTGAAAACAAAGAATGTCTGCTGCTGCTGGCGAACTGGTTTCTTTTGAAGCGGCTTTGGCCGCGACTCTGGAGGACTTAGACTTATGTTTTTCTTTGAGTGAAGAGCAAATAACCCTACTGAAGTCCTTTTTAAGCAAGAAAGATGTGTTTGGAGTTTTGCCGACTGGTTACGGTAAAAGTTTGATATACCAATTAGCTCCACTGAAACGCATGGGACTCATACGTCACCTTCTTCGTTGCTCTGATTGGT
The DNA here is from genome assembly GCF_027580225.2 of Misgurnus anguillicaudatus. Lineage (NCBI taxonomy): Eukaryota > Metazoa > Chordata > Actinopteri > Cypriniformes > Cobitidae > Misgurnus > Misgurnus anguillicaudatus. The sequence goes on from NC_073357.2 coordinate 64,994,895, forward strand.
CATAGCGCTATCCTATTGCGTGCAGAGGCATTTTGAGGGACAACCTTATATCCCGCCCCTTGCATTAAGCCGTTTGTGTGAAGAGTTGCCAGACCTTACATCTTGATGTAGGTCTGGCTAACCAGGCTAGCAAAAGGGTAGATTCCTTTAAATACATGAAGAGTTTGGTTCCAAAACGCGATAAACGCCATTTAAAAAAAATAGTTACTGCCAAAATCAAGTGCAATATCCACCATGTTATTCTGTCATCTTTTCTCCCTTTTTTCCCCCAAAACGCAATAAACACCACTTTTCTACGGAATGCAATAAATCCGCTCAACAAATTACAGCACAACATTCCCTGCATTGTAAACAAACAATGGTGGCGCGTTGAATACACAGAATCCTAGTTTTCCTCATCTTGTACTTCGTGATCAACAAACCAACAAAAACAAAGTAATACTTTAATGGCATGTCATTAATAAACCTGGGGTGGTTTTCTATGAAGGGAAAGAAACGTAAGCCATCAACATCTAATAATTTACGCGATAGGCACTCGGGAGACGGGTGCTTGTTCTCCCCACAGCATCAAGCTTCTCATGCTAACACATTGACCCCAGGGGATCTTTTGAAAAACTTTACATTATTTTACTCCAAGTCAACGAAAATCGAGAAGGACCAAAACATTTTACAGCTGATCACTGTGAAAAATGTTAAGGGACGATGTCCCAAGTATCACCGCAGCAATGACTTAATATGACAAAGTAAGTGTTTTGATTAATGCCATTAATGTTTAATCAGTGTATATCACTAGTCAACTAAATGAATATATATGCGTTTTACAACCCACCTCTTCATATGTCATTAAATAGAAACAAAACTAAATTCATTTTATTTAGTAATAAAATAAATAAATACACACGTCCAGATTAGAATTGATAAGTTTGAACTAGATATGGTAAATTAAATTCAATTTTTTGGTGTCATCACTGACCACAAGATTAGTTTATATAAAGTTTAAAAAAATCTAAAACACTGGCTATCCTGTCTAAAACAAAACAAATTCTTGATTTAAAGGCCTTAAAAATACTACATCAGTCTTTAATAATGCCGTATATGACCTATTGCTTAGAGATCTGGGGAAATACATATAAAACAATAATTGAAGAGTTTCGTTGCAAAACAAGATAACCACCGTTTTTTTAATTGTTCAGAATTAGGTTGTGCATTCCAATTAATTTCAATGCAACTGCAGTTGGTTTGTTTTGATTTAAACCTTCATAACTTAAAAAATACAGCTAAGTAGCACCATTAAACAAAATAATAACATGATAACATAATAATAAACATGTTTTGACAAAAATGTTAAAAAATGGATTTATCTCGTTTTGCAACGAAACTCTTCAATTTGAAAAAACTAATTATTATTCTGCAAAAATTTGCAATACGGATTATAAATAAAACTGATTATTATCACCCAACAAACAAGTTATTGATAAATTCCAACTTATTAACTCTTTCCCCGCCATTGACGAGATATCTTGTCAATCAAGAGAAAACGCTTTCCCGCCAATGACGAGTAATTCCGTCTTTTCTCAATACCGCTATTATCCACTAGGTCCCCTTCCGCAACTTTTTTAAAACCGGAAGTATTGCCCTATGGCAAGCTGCTGCATGTCGTGTCTGTTTTAAAGATCGCTCTGAATGGGATCTCTATGAAAAGTCCGTCACAAAAATGGAATTATCTCTGCTTTTTGCTCAAAATGTGGTGTTTTTGCAGAAACCTACCCATATTCAAAAGATGATTACAAAAGAACTACTGAAGGTAGGATGAAACGTTTTTTTTTTTTTTTTGAAAGCAGACGGTCTGTTCTTTTATTTGGTATATTTATATATTTGAGGAAGAACATTTTCTGGAAGAAATGTTTCTGGAACATTTTCTGGCGCTGGCTGGCAACTTTTTTTTAAAAACGCTGGCGGCGAAAGAGTTAAAATTTGATGAAAAATATAAAATATCTATTTCTTGTTATCTCAGAGGAACGCTTATGTTAAGTAAACCCCAAATCAGAACCAATGTCAAACAGAGATATCTGTCAGTTCAATGAGTTAAACTGTGGAAAAGCCTCGATGACAAAATAAAAATATGTAAATCCATTAGTAGATTTAAGAAACTATTTTAAAAAAAGATTACACTATATGAAGCAGAATGAATTTAGCTTCTTTTTCTTTTAGTCATTGCACGCAAATATGACTTTGGGTCTTGGTGTTGTGTGTAAAATAAATGATATGTAAAAATGATCGGCGTAATAAGCATAAGCTTCAGCCTATACCTTTTCGGTCGATCAATCATCTTTTCTTTTTAAATATTGCTTACATTATAATTTAATGTTTATGTCTATGTTTGCTTGTAAATTGTCTTTTTTTCTCCTTTTGAAGTTAACCAAAATAAACTTTAACAAAATACACTGTAAAACATTCTGTAGAAATCACAGTGTTAATTGCAGCTGGTTGCCAGTAACTTACAGTAGATTTAAATTTGTGTTATTTACTGGCAAGAGTTTGTTCAAAGTTAAATAAATATGAAATATCAACAAGTCTTTATCTTTACAGAATAAAACTATAAAATAACAGCCTCATGCAAAGCATTCTGGGAATCAGAAATCATCAACCTTTTCTGTTTTTTTGCATCAGATTTTGTTTCCCAGAATGCTTAGCTTGATGCTGTTATTTTATTTTTACTCTGTAAAGACAAAGACTGTAAATGTTTCATGTTAATTTAACTTTGAACAAAATGTTGCCAGTAAATAACATAAATTTAAATCTACGGTAAGTTACCGGCAACCAGCTGCAAGTAACACTGGCTATGTTTACATGCACAAAATTTTGTCAATCCGATTGAATTTAAAACGATTGAAGGTTACCCCGATACAGTTTACATGCACCCTAAACATTGCAATCTGATTTAAATATTCGTTTACATGTACATTCTATAGAATCCGAACTGAAAGTTGCCAGATTTGCTTATCAAATCCATCAGAATAGATGATCAAAATTAGCCCAAAAGCATCCCAATGACTGTGCACAGCCCTAACGAAGCAAAGAAATCATTAAATCTTTAACCTGCAGAAAAAAACTACTTGTGGAAACAGTAGCTCAAATCTAAATAAAAAAAAAACAGAGGACTTGGCAACGCCTCACTGCTGACAGCATCTCTCGTCGAGTTCAGGCTTTATCTCTGGATTAAAGTCAAAGCACAGTCAGAAAAAGTTGTTCTTAAGAAATGTTCAGATATAGGAAATGAAAACACACTTTTCAAAAAGCACAACGCTATTTTATTGCTTTAAGTAGCTGAATGTTTTAAAAGTTCACATAAACGTAGCAGAATGTACATCGCGTGACCCCAGTAACCTTACCTTAATAATGTGTGATGCCACTGCCTTGCTATTGCGTGACGAGAATCATGTGAATCATGACGAGAATCATGTGATATAAGAGTTTATTATAAGACATGAACTTGAGCACAAATGTTCTGCACATGTGCACAATGTATTTTTGCATCCGATTTAGAAAATACTACGATTCACACGTTTACATGCGTACTTTTCTCCTACTGATCGGATCACAGATTGGAGTACAAAACCCCTTCTTCAATACGATCCAAATTTGCATCCGATTGTCCTTAATCATAATTATTTACATGAGGACTTTTCAATACGATTACAAACGGATTATTTGGTTGCATGTAAAATGTACTGTAATTTCTACTGAATTTGTTACAGTGTAACTAACAACCTTTAAGTATGATTATTACATTATGTGTTTATTTTCCCCTGAGTGTTCTAAAATGTCTTGTTTACTTGTAAAGTCTTAATATGTTGAAATATGATTTTATTTCTTATACAAACCCATTGTTTAGCTTCACAAGATATTTATTAAGCCACTAAAGGCGGTACAGATTACTTTTATGTTGGACGGATTACTTTTATTGTATGTTGCACTTCTTGCAGCTTCAAAACAGTGAACCCCCTTCAACGAAATTACATTCAAAGCCAATAAGAGCGAAGATATTATGAAAAATAACCCAGTTTGCATTCAGTAGAAGATAGAAAGTCATAAATACCAGCGATGGCATGAGTAGATAATGAGAGAATTAAAACCATTCCTGAGAGTCTTTGTGTCACAGTGTGTGTGTGTGTGTGTGTGTGTGTGTGTGTGCGTGCGTGCGTGCGTGCGTGCGTGCGTGCGTGCGTGCGTGCGTGTGTGTGTGTGTGTGTGTGTGTGTAGCATGTAACTTCTACTACATGCTCTCATTGTCAGGGCAGGATAGTTTGACCACAAGGTCAGTGAGCTGCTAAATCCAATTAAATCCAATTACCCAGCAGCCCCTGTTCTTAGGAGCGAGTCATCAGTGAGCAGGGCGAGGGGTCCGGACGGGCCGGCACGTGTGATCCCAGCGGGCCAAAATTCCTCTATCGAGTCATAAAAGGTTTAGGAAAACTCATGGTGTGGTCTCACACAGAGCAAATGATTGAATCTTGAGACAATCTCAGCCAGAGAAAACTTCCTCATCATGGACTAAATAAATCCCAGTTTTGTGTACAGCACCTCACACATTGGACTGAAATAATTTGTTGGGCTGGAGAAGACGTCAGACTCACATGGAGAAATCACAAAAATATTCAGCATCTTACACAGTTAAAAAAACATTAGTGTACTTGTGTGTGTATATCTGTATACCAATGTGTGTGTGTGTGTGTGTGTGTGTGTGTGTGTGTGTGTGTGCGCGTGTTTGTATGCTTGTGTGTATATCTGTGTGTGTGGTCGTGGCTCTTATCACTCTCTGCCAGGCCTGCTCAGTGCATAAACACTTGTCTGCCTGCAGGCATCCTTCATACATGTCTGACATTTTGAGAGAGAGAGAGAGAGAGAGAGAGAGAGAGAGAGAGAGAGAGAGAGAGAGAGAGAGATGCAAGAACACTGTGAGCTTTTATCAAAGTGTCACTCACCTGTACTAAACAAGAAGCAGTTTGGGAATTCAAACTCATTGAAAGTCGCTCTCTTTTATCAGTTTGTGTAAAGTGTTTTTATCCTGACAGTTGTATGATCATTCACACTGATGACAGATATAGCTGAGATGAGATTGCACATAATCTGATTGAACTGTTGCTCCATCATGTCAATAATCGAGCAGAAATCAATAACTTTCAGAAGAAGATGAGTGTTTACTCTTCTGCCTGTCAAAGGCCCCCCCCAAAAAACCTTTCACAGTAGTACTATCTATCAGTTCATTTAGGCTACAGAAGAGAAACAGAATAAATAAAAAGAGTAATGATATAAAAGGGAACATAGATGAATGCAAAAATATGAAGCAGTAATCCAGTAGTGTTGTAGTGTCGGTTACAGTGGTTATGTGGTCTCTAGCAGGTGTTTATGAGCGAGTACATGTGAACCAGATCCAACATAAAAGTGTAATTCAGCAGCTTCGTTCTGTCTGCTTGTGTCTCTGAAGAGCATCTGCTCTCTTCTTAGTTCTTCACGAGAGCAGATGTTCAGAGTTGGCGACAGCAGCTATTAATTATTTGTTTCCATTGATCGAGTGAAAGACGCCCGTGAACGTTTCAAGAGCTTCATTTCCTCCGCATCCGTCCGAACGTGACGTTCTGCAGCTGGGCAGCTTGAAAAATCATTTTACGACTCATTACTATTCACCGCTACACAAAATAACAAATCTAAGAGCTTTATAGGCATTAGAAAGACAGAGATATGAACAGAGAGGACGTGCACTGTGATCTAAATGAAGAAATGTTTTAAAACGTCACAACAATCCACACAGCACACCACACGACACAACACAACACAACACAGTGGTTTAGTGGGTCGCAATGTTGCCTCACATCAAGAAGGTCTCTGGCTGGTTCAGGTGGTCTTTCTGTGTGGAGTTTGTTTGTTCTCCCTGTGTCAATGTGGGTTTACTTCAACAGGACCAAAACATGAAGGTTAAGTGAATTGGAAATACCAAATTGCCCTCCCCTCAACCGGTGTATGGATTAACTTGTGTGCATCATCCGGTGTATGGCTTAACCAGTTCTTGCCAGGAATATAGTTATAGATGCTGGAATGGTTTAAAGAATAAACAAACAAACAAACAAACAAATACAATATGTTGCATACAGCACACAGCAGTTAGTGTACACTCCTGTCAGCGGCTCACTACGGCTAACTTAAGCGGCTGAAGTTAATGACATCAAATCTTAGAAAAATATTTGCACAAATTTTCCATTATGTTCAATTAAATTCCAATTCCTATTTCTGCACCCAAAAAAAAATGCTGGGTTGTTTTTAACCCAGGTCTGGGTCACTATTAGACAGAACACACTGCTGGGTTCAAATTACCCAACTGCTGGGTTGTTTCAAAATGGTTGATTGACAATAACCCAGCAATTGGGTTAAAACAACCAGCAGCTGGGTCATTTGAACCCAGCAATGTGTTCTGTGCAACAGTGACCCAGCCCTGGGTTAAAAACAACCCAGCATTTTTAGAGTAAGAGCTTTAAATAATTTTGCATTGCTTTACAGTAAGTAAAAGTGAAAGAAAGTGAAAGTGACAAGCAGGCAACACATACTTGAAATGTGACCTCTGCATTTAACCCATCCCAGTGAGTAATTACACACACACTGCAAGTCGTGAACACACACACGCGCGCACACACACACACACACACGCACACACGCACTGCAAGTCGTGAACACACACACACACACACACACACACACACACACACACACACACACACACACACACACAGACACACACAGATACACACACGCACACACAGACACACACACGCACACACAGACACACACACACACACACATACAGACACACACAAGAAGCAGTGGGCAGCTATCCAAGCGGGATAAATTAGGGTTATGGTGCCTTACTCAAGGGCACCACAGTCGCAACCTATCGGCTGTGAGACTCGAACCAGAAATCTCGGGTTACTTATATAAGCAGGGTGCGATTTGCCGGGGGGGGATGCGTGGGATTTCCTTTCTGGTCAATGTACTCCTGCCTCTGCTTAATTACTTTTATCCCCCCCTCAAAATGATCAGTGCTACTACACTAGTGGCGAGACGGATCACAAAACTTATCACGGATCCGTGGTTTGATTAAAGTCCATTTTGTTTTAAAATGCGCTACTTTGGCTGGCTCTGATACAGCTGCCGCGCAGCCTCTCTGTATTCACCATAGAACTGTTTGAGTCGCGACTCACTCGGATCTTTCACCCGGATCTTTAAATTAACTCATGAGTCGCGAGTCTCTAGTGTCATTTACCCGGATCAGTTGAGTCCTACTACATTTCAATGTAAAACCATAAACAGCGCCACCACACACACAAACCTCTTTCAACATTATTGATGAGACTTCGCTCGCACTACAGATCCACTCGTAACCGGCTGATCTGCGCGAGAACTGACCCGAGATTCTCACTCAGAGCCGGTAACATTGCAAACTCGAGAGACCTGCGGAGCCGCGAACTGACCCGAGATTCTCACTCAGAGCCGGAAACATTGCAAACTCGAGAGATCTGCTCTGACTCGAGAATCTTTCAAATCGTAACCGGCTGATCCGTAACCGGCTGATCAGCGCGAACTGTCTCTCCGCCTCTGGGGGCTGCATAAGCAGGACACAGTTTTTTCTATATTATTATGCTATTATTATTAGGCTTATTTTTTTAAATGGTCGACCATACACACCAAACCCATGTTATCTCAGAAGTGAGAGGCTTTTGTTGTGGATTTGCTTTTGAGGAGACTTCAGTCGCTCTATAGATCCACTAACTGGCTCCGGCTGATCCACGCGAATCAGCCGGTTAGTGGATCTGTAGAGCGAGTCCCATGGTCTGTGAGTCTGCAATGTTTCCGGCTCTGAGAATCTCGAGTCGCGTGGATCAGCCGTTTACAAGTGGGTCTGTACTGAGTTTCATTGGCGATTTAGCAATACTGACTCAAGTGATTCAAGTGACTCACACAACCCGGATCACTTTAGTGAGTGACTCACAATAACCTGGATCCTTAAAAGGAGTCGAGTTTGCCAGGCCTAATTCACCACTCTGCAGACTTGCTCAATGTCCCGCCCACGGCGCTATCTCATTGGTTACAGACCCGGTTACACCTCACGAGTAATAGCCTATCAACACTTGCCAGATGGTTCTGGAGCTGTGTGTCGAAACAATGAAATGCAGCATATTCAGCCGCATATTAATAAAGCGGGAATAAACATCACAATCTGATTATCTGTTTATGATGACAAGCAGAGTTAGTTTCCCAGTCACACCACTGAGAATGGCCGAAGTTACACACATGATAAATGGCGATGAGGTCCAGTGCGCAAATGAGGCTAAGTGACTAACACATAATGCATCTGACTTTTCTATCATTTCACTGTAGCTCAGCATCGCAGTGTAAAGTTAATGTTATTACTTTAAAAGCAGCATTAAAACTGTTTCTACTGTAATGGTTTAACTTTGCAATCAATACATTGTTCATATTTATGTTTAAGTTGACACTACGTTGTGCCATATAGTTTTGCCACTCAAGATTTAATTCTTGCATGTTTTTTCGTTGTGCATGATCATAAGTTCATATGTGTGGGGAAAGATAAGCTATTAGAGTATATTGCGTTAGGCTGCTTCATGAGTTAATAAGAAAAAAAAGATTTTACAATTCCTGCAAATGCAGTGATGAGTTCATGTTCTCATGATTTATTTTCATGAATTAAAATGTTTTGAAATGTGCTGTGGACAGAGACGCATTGTTATGTCATCGGGTTCTTTCTTCTCACTTACTCGCTTGTTAATCTATTAGCGCTCCCCTCAGCTGTTCCTAATTCCCTCACCTGCTCCCCATCCCGTGATTTACCTCCCTATATATAGTTCTCTCCTTTTTCCCTTCCTCTGTTGGATTATTGTTTTATGGTCACGCTGTGTTGTGCCTCTCTCTATTTTTTGATACGGAGCCGTGCTCCTGTCCTGTCCTGTTGAGTCTTGGTGTATCAATAATTAATCATAATCCTGTTTGTTACCCAGTCTGTTCTTTGTCCAGTTACTCTGCTGAGGAGGTATGTGGAGGGTGCCTAAGCAGCAAAAGCGCTCCTGTTATTTCCCCCTGCCTCTTGAGCCCGTCGCTGCTGCCGCAGCCGGTCACAGCCTACATTTAAACGCCGCGGTGCCGGCCGAGTCTGCCAGCCTACTCTTGGCTAGATGCCCTAGCGGACCTGCTTTATTTTGCCCAAATAAGGACTGTGGCCTCCTAAGTTATTTGACCAGTGCGGTCTTGCCTGTGTTTTGTTTGTTACTCTTTTACCAAGTTCATCTGCCTGTACGGCTCTGTTTATTTTATATTAAAGAAAGGACTCACCTGCTATTTTTGCCTTTGGTCCTCTTTTGTTCTCCGTGACAGAATAATCCAACCAGACCACATGAATCCCGCGGACGAGAATCCTTTCCAGGCTGCCATTGAGCTGCAGGGTACCATGTTGGGCAGACACGACGAGGAGCTCGCTGCCACCCGTCATGCCGTCGATTCACTCGCTGCCCAGTTGACTGATCTCTCTCAGCAGCTTCACCTTCTCCGTATTGAGCCCTCTCTGTCGAGACTCCCGGAGGCTCCGGAGCCTCGTGTGAATAATCCCCCGTGCTACTCTGGTGAGCAGACTGAATGTTTATCATTTTTGACGCAATGCGAGGTTGTTTTTTCGCTTCAGCCCACCACTTATGCCAGAGACCGGTCCCGGACCGCCTACGTCATCTCTCTTCTCAAGGGACGGGCTCGAGAGTGGGGAACGGCCGTTTGGAATTCCGACGCTGGATGTCTGGCTCAGTATGTCCTGTTTAAGGAGGAGATGTTGCGAGTTTTTGACCGGTCCGTCCATGGCCCAGAGGCTTCTCGCCTGTTGTCCAGCCTCCGCCAGGGGAGGCGTTCGGTCACGGATTTTTCTGTGGAGTTCCGCACGCTATCCACCTCCTGTGGCTGGAATGAGCCGGCGCTGGTGGCTCGCTTCATTGAGGGTCTTAATGCCGATATCAAGGATGAAGTACTGGCTCGTGAGGTTCCATCCTGTCTCGATCCCCTCATCGACCTAGCGCTACGCGTGGAGAAGCGCTTTGAGCTGCGTCGGAGAACGCGTCACACGGAGACGTCACTCTCCTCTCCCCCGGCTGCCGGTCCCTCTTCTTCAGTTGTCCCCGACACAAAGCCTATGCAATTAGGCGGGATTCGACTTTCTGCTGCTGAGCGCCATCGCCGCATCAGCAACCGGTTTTGCCTCTACTGCGGCTCGGATGATCACTTCGCCTCCTCCTGCCCTTTAAAAGCCAGAGCTCACAGGTAGAGAGAGGGATACGGGTGAGCGTCTCCTCTTTGTCCCCTCCGCCTCTCTCTCGGACTACTTTTCCGGTCTCCCTCCGCTGGGCTTTGCGGCACGGCATCCCTCTGGTGAACCTTCAAGACCCCACTACAGTATTTGCCTTGGACGGACGGATACTAGCAAAGGTTGGTCGTGTCACTGCTCCTGTGAGTCTCATCGTATCCGGCAACCACCGAGAGACTATTTCTTTTTTAGTTTTTCATTCCCCTATTACCCCTATAGTTTTGGGCCATACTTGGCTGGTAGAACATAACCCTCAGATTAACTGGCTTAGGAGTTCCATTCTTTCTTGGGGTCTTTCATGTCATGTAAAGTGTTTAGTGTCTGCTGTGTCTCCTGTCTCTTCTGTTTCTGTGTTTCAGGAGGAACCGGGGGATTTATCAGGGGTTCCTGAGGAGTACGCTGATTTACGAGCGGTTTTCAGTCGTTCCCGGGCTGCCTCTCTTCCTCCGCACCGCCCTTACGATTGTAGCATCGAGCTCCTCCCGGGTACGACGCCCCCCCGAGGAAGCCTTTACTCCCTTTCGGGTCCCGAGCGTAAGGCCCTAGAGAAGTATCTCTCCGAGTCATTAGATGCCGGTTTTATTGTCCCTTCCTCCTCCCCTGCTGGTGCGGGGTTCTTTTTTGTGAAGAAGAAGGACGGGTCGTTGCGCCCCTTCATTGATTACAGAGGTCTCAATAACATTACTATTAAGAACCGTTATCCACTACCTCTTATGTCATTGGCCTTTGAAATCCTGCAGGGGGCGCAGTTCTTCACAAAATTGGACCTTCACAATGCTTATCACTTGGTACGCATCAGGGAGGGGGACGAATGGAAGACGGCTTTTAATACCCCCCTCTGCCATTTTGAATATCGGGTCCTCCCCTTCGGTCTAGTCAACGCCCCCTCCGTGTTTCAAGCACTGGTCAATGACGTTCTCAGAGACATGTTGAATATTTTCGTTTTTGTTTACATTGATGACATTTAAAATTTTTCCCCCTCTCTCCGGGTGCATGTGCAGCACGTTCGCCAGGTCCTTCAACGTCTCCTCGAGAATAAGTTATTTGTCAAGGCTGAGAAATGTACGTTTCATGCGCGCACCACCACTTTTCTAGGCTCCGTAATTTCCCCCCAGGGCATTAGTATGGATTCCTCTAAGGTTAGTGCTGTCACTTATTGGCCCACTCCTGTCTCTCGTGTCTCGCTTCAGCGGTTCTTGGGGTTTGCCAATTTTTACCGTCGATTTATTTTTACGTCTATTAAGACTCGTTTTATTTGGAGTGACGCGGCTCAGATGGCTTTTGATCGCCTTAAATCTCTTTTCTCTTCGGCCCCCATCCTTATTTACCCCGACGTCTCTAGAGAATTTATCGTTGAGGTAGACGCTAGGGATGCATATCAATTAATCGCGATTAATCTATAGGAGAAAAAAGCTTTTGTTTACATGATATATGTGTGTGAACTGTGTATAATAATTATGTATATATAAATATGCACACATGCATGTATAATTTTAAGAAAAAAATATATTTATATATTAAGTATTTATATATAATATAAATTATACATAAATATACTAGGGGTGTAACGGTACGCAAAAATCACGGTTCGGTGCGAACCCCGGTTTTGAAGCCACGGTTCGGTTCATTTTCGGTACACTAAGGGAAAAATGCAAACATTAAACTGCAGGTTGTTTATTACTATAAACTTTTTTTTACAATTTGTTTACACTTTTTTTAAACACTTTTTATTAAAATATAACACATAAAATATATATGAAATGAAAAAATAATAAATAAAATACTACTGCAAAGTTCTTTTTTACATTATTTTATAACAGAAGGTAACTCTTTTCTTAACCTTCTCTTAAACTTTTTTCTACTAAAACCTTGAACTAACAAATTCAATTCCTGAATACATTTATGAACTATTAGCCTACATTTTTGCCACCAAAAATTTTCTGTTTTGATTTATTTTGGATTGTTTAACTCACAGTATTGAATTGGCTATGTACCATCTCTGTATAAAAATAATATTACTGCTCTATGTGTAACTGCATAGCAAGCAACATGATGATATACTTATTATACACTCATTTTGAGATTAGTGAGCTGCATACATAGCCATTTTTGATCTTTTGCACGTTTCTCCTAATCTTTGCTTGTGTCATCAATGTAAGCTGTGACTTTACTTACGAACCCCTCCGCAGCTGAGTAAGCCCGGGTTACAGCTCTTCTCTGTCCCGATCAGCTGATCGCATTGTGACAATGATATGATTGACGTGATGTGCAGATGAAAAATCTGATCACGCATTCCTTATTCTCGCTGTCACAGAAAGCGCGTCTCATGAATGCGTAGCAACGAAAGACGCGCATCCTCTCACGGACTTTTGAAAGAACAAAGCAGCGCGTTGACACGCGTTTAACATCCGCTTTTAGATACGACACGTAAACGTTTACATCAATAATCAAACGAATATACAACTAAGTAAATAAAAATCTTTCTGCGGGCCGAATTATGTTATATGTTTGACAGAAGACTTGCGCTGAACGCGGAGACTTCCGCCACTTAATATGTTCGTGCGGAAACGCACGTATTATGTTCCGCACATGCACACACAAAATGCATTCGGCCTTTCGGTGAACGTGTGCACCGTGCCGAAAGCCCTGAACCGAAACGGTCCGGTTCGAATACACGTACCGTTACACCCCTAGTATATACACATGTAAACATTGCTTAAATATATACATGCATGTGTGTGCATTTAACTATACAAAGTTATTATACACAGTACACACACATATATGATAAACAAAAACTTTTATTCTGCTATAGATTAATCGCGATTAATTGATATGCATCCCTAGTAGACGCCTCCGAGGTGGGAGTAGGGGCTATCCTCTCCCAGCGCTCGCCCGCTGATGGGAGGATACACCCATGCGCTTTTTTCTCGCACCGGCTCTCACCGGCTGAGCGCAACTACGACGTGGGGGATTGGGAGCTTCTGGCCATACGTTTCGCGCTAGGAGAGTGGCGTCACTGGCTCGAGGGGTCGTCATTACCATTTGTTGTCTGGACTGACTACCGTAATCTAGAGTACATTCGTTCGGCTAAGAGACTCAATGCTCGTCAAGCCCGTTGGTCCCTTTTTTTTGCGCGCTTTGATTTCACTATTTCCTTTCGCCCCGGTTCCAAGAACATAAAGCCTGATGCCCTCTCTCGTCAGTTCGCTCCCCCTGATTCTGTTCCCACTGTGGAGGGCATTGTTTCTCCGCAAATGGTGGTGGGAGCGGCGGTCTGGGGAATCGAACGTTTGGTTAAGCGCGCTCTCTCCAACACTATCACGCCGCGTCTTTGCCCTAAGGGCTTACTGTTTGTCCCACCCTCCGCTAGACGCGCCGTTCTCCAGTGGGGGCATGCCTCCAAAATATTTGCACATCCTGGAGTCAGAGGCACTATTGCCTCGGTCTCCCAGAGATTTTGGTGGCCCACTCGAGAACGCGACATCCGCCGCTTCATCGCATCTTGCTCTGTTTGCGCTCAGACAAAGACCAGTAACCGGCCCCCCGCTGGTCTCCTCAGACCTTTACCTATTCCGTCTCGACCGTGGGCGCAGATAGCCCTTGACTTTATCACTGGCCTCCCTCCGTCCGGAGGCAAGACGGTTATTCTCACCGTAATCGACCGCTTCTCTAAGACCGCCCGTTTTATCCCGCTTCCTAAACTCCCCTCCGCTAAGGAGACTGCGCAGATTGTCGTTGACCACATTTTTAAGATCCAGGGTCTCCCCGAGAATGTCGTGTCAGATAGGGGTCCACAATTCTCCTCTCTGTTTTGGAGGGAGTTTTGTCGTCTCATCGGTGCTTCGGTCAGCCTTTCCTCTGGTTTCCATCCTCAGACCAATGGTCAGGCTGAACGCGCTAATCAGACAATAGGGCGCATCCTAAACAGCCTCGCTTTTCGCAACCCTGCGTCTTGGTCCGAACAGCTCCCGTGGGCAGAATATGCGTATAACTCTGCCCCCTCTTCTGCCACCGGTCTATCACCTTTTCAGAGCTGCCTGGGGTACCAACAACCTCTGTTTTCCGCCTCCAATTCTGAATCTAAAGCGCCCTCGGTCAAAGCCTTTATCCAGCGCTGCAAGCGCACTTGGAGAGCGGTTAGGTCTGCCCTTTGTAAGTCTCGGTCTGCCACCCGTCGAGCTGCCAATAGGCATCGTATTAAGAGCCCGCGTTTACACGTGCGGACAGAGAGTCTGGCTTTCTACCCTTAATCTCCCTCTCCAATTCCCCTCGCGAAGGCTCGCCCCCAAGTTTATTGGACCCTATCGTATCGTTAAGATTCTCAGCCCTGTCTCTGTCAGGCTCCGGTTGCCCTCTAACCTTCGTCGCGTTCATCCGGTGTTTCATGTCTCATGTCTCAAGCCCGTCATTCGCCCCCCTCCCCGTCCCGTTACCACCCCCATCCACATAGAGGGTTCCCCGTGACACGCATTATGTCAAGAATTATAAAAAATCGTCAATAAGCTCATAATTTGTTAGCCTGACGTTGCCATACTCAATTCTAGTCAGAATTTGAGTCTGATACCGCTCCATTGAGCTATAATTATGAGGCGTGTCTCAACCGAAAAATGCCTCTGCACTCAATTGGATAGACCTACGACCAATCAGAGCAACCGAGTGTGTAACGTATGTTGAAATTACGTCTTTGCAGCCTGACCGAACTGGTAGTTATTTCGCTACAATGACACTAACGTTGTGATTATACCGAGTTAGCGAATGTACATCAACACCTATTATGTTTACAACATTTTGTTTATATCACAACATGAAGTATTTACTAAGTCATAGAGTAAGACTATCTCTTACCATTTGTACGTTAGGTGAACTTCATCCACAACGATACCCATTACGTTTGCTTGAAAATATTGGAGCCTAGCATGTCCCTCCACTTATTCAGCAACCACGATTCCGGGCTTCCGAAAAGAAGCTGGCAACGACCGCTAATTATATCCATCTCGTCGTGCACGCTGAGTTGCATCGCCGTGATAACGTTAGCCATTTCAGTTGCGACCAACTTTTGCCGAATAGGAAGGACGGCAAAAACATCAACAAATGCCCTGCTCGTGTTTCTCTGTTCCTCTTTTAAAATCAATGCTCTGTTGATATCTTTTAGAACAGACTCAATGTCAGAATCCACACATCTGAATTCTACAGCGGCAGCCATTCAACACACGCGCTCTTTGATGACGTGGTTCATTACGTTACTGTTGATTATCTGTCCATCATCGTATAAAGCCCGCCCTGACAATTTGATTGGTTCGACCAGCGTTTGTCCTAGCATAGTAGCTCCTCAACGCAGAAACCCCAGACCCATCTTCCCGTTTACAAAATCGTGTGGGCGGGGCTAAGATGGGCTGGCACCCAGGCTAATAATTTGTGCTAAAATAGTCTAAATGTTTAGTTTTAAAACCATTTTGAAAAGCTGGTTATATTTTTATGTTTCTGATTAATCTCCATCACCCTCTTTGTGTAATTACTGTAACCGTGAGTAATCACATATCGATTATCGTGAAAATGATTTTTGTTCAACTTTTTTTTACCATTTACTATATGCCATAAAAAGCTGAAAGCATGGCTTCTGCCAATGGCCCGTGGATCAAGGTGCAGGTGCAGTGCTGGTGGTCTGACTGACTGTGATTGTTTGTGGTAAATTATTTTAACATTTTAATGATTCATGAATTAATGCATGATAGCTCTAATTATAGCAAAATACAAGGACATTACCAGTATGAACCAGAAAATACACAAGTGCTATTAAACAAGCCTGCATCGAATTTTCCATAAGAATTCCATATTAACAGAGACAACTATATGGGTGATTCTCACGAAAACTTGGTTTTAAAAATGTCAAGCATGAAAATGTAAAAATTGCTTAAATTTACTTTTTTTCCCACCAGACATTGAAAAACAAAGTCTGGAGTAAATGGGAACATTAATTTAAAAACTTTTACTTATCATTTAACACTTTTGTAACATAATTTAAAAAATTAGTCCTAAAAACTCTCATTACCGCAACAGTCAGAAAACATCAACACTGACATATTTTCAAAATGACATGACAAACTTGAAAGAACATTTGGAGATTCTGCACATGCATTTAAAATCAAAGTATTATGCTTCTATTAATTAAATTAACATTTAATAAGCATCTGTTGCGGTAATGATAATCAAAATGTCGTGTAAGCATTCTGACAAGACAATATTTCAAATTAGCTGTAAAAAATGATCTTACCTGGTAGCCATCTTGAAGTAACTGGTCCATGTGCTTGGTCACTCAAAATCAAACTTTATTAAAATTCTGTATGTGTGCTTAAACTGTTCTCAAAAAGTGTTGCGGAGGATGAGAACATCAGGCATGGACACATCATTTTCCTAAGTTTTCTTCATTATTATTATACATGAATATTCAGTAAATATTTTTTCTGTCATCTAAAGTAGTCTAGCAAAACATCCATTTATTTTTTTCTTAATATTTTTGTGTTAATTTGATTAAATTACAACATAACGCATGTTCAAACACAGCCGGACACATTGCGGTAATGAGAATTTCAGCAGAAAATGAGAAAATTTCCAATTATAAATTCTTATGTTGAAATCACAAATTGTGCAGGTAGAACACAGTATTGTGTTAATTCTGATGCTTTTTTAATGTTACTATATTACACATTTTAAAGCTAAAATCATTAGTGCCGTGGTGTTTTTATAATATAAGTTTTACATGAAATAGAAACAACGAAAACAAAGTATTAAAGCAGTATTAGCGTAACGTATAAACCAAAGATTTAATTTGAACTATTATCAGCAGTCTCCCAGTAAACGAGCCTACAGGCAGACTACGGTCAAGCGGTAAAAAATCTTGCTTACTCGTGAGGGTCAGATCTGATCTGTCAGCTATATCTGCAATCTGTGCAATCCAGAAAGGAGGATTGAGAAACAGTGTCACTGATTATAGCTCTTACTGCTATTACAGGGCATATATACTATAAACAGAGTACTATATCATAAAATGTAATACGCATTCAAAATTAATGTTAGATGACACCGTGCAGACATTGGCTGGACATCATGATGATGGGATGCTAATAGATCAGTGGTGGGAACATCAAGTCATCGCAACTAAAACCGTGTCTGTCAGGAGAGCCGAGGACGATACAAGGAAACAAAGCAAGATCCTGATAGCGTAGAGGCCGCTCTCATGTAATGTTAAAGTCATAGAGAATAAATAGATGTGTGTGCGCTCTGTTACACTAACTACTGCCGCCTAAATATGTATAGGAGCCGAATTAAAGCGAATGCTTTGTTAAAGAAATTGGTCTTTAGTTTAAACTTAAAATGATCGACTATTTGATTCCCAAACACTGCTAGGAAGATCATTTCAATGCTTAAGGGCCGAGTAGGAAAATGATCTACTACCTTTCTATGATTTTAATATTCTAGTAGAGATTATTAAAAGACCAGAATGTTGGGACCGCAATATCCACAATGGATTGTATTCTGATAGTAATTCACAAAGATCCAGAGGTGCTAGACCACTTAAGGGCTTATAGGTGATGAGCAATATTTTAAATTGTATTCGATACTTTGAACCCGCAGTCAGTGTAGAGATGCCAGAATTGGGCTAATGTGATGACATTTCTTTGATGAAGTAAGCACTCCTGCAGCTGAATATTGTTTACTTGCTATTAACACAACCTCACCACAGACACACAACCACACCATAGAGACAAACAAAACCCTCTACAGGAATATACAAAACATTATTGCAACACTTTAAATCAAATCATTTCAAATATTTTAAATTATAATGTGGATGAGATCTCTGTATCAACATTAAAGTGCCACCCTCAGGCTGAATGAACTCTTTACCCGCCACTCATGAGTTAACTCGTCAATTAGGAGAGAACGCTTCCCTGCCAATGACAAGTTTATCCGGCAATCCATATACCTGCTATTATCCACCGGGTGGCGCTCTTCCAGCTCGTGAAGGAGAAGGACTCTATGTATGTTTTGATAATCGCTCTCAATCTAATCTCTAACAAAGTCCTTCACAAAAATGCAATTATCTCCAAAATGTGATGTTTTTGAAGAGTCTTACCCATATTTGATAAGAAGAGAACTAATGAAGGTTGGATGTTTTTGTTTGAAAGCAGAGCGTCTGTTCTTTTATTTGATATATTGTATGCTTATTTATTTAAAGATTTCCTGGAAGGCATTAAATATTTGTGAAAATCATGAAAAATGCTGGCGCTGGCCGGCAACTTATTTTTTTAAAACGCTGGAGGGGAAGAGTTAAAGGAATAGTTCACTCAAAAATGAAAAAGCTTTTAACAGATGATCTCACAAATTGACACTACAGTATATTTCATTGGTGCAATTACAGAATATGAAAGATTTATAACAATACCAGCAGATCATTTTCAGCTTTGTCTGTTTTAAGATAAAAAAATATGACATAATATTACTAACCTGAACGTTTTTAAATACATCTCAGATCAAGCAGATGTTTTAGAAGTTGTGCAGAATATTTCAGATGTATATGTGATATGTTCGGCTCATTCACATCCTCTCTAAGGCACAATTAGCTAAGAAAATTACTATCATTTTCATAATCATGTCATTCAAACACATTTGCAGGAATCTGTTGCCAAGATACCTGCAGCGGTCAGACGATAAAGTACAATGTGGCTTTATAAAAATATACAGTAAGACTGTAGTGACACCATCAGTTTATGTGTGTGTGTGTGTGTGTGTGTGTGCGTGTGTGTGTGTGTACCTGGTAATTATCAAGATATGAATACCAGTATTTTTGTGACCTTGTGGGGACAATTGTGGGGATGGTTTGGGTTAGGGGAAAGAAATATAATATGCAGTTTGTACAGAATAAAAACCATTACGTCTATGAAATGTCCCCACAAAACATGGAACTCAGAGTAAGAGACACAACTGCACAACTCCCTTCAGGGTTTATACATCAAGAGCTCTGAGGGCATTGGGATGATTCCTTCCGACTTGAATTCTCTCAGTGTCTTCATTTTTTGCAATGCAGTCGTGTGTGCAACAGAAAAAATCTAATAGAAAATCTGAAATGCTGTGACCGAATCTTATCTGCTGCTGGTCAAAGTTGGGCTATGAGACAAACACACAACTGTCAAACGACAGCAGCGAGATCATGTCCAGAAACATCATTACTTCATAACAGCCTCCACAATCACAATATAAACATTTGACATGAGAGACAGACTAAACTATACTGCCACCGAACTGAGAGAGAGAGAAACTTTTTCAACAAAACTGAACTAAAAACAAAACATGTCAGATATATGTTTACATTTCCATATCAAGAACAAGAAGAGGATTCATCTGAATTTACAGATATCACAGGAAATATTCTCATCTGGTCCGGCCCATCAACTGCTTCATAATCTGCTTTAGCTGATCCACTCACATCTGAGATAAACTTAGACTTTAATCTCATATCTACAGATAAAATTGACCCTCCTCTTTCTGGCCAAATATCCAAGATTTTCCAACTGGCATGAAGTTTAATCCTAAATGTTCCAAACGGAAAGATGATTGTCTGGAATTGGACAGATAAAGAAAATCTGTCTGTCTGTCTGTAGAACAGTGTTGAAACCGAAAATCTTCAAACAAACTACACATTTTCTCTAAACTCTGTATTTTCACAAGATGATGATATGATTATCAATTTATTCCCAGTAAATCTCATTCTGTACTTCAAATACGAGAGCATTCCTGACGCAGCACGTGCTCGTGAACAAATATGATAGGATTTAGAGGAAAATGAGGTCATATCATTACCTGTTTCTCCATACAGCTTATCCCTACGGGAACAACAGACGCTTGTTCTCATCCATCTCGTGACACCTTCACCCGGTCAGCAGCGCTAATTAGAACAAAGCCCTAAAAAAAGAGGACGTCCGAAACCAGGGCCAAAATCAAGGCTGGTCAACGTTTAACTTCTCTTACCTTCAGGAGAGCATGTAAAGCAGCATGTTTAAAAACATCTTCAACACAAACTACACATCGGATAATCCCAACATACATCAGTTGAGACGAGACCAGCGCAATGAGGCCATGAATGTTCAACTATAAGTCTAGTTAAAACACACACTGCTAACTAGTCCTACTGTACAATACTATTCCTGAGCAAACATACAGTAGATACAAATTAAGATATTTGCAGGTTTCAGGTTAGCATTTACTGCACAGATTTTAATAACATATGTGGACATCTAATCAATTCATTGTATTGAAGCTCATCGGGCTTTTTAAATGAGCAAACACAGTTACTGTGACTTTTTCATGTCTATTCGTTGTGGATCAGATGAGAAGAATTCATCACATTGAGTTCCCCAGAGTCACAATGCATAAGAGAGAACAACGCCAACCGACGCACTGACATTAAGAGCATCGCTGCGGCTAACATTCAGCTCTCTGGATGTGTCCTGTAGTTCAGTGGGCCGCGCCAATGACAGAGACAAAACTAGCAAATGTCAACCGCGTCAATCACTGCAAAACCAACAGCTAGCATCAACAGAAAACGTTAAATATCTAATGGGCATCTTTCTGTCTGGTCTCATTAAACATCTTTAAGGAAGCCACACAAACACACACAGTGTTTATTTTACTATATTACTGAAGTCATTCAATAGACTACACTGCATCATCAGGTTAATGATTATCCCCTAATCCTCACACAAACATTAGATTTAAAGACAAACCTAACCCAACAGATTTAGAAGCATGTATGCTTGTGTTTCTGTAGTCAAAGATATTTAATATTAACAAGATGAGTCACTGCTATTGCTATAAACGGGGAAGATCACAACAGTCAATGGAGCCCTAGTAAAAAGAGCCAATCATCAACTGTTAAAGAATGACATCATCTGGGGGAGGGACCGTCAGTATTAGAGGTCGACCAATGTGTTTTTCAGAGATGGTGTCGATATCGATTATTACTGATCAAGTAGACCGATAACTGATATTTTGAACCGATATGTCTGATGTAATGAAAATTGATGTCAAAATTAAGGGGCTGTGCGCACCAAAACTTTTAAACGCTGAGTACCAGCTTTCTTCAGCTAAGCACTTTGGTAGCTCTAATACGTCAGCTGTGAGACGGTTGGTTGCTGTGATACTTGTCCCGCCCCTCCCCTACTGTGATTGGACGGCTGCGGGAGAACTGACATTGACTAGCAGAGCTTTTCATCCAAAGTTGAACATTTTTCAACTCTCGGTGTTCAGCGGTGAGCGTGGAAAAATCTCCGGTTTTCGGCACGGAAGAAAACCGTTAGCTGCTGGCTTATTTGAAAAACGCAGAGCTTCCATTGGAAACTATTGAAAACATGCGCCGGCTGCGGGCGTAAAAGCTTTGGTGTGCACGCCCCCTAAGACTTGGGCTCTGACGAAAACTTTCAATGCTTTGAAACATTTTTAATTTTGACTCCAAGGATTGGTAATTATAACAATCATATCAATAATAACAAAAACAGCAGGAAGTACCAATAAATATACATAAAAACTATATGAAAAATGTATTGAATTAAATATGAAGAGTTTCGTTGCAAAACGAGATAAATCCATTTTTTAACCATTTTCTCAAAACATGTTTATTATTACGTTATCATGTTATTATTTTGTTTTATGGTGCTTCTTAGCTGTATTATTTAAGTTATGAAGGTTTAAATCAAAACAAACCAACTGCAGTTGCATTGAAATTAATTGTAATGCACAACCAAAAAATGATATTTCTGAACAATGAAAAAAACGGTGGTTATCTAGTTTTGCAACGAAACTCTTCATATATAAATATTTTTCTGATGATTTTATCATTGCATACAATAGGAGAACTATTCAGTTAATCATCTTGCACATCAATGGATGAACTATCCTATGGATATAACAATTTGAATGTATATAATAAGTGTAAATAAAGTAAATGGGGTCGCACCACGCAGAGTCGCGTCTAGGACAACTCGGAGGTATCATAAACCAGAAGTGCACATTAAATAGCGCAAGCTTAGTTAGATAGCGTCTACTTAAAAATGCAAAATATACGCTAGCAGCTAATGTTAATCGCTAAAGATTTGGAACAAATATAATGTTATTTAATGTTAAACTATGTGAGTGGCGCGACAGAGATTTGAGCCACTTCCTGAGTCGTAGCTGGGTGGCACGGACAGGCGGCGGTGTACGTATACTCATACAAAAGCAACGTGTTCGAGTTATTTTTGGACCGGTGCGGCGCTGCGAGTCCTGTGTGCAGTGTTGGGCAAGTTACTGAAAATAAGTAATTAGTTACAGTTACTAGTTACTTCTTTTAAAAGTAACTGAATTACTCTACCAGTTACTGTATATCAAAAGTAATTAGTTACTAAGAAAAGTAACTTTTAAGTTACTTTTATATCTGCTTTTTAAATGTAAATATGAACAGTACTGAACAGTCAAACAATAAAATAATATGGATGGGCTATTTTACACGTAAGACTCTAATATATCACATACGGTAGGAGCCTATTTTGCTTTAGATTCAACCTTTGAATATTTTTGTTAGAAATTATCTTAATATGTAAATTTAGTTTATTTATGTATATCATTTAGACCATTTAGACAAATAGTCTGCATGTTTACAAAAATATATAATGTGTTAAAATTGTGTAGTGTCTCTTTAAAAATTTGGAGACAATTGTGTCAACATATCATATTTTCTAAAATAAATTATATTTTTTCTGATTTCATATTTATTTTAAGTTAGAAACGTCTCCGCTGTGTCCTGCTGACAGGCGCGGTGCGCGTGCAGCAGATGAGGCAAATTATGGGTCCTCCGAAGGTTAGACCGTCTCATTTCAGTTCTCTTCGTGAACTTCTGAGCGCCTTGAAAGACCGAGTGCTCACCTTTTATCGCATGCTTAGTAGGGTGCAGCCCTTGAATTGGAACACAGCTTGTGAAGCTTGCCGCAGGGACTGCGCTCTTTGGTCATATATTGTTTGTTTTCTGTTGGATTTAAATGATACACACGATTAAAGGAAGATATTTAATCAGAAAACGGAGTAGGCTACGTGGATTGTTTTGTCGGACGGACACAGAGCGAGTGGATTGTTTGTTCGGATACGGAGAGACTGAAACTAAAACTAAAAGCGAGCTCACACATACATGGAGTTTTAACACGGGCGTACAGTGCAGTGTGAATATTTTAGTGGAAACAACAATCGCGGATCGTTCTCTTCCATGAAGGTCGATGTAAACATCTAAGAATATATGAACATTTCTCAGATTTATTACTTTTGTGGACTACAAATGCAAGTTAATGTCATGCCGGGATTGCTTGGCGAAGATAATTTACAAACATGAGATGGATTATGACTTGCGCACAATTTTTAAACAAAGGTATGTTGTCCCGTTTAGATTTTTCATGTTCATTCTATAGCACTGTCAGCTATGATGAAGTGTAATGAATCATTGCGCCGCCAACTACGGTCCTGCGACGTCAGATATGTCTTGTCTATTTTTTACAAAATAGAGTAACACGAGTAACGAACTCATTTAAATTTCAGTAATTGTAATTGCGTTACTTGATTTAAAAAAATCCTTTAACTTATTTTTACAGTAACGCGTTACTCCCATCACTGCCTGTGTGCGACCCCCTTAAGTCGCAAAAAATTACTTGATCTGTCACTTGTCGCGAGCAGCTTGAGAGGCGTCAAGCTGAGTGCAGACCATAGTGCTCAAGTTCTTTATGCTTTAAAAGGGCTTGTATTTTTAAAATGACATGACGTGCAAATGCCAGCTCGGTCAACTGCCTGAAACGCGTGCTAAACTCTTGTATTGCAGTGTCAACTCGCAGAGCGAAATCATTGCAAAGCAGCTCCTGTTAGCAAGTGCTTTCGGCTGTGTCTTCAGCCTCCTGCGCTAATTGGCCGGACTCATGACTCCCAACAAATCAGATGGGTGGTGGGTGGGCATTGCTGTAGGCAACTGAATAGAGACCTGGTTCAGTGTTCTGACGGCTCTCACTAAATCCTTGGCTTCATCAGAGCCAAAATAGCGCATTTTAAAATGATATTACTTTATCTGCAAATTTGCTTTTAAAATGGCCAATGTCGATGATCCGCAAAATTCTTAATATCGACGTCTATAATCGGCCAGATTGATAAGTCAGTATCTGACAGGTCTTGCCTTAGCAGTGACAAAGACTTCCTTAAAAAGACTTTGGTTTAGTCTGATCCAGAGCTGTTACTGAGTTATAGTTGAAATATGTTGTTTCACACATCACCACTTGTGAGATAAAACAACTGTGACCCTGTTAGCATCATCATACAGTACAGTACAGTATTAACTTGTGTAAGAGCAGGAAAAACAATGTGTGTTATTTATCATTATCAGAACACGTGAACGCATTTAAATGCTATGAAGTTACTCGTAGTGGTTCTGTTTCAATTTTCTCATGACATGATTAAACATGAGTCTTTATGGCGATGAGAATACAAAGCTTTGTTGTGGGTTTTTTTTGAAGTGGGGATTGGGGGTGTGCCAACCCGGTTTGGACATAGAAAGGGGTGCGCAGGAAAAAAAGTTTAGGAACCACTGACCTAAGGGAATACTTCAGTATTTTATAAGTTGTGTAAGAGCGCCACCTGGTGGATAACAGCGGAAATATGGATTGCCGGAAAAACTCATCACTGGCAGGGAAGCAAATTTCTCTTAAGGGGAAAGAGGTGATAGTGGGAACACAGTCTTAAATCTGCTCTACGAGCATTGTTTGGGTTTTTTGCTGTACACACAATTTTTTTTACAGATTTCAGTCTGCAGAGTTTCTATTGGGTGTTTGTCACATTTGGTGTCTTTTGATTCTTCTCTCTGCCAGTCACTTACCCGCAAATGTTTCTAGCAGTATTTAATGAAAGGGATAACTCACCTAAACGGAAATGAATATTCTGTCATGATTTCCTAATAGTTATAAAAGTTTGTGAATAAAATATAATATAGTATTGGGTGAGCTCTCTTTAAGCCTATGCCACTTTATGAACATAACAGAGCTCTGCCTGTCTAGAATGCAAAGCATCTCGTACAGAATAAAACATTGTGTTCGGACAAAACCTCACCAGACATGCCGTGAACATCTTTATGTTCAGAAAAATGATGGATAAGCAAGAAGTTTACAGTCACGTCAATTACTAAACACTTGACACCTGCATCCGAGTCTGCAAGGCTTTACTCCACTTAACTACCTACACACGCATCTCTTTTGGGTTACCATGGTGACCTGAGGCATGTTGGGTAGAGAAGTGTAATGCTTTACCAGCTAGGTGTCGTGATAAGAGAGAAAGTATCAGGATACCTGCACTTTACCTTCATACACGCACACACGCACCTGAGAAAACCATACTGCCATCAATAACTCAGACAAATCCAGCCTGCTGGGGAAGTTTGGGTAAATACATGTGGCCCCAGATGCAAAACCAAATTTGGTCTCCCTTTATCTCTGTCAGACAGCAAAACGACACTCGCGGGAAGGTTCAACCTTTGAGCGTTCACGCCTTCTGTTTTTATTAGTTTTGTTTGGAAAGTAAGTCCAATTTATAACCTTAAAATCAATGCCATAAATGACTGATGTGTGCTGTGCTGTAACACAATCTATCTGTAACCCACCTAACCAGTGTTCATCAATGACAAAACCATGATGATAACTAAAAATACAATAAAGATAAAAATCATGGTTATGCTGTGTTTGCGGTGGGTCGTTTGTGGACACTGCTTTTGCGTCTACTGGGAAACATTTTAACATTATCTTGTCTATCATCTCTGAAAATATCTAGGAAAAATGTATTTGTTTAGTGCAGAAAAATATCGATTTACAATAAGAAGCTGAAAGACTGCGTCACACCGAGACCGGTCGCTCATAGCTGTTACTCTCTTAACACTACAAAGATAGTTGTTGTTTCAATGCACACCTCCTACCAGTCCTCTGTAGTTTTTGTATATAAAGATATCATAAGATCGCGGAGCACAACCCTGTCAAAAGTAACACTGACTGTACCCTAACCAGCGTCTCCAGCTGAACTCAGATCAGACCTATGTTTAACATTAACAGACTCTTTCTCATGCTACAAGACTTCTTTCAAACTGATGCAAATCAGAAGAATCAGAAGACTAAAATAAGAATAAAGGAGAAATGTCTCATTTAACAGCAAATCAAGTCGCCAAAACCGCAGTCCAATCTGACAAAAGTGCAACTAATGACAGCAGCCAATATAAGCTCCAGATATACAAGCATCATTATTATGTAAATCATTGCTCTTACCTTCAACTGCATGTTCCTCTGCACCGGCAAAATATGAAAGCAGAAAGAGAAAGAAAGAGACATATAAATATATTTGATTATTTAAACAAAAACACAGATACAATGAAGCTTTAGTTATTCATCTAGACCGGTCAAACATTTCCCAGATATGGAGTCATTTCCCAAAGTCCCGCTGGTGAAGCGGCAGCAGTCCAGCATCTAATTCACTGCCATCATTTCTCACACACAGCAGATTCATCAGTGTCTAGTTGTAATCTTGACCTGAGAGACATTTAACAGCTCGGCTGAATTAGGTTAATTACTGTAAAACTGTTGGCAAGACGTTTAAGAGAAAATCCAACAGTTAAACACCTTAAGAATTAAAAGCACATCCCAGTTTAATGCTCAGATTGCAGTCTCTATAATCCATCAGTAGTTTGACTGTAAACAATGTCACTGTAACTTCTTGACTTGAAGACATAATCTTCCTGAAATTCTTTATAAAACCCTAGTAGTAGTATTCGATGAAATGCAAACGTCAGCAGTGCAGATCCATACTACTGTGTATTTCATTATATTACGCTCAATGTTTCCTTTTTTTACTCTTCTGTCTACTTCAAATTATCAACAACTGCTATTACAGATCACTCTGGTAGTAACTTTAATGTTTGGGTGAAATGTAACAAGAGGAAAGTTTGCGAGATCGGTGTGGAAATGCCTAAAATCAAATTAAGATCATAATAATAATGAAACGGCATGAATTCATGACACTTTCACTAAACAAAACAATAAATCTTCAATGTAATCTAATGCTACGTTCCCGTCTCAGTCTGCGAGTAAATCAGCGGTCGTCAGTCGTGTTTGTTCCCTGAAGCGACTTTAATGTCAGACACTAGAGATGCCGTCTGACACCCTACAGCAGTGAGAAGAAACACACAATAACAACATACAATAACACACAATTCAGCTTTACTTCCTCAGATCCACAGAAACACTCATGGTGCCTGAAACAATGTTTGGTCGTTTCACACACGCAGATGCTGGTGCAGCTATCATTATGAAGACTTTCAACAGGTTCAATGGTTTTTATACTGACCTCCCACACCACTAAACCTCACAGAAAACCCAACTGTTTAGTCTATTTATTTAGTGATTTAAATGATGGGAACAGCTGGGATGTCCTCCTAATGTATGAGTAGAGACTTGGCATACACACAGTTACTGTATTGATATCTAGTACAATAAGTAAAGCACTAGGTGAACAACACATTTTTCCATTCCTTCCAATATTCACTTGCACCTTTAAAATGCATGTGCAGATAAATAAGCCGAAAATCTTGAAATATTCAGTCCTTCAAGCATCGCAAAAAGAAATCTGAATTATTTATTTTCATAAATCTAGCTGCTCATCTCCTGGGGCAAGGCATTGACTCTATTCTCACTATTAAGGTTTTATGATAGTTGTGTCATGTCTGCGTGTGTGTGTGTGTGTGTGTGTGGGGGTGTGTGTGTGTTGGTTTAATGTCAGTATTAAACATTGCAAGGCTGAGAGCTCAATGTGGATGCTAAATAGTTAATTTTTACAATAAACCATTAGTTCTGCGTGTAGAGTGACACAAATTAATGTGTACAGTACAGCAGTTCAGGCTTATAAAGTCTTATACCACAAAAATCTGATTCAAAAGTTGCAGTTCTCTTTTGGGGGGTCTTCCTCTAGATGAACACTTGATCAGGAGGAAGGTTTCAGTAACAGTGCCGTACAGAAAGTTCAGTTTAGTTCAATTCAGATTTGTACATATGTGTTCAAACTGGAATGGTAATTATATTTTGGCATTTGTGTGGTTCATATTTTCTTGTTCAGGCACAAAGACTTGCTTACAAGACTTCACTGTCACTGTGGAAAAAAACAAACATTTATTTATGTGTTTCATCTGGTGTTGAACACATAAAGTCAATGCACGGTCTTTGTACAAATAAATAAACACATATTCTAGTTTATATCATAGACTTTATTCATTGTCTCTGCTTCAATGTAACTATAAACAAAATGTTGACTAAAAACAGCTTGTATGATCTTGTATAATTTTTGCCATCTGAAAATTACTTATCAGAATATTTCCTAATTCTAACATTGACATGTGTATTTTTGAGAGCCCTTTATCTGTTACACAGGTACGGTTAGGATACTTTTAGGTTGTGGTTTTAAATAAGGGTGTCACGATTTCGATTTTAAATCGAAATCGATCGAAATTAAGTCACAGCTTCGAACTTCGAATTAAAAAATGGGATCGTCGATGCTGCCACGCCCCCATTTCACGTCCGGTCGGCTTGCCAAGCGAGGAAAAAAACTCTCAGAGATGCCTTTAAAAACATCTGTCCAGCGGAACGCGATCATATTTTAAACACGAGGGATGCTACAACTCCTTGAAATGCATATCATAAACAGGATTACCAGTGATCTGACTTTGGACAGAGCGCAGCTCTCTGCACGTGCGCGATAGTGAGGGAGGCGCAGAGATGCAGCGGGTTATATTTTAAACAAAAGGATAGTTTGCCTCAGCTTGCATGAAACGCATAAAACTGAACAAATACATAAGGATTACTACTTTAGTTTATGTTCAGACTTCGGACAGATGCGAGCACGTGAGACAGAGAGAAGCGCAGCTGCTTATTATGCTGGATTTATTTCAGATGCTATGAGTCCAAGACACGCGCATTAAGTCCATGTGCATTAAGTCCATGTTAGAGATGCGCGGATGGACTATTATTTCATCCGCAACCGCATAACAAAACTCATCATCCGTCCACCATCCATGCGCACCAACGTTTCTGACCAGTTTTCAAAACTGTACCCGCCCGCCATCTGCTATCTGGGCGATGCAAGGCGCTGCTGATGACAGCCGCGAGACTAGAAACCTCTTGAATATCAGCAGTGAACTCCGTCTTCGATAAATCAATAAATAAATAGCCTAAATTAAACGCACGAATTACATAGCCTGCACTGGTGTCATCCTGATTTACCACGTTGTAAAACTTATTCCAGGCAACCCTTTCTGACATTCTATTTCCTTTGTTTTTAATTCTCATTTTTTGAGTTTGCCTTCGCCAGCGTTGATAAGAGCTGTGTCAAAATGCGTCCTCATTTCTCCGCGCTGTTAATGATAGAACGAATGGATCCTTAACAATTAAAACAATTAAAAGCTTTATTAAATAAAAGTGTGTATTTATTAGAAAACTTTTTCTTGTCACTGTTTTAGTATTATAAGTTATGTTTTGTGTTAATATTATTCTGTTTATGTTGCGTATATTTCTAGGTTGATTATTTGATATGCTGTTGAATAGATTAATCTACATCAATGTGTCATATGTTCTAAAATAAATTAATATTTTTCTGATTACATATTTATTTTAATAAGTCAGAAATGTCTCCGCTGTTTTCTACTGACAGGCGCGGTGGGCACTACTGGGGGCGTGTGCAGCAGGTGACGCAAATTTTGGGTCCTCAGAAGGCTAGACCGTCTCATTTCAGTTCTTTTCTTGAACTTCTGAGGCTGCCACTATGAAAGACAGAGATGTCGCATGCTTAGAAGGACAGAGCTAATAACAAGCAGTCGATCCGGCACCCGCCCGAATTTAATTAAAATATTATTTTTCGTCACGTCATCCGTCCGATCCATGTAACTGCCAACCGCGCAAAGTCCATGTGCGTGCAAGAAAGAATTCTCTCTACACAAGCTCTCGCGTTAAGTGAAGCCCACAAACCCCCATGCGAGTTGTGCAATGTGCATGTTAATGTTAAAGTATTATAATAATAATAATAAATAATGGCATATCATTTTTGTCTAAATTATATGCCATATAAAAAATATGTAAAAATCGAGAATCGGATCGAATCGTGACCTTAGAATCGAAAATGTAATCGAATCGAGGATTTGGAGAATCGTGACACCCCTAGTTTTAAATGATGTTGTTTTGTTTACAGTAGCAAATTGGCAGAAACAGTTTATATGACTGCAACATGCCAGAAGAGGTGTACACGTGTCTTACAAGAAGTGCAATAGACGGTTTTATCAAACACTCATGCATTGTTGCGATTAATCGTCTGAATCAGAGTGAACTTCTAGTCTGTATTTATTTTACTCTGACAAGTGGCTAAACTGATCTCTGAAACAAATACATTGTTGAAAATAAAATGTTTTGGTTTGCTAAAGATGATGGGAGATGACGAACATGGATCACTGTTTGGCAGCCAGGCAATAATTCAAGGACCTGTAGCTCACATTGTATACATTCATTTTACACAGTAATGTTAACTCTGTGTAATAGTTGATACGTGTTACATATGATATATGAATGAAGGTCATTTACTTGTCATTTATTTAACTTATCAGAAATACACTACTGTAAACGGACTCTTTGTTATTGATTATATGTAGAAGTCTACCGGAATTTATGTTTAATCCACAAAAGTCATTTGTTTATGTTGTTATAATGATGGCACAAAGACTTTATGACCTGCTGACATCCAAATACACTCTTACCGTAAAGGTTTGAGCTGTGATGAATGAGTACACACACACACACACACACACACACACACACACACACACACACACTAAAGATTTAACAGATGAACAAATGAAATATTAAGATTCGCTGTATAGCTGCCTGCCATAGTTTCATCAACTCCTCCACACAAAATCTTTTTTAATAGTTTCTTAAGCCTGTAATAATAGTTCGAAGCTGATGTTCCTTTGGAAAAAAATCTTAAAAATCTAACAACCATCAGTGTAATAATGTCTAATTATGTGAATATTTTATTCTTTAAATTAAAAAAATTTAACACGGCGTGTACTTCAACTTTTTTTACAGATATTTAGTTATATAGACTGCAATCTACACAAGCTTTTATCACAGTCATGGCCGCTAGCGGAGTCAAGTGGGATAAGATATAGCTAAGAGTGCTATAAGACCAACCTTCCAAACAAATGACTTACAGAAGTGATACGTAACTAAGAACGTTTCGGGAAACACGTATTAATGATAAGGTACAGCTTAAGAACGACGTAGAGCTAAGAAGGTTTCAGGGAACGCAGCCCAGATTGTTTTATCCATTGTGCTGCACTAGACATTAGCACTAGCTAGTCAACATTGATAGTAGGGTAGCCATTCGTGCCAGTTCCGCCGGACACATCCCGAACATGTTTTCAGGTTTGTTCTCCGGAAGTGGCGTTGCTCGACCGCATACGTCATCACATTTCAGTTAAAATACATAAAAAAATAACGATTTATTTCTTTTAAGACTTACAATCATTGTAGTTTCATTCTTACCTTGAAATGTAACGGTTGCTTTTCTGAAATTAAACCCGAAATATTAAACCTTGATGATGTATGCGGTCAACCAACGCGACTTCCGGAGAACGAACCCGAAAACATGTTCGGGAAGTGTATGGCGGAACTGGCACGAATGGCCACCCTAATTGATAGTTAACCGATTGGCTTTACTAACTACCGCTACTGTAGTCAAATGTGATTACTTCTGGCTGTGTGATATAACAACTGTGAATTTTCCTAGTCAGTTCAAACTTATTTATATATCGCATTTCACAATTGTTCATTGTTACAAAGCAGCTTCACATTAGGAAGAAAAACAGTACTATTTTAGATCATACAATACACATAATCTCCAATAGAAATCCAATCAGTTTGGTGCTCTTATAAAACCGGACACCGGTGAATGTTGTTCACGGATCACTGGGTAATCTAGCTGTTGTATGTCTAATAACAGGCCTTACTCAAAGAAGACATAAAACACTTGAAACATCTACATCAAGCTGTGCGTTTGACTGATCCAGTCTGACAGTTGTGTATTCTTGTCGTGTCTCTGTGTGGTAATCATACAGTACAGACTCAGTAATGCACAGGTTTATTGAAGAATACACAATGACCGAACTCACCACGACGTCCAACCGTCACCATGGCAACCCAGCTAAAAGCCTCTGACTGATGATTGCAGGGTGAGGAGGTTTGGTTACAAAACTATTGTTGAGTCCAGAGAATAATATAACTTATAAATAATGGACTAATTATTTCTGCGTTCGTGGCTGCCAGCCGTCTGGCAGAAAAAGAGGTCTGGATGAAACACAAAAACAGCAGACAACTAGATAGTACTGAAACTTGTGCGTCTTTTCAAGGTTCATTCATGCGATAAAACAGAGCTGTTTGAAATAAATAAAACACTAACTAAAAATCTAAAAGTAATAAAATCGACATCTCGTTGGCTTTGGTCTGCAACTAACATCATACAGTACAAGCGTAAAGCCCACCTCTCGCTTTGATTGACAGGATTCTCCACCAACTATGACAATCACCTCGGGCGGTCTCCCCATTTTTGACCGAAACAACACAAGCAGTCAGTAAACCTCAAAAGAAAATCTGTCTGTGAAAGTTTAAAATCTTTATTTCTCTTGGTGCAGATTACTGACTTTCTAGCACTGTTAAAACAAGAATTACCGCAAATTTACCTTCATTACAGTTTGCTCAGTCTTAATGACATGCGTCATAAAAGCATTTTTTTATTATCTTGAAAGTATTATATTATATCTCTAGGAACTTTGGCAACACGCGTGTGTTAAAAGCCCGCATGCACATGTATCAAGTGACTCATCTGAGTGATTTGCATAAAGTTATGTTAATGCATTTCAACCCAATCTCAGCCCCACACAGCCAAACAAATGAAGGGCAAATACACTTACAGATGTGTGACAGCTGCAATATTCTGCTCTAGTGATGATGAGAAAGATTTTATAGTCTAATCAATATATGAAAAATCTTGCAAGGATCTTCAAGGGTGAGCGGTGACTTTGGTCCACATCTACAAACAGTAACCCTGAAACATGAGACACCAGACGAGGGGAAGTTGACATTTTATCAATGCCGGCTGTATATTAGTATCGACACCAGGAGCTGTGCTGGGGAGAGGAGGGGCTTATCACCACAAACCAATCAGACTGACAGAGATAAAGACAGAGACAGACAGACAGAGAAAGTGAAAGATGAGAGAAAAGCAAGAGAGAGAAGGGTGATAAAGGTTAGAGATAAGAAAATTCACCACAGATGCAGACTATTATTAGAGCAATAAACTCTTTTACACTTGTATGTGCATGCCCAGTGTGTGTAAATGTTTCATGTGTTTACGGTCATGTATGGTCTTATGTGAAACATCAATATAGATGGATCATTTTCCTGTTTTAAAACAAAAATGCATAAATCCAGACAGCCTTAAACGCTCTGTTACTTCCAGACTCGATCAATCCTCCTAGATGTAACTCCTAGATGTAAACAATGGCATCATTCCAATATGCTGATCGATATTCACACGATTCACTGACCGGAGCGCTCTCATCAGTTTAGGACGTGTGTCGAGCTACAGAGGAGAGTTGAACCCCCATATCAGACTGTTCATTGGTTTGTGTGTCACAGCAGGATTGGCTTACACAAGCATGACCTGAGATGTTTCAGAGCTATGTTTTTATTTTGAAACCGCCTAATACATTTCAGATCTGATGTCAGATGCAACAATTCTAAAAAAAAAAAGATCACACACACACACAATCGGTTGGCTATTGTGGAAATGTGTTTATTACATGACCATGTCGATATGTTACAGAAGTAACTGGATGACTACAACGTTTGCTTAAGTCCAAGAAAAGTGATGTTTGTTGGAGCTGATATCTTGCGTTAGTGTGTGCTTGTTTAACTTTGCAAATCATTTTCACATGAACAAACACAAACTTACACACTGAAAAAAAAACATAAAAGGTGCTCTTTAAAATCAGCCCAAATGTGTACGTAAACACAGAAATCAAAACAAAACGTCTCAGCACAGCAATCGGCCTGTAGCGAGTTTAGAAAACAGTTGCTAAGAGTATAAACGTGTCATCTAGATGGCGTAAAGTTTCAAAAGACGATCATCTGGGAAACGGCGTGTAAATATGTCAGTTTATTACGTTCTTACATCTGGACAATCATCTGTTAAAACAGTGAAAGCGCAAAGTGCGAGCTCACGCAAAATCAAAAGTTAATATCAGCCGGGCTTTTCAACATCTGAAGGGTTTAAATAGTGAAGCAGAGACAGGTAAGGCATCTGTTAATATATTGCACACGTCAGATATATTACTTCACTTCAGTGTTGCCCATGCGCTTGGTGGCACATCCGCCGGTTGGATGGGTAAAAATATACTAGTCAATATACTAGTGCAGTGTTTCCCAATCCTGGTCTTCGAGCACCCCCTCCCAGAAAGTTTTAGATGTCTCCTTATTTAAAACACCTGATTCGACTCATCAGCCTCCTTCCAAAATGGTAAACATGTGTCCCTAACAAGCTGATAAGTTAAATCAGGTGTGTTAAATAAGGAGACATCTAAAACTTTCTGGGAGGGGGTGCCCGAGGACCAGGGTTGGGAAACACTGTACTAGTGGTTCAAAAATGTTAATCAAAGTTGTCCTAAGAAAAGAACAAGTATTGGGTATGGATTTTAAGACAACTTTTAGGAAAGGTTTGGATCCACTTCAAATGTTGACTAGTGCAGATAACTAATATGGGTTTAGATGGGTAGTTTTCAGATGGATGTACTTCTGTTATATGGATGTATAATGACAGATCCGCTCTGATCACAGACATCAGGTTCATCCACACAGAGTACGGAGTGATATTAATTACTAATAACTCATTTATATCTTCTCATTAGTGGCATAAACTTTCATTGCAGCTACTGTATTAGTAACTTTACATACTGCGTTTCTTTATATAAACTATACACTTGTTTAAGTTTGGCCCATGACATGGCTATAAGTAAAACCTGTCTGCAAGATTTTTTCAATCTTTCACACTGCTATCCTGTGTGCTCACAAACACATGTTCATCTTACGCTGTAAACATACAGTCTGCGTGTTTGTCTTTATGCTGTTTGATGTGCTACAGATTTGATTCTGTCTAACCTGTCGTGTCAAAGGTCACAATTAAAGGCTTGCCACTGAAGTCTAGAGCCTCTGCATAATTGAATAACATTGGAAAGGCTTTTGAATATGACTCACTCAAAGACATGGCTGTCATTCAAACACAATTACCAAAACACAATAATGACCAATACAGAAATACAGACTCAGTTTCTATAGCAGCAAAGTGGCTGATGTCAAGAGGTGACTGATCTCAGGAGACTCATGGTTAGAGAGATTGGTCAACCTGGCAGCTGTTGCTTTCTGGAAACGTCGGGGTTTCTGAAAACAGTGAACCAAAACACAGCAGGACATCATTTTCTATGGCTTAGTTTGTGAAGAGAGACGTGTTACGAGTATGTGTCTTTGTTGTGTAGTTTTATTTTTTTGTTTCTTATATCTTTATGCTCTCTCTTTCTCTCTCTATTTGTCTCTCTCGCAGGCTGAGACTGTAAAGCAACTGTGATTGGTGGCAGCTAAGGATGTTTTCTTTTATAAAGGTATTGACCTACAGTGGAATGGCAGCTTTCATGACTTCGGGTCGGTCGTGAAGCTCAGGGCTCCATCAGCCGCCAGACCAATATTTTCGTATGAATCAATATTTGTCAAGTTTGTGTAACCTTTCTTGATTAATGTAAGAGCATTTCAGATCAGCTTAAAATCGTTTATGCCCTTTCTGTTTTATATCCTATATATGTCTTTATATTTCAGTTAAAGTAGGACAGAGGAGTTGTATTTTTGTTCGTTATTTTCCTGTTTTCCTTTCTAGAATTGTTTTGTTTATGCAGAGGGGTCACCATGAAGCCCAAACATTCATTTACGCCAGATGTTTGATTAAAAAACTAACTTACTTGTTGCTCACCTTATCCAATAAATCAAAAGTTTCATGATGTTGATTTTTTTGGTGTAGTTTGTAATTGACACTTGTGTAATTTACTCATGTATATTCATTGCAACCTACCTCTAGAGCAGGGGTTGGGAAACAAGTTTGGCATAGTGCCAAACTAGATGGTGGACCAGAACCTTGTGCGCTCTCACGAGGACGCTTTAGTTCTGTGCGCACGTGAGGACACTTTTCAGCATGCGGATATTCTTCTGCACGCAGTTTTCATAACAGATCTATTTCAGAACCAGCCGCCATTAAAAATAACCTGGCTGCAGATGCGTGCCAGATACGATTGGTGTTGGGCCAGTTTTGTGCCGACCCCTCCCCTACAGATTGTATAAGTTTGGTCCATGCTGCAGTAGTTTTACATAATTTGAAATATTAGTACCCATGCTCATATAAACACAAAGTCCGTGTAGTAACATCAGCCCGCTCACACTCTCCTCAGTTCCCCTCAGATATTTGTGCATTCATGTAGTCAGTGTTCACAGCTTAACTTATGATTGAATAAAACTTTTCTTGATATGAACTTTAAAAAAATAATAAATATGGGCTGGACAATAATTCAATATCAATGTATTTCAAGGTATAAATGCACTATATTGCCAAAAGTTTTGGGACACATGCCTTTATATGCACATGAACCTGAATGACATCCCATTCTTAATCCATAGGGTTTAATATTGAGTTGGCCCTGCACCCTTTACAGCTATAACAGCTTCAACTCTTCTTGAAAGACTTTCTACAAGGTGTAGGAGTTTGTGTTTATGGGAATCTAAAAGCACATTTGTAAGGTAAGACACTGATGTTGGACGAGAAGGCCTCGTTCGTGGTCTCTGCTCTAATTCATCCCAAAGATCTTCTATTGGGTTGAAGTCAGGACTCTGTGCAGGCCAGTCAAGTTCATCCACACCAAACTCTGTGAGGATTTGACAAAGAACGAACCCAAATGCAGACAGAACTAAAAATAATAATTTATTGACAAAAACAGGGGAAAACAAAACCCACGAGGGGGCAAAACAATACAGGATAAACGCAACACTAAACTAACATAAAACTAAACATAAACCAACAATAAACTACAAATAACAAACTAGACTAAATATACGTAATACTCACAAATGCAAGACTCAGGAACACGACAGGGATTGTAACAAGACGAACGCGCACAGAACATCAAACACAAAGACAATAAATAGGGGAAACTAATGAGAGACACAGCTGAAATCAATGACAAGAAAGGGAGCAGGTAAAAAGTGACGAGACCCGGGAAATGCGTGGTCAGAATAATTCAATACTAAAACCACACATTTCCCACATAAACATGGTACTGCCAGGACCCCAAACACCAAGACTAGATGTAACAAAACACATGATTTCAGACGGATCCTGAGAGTAGCCCCCCCTTAAAGAGCGGCTACCAGACGCTCCTCAAGGGGAACACTAAAGACGGGACAAAACAGACTACATACAAGACATGAACCATGAAAACATAACAAAGACTAACAAGGGCAAACAGGAAAGAACAATAACCGGATTGGGATGGGATAATAAAAATAACAAACAAGGGAGGGGGGGTGGGGGAACACAAGAGTTCAAAGGGGTTGGTCCAGGGTGGGAGGGTGGAAAAGGAGTCTGAGTGAACTTCGGGAGAGATCTGGAAGGGTCATGGGAAGATGATGCAAAACCAGGCCAGGGTTGCGCTGGCTGCGTACACGGCTGAGATTGTGCTGGCTGCGCACATGACTGGGGTTGCGCTGGCTGCGCACACGACTGGGATTGCGCTGGCTGCGCACACGACTGGGATTGTGCTGCGCATACGGCTGGGATTGCGCTGATTGCGCATACGGCTGGTGTTCCGCTGACTGCGCATACGGCTGGTGTTCCGCTGGCGGCGAACACGGCTGGGGTTGCGCTGGCGGCGAACACGGCTGGGGTTGCGCTGGTGGCGAACACGGCTGGGGTTGCGCTGGCTTCTGCGTCCACGGCTCTGGGCGCTCTGGCGGCTGCGTCAACAGCTCTGGACGCTCTGGCGGCTGCGTCGACGGCTCTGGTCGGCGGCTCTGGGCGCTCTGGCGGCTGCGTCGGTGGCTCTAGGCGCTCTGTATAGCTTGTAGGAAAAGATTGTTACCCATCTCTAGTAGCCTCTGTTTCAGTGCATTTCAGATTGTGCCGTTTTGAGCTAGTCATTACATATTTATGAGCTGTTGCTCCTTTGATCAAGCCCCACTACTAACGTCATGTGCCCGTGCGCGTGCTCTGTGGTATCGTGAGTGGTACAGGCCATACTGTGTGGGTGATTCTCACGAAACCATTGAAACACCACGACACTAATGATTTTAGCTTTAAAATGTGTAATATAGTAACATTAAAAAGCATCAGAATTAACACAATACTGTGTTCTACCTTGCACAATGTGAGATTTCAACATAAGAATTTATAATTGTAAATTTTATCTCATTTTCTGCTGAAATTATCATTACCGCAATGTGTCCGGCTGTGTTTGAACATGTGTTATGTTGTAATTTAATCAAATTAACACAAAAATATTAAGAAAAAATAAATGGATGTTTTTTCTAGACTACTTTAGATGACAGAAAAAATATTTACTGAATATTCATGTATAATAATAATGAAGAAAAATTAGGAAAATGATGTGTCCATGCCTGATGTTCTCATCCTCCGCAACACTTTTTGAGAACAGTTTAAGCACACATACAGAATTTTAATAAAGTTTGATTTTGAGTGACCAAGCACATGGACCATTTACTTCAAGATGGCTACCAGGTAAGATCATTTTTTACAGTTAATTTGAAATATTGTCTTGTCAGAATGCTTACACAACATTTTGATTATCATTACCGCAACAGATGCTTATTAAATGTTAATTTAATTAATAGAAGCATAATACTTTGATTTTAAATGCATGTGCAGAATCTCCAAATTATGTTCTTTCAGGTTTGTCATGTCATTTTGAAAATATGTCAGTGTTGATGTTTTCTGACTGTTGCGTTAATGAGATTTTTTAGGACTCATTTTTTAAATTATGTTACAAAAAGTGTTAAATGATAAGTAAAAGTTTTTAAATTAATGTTCCCATTTACTTCAGACTTTGTTTTTCAATGTCTTGTGGGAAAAAAAGTAAATTTAAGCAATTTTCACATTTTCATGCTTGACATTTTTAAAACCAAGTTTTCATGAGAATCACCTGTGTTATTATTTTTATATATTATTGTAACGGGTTATGTTGCCAACAGACAAATCAAGCAGAAAAGTATCACTAATAAGTACACTGTAGGAGAAGAAACTCATCATGACACACAATGATTCCAGAGTAAATTGTGATGTAGCAGTCTCAACAATACACTCGTTTTCCCTGGACAATGCTAACATATTCCCGTTATAAAACATTTCCAAACGCATTATTTTCGCAAATGACAGAAATTTAGACCCGGCGAGGGATGTATACTGCTTGTGGGCCGCGTGCTAACTGCTAAAATCTAGCGGGAGGTCCGGACCGTAAAGTTACAAGAGTCTCGGGAGTACGTTGGCCTCGTCAGAAAAGCCGGGTCGGTAAGGCCCGGTCTCGGTTAGTTTGGCAAAACACTTAGTTTGGCAAAGCACTATTACTTAGTTCATGTAGAATTGTAAAATAAAGCCGTTAAATATTTTTTTTAAACTTTCGAAACCACGCGCAACTATCTAGCCTGCAAAAATATCTATATAGCGTACTGTCTACAAACAATAACATATACATTTAAAAGGTATAATTTACGGCATTAGCATCAATGTATGATTTCTGTTTTGAGATACAGATGCTCATAAATGTAGTATTTTGTGACAGAAGATGACAACATGCAAAATATAATGTGACTTCTTACCGTTTGTGTTGATATAGCGATCGCGAATCGAATCCAGTCTGTTTCAGATGTGTGAATAATCCATGAAAGTCCAATAAAATACATTCAATGACCATTTTTGTCCACAAATGCGTATAATCCGTGAAAGCTAAGTACTTAGTTTGTTGTTTACATCAGATTTCGCATGAACGCCTTATCGCCTACAATTTGAGGAAAATTTGCGTCATAACACACTGTATATGAGATCACATTTTAGGTTTAAATAAACGCGTTTAAACTTTGTTTTTAAAAGTAGGCAGGAGTATTATCCATAATAGCACTGTTCTTTCCGTGCGACATGATAACAGCACAGAGGTAACAGCAAAGTGACTGACTGCTCTGTGCTCTCTCTAGCTCCCTGGTGGGTGGAGACCTGCGAGTGGGGTGGTGGGCGGGAAAATTCAAACTGAATGTGACGAAACGGCTAGTTACGTCACAACGGAGCTGAGTTTGAACTTGTGCAATCTGAGACTCAAGGCAGAGGACAATCTCACTCAAAACAGCATGGATGGGTTTTTTTCCAAGTTTGTATGCGTGTGGAAGCATCAGAGACACAAAATAACACCCCAAAACCCAGAAAAAGTGAGTTTATCATAATATGGGCACTTTAACAAACTCCTCCTAGAAATTTTATCAGATCATCACCATATTTGGTCTGTGTCATCTAAAGGCCTTTGCAATGCTAAATTGCGGAGATCTTGACAATTCGATGGAGGGTGTGTCCATGGCGGCCTGCCAAATTTCTGTGTTTCGCAAAGAAACAGGAAGTTGTTCTAACTCAGGCTTTAAATGTCCAATCTTACCCCTGCTTCACATGTTTGATAAGTGTCCTGTCCTGAACACATCAATATTCAGTAAAAGTTATAGCGCCACCTGCTGGCAGCAAGAAATGCCATGTTTTACAGTGTGATTTACTGCTAATATAAATTTATTCAGATCATCATCATATTTGGTCAGTCTGAACTTAAGGACTTGATCTTGACATTTCGTTAAAGGGGTGTGTCCGTGACGGCCTGGCAAAATTTTATGTTTTACTCTGAGAAAGCTGTTGTAACTCAGGCATACAATGTCCGACCTGTCACAGACTTCATATGATTGACAAGGTTCCTGTCCTGAACACATCAATATAACAACAATCAGTTACAGTCTTAGCGCCAGCTGCTGCACACAGGAGGTGTGGTACATCAAAGTTCCTTTGAATATCCAACTATATTTACCCACTTAAATTTAAATCCCGCTGGTTCACTGCTTTACTTTAATTTTTTTTCTCGTCAATTAATAGAAAATATTTGCATAAAAAATGAGGCTTTATGTTAATCTGTAATGCCGCGATAATACCCAATTTATAAAAAAAGAAGCATTTTTTAACAATTTTAAACTCTGTGTTTGTTTTGATAATCATTCTGCATCTGATCGCTAACAAAATTCCTCCACAAAAATGAAATAATTTCAGCTTTTTGCTAAAAGCTGTATTTTTAAAGAAAAATACCCATATTTAAGAGTTTATAAGCAGAGAAAAAATATAGATAGGATGAAACATTTTTGTTCCTCTATTTTATTGTTTGTTTGAAAGCAGAGGATCTGTTCTTTTATTAAATTTTTTTGTTTATATTAATTATAGAAAAATATTTTCCTGTAGGCATTATGTTAAACTTGTGAAAATAACAAAAAAATGCTGGCGGGCAATTTACTTACATACTGCATGCAACTCATGACCTGCTGGGACTTTTCAATGAAATTCAGCGTTAAACAAACACACGCGCAAAACTCCACGGCTACGCCGAATAAACAGACTATATCTATTGTTTCCATAAGGCTGGCTTTTTTCTCCTTAAATCCAAAAACACACTTACTTTTCCACGCCATTGTTGAGTTGTGATATAAAACAAAGCTGTCGCGTGAATTGATGCCTGTAGCGCTCTTGGTTCTTGCCATAGACCGTAAAAATAATATGGACGTAGTGTCCGTGACTTCACCCATTGGTTTGTAAAGATCGTTTTTGAAGCTTAAAGTAGGTGTTGCCTGCCGTCGCCATCTTGGCCGCGTGTCACTGCGAATCAACCGTGGATAACCGAAAATGGGTAAAGAGGTGGGATGTGGGTGAAGCTAAGGTGACTGGTTGCTGAAACCATGCCCACCTAGCTCGACTCTAGTGACAGAAATGGCAGTTCACCCGTCACTCAAGTGGCCATGGCCTTACTTATGCAAATTTTAAAGCTAAATATATAATATAAACGGATGAGTTACAAATAAAATTCAACCCTCACAGTTGTCATGAAGAGCAAAATTAGCTATACAGACCAAAAAAAAAACTGTTTTGTACCAGGTTGAAAACATTATTTTCTACTGTAAAGTTGGGCCTTTTAACATGGAGGTCTATGGGAATTGACTCTCTTTTGGAGCCAGCCTCAAGTGGCCAGTAGATGAATTGCAGTTTAAGTTACATCCGTATTGGCTTCATCAGAGAGATCGGAAGGTTGCCCTTGGTTCTCGTTCTCCTGCTGATTGATGTGTGGGCGTGGCTTTCCGGTGGAAGTGTCCATAAAAAGAAGTTATATGTATGGCTTACCCCTGATACGTCAGCCGGACCCGTATTCAAAACTTTCCGAAACTTGTACAAACCTTTGCATTTGTTTAGCATGAGGAAGCAACTCTTAAACTGTGTTAATAAGTCAGAATGCATGAAATACCATTGAACAGGGGGCTTAATATTCATTTGTCTTATGTAACATTAAATAGCCAACTACCATTGAAAAGTTTTAGGGTCACTTTCACTTTTTTCACTTATTACTCTAATTGCAAATTGATAGTGTGACTGATGAAATCCATTATTTTGAGAGCCCTGCATTACAGCATTTATCACTGACTGACATTCAGATGAACCTTATTAATATTAAAACTGAGCTTTAAAGTCTTATGTTTACTTGGCAGTGAGTTACATTTCATTTTGTCTGAAGCCTAAAAAGACTAAAGATGAACATCAATTGATTTATACCATTTTTGTTATATTGCTTTGTTTTATAGGAGAAGGTTTTATAGA
Organism: Misgurnus anguillicaudatus; assembly: GCF_027580225.2. NCBI lineage: Eukaryota > Metazoa > Chordata > Actinopteri > Cypriniformes > Cobitidae > Misgurnus > Misgurnus anguillicaudatus. Next base: position 65,038,471 of record NC_073357.2, read on the forward strand.
TTTGACAAATTAATTTGTTCAGAAGTTTGTAGGTACCGACATCCGTTGTGGGCATTTTTTGCAGTTTATCCCAAGGCTTTTTTTCACATTGATTCCGCTATCAGATTTATACAGTATTGACTGAAATTTAATGTTGGTCATATGGTCCAGCCCTAATATAAATGAATATTAATCTCTGTCTTCGTTCTCTCCTTTACCTTTAAGCAGCGCAGCTGATAAAACGCTTTCATCAGTAATCAATTAAAAGTCAGAGATGCTAAATGGAGACTAAATGTGATTGTGAACAAACACGCATTAATCACCAAGTACGCTCGCTCTTGCTGGTAAATAAATGAAAAAAAAACACATTCATAAATCAGTACACTCTAACTAGTTAATAAATAAACAAACACTGATTTAAAATCACACCATTATCTCTGAATGTGCTGCGCTTTAATCACTCAAACTGAAATCCGAATTTTTTTTAAATGTAGTAGAAAGTGAAGCCACTAAACCTGTCATTTTAGCTTAAGTACTGTTAATCAATACTTTATTGACTTTACGATCATTTCATTTGTCAAAAGCAGTAAAAAACCACACAAATGCAGTAACTGTGTCTGCAGGGTTGACCTTAAGAGCTCACAGTCAGCGTTATTTCTCGGAATAAGTTATAAAGTCTCATATGCTATTTGGCTTTTTACAATCATGGCAGTTTGCATTGGGTGTTGTTTTATATTGATGAATAAAACGTTAAGCTTAACCACAGTTTAAAACGTTATCTTAACGGTTTCAAAATACATGCCATTTACATTGTTAAATCATATTACTGTACGAACAAAAACAATATTAGTATAAGATAACCAGCAAATTAATATACAAGATGAATCAAGTTTAAATTAAAAGATGATTATTCATTTCGACTTCAGAATGAGCATGTTTGTCATTAATAATACATGCGCTGCGTTCTGTCTGCTGATCTGATACTGTAATGAAGATGAATGTATAGTAACTCACTGATTAAAAAGTAATATTGTACAACTTTAAATAAATAACTATGTACATGCTTAGGATGTTTGCGTTGTAGTAATGTACAGGGAGACTTCAGATATTGAAGCGGACTGATAAAGTACTGTTTTATCATTTAAATTGGTGTAACGTCTTCTTAATTTAATAGAATATTTGGCCATACCAATGTGGCGGCGTGGTGATGTCATGTACAATCCAGTCATATAGATCACTGGTCCAGATACGTTCATTTTATGCATTTGGCAGACATTTTTGTCACCGGGAAATCAAACCTTTTGTCCTTTGCGTTGCAGGCACATTTGTCTATCAGTTGAGCTACTGAAGACGAAAGGATTACAGCAGAGGAGGAACTGGTCCAGCTCTGCATCTGTGTCCGTGACATGAAGATGCTCTTTAGGGATTAAAGACACAATCAGAGAGGACCTCACAGAACGCTGTATTTGCACAGGAGCCTGAGGACTGATGAGTATTGATGTTTCAAAACATATCTCAGATTCTTATGTGAAGCGTTACACATGCATTTATCAATGTATATGTTTACCCTACAAACTTTATCTCTAAAGCTGTGAACTCAAAGATGTCCTGGACGTGAGAAAGAAATTCTGCATTAATCAAACAAAGTTAGAGGAAAACCTCCATGTTGATGTAGAGTAAAGGATTAGAGCGGTGCAGACAGTATAGTGCTGTTTAATCTCATCTATGAACCTTAATCTACTCACGCTGAATTATACATGACAAAAACACAGACTGGCGTCACTCAAAACCTCAATAATGCACACATACAAAATCTTCCTGAAACAGAGACAAAACCCACAGAGACCAATCACACACAAACACATGAGAAGTCAGATTGATCAGATCACATCTACACCCTACATACTCTAATTGATAAACAGGCTAACCAAAATAAAGGTCAAATATGTGCACGCAAAAAAGAATTTGATTCAATCTGGCACCTGAGCTCTGACAGTCAACCTTAAAGAGTAACTAAACCCTAAACCAACTTTTTTTAGTTAATGATCTGTAAGAATGATGCTTTATTAGTGCTGTTCAATGATTTTAGTAAGCTTTTTGACATTTGGATATAAAGTGTTTCAATACTACAATATATGGTTCTTCAGGTTGAACGGTGGTTACTGCAGTTGAATTTTCCTATTGGATGTTGGGTCCAAAAAAATAACTCTTGACGTAAGCAGGTTCAAGCTCACCACGCCCTTGTTACGATCTCACCACACACTTGGTACGAGCTTAGTTCATCCCCTCTATCTCTGTTGGGATCTGCCCACTTTTCTTGCATTTTTCAAATATTGCCAGTGGGTGGAGTCAGGCTCTCACCAGGGGTTTAGTTACGCGTTGAATAAAACTAAAATGATCACCTTCTAGAAAAGATCCAGATCCCAAGGAACTCAACACTTATTTACATTAGGAATGAACCACATAACTCACACATTACACTACAATTACCTGGGCTTTAAAATCACATCCACAGGAACCTTTATCTCTCATTTCATTCACTGCAGGGTTAAAGAACGTAGGGCATTTATGCCAAAAAGCGTCAATGTCTAAAAGAGATCCCTGTCAGAATTTGGAACCCAGTCTCACGACGTTGTGTATAAATAGCACGAAGTGTAAAAATCGTGCAATACATACGACAAATTCCACTTTGGCATGGATATGATAGGCCAGTCCTTTCCATTCACTTAAACGGCAATCTTTTTTGTCATTTTATTTATTGGTTTCAAAATGTTTTTGCTTTTTTACCATTTTCGCTTGGGTTTAGCGTTGGAACAACTTTTTGTTATATAAAAATGACATCCTAACCCAAACCCCAATCTTAACCCCAACTCCAAGCGAACATGGCTTAAAGGACAAGTTCGGTATTTTACACTTAAAGCCCTGTTTTCAGATTGTTAATGATGAAATAGAACGGTTTTACTGAAATTTGGACATATGATGCTGGCCCGAGAAGTTTCGGGTGTTTCTTGTATCACCTCCCACCTCTATAATGGGTGTATAGGTGCACAGGAACAATCCTTCCTAAAATGCATTAAACTTTCGTTTACAAAGACTTGAAACTCAGCGAGTGGTCAGGGGTGTTCACTGGTATGCTCACACAAAAATCGCTGCAAAAGACGCGTTTCAACAGGTTTTATCGTAGTGTTTGTCCAACTCCTTTGACTTTCTTGTGCTGTGAGGTACGATATTACTCTGCCGCCGGGACCGTTGTTTGTATTCTTGCAATTGGAAAATGCGGATTGTCGCCACCAACTGGGCTGGAGTGTCTATTATTCAAGATCTCAACGGAAGAATGTATGGGTGTGTGGCATCTGAAAAATATGTCCACAAGTTTACAACGAATGCTAAAACAGCTGCTGGAAAGCATCTTTTGCAGCGATTTTTGTGTGAGCATATCAGTGAACACCCCTGACCATTTGCTGAGTGATTGAAGCGATCGCCCTCTATAGCAGTGATGTGTGGGGTCCATTAACAAATCCAAACCAAGATTTCAATAAATGGGAAAAAACAACCAATCGAGATTCTGCATCAGAACTTTGTAAAAACATTCTTCAACAAATAATGCATGCAGAGCTAAATAAGGAAAATATCCACTAATAATAAAAGTAAAAAAAAAAAACAGGCAATCAAATTCTGGATAAATCTAAACCTCAGTGAGCCCCACTCATATCAATATAAAGCCATGAAATACAAAGAAACAAATCCTCTATCTGAATGGAGTCCTGATGTTTCATTAACATCTACTGATACTCATCATCACACTGATGATCTCAACCAAAACAATACTGATAAACACAACAACAAAGTCAAATGCAAATGTTATAGAGATTACAGATCCACAAGACTTAATCAAACAATGTAGTGCTGTTGGTTAAGTAGCCTTGTTTTTTATGAGGTTTAATGACCCAGAATTTCTGATCAATTAATTTATTTTATAAAATGTCATAAAACCAGGGCCCCCAACACCATCTCAGGCCCCCGGCTTTATAGCAGAAGCACTGCTATAAAGATCATGATTTAAACAGTGTAAAAACCCCAGGCCGAGTGACGATTGAATCTACTGGGATCAATGAGTGTGAGGTAAATAAGCCTTCACGCTGAGGTTAGACTGCTTAACTAAGCCCTGCACTCATCAGATAAAGACAACACCCACCAGTCCAACATCTGCTCTTTGATGGAGGCGATATATTACATCCCGTCGCTTGAGAACAGAAAGGTGCTCAGGACGGCAGGGGTGACGCAGTACCTGATCACAGCTACAAGAACATCACTCATCAGCCTTGTTCAGCTCTTCAGCGATCATCCCATCACTCAAACATTTCACTTCATTATGTCCATACCTGCTTTACTTTTTTCACCATTTTTAGTAGGCTTTGTGTTTCAGAGAGAGCGTTTTTCCCTGCGTTCAGGCCGCTCAGTGCCTCTCGCTTAACCCAGAATTCTGCAGTGTTGTAAAGCCCTTTTCATCTATTTTCATTTTAGAAAAGGTTTATTTTATTTCTCCTAGTAAATAATCTAGGTGTGTTTAATTCATAAAGAAACTCTGCAATGCATGCATGTTTTTTAACAGCGTTGCTCAACCAATGGCAGTTGTGTTGACCACAGTAAAATGCAATGTTTCGTTCAGTTTTGTCTTTTAAAGAAGTTTAACAAACACTTAAAAATGTTTACATCTGCCTGTGGGTTGTGACGAAACCTGGCGTCTGCATGTTTATAATGCAAGGGTAAATGATGAAGAGCTTCTGTGAATATATATACAGCGCTTACTCGACTTAACAAACACTAAAAGTTTGATTTATTTAAGGAACAAATAGAATTGTATTGTTTATTATGACAGACAGACAGAGAGACAGACACACACACACACACACAGAGAGAGAGAGAGAGAGAGAGAGAGAGAGAGAGAGAGAGAGAGAGAGAGAGAGAGACACACACAGAGAAAAAGACAGACAGACAGAGAAAGAGAGATGCACACAGAGAGAGAGAGAGAGAGAGAGAGAGAGAGAGAGAGACACACAGACACACACACACACACACGCACACACACAGAGACAGACAGAGAGACAGAGAGACAGACGGAGAGACACACACACACACACACACACACACACACACACACACACAGAGACAGACAGACAGAGAGACAGACACACACACACAGAGAGAGAGAGAGAGAGAGAGAGAGACAGACAGACAGACAGACAGACAGACAGACACACACACACACACACACACAGTTGATTGTTTTAAACTGGAGCTTCAGAGCTTTCTGTCTTCTTCTGTGAAGCTCATCTTTAGGGAAAAGGATTCACTGCGGTTTCCTCCTCTTTTGTAAAACAAGTTTGTTTCTGATTCGAGTGCTGTAACCATCTTGTGTTCTTCTACACTCATCCTCCTAATCCTTTCTTTCCTTCTCTCCTTTGATCTTTTCTTCATCTTTAACACATTCAGTTATTTCTCTCAATTTCAGTATTGGTGTACTTTATTGGCGTGATAAAACCTTTACATCTGAATTGCCAAAGCAATTGTGCCTGAACTGCATACAAGAAATGCAACTCTCTCTCTCTCTCTCTCTCTCTCTCTCTCTTCTGTGATTGGATGGGTGGGTCAGATAGAGTCGAGACTGTTATGTTCTCGGAGAAACTCGGAGCAGAATACCAATGTACCGCCACTGTGACCGCAGGATACGTTTGCCCTTTCGAGAGAATCAGGACAGAGGAGATTTCCATGCACTTGTCTGCTCTGTGTCGCTGTCTTTGAGAATGTAAAGTGGCTTGTGGGCAGAAACTTAAGCAGCAGGAATAACACAGAGCATTAAAGTCAATGCTTGTTTCTCAGCACATTAAAGGTTCTTCAGGTGGTGACTCTTCTGATGAGATTTAGTTCCCTGTGAAAATATTCATACAATAGAAGGGAAATCTTGCCTATGCTTGCTTTTTATTTATTTTTTTACATTTTATGGAAGGATTTTTCTGAGCCACGTGTTGTTCATAAATTACGTTTTTCTTTTGTGGTGTATAAAAGGAGGCATTTTGAATCAATCTTTTCTCAGTTCAGCCATTCAGTGGTTTCATTGTTCAATTTATTTCTGGTCACATCACTTTAAACTTCTGTTTGACTTGTATTTAGATTTGAGCTCTCATCAGAAGGTGTAATAGATCACCTAATCTAACCGATAGAAATAAAGTTTTCTCTTTCTTTAATTACAGATGTAAAATCAGATTAGCGTAGAAGCGGGAGGACATGAGATTAAGGTGCACATTAAAAGTGATCATTTAAATGACAGGAGCGATGTGCAGTGGTTTGTGTTGATTGAATTACAGAGAGATGATGAGTAAATGTCTCTAGTGTAAATTATAAACAGATGGCTGTGTTAAACATCTACAGTCAGTTGTTAGAGAGTCAGGCTTCTTACCCAAAAGTTGCTGTCTCAGGGCCGGTAGGTTGTGACTGTGGTGCCCTCGAGCAAAACACCTTAACCCCAGTTTGCTGCCTGGGCGCTGCAGTGATAGCTGCCCACTGCTCCAGGTATCTGTGTGTGTGCGTGCGTGTGTGTGTGCACAGAGTCAAAAATCTTTCACAGAACTTTTCCACCAAAAGCATACATGACACTGACAGCGGCCGGCACACAACATTCATGTAGAATTGTAAGCATACATCTGATTTATCTGAAATCAAACTTGCTGGCTGAGTCCATGAGCGCCCTTTCAATTATTTATCTGATGCTGAATCAAAACAAACACGCAGCACTTTTCAACTACATGAGTTCAGGTCCAGACACCGTGCTGTAGGTCAGGACCTGTCAAACTCAGGGGTTCCCGAGAAACCAATCCTTCAATTGGAAACGTTTAACATTTTTATGTGTTCACATTTACTTCTACTGTAGTGTAGTGTTCATCTCTTTTTTTACAAGTCTTGTTTGTCTCAATCTAGTAAGGGTTTTTAAATTTGAGGTATTTCTCATACATCAAACCTTAATTGACCCTTAAATAATTTCTTGAACTTTAGAACAATGGCAATATAAGAAGCCAGTTATGTGTTTTGGATACAATATCCATCAGGCATATTTCATTCAAACAGTAGAAATGAGTCTTTATACATAACACTGCCCTTAAATGATGTAGGAGGTCTCTTTTACTTTCTTTGTCATCAAATAGTTTATAAAGCCCTAACCCTTCTGTGAACAACCCATCCATGTCAAAGGCCCTAGAATGACACCAGCGCAGACCAGATGCACGACGATTAGTCGCAAGACAAAGAGAGAATATATACATTTCAACAGTACAGCAATGAAATCATTTATATGATGTTCGCTAGAAAAATTTTTGTCCAAACAGCCTACTCTTCTGCACGGTTATAGGGTTGCTAACTGGCAAGGCCAAATAAAAGAAATTTCACTGTGTTCGTGTGCAATTTTCCGTTACCTTCTTTACAGTATTTTCCCCTGAAGCGCGTATGCGAACAGTCGCAGTGGACCTCCCCGAACCGGACGGTGCAGTATCCGCCGTTGAGACACGGGTTCTGCTTGGTGCACAGGTACTCCAGATCGTTATGAATCCCGTTACTGTTTAGTAAAGTCGGGGGCATCTCGCCCACCTTCAGGTTGGAGATCAATCCCAAAAACGGAGGTTCGTATTTTACCGTGCTGGACGTGAGCGCGGACAGACGTACGTCAGGCGGAATTCCTCCCACGAAAAGGTCACTGACAACAGCCATTTCTTTGCGCTTGGAACGAACTTCAGCCACTTTGGTTTCCCCGTCCACCATCAGCATGGTCTCGCGGTAGTTACGCGTGAGCAGCACCATGTGCCAGCGGTCGTCGTTGACGCGGGTTTCCATCTGTAGCGAGGCGGGTTCAGCACAGTGAATGGCGAATCTGAGCTGCAGGTGTCCACCGGTGAGCGACAGCTCCAGAAAATCACAGTTGCCGCCATCATCGAGGTACAGGACGAGCGCCTTGCTCGCGTTGGTTTTCAGGCTAAAACTGAGCTCTCCGATCGAGCCTGCCTCCCAACGGGCGTAACGCGCCCACTGTCCGGGAGCGCCGCCAAACTCAAGGGCCCCCGTGGACACAAAGAGCCCTGCTAATACTACTGGCCCCAGGGGCCACAGGATGGAACGAGCCTTTGTCTTCATTTCACCCATCCAGTCACAAGCTCAAAAATCTCCAGTGCAGTGTTTGTGTTTATTAGGCAAATGACGTTTGGGATGTCTGTCCCAGTCAAGAAAATTGAAATCTTTACCTGAGCTACATGGAATGATGTGCGGAGAAAAATCCTTTTTTTCCCTTTGTTTCACCGTCACTGCTTTATCCAGACTCTATCTGTAGTCTCGCCATCGGTTGGTGTATCAGGCACAGGCTGGAAGGATACGCAGAAATGTTGAATTCCAAGCACCTTTTTGGGTTTCCAACAGATGTCTCCGAAGAAGTAAACGCAGAGAAGCTATCTGGTGTTTTCCGGAGCACAGGCGAGGGTCATTTTCAACTGCTTATCCGCTTTATATCTGCACTGCAGGATACGCGAGGAATCATGGCAAGAAAGTTTTATTGCACTCCAGATTTCAACATTCTCCAGGCCTACAAGATAAAAACAAAAAATCTTTATTAGATACAGGGTATGCAATCCTACCAAACACAAGCAAACATGGTCTTGTTCCTGAGATAAATCTAGGGTACAACAAGCTGATTTCAGGTCTGAGAGAATCCTGAAAAAGCAGAAAACATTACCACAACTTCATCACCGGCTCACACATAAGCATCTTCAGAGCTCAGCAACACAACCAATTTGACACAACAATTTGTGTATTAATAACTAACTAACTAACAACAGTGACCTCACTAACTTACCCAGATGTTTCAGGTCACCCATAATTCGGCCATAGGCAGATGAGAGGAAGTGCAATTTCTGTCATATAGCTAAATGCTAATTTTTCTATTATAGGGGATTGATGTTGGGGAGTCTGATCGATGCTCTTGACCTTTCTGCCATTATCAAGCTCTTCACATCATTTTATAACAGAGATCTTAACTATTCACAATTAAACACTTGTCTTCCAATGACCTGACACCTCTCACTCCAGTATTTCACTCCTTTATTTGATATTGACGCACACATACACAAACTTAACTTTATATAACACTTTTTTACAGCGTTACAAGTCATGAAAATACTGTAAAATAACTGAAACTGTGAAAAATAATTATTACATTTTAAATGATTACATTATTTAAAAAAAAAAGAAATGGCATTAAAGGCGTTTGTTTGGATGCAAAGGAAATCTTATGTGAAGGGTTATCATTTTATATTTTTTAATAAGGAACTGTCAGGTCTAATGCAATAAAATTTACTATGGTTTGCTCATCAATTTATTGGTATTTGTGTCGTTATACAAAATGACACTCATTGTCTAGCTGTGGCTGCTGTAAAAATGTATTTTCATAAATAATATAAGCTGTAAAATAACTAAATAAATGCACATTCATATGAATAATACTGTAGAAGACTGAGCCATGTTTAACAAAGGTCAGATAATTATAAAGCTCCTCATATGAATATATAAGTATTCACTGCAGAGACAGCAATGGCACTTATTCAACGTCCAGATGCCCCGCAGGGTCACACAACTCACAATGTGTATGCGCGTGTGCGCACGGGTTTGTGTGTGCGTACAGGTTTTTGTAAAAATTTCCCCACAAGGATAGTTAAAATCTAAATTATGTTTATTTGAAAATGTATAAAGTTTTCTGGGAGGTTTAAGGTTTGGGTTCTCAGCCTTTTGCAACTCACAGCCCATCAATGGTTGCTTAAAAAACATTCAGAGGACCACCTTTCCAAATATGATAGTATACAAACGCAGAATAACAAAAAATGAAAACACACAAAGATGCCTTGTGACATGCCATTCACATTACTATGGAGTCAATTAAAGGAGCGCTGAATCAAACAATCACTTTTAATAAAGTGGTCATCATACTTGAACATCATGCAAGCTTCAGAACTAAAAACGTCCTCGTTACTGAAATATAACAATTTTCGACACCAAGCCAAGAAAACGGTTGGTTCAGGAATGTGCCAATCTGTGACGTTGTATAGATTCTAATCCCCACCTTCAAATTCAAAAGGCAAAAACTGTTTTTGTAGCCCCACCCACATGTCCGAGTGACATACGTGGGGGACAGGAGCGAAGCAAACCTATGCAGTGTCTCAATAATCAGTAAACATGTCTTTAAAGCTTGCCGAATTTAACCAAAATGGCTTTTAAATATATTTTTCCTGAGAGACTTTTATTTTGACGCAGTGATCTGTTATGAGTACCCATGGAAACGAAGTGTTCAGTTGTGGAAAAACGTAGTCGCTGTATAACCATATACATACCATACATACTATACATTATACATACCAAAATAGCCTATAACTTATTGCTTTTGATGTTTTTTTAATGTAAAACCATGCAAACATCATAAGTAGACCTCAGACAACAGTATAAAACTATAAAATCGACAGGTTCATGATCACCCATTCAATTAAAAGCAAAAGACGATGTGTCTATAAAAGTGTAAAGAAATAAGAAATGCCATTGCTTCCAATGGGTAACCAAACAACAGGCATCATTTTCAGTGGCAAAAACATTTAGGGGTGGTTTCCCGGACAGAGATTAGACTAGTCCTAGACTAAAATAAATGTAAGAGCTGTCCAAACTCAAAACAACTTGCACTGACATATCTTAAAATACATCAGTGCCCTTTGTTTTGCCTAGTTATATTTCCCAATTAAACTCAGGTCTAGTCCTGGCTTAAGCTAATCCCTGTCTGGGAAACCGCCCCTTAAAGTTCCACCTTATAGGCTTAGACTTTATTAGTACTCACGGATGGTACCCAACTTTTGATAAGTGATATCTTTAAAGTTTTAACCCTAACCACAGAAAAAATTAAGAAATCACTTCAAGCCTAAATGTATTTATAGCAGGAGTGGGCACTCCTGGTCCTGAAGCCTTTCAAACAGCCTTTCATTCGTTTTGTCGGGAAGTTTGGTAAAAAAAAATAACCCTAATCTTTTTTTTATTTACTGATATTGAAAAAGTGGTCAATATACAAAAAAGATTCAGATTTTTAATACAGCAACGACACACAGAACTATGTTTTTACATGCCATTTAGTATTAGTTCAAAACTGAATATTTACAGGAATTTTTAATCACATCTTTTCATCTCTTAGTCTTTTACATTGGGTGACTTTATTGTAACTCTTAATTGTGACTTTGTTGTAATTCATTAGACAGTGAACTGAAACAGTCGCAATACATGCAGAAATGTTAAAATGTTAAACTGGAGTGGTCTCTCTATTTTTTCGGTGGCTGTATTAAAAATGATTTGTACTTGTACACATAGACAAAATGAAATGTGTCTTTATGTGACACATAAACCAAACAACTGAAAGTACCCTGCACATAAAAAAATGTCAATAAAGGGGAAACCTTGAGCATCAAAAAGTGAAGTGCAATGTATGTCAAACAGCAGCGCAAAAGGAAGGAATAGCGTGTGTGTTTTAAAGGCATCTACACTGCAGAGGTAAGGCTTTTGTTTCTTTTCAGGATATCGCACACTGCAGTCACAGCGGAGCACCGCAGGCAGATCCCACCCGTGTGTTTGAATTTAAAATATTAACACCATGAAAATTATACCTTTAACATAATATTGACTGCATCTGAATTAAGAAACCTTTTTTCTGACGTTGTGATGTGATTGTTGTTGCAATATCCAAACATCAATGGGCTTTGAGATCATGCATCTTGAATGAAAAAGTTTAGAAAATAACAAGATTACCATAACAAGATTGTCAATTAAAAATACATAAAAATCATTTGTAAGTAGTGTACTACTGCCTACGCGCCAACCAGATTGTGTTCTGCTGTCCACCGGTTGAGAATCACTGGGTTAGAGGAGGGCAATAGAATAAACAGAATAAAAAACATTATGTCTATAAAAACTTCCTATAATTTTTTTTAAATCTGTGTGTGTGTATTGAACTACCCCTGGTGATGGCCTGTGTAACCTCTCAGTTAAGTGTTGCTTTTAATTGACCTATGGCTAAGCCACTATGGGATGAAATTAGGCTGAAAATGATTAACAAATACATGCACATGTATCTGTGAACTTGAAGCATGTTACAAATGTATTTTACTATCCACGAGCAAATGTCTTGAGATTTGAATATGTAAACATCTAAATTTTAATAAATGTGTATAGATTTGTACAAATACAAATGTTTTATGTTGTATTTAAAATTTCATAATTTGCGCATGAAAAAAGGAAATGTGCATTTGTGGATCAGGTGACACGTGTGCATTAATCCCGTTCTGTTCATTTGTATATTGAGACTTTCATTTTGCCGTTTAAAGCATTTTATGAGCTAACGGGATTAATGCACACGTGTCACCTGATCCACAAATGCACACCTCCTTTTTTCATGCGCAAATTATGATATTTAAATACAAAATAAAACATTTGTATTTGTACAAATCAATACACATTCATTTAAATTCTGATGTTCACATAATCAAATCTCAAGACATTTGCACGTGGATAGTAAAATACATTTGTAACGTGCTTCAAGTTCACAGATATATGTTCATGTATTTGTTAATCATTTTCAGCCTTATTTCATCCCATAAGCCACGCCCCCTCCACTCACTCGGACAAACAATCAACATTCGGGGAACAGGCACTATGGCAGCTGTCACAGTAGGAGACATTTCACAGGAGGAAATTCATGATTTTTGGAGACAGAAAGACTATATATCATCTCGAGTCACCAAAAGGGCCTTAACTATGCATTGGAGGGTTATATTAATAATTTTATTGTTGAGAAGGTCGATGAAAAGCTTTAGCTCCAGGCAAAAATGTACAGAAGAGAAGGGATCTTGTATTCTGAATCTCCTCCTTTAAGAATTAAAACATTCATTCAAATTTAGTCTTTTACTCTTATTTGACTCTGTGAGTTTCCCAATCTGAATCCAAATTATATAATCAAACGTAATACATTATGTTAATAGTAATTTAGATAATTGATTATTTATACATTCCCATAGTCTTAGTTATTCGTTCATTAGGGACCCGATATCGCACAGAGTATTAGTCGGCCATTGCGTATATCTCACGGACACAAAATTGTCAGTCTGATCTTAGTCAGAGGTTGCCGGGTAAACTAATACTTTTATGTCTGGCCGCTCAATGCTTGCTCCGATCATAAAAATAGGTACTTCAGTCACAATCATGCAACTTGCTAGGCAGGTGATAGACAGAAATCTGAGAGTCCTGGTGAATGTGCCCCATGCTCCATTCGACCATCAAAACACCAGTGTGATCATATCCTGACAAATTTATTTTGCGGTAATACTAGACTCCTTCTAATCTACTGGAAATAATAATTTCTGAAAGAATTAAACTAAATCAAAACAATTTCTGAAAATGAATCAATTATAACAATATATTGTGCCAGGCAGGTTACACTTAAATCAATCATTTAGTTTTCAGATTCATTAATCAAAACATCAACATTTATATCTCAAATAACAGTAGTAAATAAAATAAAATCACAAAGTCAAATCATACCTGCGACACACAGCAGTGTGGCAAGTCTGAATACAGATGCTTCCATAATGTTTGAATACACACACACACAAAGTGTGGGGAAGATTCTTGCTAAAGAAATCTTCCCCGAGTCTCTTGCCAAGCCACCTTATATACACAGAATGAGACAAAGAATAATAAAATCTCAAATCAGGATTTGGTTGGTCGGTTCTCGTGACCTGAAGAGAAGTACCAAATGGGACTGTTAACCATCTGTAATCTAGATCATCTCATGATGTGACACCACTCACAGGAGTACAGATTATGTCTTTAATACACTTTCTCTTAGCATTATAGAAATTACACCTTTTTACCCATCCCATGATCACCTTTTAAACGACACCAAACATGAAGATGAAACCTTTGTAGTATCACAACATAGAATGAATATGACAATACATAGATTCAGTAGACCTTTAGTGAACTGGAATTTGGGAGAGGAAGACAGAGAGGTTGAGTCCTGGTTATTAGCACCATCTGGGGATTTTATTGCTTCATGGGTATCTCCACAAGCAAACCCAATGCTGATCTCTTGAACAGCTACTACTACACGAGTGTATTGGGTTAGCTATGTGCACTGTGATTGGCTCGTGTTTGGGGGCGTGGCCTAGCTTAGGTCAATTGACAGATTGGATTTACCCGTGACAGTCAACTGGCCTGGTTCACCTGAGGTCTGTCTTTTTTCATTTCAAATGAAGCACATTATGGCTTTAAAGGGAGAGCGGAGTTCGAGTGGCCAGCAAGCAATAGCCGTGATTTCACCATCTATGTTACCTATAAAGATTTGATATAGTCTGGCTATGAGTGACCCACTTCTAGACAAAATAAACTTAACAATAACTTGTGAGATGTCTGATATTCCATCATGTAAACAAAGTCCACAGTGATTACACGCTGTTTGCTTACATTGATTTATTTATTTATGGGCTATGGTTAGATGTCTATAAAATGTTCAATGACAGCTCAAATTTTGCCTTGTTTTAGCCTACACATCTGGGGTGTGTTTGGATGTTTTTTTTTTTACACAAAATTGCTTGCAGGGTGGCAAATCCTCATTGATATGACTATGCTGCCTAAATATTTTTCCTCTGTTTGATTGGAGAAATAAAGTGATTTATAGAAGCACTCGTCTCGCCTTTCAGCATCTGTGACTGTAAAGTTTTCGTTACTGTGAACGACTCGTGCTGTTCGGTTTCAGATTGGCTATTGTGTGTTACTAAGCAGTGAGCTGTAACATTTCAAACCAGTGTGCGAATTATACATTGAGAAAAGCTGACCTCCTGCTAAACATTTCGATTATATAATGCAGATTCGTGTGTAATTTAGTGAACCAAGTTCATCAAATTTAGATGTAGATCAATTAGATCTTATTTATGAAACAAAAAATATTCTGTTAAGCAAAGATAACAATGAAACCATTCTGGTTAGTGTTAGTGTATCCTTAAAAACTCTTAAAAGTACACAACAGTTAAACCTACCTAGTCATTGTCAAACACAGCACATAATAGAAAATGTGTTTGATCATTTCTTCTTAACATCATTCCAGCATCTATGGATATATTCATGGTGAGAACCAGTCCATCTACACACAAGTTGATCTATACACAAGTTTTGAACCCACACAGACAGGGAGAAAATACAAACTCCACCCAACCTCTCCGGGCTCGAACCGGGTACCTTCTTTTGAGGAAACGGTGCTACCCACTGAGCTGCCCCCAAAACAACACAAAAACGTAATACTTCATACAATGCTGATATCAGGGTTGGGAACGGGGGACCAGGAGAACGCAAGGGGACGGAGGGAATGGAGACCCTGTATGACTGATGTATTAGTTTCATTACAAATGTGTCCTCTTATTTAAAATATCCTTAATATCCAAAAATGTCTTTAACCTAAGGACAAATGTATTGTTTGTGTCATTAAAATACTCAAGAAAACACACATAGAAGGATATTTAGTAGTTATTAGTTATTTTAAATCTAATTACTTTTTTAAAAAGTCATCTAAAATGATTTCTTAAACGTAATGGTTTTTATTCTGTACAAACTGTATATTCTATTCCCATCACCAAACTTAAACCCCCCAAACATTAAACCTCTTTCTGCTATTTTAGATTTTTAATTTTGATTTATAAGCTTGTTGCCTCATGGGGACCAAAAAATATCCATACAAGATAAAAAAGTGGTATTCTTATTTTTGTGGGGACATTTGGGATTATCCGGTAGAGTACACACACACACACACACACACACACACACACACACACACACACACAAACATATCCACCCTTAATGACAAATAACAACCAAATGAACTGTGATTGGCCCATCTGAATGTCAATCAGAAAGTCTCTGCATGGGAATAATAGTGAATACGTGTTTCCCAGACTAAAATGTTTCCAGAGTTTTCAACAGAGACTAAAACGGAGAACAACAAACTCTCCTGGCCTGAAACACACACCGTGTGCAGCAGAGAATTGCAATCCAAAGCAAATTGTCTGCAGTAAATGACTCTGCATTACTATCTTAACCAAACTGTCAAAAAGCAATTTGCTTTATGCACACCAACAGCCCAAAATCTGCACCTTATTAAAGCATCTGTGGTGGTGAGGAGCACAGACTATACGGCTGTTTCCAACAAACTGATTGAATGAGTGAAAGAGATGATGGCCATCAGAAACGAGGACGGGAGATAGAAATAATAATATATACAGCTGCTAAACAGCCCATCAAACCTGCAAAGTGACGTGATTGTCAAATGTGGTAACCCATATTCTGCCTTTAACTCATCCCAGTGACTAGTGAACACACACCAGGAGCACCGGTCAGTCGTTCAGTGCGGTGCCCCGGGAGCAACCCGAGCGAAAGATGCCTTACAGGAATCAAATCCGCGACCTTTGGGTTACAAACCCGACTATTTAACCATCCGGTCAGATTTCACTCAAATATTGTAACTGAAGCCGATAAGTAAACTAAAAGTGAAGGGGAGTCAACAGAAACCAGTGTAAGCGGTCAACATCCTAACAAATGCTCTTCAACACAACTTTTTCTTTAAAACATCATATTTATACCAGAATATTAAACATGAATAAGCCTCTTTCATCTTGTTTTAAATCTGCATCCACTCCTAATGATAGCTTCGTTCCAGCAGTGGGAGCATAAAAATCATTCATGTTGTCCCAACTCAAAACAGGTTAAGGTGTTTGAAGCCGTTGAAATTAAAGTGGAGAAAATTTTGTGACAGACCCGTCCGCTGCGAGTAACACAGCCAGTCGGCCACATGGTCGCAGGCTTAAGTATGACAGCCAACTTTCCATCAGAAACATGGAAGAGCGGCGTGAAGGTCACGGTAAGAATACTGAAGCGCTCCATCGGCGCTTTACTGATAAGACTCTCCCCAGTGTGTGTCTCATCACTATCTCCACAGATAAGATGCTTGAGTGCACTACACAGGGCACTAAGGTGCAGACAGGTCTGTTATCTGTCCACTAACTGAGTCTCTCTTGGTGGCATCTACGACAAAGTCAAAGTCAATCCTTGCACTGACTTGAGGTCAGCTGGATTAGATATTGCAATAAGTGAGCTTCGTAAATGTTAATCTCAGGTCAGAAGTTTACAAATAGAATAAATATAGCACTTCCTGTTTTTTACTATGTTTACATGGATGTGCATGGGTGTGTGTGTGTGTGTGTGGCATTGTTGTGTAAGTCAAGTCACATTTATTTGTATAGCACTTTTATTTACAGCGTTTCATTGCTTCAAAACAATTTTACAAGAACTGTGAAAAAAGAAATAAAACCCACATAATAATATTAACATATTTGTGACCCTGGACCACAAAACCGTAAGATTTTTGAAGTTGAGATTTATACATTGTCCAAAATCTAAATAAAGAAGGAAGAGTGCATATAATAACCTCAAAAGTACAAGTTGGGACCAATAGTATAGATGTCTGTACCTAAATGATACATATTTTTCGATCATTTCAGGGGTCTGAAATCTCTAGCTCTGCCCTGTCCTCATCGTGCAATTATTGTCGTTGTCATCTAGCCTATTTCTAGTGAATAATATTGAGCGAATCCCTAAACCTCTTAAACCACAGCTAATATTTTGAGCTACATTAGATTATAGTAAATGCACTTAACCTGTATTCAAGTATAGTGAGTAGATTTGAGTCTGTTGTGTGACAGCTAAAGCGCAATCATCATGGCAGAATGTTTGGCATGGAAATGAAGCAGGAAAGCGTCTCTATCAGCAGGCGGCATGTCGCGTTTGATTGGCTAATCAGAACTGATTCAAATGGGCTTTATTAACAGCAGGAGTCATCACTGCTGATTGGATAAACATATTTAACTTAGGAGAAAGAAAGAGAGCAATGCGAAAACTCCAGTGAGAAGATGCTTCGAGTGAAGCGATGTCTCGTATCAGATTATAATGAACCCCAGTGCAGCCTCTCGGCAGGAGATGACGCGATAACCTCGCCTTCATCTGTTTAGTGCGAGATTGTAGCCCAGATTTACAGCCGTGATTACCGTCATTCGCTCAACCGCGTTAGATTCCCGGCCTGTGCTTTACCTCGGAGCACCATATGGCAGAAGTGATTATAGGGCTGGAAACACACCTCACGGCAGCTCGTGAGATACTGACGCAAAGCGAGATCTTCGCAGTAGCTACGTTCTGTTATAACGTCAGCTTAAAGGGTGAACTTCAGAAATATAATATAAAGCTCTGCTCTGCTCCAGCCTGTTTTTTGTGGTCCGTTTCTCACATAACACACATACATGCACGCACACCAACAGAGACACACACACGTTGGCATATGTCAGGGTTCCCCAAATCTTACCCTGGAGGACCAATGCATTACAGAGTTTAGCTCTAACCCTAATCTAGTGATTGTCTAGTGATGGTGAAGACCTTGATCAGCTTGCTCATGTGTGTTTGATCAGGGTTGGAGCTAAACTCTGCAGTGCTCCGGCCCTTCAGGGTAAGATTTGGGGAACCCTGGCATATGTAGTTTATGGGGACATTTCCATAGACGCAATGTATTTTCTACTGTACAAACTGTATATTCTATTCCCCTAACCCTACACAGCAAAATCACCAGTGTTAAATCAACACTGCTGGTGTATATATGGGAACCACCAGGTCTGGTTTTATTTATGCATATAAACACCGGCAGTGTTGATTTAACACTGATGATTTTGCTGTGTACCCAGTACACAGCAAACCTGTTCAGTGGCGTGTTTACCCACCACGCAAACCACGCAATTGCGTATGGCTTCGCGGGCTTGGGGGCCCCCTACTGGCCACAAGGTGTGCGAAAGTATGTTACGTTTATTCAGACCCAAATCTAAGGCACGGAGAAAGCACGCGCGAGCGAGAGATGTGCAACTATGCACGCAGAATAATATATGCGCGCATCCTCGCGAGGGCACATATAGTATGGGAAGCCGAACTCATCAAAAGAAGGACGAAACTGCGCCACTCGAGTGATCTGCGCTGCGCGAACCAATTATATATGGTGTTTAATCAGACCCAAAAGTCGCCCGCACAAAAACCACGCGCGTGCGAGAGATACGCGCACGCAGAACACTATGGACAAGCTCAGATGAGCGAACTCTACGGGACAGCGCACCTCTGCACAGAAGCAGCCACACAAGTGCTGGAATGAGCGCTCGCTCGACTCTCTCTGTGCTCTCGTAACTGCACAACATTCACTCGATGGTCAAGTTTACTTTAAAGACTTTAGGCTTCACACTAGAGGTCTACACGGGTCCAAAAATTTCTACCCGAACCCGATCAGACCCGTAAATGTGCTACACTGAACCGACCCGGACCTGTCTATTATTTGAAAGCTGGACCCGGAACCGACCCGGACCCGTCTATTATTTAAAAGCTGGACCCGGATCCGACGCGGACCCGTCTATTATTTAAAATCTGGACCCGAGCCCGTCCGGGAAGACACAGACCCGACCGGCAAATATTCTTTAGCTAAATGTTATTAATAAGTCAATAAACAAGTAGCGAAAATTAAACTTTTTGTCTTACCCATAACGTTAGAAGTCAGTCTTCTCCCTCCTTGTACCTGACTGTGTGTGATGCACAATCCTTATTTCCAAGAAAGTTCCATCCATGTTATTCCTCTCTTGACGATTGAAATGTTTAATGCTTATTCCAGCTTTAAAAGTCCACTTTGTTGTGAATCGGGTCAACTTGCTTAATAATGTTTGCCCATTTGGATTATAATAACGATTGCTCGTTCAGTGCCATGGCTGCTTTTGTCAGCTTTACTTCTTTGCTATCATCTCTGTGCTCTTTGAGCAGAGTCGCGAAAACTTTAGATATAACAGCAAGACGGTCAATTTATAATATTATTATAAAAATTATAGAAGTCACGTCAGTGCAAAATGCGCGGTACGGCGGAATAGGTCCCGCCTTCTAAATTAAAATAGCCAATTGTCAAAGGTAAAGTCATTGCGTCTAACTGCAGAAGCTCCTGACTGGTAGCCAGAGAAACATTACAACACCGCATGCGCGTTAGCTGCCTGGTTGGAGCAACCAAATATAAACTTTTTAACGCAATTTTAGCGTCATAGAAAAAAATGTATGCGACAGTTCATCAAAGTTTTTGTTGCTGGATAAATATTTTATTTAAATGTGAGTGTGTGTTCTCCGAGTCCGATCGACCTCGGGTATTACCCACAATGTTAAACAGACCCGGACCCGAAGTAATAGATTGAGACCCGACCCGGACCCGGCTGATCATTTAAAATATAGACCCGAACCCGTACGGGTCCCGGGTCGGGTCCCGGGTCTTCGGGTCTCGGGTCTTCCGTGTAGACCTCTACTTCAGACTTGTGATTGGTGGTTTGGTTTGATCGGTGGCACGCATCTTTTGTTCCACGCTTGCTCGTACAGGTATAGACATGATAAAGACACTACGCAGGGGTTTAAATCATGTCTAAAATACATAAATCATATTCTGTATCTCATCATTGTCATTAAAATCTCATCTTTAGTGTATGTCCAGTCTATATGCTTGTATCTCACAGTAAGTTTGTTTTTACAATATGAACATGAGAGTTATGTGATTCCCATCCATAAATTCAAGCAATAACCAACTTACAATATTGTTTGCTGGTGTTTGTTAGTTCAGTTTGTTAGATCAGTATGAATAATGCTTCCTCTTTTTCCTCATTTAGTTTTTTTAGTAAGATGTCAGACACTGAAGTTGCAGTATTAATTACATTGTTTTAAATACATCCTATAAGACATTTGCAAGCAAAAGATATATCTGAGAGGGGCGAAAAACATTTTTTTTAAACCAAGAATTTTTTGGCATACCAAACTGTAACAATTTAGTGTTATTTTAAGCAGTGTAAAACAAAATAAACCCGGTTTATATATATCTCACTTAATTCTATATACCGAATATTGTTGTGCAATTCAATTGAAAAACCTTGGGCAATGCTGGGGCATGGGGGGCCTTGGTTCTTGGACTTTGCATAGGGCCCCCAAAATGGTAAACACGCCACTGAACCTGTTTGGCAGTCTTTAATCAATGAAAAACTACCATTTAGAGTATGTTTTTTTTTTACTTTTCAGTTAACTTCCTGTGTCCCTGTAAACCATGGTTATAGAATAGTAAACATGTCATTCCACAATTATTCATTTCCCCGTAAACAACACCACACAGACACACACACACACACAACAACAGTTTGTACATGTGTATGTTTATAATCAACAATGTATGAAAAGATTCTGATTGGCAAAAGAGGAAGAGTGTGAGGAAGAGGAGGAAGCACAAGAGGAGGAAGATGTCCTTTGGTGTGATGTGAAAGAGTTTAATCATCTGTTTGTTCGTGATGTGGATGAAGATTTGAGGTGGTCAGAGCAGCATGAAGACGCAGAGATGCTGAGAGTAAATTTCTCATTGGTTGTTTGTGTACTGTAACATTGTTTACATTAAGAGTTGTCTTTGATATTTGGGATTGTGCAGTTGGACTGCTGATTTTCTTACAGGATAAAAATGCTGCATATACAGACCAGAACGCCCATGGGTGCTAAACGTGGAAATGATAATTGTGCCGGCTTGAAACTAGCAAAGACACTTGCGTCGTGGACTGTGCCGGGTGTATGATTGGGCCCCAAGGGTGTTAAAAGTCCAAATATGCAAAGTGTCCTCCAGTGTGTTTATACCATTGAAGTGATAATCCACAAAACATATCTGGAAGGGTAAGTCCACATATAAAGAAACTCCACCATCTTTGTTTGAGCTAAAGCTAAGCTAACAATGTGCTTCCTTTTATAGTGGCCATTTCTATGATTACTGACATGACAGATAGACCAGACATAATAAAAGACATACACACATAAAATAGCAAAAGGAATAAAATGGCTAAGAAAACATGTATAACCTATTAATATTCAAATATACATAAAATCACAATATACTGTATATAATGAGCGGTAAAACGTGTATCTTGTGTGACAGTGTCACAACATGTAGGCCTATCAATAAAACTATATTTTAAAATTCCTATTTATACTTTTGATAAGCCAGAAGATATGAGATGCTAAGTAAAAATGCTTTTCAGAGTTTGATTTCTTAATTTTTTTTTATTATTTTAAGCTGTTTATTTGTAACCTATGATACCGTTTTAGTTCCAAATGCGGGGTTTTAAGTTCTGGTACTGTACTGCAGTCAAAATTTTGGTATCAAGCCAACCTTACTACCTATTCAAAAGTTTTAGGATCATTAATCATTAATATTTTTCCACATATTTATTAAAACTGTGGAATAACACAGATGGAACATAATGAAGTCAAAACTGTGACTGAAAAAAATCCAAAATATTAGTATTTAAAAAAAAAGAAGTATTATTATACGTTACATAATACAATAAAACAGTACATTTGCAGAAATTTTATGCTTTTTGAATGTTGAAATAGCTCTGCGGCCCTCTAATGAAATGTCAGTCTCAGAAATGGACCCAAGCCAGTTTGAGACCCCTGGTTTAAGGTTTTGAGAAAGTGGGCAGTGTTTTTAGGAAATGCATTTAAGCATGACTAGGTATAAAAGAGTATCTTATAGTCTTTCAGAAATAAAGATGGGCAGAGATTCACCAATCCGAAAAACAACAACAACAATAAAAAACTTGTTTTTCACCAGAGTGGGACATTAAGATTGTAGCCAGACAATTACAGGAAAAGCAACAGTAGATTCTCAGTGTCCTAACCTTTTCTGAAAATGGGGTTTTGTACAATATACGTGAGAGTGACCAATCATTTACCTGACATGACAGTAGTAATAAAGTCACTGAAGTATTCAATGAAGAATGTGATCGCTCTCTCTTCTGTGAACTCCTTCAATGTCCTTTATGTTAAATCAATGATAAAAAGCTCATTTTATTATTTTGTGTCTTTGGATGGGGTCACTTTCATTTCATCAAATAGCATGAAATCTTTTACAGAAATCAATGTATTCATTTAAAAGATGCTTACAAATTAAAAATGGCAACCTTAGTTCCTCAGTAATTCTGTATATTATTGTTTTACCATTGATTCAGAAATGAGTACAATTTAGGTTGAAGAGACTGCAGATAAGAAACTGTCCTTCTCATTTATGTGTAAAACGAGTACAGCACGGAAAGAGTTGATGAGACACTTCACTAAACCTTCCACATACACACAACACACACAGAGTCATGCGTGTAAAATGGCCGTCTCTTTGTCTCCATTTTCTGCAGTGGCTGTATTTTGTGGTATGACGCAGCGGTGGAGCTCCTGGTGAGTAAGTGGCTGTTAATTAAAGCACCTTTTCTCTTCACCCTCAGCAGTATGATGGACTCCTGCAGGCCTAATTCAGACACTTTATTTCCATTTCATTCTGTGTTTAGAAGAGAAGCAGCCGTTCAACATAAAAAGCAGAGGGCATACTGAACTCTGGGGAACATCTTTCCAGCTGTCAATCACTCTGACATCACTCACAGGTCGAGCCCTTCTTTCCAGCTGCCAATCACTCTGAAATCACTCACAGGTCGAGCCCTTCTTTCCAGCTGTCAATCACTCTGACATCACTCACAGGTAGCGCCCTTCTTTCCAGCTGTCAATCACTCTGACATCACTCACAGGTAGCGCCCTTCTTTCCAGCTGTCAATCACTCTGACATCACTCACAGGTCGAGCCCTTCTTTCCAGCTGTCAATCACTCTGACATCACTCACAGGTCCAGCCCTTCTTTCCAGCTGTCAATCACTCTGACATCACTCACAGGTAGCGCCCTTCTTTCCAGCTGTCAATCACTCTGACATGCCTCACAGGTCGCGCCCTTCTTTCCAGCTGTCAATCACTCTGACATCACTCACAGGTCGCGCCCTTCTTTTTAGCTGTCAATCACTCTGACATCACTCACAGGTCGCGCCCTTCTTTCCAGCTGCCAATCACACCGACATCACTCACAGGGCGAGACCTTCATTCCAGCTGTCACTCAGACTTACATATCTCACAGGTCGAGCCCTTCTTTCCAGCTGTCAATCACTCTGACATCACTCACAGGTCGCGCCCTTCTTTCCAGCTGTCAATCACTCGGACATCACTCACAGGTAGCGCCCTTCTTTCCAGCTGTCAATCACTCTGACATCACTCACAGGTCGAGCCCTTCTTTCCAGCTGTCAATCACTCTGACATCACTCACAGGTCCAGCCCTTCTTTCCAGCTGTCAATCACTCTGACATCACTCACAGGTAGCGCCCTTCTTTCCAGCTGTCAATCACTCTGACATGCCTCACAGGTCGCGCCCTTCTTTCCAGCTGTCAATCACTCTGACATCACTCACAGGTCGCGCCCTTCTTTTTAGCTGTCAATCACTCTGACATCACTCACAGGTCGCGCCCTTCTTTCCAGCTGCCAATCACTCTGACATCACTCACAGGTCGAGCCCTTCTTTCCAGCTGTCAATCACTCTGACATCACTCACAGGTCCAGCCCTTCTTTCCAGCTGTCAATCACTCTGACATGCCTCACAGGTCGCGCCCTTCTTTCCAGCTGTCAATCACTCTGACATCACTCACAGGTCGCGCCCTTCTTTCCAGCTGCCAATCACTCTGACATCACTCACAGGTCGCGCCCTTCTTTCCAGCTGTCAATCACTCTGACATCACTCACAGGTCGCGCCCTTCTTTCCAGCTGCCAATCACTCTGACATCACTCACAGGTCGCGCCCTTCTTTTTAGCTGTCAATCACTCTGACATCACTCACAGGTCGCGCCCTTCTTTCCAGCTGCCAATCACTCTGACATCACTCACAGGTCGAGCCCTTCTTTCCAGCTGTCAATCACTCTGACATCACTCACAGGTCCAGCCCTTCTTTCCAGCTGTCAATCACTCTGACATCCCTCACAGGTCGCGCCCTTCTTTCCAGCTGCCAATCACTCTGACATCACTCACAGGTAGCGCCCTTCTTTCCAGCTGTCAATCACTCTGACATCCCTCACAGGTCCAGCCCTTCTTTCCAGCTGTCAATCACTCTGACATCCCTCACAGGTCGCGCCCTTCTTTCCAGCTGCCAATCACTCTGACATCACTCACAGGTAGCGCCCTTCTTTCCAGCTGCCAATCACTCTGACATCCCTCACAGGTCGCGCCCTTCTTTCCAGCTGTCAATCACTCTGACATCACTCACAGGTAGCGCCCTTCTTTCCAGCTGTCAATCACTCTGACATCACTCACAGGTCGCGCCCGTCTTTCCAGCTGTCAATCACTCTGACATCACTCACAGGTAGCGCCCTTCTTTCCAGCTGTCAATCACTCTGACATCACTCACAGGTCGAGCCCTTCTTTCCAGCTGTCAATCACTCTGACATCACTCACAGGTCCAGCCCTTCTTTCCAGCTGTCAATCACTCTGACATAACTCACAGGTAGCGCCCTTCTTTCCAGCTGTCAATCACTCTGACATCACTCACAGGTCGCGCCCGTCTTTCCAGCTGTCAATCACTCTGACATCACTCACAGGTAGCGCCCTTCTTTCCAGCTGTCAATCACTCTGACATCACTCACAGGTCGAGCCCTTCTTTCCAGCTGTCAATCACTCTGACATCACTCACAGGTCCAGCCCTTCTTTCCAGCTGTCAATCACTCTGACATCACTCACAGGTAGCGCCCTTCTTTCCAGCTGTCAATCACTCTGACATCACTCACAGGTCGAGCCCTTCTTTCCAGATGTCAATCACTCTGACATCACTCACAGGTCGAGCCCTTCTTTCCAGCTGTCAATCACTCTGACATCACTCACAGGTAGCGCCCTTCTTTCCAGCTGTCAATCACTCTGACATCACTCACAGGTAGCGCCCTTCTTTCCAGCTGTCAATCACTCTGAAATCACTCACAGGTCGAGCCCTTCTTTCCAGCTGTCAATCACTCTGACATCACTCACAGGTAGCGCCCTTCTTTCCAGCTGTCAATCACTCTGAAATCACTCACAGGTCGAGCCCTTCTTTCCAGCTGCCAATCACTCTGACATCACTCACAGGTCCAGCCCTTCTTTCCAGCTGTCAATCACTCTGACATCCCTCACAGGTCGCGCCCTTCTTTCCAGCTGTCAATCACTCTGACATCACTCACAGGTCGCGCCCTTCTTTCCAGCTGCCAATCACTCTGACATCACTCACAGGTCGCGCCCTTCTTTCCAGCTGTCAATCACTCTGACATCACTCACAGGTCGCGCCCTTCTTTCCAGCTGCCAATCACTCTGACATCACTCACAGGTCGCGCCCTTCTTTTTAGCTGTCAATCACTCTGACATCACTCACAGGTCGCGCCCTTCTTTCCAGCTGCCAATCACTCTGACATCACTCACAGGTCGAGCCCTTCTTTCCAGCTGTCAATCACTCTGACATCACTCACAGGTCCAGCCCTTCTTTCCAGCTGTCAATCACTCTGACATGCCTCACAGGTCGCGCCCTTCTTTCCAGCTGTCAATCACTCTGACATCACTCACAGGTCGCGCCCTTCTTTCCAGCTGCCAATCACTCTGACATCACTCACAGGTCGCGCCCTTCTTTCCAGCTGTCAATCACTCTGACATCACTCACAGGTCGCGCCCTTCTTTCCAGCTGCCAATCACTCTGACATCACTCACAGGTCGCGCCCTTCTTTTTAGCTGTCAATCACTCTGACATCACTCACAGGTCGCGCCCTTCTTTCCAGCTGCCAATCACTCTGACATCACTCACAGGTCGAGCCCTTCTTTCCAGCTGTCAATCACTCTGACATCACTCACAGGTCCAGCCCTTCTTTCCAGCTGTCAATCACTCTGACATCCCTCACAGGTCGCGCCCTTCTTTCCAGCTGCCAATCACTCTGACATCACTCACAGGTAGCGCCCTTCTTTCCAGCTGTCAATCACTCTGACATCACTCACAGGTCCAGCCCTTCTTTCCAGCTGTCAATCACTCTGACATCCCTCACAGGTCGCGCCCTTCTTTCCAGCTGTCAATCACTCTGACATCACTCACAGGTCGCGCCCGTCTTTCCAGCTGTCAATCACTCTGACATCACTCACAGGTAGCGCCCTTCTTTCCAGCTGTCAATCACTCTGACATCACTCACAGGTCGAGCCCTTCTTTCCAGCTGTCAATCACTCTGACATCACTCACAGGTCCAGCCCTTCTTTCCAGCTGTCAATCACTCTGACATCACTCACAGGTAGCGCCCTTCTTTCCAGCTGTCAATCACTCTGACATCACTCACAGGTCGAGCCCTTCTTTCCAGCTGTCAATCACTCTGACATCACTCACAGGTCCAGCCCTTCTTTCCAGCTGTCAATCACTCTGACATCACTCACAGGTAGCGCCCTTCTTTCCAGCTGTCAATCACTCTGACATCACTCACAGGTCGCGCCCGTCTTTCCAGCTGTCAATCACTCTGACATCACTCACAGGTAGCGCCCTTCTTTCCAGCTGTCAATCACTCTGACATCACTCACAGGTCGCGCCCTTCTTTCCAGCTGCCAATCACTCTGACATCACTCACAGGTCGCGCCCTTCTTTTTAGCTGTCAATCACTCTGACATCACTCACAGGTCGCGCCCTTCTTTCCAGCTGCCAATCACTCTGACATCACTCACAGGTCGAGCCCTTCTTTCCAGCTGTCAATCACTCTGACATCACTCACAGGTCCAGCCCTTCTTTCCAGCTGTCAATCACTCTGACATCCCTCACAGGTCGCGCCCTTCTTTCCAGCTGCCAATCACTCTGACATCACTCACAGGTAGCGCCCTTCTTTCCAGCTGCCAATCACTCTGACATCCCTCACAGGTCGCGCCCTTCTTTCCAGCTGTCAATCACTCTGACATCACTCACAGGTAGCGCCCTTCTTTCCAGCTGTCAATCACTCTGACATCACTCACAGGTCGCGCCCGTCTTTCCAGCTGTCAATCACTCTGACATCACTCACAGGTAGCGCCCTTCTTTCCAGCTGTCAATCACTCTGACATCACTCACAGGTCGAGCCCTTCTTTCCAGCTGTCAATCACTCTGACATCACTCACAGGTCCAGCCCTTCTTTCCAGCTGTCAATCACTCTGACATCACTCACAGGTAGCGCCCTTCTTTCCAGCTGTCAATCACTCTGACATCACTCACAGGTCGCGCCCGTCTTTCCAGCTGTCAATCACTCTGACATCACTCACAGGTAGCGCCCTTCTTTCCAGCTGTCAATCACTCTGACATCACTCACAGGTCGAGCCCTTCTTTCCAGCTGTCAATCACTCTGACATCACTCACAGGTCCAGCCCTTCTTTCCAGCTGTCAATCACTCTGACATCACTCACAGGTAGCGCCCTTCTTTCCAGCTGTCAATCACTCTGACATCACTCACAGGTCGAGCCCTTCTTTCCAGATGTCAATCACTCTGACATCACTCACAGGTCGAGCCCTTCTTTCCAGCTGTCAATCACTCTGACATCACTCACAGGTAGCGCCCTTCTTTCCAGCTGTCAATCACTCTGACATCACTCACAGGTAGCGCCCTTCTTTCCAGCTGTCAATCACTCTGAAATCACTCACAGGTCGAGCCCTTCTTTCCAGCTGTCAATCACTCTGACATCACTCACAGGTAGCGCCCTTCTTTCCAGCTGTCAATCACTCTGACATCACTCACAGGTAGCGCCCTTCTTTCCAGCTGTCAATCACTCTGACATCACTCACAGGTCGAGCCCTTCTTTCCAGCTGTCAATCACTCTGACATCACTCACAGGTCCAGCCCTTCTTTCCAGCTGTCAATCACTCTGACATCACTCACAGGTAGCGCCCTTCTTTCCAGCTGTCAATCACTCTGACATCACTCACAGGTCGCGCCCGTCTTTCCAGCTGTCAATCACTCTGACATCACTCACAGGTAGCGCCCTTCTTTCCAGCTGTCAATCACTCTGACATCACTCACAGGTCCAGCCCTTCTTTCCAGCTGTCAATCACTCTGACATCACTCACAGGTAGCGCCCTTCTTTCCAGCTGTCAATCACTCTGACATCACTCACAGGTCGAGCCCTTCTTTCCAGCTGTCAATCACTCTGACATCACTCACAGGTCCAGCCCTTCTTTCCAGCTGTCAATCACTCTGACATCACTCACAGGTCGCGCCCGTCTTTCCAGCTGTCAATCACTCTGACATCACTCACAGGTAGCGCCCTTCTTTCCAGCTGTCAATCACTCTGACATCACTCACAGGTCGCGCCCGTCTTTCCAGCTGCCAATCACTCTGACATCACTCACAGGTCGAGCCCTTCTTTCCAGATGTCAATCACTCTGACATCACTCACAGGTCCAGCCCTTCTTTCCAGCTGTCAATCACTCTGACATCCCTCACAGGTCGCGCCCTTCTTTCCAGCTGTCAATCACTCTGACATCACTCACAGGTCGAGCCCTTCTTTCCAGCTGTCAATCACTCTGACATCACTCACAGGTCCAGCCCTTCTTTCCAGCTGTCAATCACTCTGACATCCCTCACAGGTCGCGCCCTTCTTTCCAGCTGTCAATCACTCTGACATCACTCACAGGTCGAGCCCTTCTTTCCAGCTGTCAATCAACATTCTGTCCCCAGAAATTGCGGATGTCAGGGTGGGACATTCAGTGCATCTGTATGGAAAGAAATCAGACTCAATATTATTAACAAATACATGCACAGTTATCTGTGAACTGGATGCATGTTACAAATGTATTTTACTATCCACGAACAAATGTCTTTAGATTTGAATATGTGAAATTCAGAATTTGAATGAACGTGTATCGATTTGTACAAATGTACAAATACACATGTTTTATTGTGTATTCAAATATCATAATTTGCGCGTGCAAAAAGGGAGATGTGCATTTGTGGATCAGATGACACGCGTGCATTAATCCCGTTCTGTTTATTTGTATATTGAGACTTTCATTTCGCCGTTTAAAGCATTTTATGAGCCAAATACAAACAACTATCAATGAATGAACTAAAAAGATGTCTTTGATTTTGTGTCTGCGAATTTTAATATTTACGTGAATGTGCATCGATTTGTACAAACAGAGACATATTTGTGAATTCAGTTGGCATATTTCGTATCATTATTTCACAATTTGTGCACGCAAAAAAGAGGATGTGCATTTGTGGATCAGGCGACGCGCGTGCATTAATCCTGTTCTGTTCATACGAGTTTTGAGACTTAAGTTGCGTGGTTTGCATTGAAAGATCCACGAGCACAGATGTGCTATGAAAACAGTCAACACTAGGTGTCAGTCTAACAGGGTTTCATGGCGGTGAATTCTGTTTTCTGTGTTTCCCTTTAGTCTGGTGTTTTTATAGCATTACGTTTATTATCTATATATATTAAATGTTTTAATGGCTTGGCTACTGAGATGTGTTTGTGTGTGCATGTATGTAATGTATCTTTATTGTCCTTTAATGGTAAGTCAATTATTTTTACAGTATAATTCACTTCATTTTAAAAAGTAATACTTTCATGTATTAAACTATACCATTTATTAAATATTTCATAATTTTCCTATTTTCTATTATTTCTTTTTACCTTATATATATAGCCTACGAGTTTGTTCTACAATTATTGTGTTACATGCATAAAAATTTATATGCCCCAGCCTGTTTATATATAAATAACACTTCACATCATGGGTTTGTGCTATATTTATTAAGAATGTCCACATAATAATTATTAAAACAATTTTATTAAAACAGGTTATAAATAATACCAAAATAAAAAACTGGGGAAAGTATGAAATATTTAATAAACTGTATTATATAATACGTTAAATTATTATTTTTTTTTTGTATAAACCATTCAAATCTTTAGTCTTTATAAATATATAAAAACATACCGTGATAAAAACGCTACACTAAAGGGAAGGGAACAGACTTTGACAGAAAACCAGAAATCAGTTGCTTTGCTTAGGACCTATGCTGTTATCCCCAACGCCAAACAATGTGTAATCTGATATAGGAGTCTAAATTTAATTAAGATCCTAAATCAGATTATACGTTATTTAAGGTTATGTGAATAATAGCCTATATTTAAGCACTTATAGAATATTGTATTAACAAAGTACTTATACACACTTTGAAGTGCTGAACTGCTGATCGGTTCATAAATTATGAACGAAAACATGATTTATAAACGTACACAATTAGTATGATATAAATTGTAAAAAGTCTGTTGCCTGTTGTTAAAAGCGCTCCTCAGGCTTCGTCTTTGGGTCGTAAGAGGGATTACTCGCCCGAATATTAACATTTACTAAATTTCCCATCGGCCCGTACCTGAGACTGATTGCGCGCATCGCCTGTTCTTCATTTGGTGGACTTTATTTATTTCATTTAGATCTTCATTTAGATCTCACCAAACCTGTTCGGTGCGAAGTCTTGCTTTGCCATACGTTGCTGAGCGTTTCTTTGCCTATCTTTACTTGGATTTATATATCCCGACTGTTTATTGGATTAGTATAATCTAATAAAAATGTAATGTACTGTCACCCAGATCAGGAAAGGCAGTAAGGATCCTGATCTGAGTGACAGTACATTACACACACGGTAACGTTTTTTTTATTAAGCTCCTAAATCAAATTACTGATTAAATTACAAATAATGTCACTGAACTAGTTTTGTAGCGGTGTCGGACTTTCCCTTGCGGTGATTTTGCGTGGCGCTGTATGCAATTTTACGGCCTTTATTTACTAAAAATATAATTTAAATCCAGAACAACGAGGTATAGAAGTTGGGTGCTATGCCTTAACCCTTATGAGAAGAAACATCATCAACACAAGCTACTACAGCTACATTTAAACAAAAATACATAAATAAATTAAAGAACATGGTTTAGGCTTGTTAAAGGGAAATTCCGCCTTGAAATGATCCTAGGGTTAATAACAAACGTGTACCGAGTTCGACCGTTCACTGGAGTTTGTTTTCATGCTAGTCTAACGTGACCAGTGTTATTGCTAAACGCAAATTAGCATGTTATGGTAGCCTTCGGGGCATCAGTGCATTAAAAACGAAATCGCTATGTCTATACTACTAATAATGCTCAAAATAACCCCACACTTACACTGTAGCACAATGAGGGTCTCTATATGTAAACCGAAGCATTGAGAACTTTGCAAGTGTACAGGCAGTTTATTAAAAAGAAACATTTACCGTTCACGTCTGGATCACATATCCATGCGGGCGCCATCTTGGGAAAACTGAACTCTCGCGTGAAAGCACAACACCTGTTCAGGGCAACAACGTTTCACGCGAGAGTTTAGTTTTCCCAAGATGGCGCCCGCATGGATATGTGATCCAGACGTGAACGGTAAATGTTTCTTTTTAATAAACTGCCTGTACACTTGCAAAGTTCTCAATGCTTCGGTTTACATATAGAGACCCTCATTGTGCTACAGTGTAAGTGTGGGGTTATTTTGAGCATTATTAGTAGTATAGACATAGCGATTTCGTTTTTAATGCACTGATGCCCCGAAGGCTACCATAACATGCTAATTTGCGTTTAGCAATAAAACTGGTCACGTTAGACTAGCATGAAAACAAACTCCAGTGAACGGTCGAGCTCGGTGCACGTTTGTTGTTGACCCTGGGATCATTTCAAGGCGGAATTTCCCTTTAAGTGCAAATTTTCAGAGCATCGGTATACAGAACACTGCGCTGTAAATGTACAAAACGAATGCAATACACAAGCACTGTATATTAAATTAGGCCATTTTCAATAATATATTAGTATTCTCATGAAATGCGTACAAATAACACGCAGTTTGATTATCGCGCAATACATAGGCTACATAAAATTACAATTTTGAGTGAATATGTTACGCAAGTCCTTCCTGTTCCCTTATGGCTCATCTATTCGTGTTTTTTAATAATTGGTTTCTCATTTGTTTTTTACCGTTGTCTCTTGGGTTTGGGGTTAGAGTAAGTTTTTGTAAAATAAAATGATATCCAAACCCAATCGGCAATGGTTTAAAAAACAGACAAAAAAACAACGACACCAAACGATGCGCCATTTAAGTGAACGGGAAGGACTAGCATATGCACGCAAAATGGAATTTGGCGTAGGCTATGTATTGCACGATAATCACACTGATTGCTATTCATACGCATTTGATGATAATAGGTTGATTAGATAAATTAATGTTTATCTATAAAGTATGAAAACGAATTAATCAGTATTTTGGCTAAATTAAGATGGATCATTTCAAGATCATTTTCAGTCATTTAGATTTTGTCATCATTTCAGAACAAGCTTATTCTATCTATAACAACTTACATTATATCATGTGTGTTTCTTGAATATATGTTGAAAATATATATAAAAAAGTACAAAATAAAATCGTTCAGCTCATGGGGAGTGAACAAAAAGACGTTAAAGTCTCTCCGCAAGGACGTGCTGAAACTGTCGAGTCGACAGATGATCATCATGCTTAAAATGTTTCACCCAGAAATTAATAATGAAAACTTGAATATCTAAATGCCCAGGTAAGAGTCAAGTGTTCAGTCAGTTCACTATAAAGAAAAAAGCCAACAACATTGGCTGCAGCTTCCTCATCCACGGGCGGATGTTGCAGATACACAAAGAAAAAACTATAAAGGTTTAAATGCTGGTAAAAACGTCAATTATATTATGGCATTTTATATTTGTGTTGATCAGTTAAAGTTATTTTAATCTTTAATACTGCATCTGCAGACAATCTGCAGACGACGCTATCATTCTATTATCTCAGTTTCACTTTCTCACGCATTCACTGTAGCCAGGCCCGGATTAACACAGTGAAGTGCCCCCCCCCCCCCCAATATATTTTATTTATTTATTTATTATTTTAAACTAGTCATTCAGGGCTCCAGACTAACGTTTTTGTTATTAGGAGCAATGTAGCCCCTGACTGAAAATTTTAGGAGCGCTAGCAGAAAATTTAGGGCACACCTTAAATAAGCCTACAATGCAATATTTTGACATTTTCCCAAAATAACTGCATTACTGAAAAATACTAAATAGACTTAACTATGCAGTTGCTGCACATGTCATCATTATGCACAATTAATGAAACTTTCAGAATAGGAAGTTATGAATCAAAGATTCATACAACCCCCTTAACTAGGCATAAGATAGGCTACATATAGGCTACAATAAGTTATATAGATAGCATACTTTAATGAGATGAGTGGCAGGGCAGCAGTTTACATGTATCCTTTACACGTTTCTCATCTTTTATTACGCGTCATGCAATTGAGCGGTTAAAACCCGATCGTGCATTCCGTAGTGCCCGCACATGCTCGAGTACTTGTAAAAACGTTTTGGCCGCAGTCTGGAGACCTTGGTGCCCCCCTATTGCCTGGGGCACTCGCCCAATATTGACAATCCAGCCCTGGCTGTAGCCTGTGATTTAACGAAATGACCTCTTACCAATTTATTTGGCCTTCATTATACATGTATGATGTGAAAAACAAGAAGGTCATAGCTAGTTTCATTAATTTAATGTAAAAAGCGCAGTGGTTGCATTCATGCGGTTGGCTTGTCAGTGCGGTAATACAGGATTGCGTTAATTAGTAGGTCCAAAGCAACTGATTTCAGGTGTTCTGTCAAAGTCTGTTCCCTTCCCTTTAGTGTAGCGTTTTTATCACGGTATGTTTTTGTATATTTGTGAAGACTAAAGATTTGAATGGTTTATACTAAAAAGAAACGATAGTTTGATGTATTCTATGGTACAGTTTGTTGAGTATTTCATGCTTTCCCCAGTTTTCTATTGTGGTATTTTTATAACCTGTTTTAATAAAATTGTTTTAATAATTATTATGTGGACATTCTTAATAAATACATAAATATAGCACAAACCCATGATGTGAAGTGTTATTTATATATAAACAGGCTGGGGCATATTAATTTGTATGCATGTAACAAAATAATTGTAGAACAAACTCGTAGGCTATATATATATATATAAGGTAAAAAGAAATAATAGAAAATAGGTAAATTATGAAATATTTTAATAAATGGTATAGTTTAATACATGAAAGTGTTGCTTTTTAAAATGTTTTGAATTGTAAAAATAATTGACTTACCATTAAAGGACAATAAAGATACATTACATACATGCACACAAACACATCTCAGTAGCCAAGCCATTAAAACATTTAATATATATAGATAATAAACGTAATGCTATAAAAACACCAGACTAAAGGGAAACACAGAAAACAGAATTCACTGCCATGTGTGAAACCCTGTTAGACTGACACCTAGTGGTGACTCTTTTCATAGCACATCTGTGCTCGTGGATCTTTCAATGCAAACCACGCAACTTAAGTCTCAAAACTCGTATGAACAGAACAGGATTAATGCACGCGCGTCGCCTGATCCACAAATTCGCATCCTCTTTTTTGCGTGCACAAATTGTGAAATAATGATACGAAATATGCCAACTGAATTCACAAATAGGTCTCTGTTTGTACAAATCGATGCACATTCACGTAAATATTAAAATTCACAGACACAAAATCAAAGACATATTTTAGTTCATTCATTGATATTTGTTTGTATTTGGCTCATAAAATGCTTTAAACAGCGAAATGAAAGTCACAATATACAAATGAACAGAACGGGATTAATGCACGCGTGTCACCTGATCCACAAATGCACATCTCCCTTTTTGCACGCGCGAATTATGATATTTGAATACACAATAAAACATGTGTATTTGTACATTTGTACAAATCGATACACGTTCATTCAAATTCTGAATTTCACATATTCAAATCTAAAGACATTTGTTCGTGGATAGTAAATACATTTGTAACATGCATCCAGTTCACAGATAACTGTGCATGTATTTGTTAATAATATTGAGTCTGATTTCTTTCCATACATCTGGATTTTTCCTAAGTCATTTCTTTCATTTCCTTTAACAAAATCCTGAATTTTGGTGCATAAGATTTATATTGGTGTGTCTTCTACAAAATACTACTATTAACACTGAAAGTATACTTTCCTTAATCCAGTGGTTTTCAAACTGGGGGCCGGGGCCCCCAGGGGGGGCCGTGAGATGGTGCCAGGGGGGCCCCAGTTTTATGGCATTTTATGAAATACATTAAAGGGATAGTTCGGGCAAAAACGATATTAAACCCATGATTTACTCACCCCCAAGCTGTCCGAGTTGCATATGTCCATCGTTTTTCAGACAAACACATTTTCGGATATTTGAATGCGGATGATAAACAAAGGTCTTCTGTGGGTAATCCGTGCGGTGTTGTTGTAGAAATATCCATATTTAAAATGTTATTAACGTAATTAAATACCTTCCGGTAGCGCCGCCATCATGGAGTCATCCGCATTCAGGATGAGAGCTTAACCAGCATACATAGTTTCTCTGCTGCTGCACTGTCCCCCCGCCCTCCGAATTTGTCATACGTCACTAAGAAAAGTGCGTACACTACGCTAATACTCTCTCCTGAGTCTAAGATGGCGGCGCTACCGGAAGGTAGTAAATTACGTTAATAACATTTTAAATATGGATATTTCTACAACAACACCGCACGGATTACCCACAGAAGGCCTTTGTTTATCATCCTGGAGCCGTTTGGATTTAATTTGTGAAGGATGGACGCACTTTTTTTGGACTTGAAGGTCGTGGACTATTGCTGGACCCCGTAACATTACATTTAATCAACAGAAAAATCTAAAATATTTTCTAAAATATCCGAAAATGTGTTTGTCTGAAAAACGATGGACATATGCAACTCGGACAGCTTGGGGGTGAGTAAATCATGGGTTTAATATCGTTTTTGGCCGAACTATCCCTTTAATTTATCATGAATTCTGTGTAATTAAACCTAAAAAAATAAGGCTACTAACCAGAGTTTTAGAACAGTTTTTTGTCACAAATTTTCTTTGGGGGGCCGCGAAGTAATGCACCGTACACAAGGGGGGCCGCACGCTGAAAATGTTTGGGAACCACTGCCTTAATCCACCACGATGCAATGGAAACATTTACTAACATTCGTTACAACTGAACACCTGCAATTATCCATCGACGGTGCCAATGTGGAGAGAGTAAGCAGCACCAAATTCCTGGGGGTGCACATCAGCGAAGACCTCTCCTGGACAACCAACACTGCATCTCTGGTGAAGAAGGCTCAGCAGCGTCTCTACTTCCTGCGCAGGCTTAGACGAGCAAGGGCTCCTCCAGTCATCATGAGCACTTTCTATAAAGGCACCATTGAAAGCATCCTTTCCAGCTGCATCACTGTGTGGGGTGGGAGCTGCACTGAATACAACAGGAAAGCTCTTCAGCGTATAGTTAATACAGCTGGAAAGATCATTGGTGCCCCACTTCCCACTTTGCAAGACATATACACCACCCGCCTCACATGCAAAGCGATCACAATCGTGAGTGATGTAAGTCACCCAGCCCATAATCTGTTCAGTCTCCTGCCATCTGGGAAGAGGTACAGGAGCCTCCACTCCCGCACCACCAGACTCAGCAACAGCTTCTTCCACCAGGCTGTTAGGATGCTGAACTCTTTCTCCTTAATCACCAGGCCGCCAATAAGATGACCCCCCTCATGACTGTCCTTGCACTATCATACATTGAACTATCTTGCACTATAATGCCATTCGCACATTTCGATTGGTGTTTTTTGATACTGTTTTACACTACCATGCCATTTGCACATTTTGACCCCCCCCCCCCCCCATGACTGTCCTAGTACTAACATGCCAGTTGCACACATATTTATGCTGCTATGATCGAACTATGCACTACAATGCCATTTGCACATTTCAGATACTATCTTTGATAAAGTCTTATATTACCATGCCATTTGCACACTTTGTAATTTTAGTGTATTCTTGTAACTACATGTCTTGTCTTTTCTGTTTGATGTGCTATAGTCTATTTCTGTAATTATATGTTTTTTTGTATTTCACCGTGGGATGGAGAGAAACGTAATTTCGATTGCTTTGTATGCTCCAAACATGTGAAGAATTTGACAAATAAATAATCTATCTACCTTCTGTCCAAGCAGTTGTGAACTTTAAACTATAAACCTAAAGGAAACAGAGATATAATTTTTCCATGTTATTCGATCAGTAGCAAAACCATAAAAATATCATGTGTTGCTACATGATAAAAGGTCCCGTTTTTCCTGATTTTTCAAACTTTAGTTAGTGTGTAATGAGCTTAAATAATACCTACAAAATGATAAAGCTGAAAGTTCACTGCCAAGAGATATAAATTTCATAACAGAATTCGGTCCAACTTCAAACGTTGTTTTCAAATGAGTATTTTTGACTCAATAAGCTGTTCATGAAACTCAACATCGTCAATGATTTAGCTGACTTTCATGTTTTGAACCAGAATCAAAAATGCACCTTTAAAGGAACACGCCCACATTTTGGGAATTTAGCTTATTCACCGTATCCCCCAGAGTTAGATAAGTCCATACATACCTCTTTCATCTCCGTGCGTGCTGTAACTCTGTCTGACGCAGCCCCC
This sequence comes from Misgurnus anguillicaudatus, assembly GCF_027580225.2. Classification (NCBI taxonomy): domain Eukaryota; kingdom Metazoa; phylum Chordata; class Actinopteri; order Cypriniformes; family Cobitidae; genus Misgurnus; species Misgurnus anguillicaudatus. Next base: position 65,077,144 of record NC_073357.2, read on the forward strand.
GCTAGCTTAGCTTAGCACAAAGACTGGAAGTGGGTGGCTTTAGCATACTGCTCCCAATAAGTGACAAAATAACGCGATCATTTTCCTATTTATGTGTTGTGATTTGTATAGTCAAACCGTGTACAAATAACAAGGTGATATGAGACACAGCGATCTTTTAACAGTATACATACTGAGAACTATATTCTCAGAAGGCGAAGCACTTGGTTCCCTGTATACTGTTAAAAGATCGCTGTGTCTCATATCACCTTGTTATTTGTACACGGTTTGACTATACAAATCACAACACATAAATAGGAAAATGATCGCGTTATTTTGTCACTTATTGGGAGCAGTATGCTAGCTAAAGCCACCCACTTCCAGTCTTTGTGCTAAGCTAAGCTAGCGGGGGCTGCGTCAGACAGAGTTACAGCACGCACGGAGATGAGAGAGGTATGTATGGACTTATCTAACTCTGGGGGATACGGTGAATAAGCAAAATTCCCAAAATGTGGGCGTGTTCCTTTAAGTTTATAGAACAGATAATATTAGATGACAACCCTGCCAGCATGGAAGTCCTATAACTACTGTAGTTTTGTGAACCATACACAACGCATGACTCATAAGGCCCAAACGGAATCCGCGCCTACAGATTTCCACAGAAAACTCAGTGGAATTACGCAGATTTACTGGACGTCATTGACAAGCACACATACATAGCCTATACGGCGCGTTTGTGAGCCGTCATTGACAAGGAGTAGATTAAACCCTGCGTGTGCTGTTTGCTGTGACTGTTTTTAATGATAGAGAGCACAAACCATTAGATATTTGAGATCAAATAAAACTTACCGCTGAGTTAAGCAGATCTCACTTGACTCTGTTGTCTATGTGACGCACGACATCGTGTCAGCACATCATCATTTCAAATCCGTTTACAAGACGAATGCTCTTGTTATGTTTAATATAAAGTTTACAATGCGTTGTAAAAATGATGAAATTATCTTAATATGTGCTTAATTGATAATGAGAACATATTAACACAAGCTTTTTTTATTCTGCTATAATATATAACACATTATCTGGTTCATGTTGGTTCAGAGGACTCTGTAAAGTTAATTTTACATCAACTCAGCTTTGATCAAAGTTCACTATATTGCCAGATTTATCCTATCTTTCACACAACTGTACTCCAGGTTTTCTCAGGATGTTAAAAATGGCTTTCTCCATGAAGATCAATCTGGCAGGCTATTGTCCTTGCGGTAAGGCCTAAACTGTGGAACTGCCCCAAAGGCTATGCCTTGTCCCCTAAATCAACAACACCTTTATTCCATTGATAATTATACCACAGACTTACACTGTCAAAAATAAAGATACAAAACTGTCAATGGGGCAGTACCCTTTAAAAAAGGTCCTAATATGTACCAATTATGTACAAATATGTATCTTTAAACTACCAATATGTACCTTTGAAGTACTAATATGGACTCTTTGGGTACAAAGGTGTACCTTCTTGATAGGGTACTGTCCCAGTGACAACTTGTGTACCTTTATTTCTGAGAGTGTACCTCAAAACTAGGGGTGTGCATTGGCACTGTCCTCACAATTCAATTCAATTACGATTCACCAGGTAACGATTCAATTCAATTCAATTCTACGATGCATTGCGATGCATCAGAATTCTACCCCGGTGGAATGTTGGGTATTTTTTTTAAATCAATAATTTTATTTTTGTTTATTTTCTTTAAAATGTAAATTTCATGATGTTAAAAACTGTTTAAATAATGTTTATGTATGTTAAAAATTGAGTTAAGTAAAATGTATTTACACGAAAGAAAGATCCAATCAGGAGTGAGGGTGAGAGGTCGTGTATGGAGGAAGAGGAGAGAGAGAAAAAAACATGATGGAGAGACACAAGGGAAAATCACGCTGTGACTGTCACTTTAGAAATTGGTAAAACACCAAGTTAATGCGTGTGATAGTAGATGTATTTGTAGACTGCACAAAAAGTGAGTTACAGACATTTTACTAAGTTTACAGTGTGAAAGTTATTGATTGGAAGAACTCGGTTAGTTTTCTCAGAGGAGAAAGAGTGAACGACTAGTCAGCACGATTCAGTTCTAAGGACTTTGCCAGCGAGTAGCCTGCTTCGGTTTCCTTTTTGTGCATCGTCTGAAGAAACACTTATCTCCAGAACGAGTCATTGCTTTACTGTCGGACGACGTCTTCAGTCACCAGCATCGTGAACATCGCGTTGCCGCGGCGTGTATGATGACGCGCCTATCAGCAATACTACAGCAGTGAGTTTTTTTTCTGCGCCACGGCGCAAAGTGACCATTGTGTTTAAGGTCTCCACGCTCCCAAGCAACGCTTCAGGCCTGCACCGTGTTCTTATCTGACTGTTGGGGTATTTATTTTAGTGCATTGAGTGGCCATTTAGTCATTTTTGCCGGCTAAGCTTTAATTTTGGTTGAATTGAAGTGTGTTTAATTTGAATGTGCACTGTTAATATTTGAACTGTATATATGTACATACTATATTTTTCCAGTAAATAGTTCAAACAAATTACTGTTGAATATTTACATTACATTGGGTTTGTGGTATTGGTCATTTTGATACTTAAAGCAAGACAATATTGAGTTTACAGTAAATTGGTGAGTGTTCTCTTAATGTAATTATAAAAGTTTGTTTATTTAACCCATTCTTGAGATAGTCGAATACAATTAGTGTTTTACTATTTAAGTATAAAGACACTGTTAGGCCATTTTGCATTAAGATAAAAGCTGCAATTAAAGGTAGGGTAACTGATTTGATCCTGAAACATTTTTAGTTATGCTGGTTAAAAGTCTCCTCACATCCTGATAGCAATCACTGTGTTAAGTTGTTTAAATGTATTTGTAGAAATTTATGTCATCTGTGAAAGGCGTAGGACCAAAAAATGTTCAACAAATCATAGATTTCGGTCCGAACGGACGTTTCCTTTTTTGTCCCTAAGCGTAATTTGAATTCCCACCGCGCAGCGAGTCCACGCAGATACCATACGTCATCGGCGCGTTCACGTGCGCTCACCTCCTGTCTGTAAACAGCGAGAACAGCAAACATTTCTGCTGAATTGACAACCTTCACAGGAGGAACAAAACTAAAGGCATCTTTTATAACAACAACAGCAAAAACTGCCTGGATCAGCAAAAGCAAAAACCCAAATGAACATCGGTAACTTTACTACTTTACCACGAGATCCAAACAGCTGCAGGAGGCAAAGGGTCTGAAAGAGTCGTTGCACAGTTTATTTTGGTAAGGTAGGTACGCGATATGTTTGTATTGAGATGGATTCAGATATTGTACTTTGATGAAACATTGTGTTGCTTATGAAATTTGTGTTCGTTTACGGATTAGCACAACGATATAGTTACTACGTCTACACAACCGAACGTGTGCTTAAACTAATTCTGATGAAAACCAGTTGTTTGGTTATTTTGGCAGTGTTATTCGACTTTGTACTGCAAAGTTTTCTCACTGCTGAATGAGACATGAGATGTGACCATCTGATCTGTGCGTGTTCATGTGTTTTGAAAGAGGCGTGACTTTGGATGGCGATTTGACTTGAGGGTGGGATCGGGATTTCATTGCTAGACGGCTACCGTTAGCATTTTTCAAAATGTGTTACCCTACCTTTAAGGTAAACGGTTACAAATAGGTTATCCTTTGGAAATTACATTTAGTGCATTAATTAACTAAGAGAGGGATTTTCTTTTTAGTAGGGATGCTCACATTGACCGTTTAACCATTAACCGAAGGTAAGAATTTATGACTGATTAACATTATCAGTTAAAATAAAAAAATATTTGTTAATACATGGTGCGTGTCGTCATGAGCCGACAGACATTTCGCCACTTTTTCTATCTTTAATTTGTGAATGTGCTGTAAATGACACAAATTATTGCTGCCCTGTCATTTGTATGAGAAATCATTTGTATGCGTGTTTGGAAGCTTAACGGAGACGTGCGCGTGTCCGCACAAGATGACGTGGTCCGTCTCGCGCACATCCGGACAGACGTTCGCTGATGGCCTCTGACCCTGTCCATAAACATCTCTCTTTTTACACAAACGGAGAAAGACGACGCAAAAGCAAAACTTTCTGAAAAGCATCCTGCTTTAGAAATGACCACTGTGGTAGATGAAACGGAGACAATCTGCCCTATTTTGGATATTAATCCTCTGGACCGATCGCATGCTTTTTAATAAGGTAATGTTGCGTGAACATCTGATAATGTATAAATCCTGGTTCTGTTGTTGATCTGTCGCTGCTGTTTGCACGTTCAAATTAAATCTTTTGTTTTTACTAGTTCACAGACAACCATCAACTGTATTTTTACTCAATGACAATTTCATATTAAAATCTTATAAGTTAACGGTTAATGTTCGGTTTAGAAGCTAAGGTTGTCGGTCGGGAAAATTAACTGATATGAGCATCCCTACTTTTTAGTAAACAGGAATTCGGGGAGCGCACTCCACATTAATAGCTAGACATGCTAGGGGGCGCTACATGTACACAACAAGGCAAATTTTTAATAAGTCAAGTAGTAAAGTCAAGTGCAACTATTTTCAACAAAAACGGAAGCTGAGCAGCTTTAAGACAATGACAATTATTAAAAATTTCAAAATCCCTGGTAGCCCTTCGGGCAGACACTCTAATTTTTGGTAGCCCAAAATTAATATAAGTAGCCCGAATAAAAAAATGCACTGTTTAATGTAGAATATTGATAAATCCTGGATTTCCATGTAAGCCAACTATTCCTGCCCATCCCCAGCTAACAATTTGGTTCCCAAAACGTTCCCCTATTTTCCAAGGTTTTTGGTTAGCCAGGAATGTTTTCTTTAAGAAAATAAACATTCCCCCAATGTTATTTTTAGGTTATTTTAACGTCCCCTAACGTTAGAATGTTTTTATTGTTATGTTACTGAAATGTTATATGAATGTATTATAACACAGGTTATTTTTTATAAAAAATACCTCAACACATCACACATTGTATTTAGATAACATGGTATTTTATCAAATATATAAACAACCACCGACTTTAAACACAATATAGAAGACTTAAAGCAGATATTTATTAAAAAGGAATAAACATTTAATTCCCTTTATGTTCCCCTAATGTTAGACTCTGAGGTAAAACGAAATGATAAACACACATTCTATTCGCTTTCGGTAAACATATCTTACCACTGCTGTTTAGTCACCTATCAGCTTGTAACATCATATACTCCCGATAGCCTAGACGTGTCAAATCGATCGGAAATCACTCAAACATATTTTCCTTCTCACAAGTTACTAACTGAAGAAAGAAAAAATAAAAGCTAAAACGATGTTAGTCTATGATGTAAAAATGAAATAACGTTATTTTATTAAATGACTTGAGTTCGCGCAAGCAAGTGCTCGTGAAGAGCCAAGCCGGGAGAAGCACGTGCAGAGGGTCGCGCGCATATCAGACGTACACATTATAGGATGGGTTTATTTACGCTTTCACTTCATTTCCTGACAGATTCACTTGTTACGTGAGGATAATGACTGACAAGAGGACGCCGAAATACATACAATATGATTACCTAACTAAATCTGAGACAAACCGAAAACATTAAAATATTATTTCCTCCCTAAGATAGCCCGACGGGCAGGGTGGAGATACATTTTGGTAGCCAGACAGGAATTCACAATAGCCTCGAGACGTCTGGCTAGCGATTTTGCGAGCCCTGCCTGAGATGAGAATTTTACACACAGCGTCTTGTCTAGTTTCCCATTAACTTCATAGAATTCGAAATGTGCCCATATGTCCACTTTCCATGGAAAAGGGTGCGTTTTTATTTACCCGTCTATTGTCCACTCGAGGCCAGAAAATAAACAGTGACATAATCGATTATGGCACTTTGCTGCATCAATGCTTAATCGTGTATGCGCCCATTGCAATGCATTGCCGAATCGATTATTGTTGACACCCTTACTCAAACCTTTACAACATATGCAGTGAAGAAATGAAGCAAACCTTAAAATGTACAGATCTAGATTTGGATCTATGAAAATGAAAAGAGTAGGGTATACTTCTGTAGAAATCTATAAAACATTTTCTTGTGCTATGCCTCTCTTTCAAATATTCAGGAATCCTAAATTCAGATTAAGTGCTGCTTTAGTTCCTTCATCAGGCTCACAGAAAGTTCACTGGTGCAAGAGCAGAAATCATTTAATTGCAGAAGCCGCAGGAACAACCGAGCTTATGTAGAGTTTTAATTAAACCAGGCAAAGAGCTGTAGCACATTCAGCCAATGAAAGAAAGGTTACAGCAGTGACACAACGTTGATTGTCAAACAGTAAAGAAAGATGCAACTGGGCACTTTTTAGACTCATGTGAACCCGAGTGTCAGTTTCAGAATTGGTGATGACGGTTTTGACGTGAGGCAAATGTGATGGTTTGTAACATCACATCCGGGTGGGGGCGACCAGCGTTTTGCACGTTCGTCTGTTACAGGACAAATGAGCAGACATTGATTAGTTACTTGCTCTACATTTATTTAAAATTAACAGCAAGACAGTGAATGTGCTTTCACCGCTATCACCCTTGACTTGGAAGTATCTCCCTCTTGCACATTGTTTAAAGGGGCCATGGGATGAAAATCTGACTTTTTCCATAATTAAGTGCTATAGTTGGGTCCCTAGTGCTGGTATCAACCTAGCAAATGTGAAAAAGATCAACCCAGTAACTTAGTTTTGGTAAACCATTCTCTACAAGCACATGAAAAAATAGGTCGTTAAAATTTGGCTCTCCTTATGATGTCATAAAGAGCTATTATTATAATACTACCACCCCTTAATCCAACCACAGCACTGCCATTTAGTGCAGAGAAAAAAATAATTCACAGAACAATTAAGTTTCAATTTCAACAAACCACCATCATTGGGATCAGTGTTTGCACTTCATCCGCTCATGTGCATTTTAAAGGACACACCCATAACGGCACATTTTTGCACACACCTTCAAAGTGGCAATTTTAACATGCTATAATAAATTATTTATATGGTATTTTGACCTAAAACTTCACATATGTGCTCTGGGGACACCAAAGATTTATTTGACATTTTAAAAAATTCCTGTGACATGGCCCCTTTAAAACAATTGACCCTTCACAGAGAGCTTGATTGACAGGTGATATGACCAATCATACTTCTTCGCCATCCAAAGCAGTCAGGAGAGTTAGTAAATTAATATTGGAGGATTTGAACTTGAAAAGTGGAGTGTACTGACACCTTTCTGCGGTTAAAACAACATTCCTTCTTATGATCATTCATGTTTATTTGATGCAATAGGTCATGTTTAACTCTTAAGCAACTGAAATAAGTTGTTCTGAAACTTAAACAGATCTCAGTTGAGAGAAACGGCCGGTCCTGTCACAGACGCTGCTCGTCTGATCTCTGATTGAGTTCAGCTAAGAGACGTGCTGTTTTTTGTTTCCCACGTAAGGAGAGATCGCATGAAGATCTGTGTCTGTGTCTTCCTTTTGTTGATAAACACTTTATATTCCAATACATAAGTAAAATGTAAGTACTCTAAAAAAGCAAGTATAAAAATCGAGTGTCTGTAGACCTCTCACGACTGTTTTAAACACAGCTAATTTTTCCATTCACTCCACCCCCTCCCTTCTGGGTTCCTTCTAAAGCCAAGCCCCTGAAACACACAAACGCGTGATGCCGACCAGCTCTGCTGGGAGAAGCATTTACCTGAGACGAGCGGAGAGGAAGCAGCGCGGTGCATGTAGTAACATCATGTCAGAATCACATGTAATAATACACCTACATTTATCACTATAAATATTAACAAATAGGATGGTTAAAGTTTAAAATATATTTTGTTTGATTCGGTGACAAACAAGCAAGTTATATTTAAAGGACAAAGCTAAAAACAGTTTGCATTGATACAAGTTTTTTTATTACCATCAGTTACACTGTGATGAAGGTGAATTTCGTGGAAGATCCATAACATAAACTGTGTTTTACATGTAAAAGTTTCTGTGATGAAAGCATTGTTGACTCTGATGAGGACTACACACCTGAGACAATATCGCTACCGCATCATCCACTCGAGGAAAAGCAGCGCGATATTTACTCGCATTTGATTTCTTTGTTTATTCCTTGTTTGCTCGTTTGCCTTCGCTGACTACATATGCAGGTACTGTAAGATCTGAATGCTCTTTCTCTGCCGTACTTTTGCTCTTCCTAGAGTGCCTCGTGCACCCTCAAATCAATCGGGTGTGCGCATGTGTGGGCAGATCCTGTAGCAACAGGGGTGGTAGGCATGGTCGCGAGAGAGAGTGACAGTTGCGCAAGCCAATCATATGTTTTGTCCCGAATGAAAATAATTAGCTGTGTTTAAAACAGTTGTGAAAGGTCTACAGACACTAAAATTTTATGCCCTCTTTTTCAGAGTACTTGTTAGAGTACATGTTACGTTTGTATTGGTATATAAAGACAGTTTAAACAAATTTGGAAAAAAGCTTTTTAGACAATTACTACCTATCCTGCCTATAAAGGTTCTGAAAGCTGGTCAGAATCTCATAAAATCCTTTAGATAAATTTGATGACAAACTCCCTCTAATTTTCATATATTCTTATTGTTAAAGTGAAATTCTTTAGCTGGTGCCCCAAAGTAGATCTGACACACACACACACACACACACACACACACACACACACACACACACACACACACACACACACACACACACACACACACACACACACACACACACAAACACACACACACACACACACAAACACACACACACACACACACACACAAACACTTGAGGTGAAACCTCTAGTGTCCTGTGTATGGCATATTAACCAATGGTTGCCCATGAGAGAATCACTAAAATAATTTGTGCCTGTGTCAAAATCACTACAGTATTAATCCTGATGCTGTGAAGGTCATCACACTACTGATCTACTGGCTGTCCTTCACCATGATGCCCAGCCGATGGCTGACCAGCGACCACCGGTTGAACCAGTTTAATCCGTGTTAATATATATAAATACATATATGTATCTCTCTCAAGGGTTTTACTCCTTCTAGGAGTTTTCCACACAGGGTTTTTCTCCTAGGGGCTTTTTCCATCCCATGGAGAGTCAGCCAACATTGGCTTAACTTAGCACTTTTCTGTATATGGTACATTATTACTACGCTCGCCAACATTGGCTTAACTTAGCACTGTCCTGTATACGTTACATTATTACTACAGTCGCTTGGACGGTTTATTATTAGCCGCTGTTTTCTGCTTCTTATATTATCTATCGATTTTTCTGTGTTTTCCCCTACATATTTTCATGTAAAGCTGCTTTGAAACAATTAACAATTGTGAAAAGTGCTATATAAATAAAATTTAATTGAATTAAACAGTTACTAAGATGCCGACACTGGAAGACTTCTGATATATATCAAGACATGCTTCTCTAACATTGCTACAAAATGAGTTCCATGACCAAGTCAGACACCTAGCTGTCTCTGCAGTTTGCGAAGTCAAATCAATATCTTATTGTAAGTGCTGTATAAACTGTGTAAGTCATTATATAAAAAAGAAATATGTATAATAGCACATTTGCAAAGTATTGACAGAAGAAGACTGAGTCTGACCTAAACCATAATCTTACAGAATCTTATGAAGTCCTTTCTTTCCAAGACTAAGCACTCATCAAAATCTCAGTGTCATACAGAGGTCAAAATTCATATGTCCCTATTTGATCAAATTCAACACGCTGGTGCTGGCCTACGCCACTGCCAGTGCCTAAGCTCTCATTACACTCATCAAGAACTTCAATTTAGCTTTTCTCATATCGTACTCACACTGGGCACAACTCAACCACGCCAGAGCGCCATCATCCAACCTCATCTCTCGCTGCAGCCCTGCACGTTCATCTGCACTCGACCACACTTTATATCATTATAAAGACTTTGTTTTGTGGAAAACTAAAATATTAGCGCTTTCTCTCAGTGCAATAGATTTCATCAGAATTATACGTTTGTGGCTTATAAGGCTTGTTTGACTTCATCACACTAGTCAGACCATGACACCAGTCAGACCCTCACACTAGTCAGACTAGTACCATGCGGACCAAAGTGTGCCCATCCCCAAAATAAAGTATTTAAGTATTTGGAGTTTCATACATATTTAATATTAAATGGGTTTCAATGGGTGTGTTAAATGCTTTATTCTGATTTTTTTTTTTATGTTTCAGGTGTTGAATTATTGTCCAGCCCTACATGTTTCACAGGTGTTGATGTAGGGCTGGACAATAATTCAATATCGATATATGTTGCGGTATATCTTTTTTTCAATCACGGTGATATGGCTTCTAAACACATTGCTGATATTTCGATATACATTACAGCTTCCCATGGTCGTTTGCATGTCACGTCTAAAAACACGTGTTAAACGCCGGTCAATGTGCTTCTTCCTTCAGAGTGCGCTGCGTCTTTCCCAGCTAAGCAACCATGAGCCGCGCATTCCGGAAAACGTAATGCCTGATCGGATTTAAATTGCTCATCTGTGCCTCGGGTCATCAATCATTGTTATTATGCGTTCGGATCAATGAATCTGGTGTTCGCCCAGAGAAGAGCTGTCACTCAGTATACGAGAAGGAAGTGCGGGGGTTAGTTCGCGTCAAGTCACAGCTTCCAATTGACCAAAACTTAAAAGTATACCACTGAAAAAAAAATTGGCCATACCGTCCAGCCCTATGTTGATGATTATTTTTCGATAAACACACATCCCACCTGTCAAATGTCTTAAAATAACCACCAGAGCAATGTCTTGGGGTGGAGGCAGATTTGGAAATTTCATAAAACACATGAGCTCAGTGAACATTTGTTTTACACACACACACACACACACACACACACACACACACACACACACACACACACACACACACACACACACATATATTTGGCATGAAATATTCTGGTCTATTTTGCTATACAAGTTGTTATCAACTGTGGATAATAAATCAACAAAGAAAGAGAAAGCTATAACAGCAAATTAGCAATCAAAACGAGTCAGATGCTGAAGTCTTATTGAACTAAAATGCCTTTAAAAGCTATTCATGTGCATTAAATAATCATCTTAATGCTGTGGCTACTGCTAATATTCAATATGAAGTACACATTGCAGATCATAAATGTTAATTAAAAAATAACAAACAGTAATCTTGGGAGATGCCAGAGAAACAGGAAGACAGGTATCAAGACTGTTGTGTTTTACATTCACCTTCTTTCTGCAAGAGTCACAGACAGAGAGAAAACAAGCTCAATTACATTTGATAATATTACATCTACAGGACTTTACTTCTCTGTGGATCAGTTTTCCTGACAGGGTTTAAATTAATCCAGGACTAGGTTCAAGTCCTTTCTCACATCTCCTCGCTCACTAAATCTGCCTTCTACCACCTCCACAATATAGCACGCTTATATCCATTTCTTACCATCAGTGATGCTGAGACCCTAGTTCACGCTTTCATCACTTCACCCCTCGACTACTCTAATTGTCTTTTCTATAGTCTACCCAATTCATCACTAGACAAAATTCAATAAACCCTCACACAAAAAAATCTTCCCACATCACTACCATTTTATGCAGTCTACATTGGTTACCCATTTGCTATTGCATTCAATACAAGATGCTCCTTATCACATTCAAAGCACTCCATGGTCTTGCCCCAAACTACATTTCTGACTTTTCCATACATACTCCCCTGTCCGCATGCTTAGAACATCCGATACTGGTCTGTTGACAATCCCACGGCACAAACTATCATCGTTTGATGGTAGGGATTTTTGCATTGCTGCCCCAACTCTCTGGAATTCTATTCCAAAACATATCTGTAATCTCTCATCACTACTTGACTTCAAAACCCACATTAAAACATATCTTTTTGCCACTTGTTTTCCTGAGCCCTGAATATATGTTTTTGTTTCTATAATAATAATAATCAATTTTATTTGTATTGCATTTTATATTGAGCAATCTCAAAGTGCTACAGAGTAATAGTCTAAAACAGCAATTAGGGTCAAGAATTAAAAACACATTTTAATAGAAACCTTTTTTAAAAATAAATGTTTTATTAAAAAAAACATCTGTAGTATGTGGGGCCCTCCGGTGGTCAGGGAGGGCGTTCTACGGCCTGGGGGCAGCAGATGAGAAGGCCCTATCACCCATGCTGCAGAGTTTGGTTCTTGGGGTTTGGAGAGTGTTTGAGGTTGCAGACCGGGTGCGTGAGGAGGTCTGGGGGCAAGGAGTTCCTGTAGGTGAAGGGGAGCATGACCGTAGATGCACTGGTGAGTGAGGAGGGAGACCTTATAGTCAATTCTGAGTGGGACAGGGAGCCAGTGAAGGGACTTCAGAATTGGGGTAATGTGGTCATGCTTACGCACCCTCATCAGGATCCTGGCAGCGCTATTCTGTATATTGGAGCCTCTGAATGCTCTTGCTAGGAATCCCGATGAGGAGTGCATTACAGTAGTCCAGCCTGGAGGAGACAAAGGCATGGACGAGCTTCTCTGCATCTGCTAGGGTGAGTGATGGACGGAGTTTGGCAATGTTCTTGAGGTGGTAGTAAGATGTCTTACAGAGGTGTTTGATGTGGTTGTCAAAGGTAAGTTGTGGGTCCATTTTAACACCCAAGTTGGTAACAGATGTGGAGATGGTTTGGCCAGAGAATGTGATATTGGTGATGGTGAAAGAGTGGATGTGGTGTGCCAACCAGGATGACTTCTCTTTTGGAGCTGTTTAGCTTCATTTACACCTCTATCTCCTCCAGGCAGGTGGTCAGTATGGTTGTTGGCTGTTGGCAGGGGAGCAGAAGAAGTGGGGGTTATCTTGAGGTAAACCTGTGTGTCATCCGCATAGCAAAGAAATGTTATGCCATGTCTGCTAATGACATTGACAAGGGGGAGCATGTAGATGGAAAAGAGGGTAGGGCCCAGCACAGAGCCACGAGGAACACCGCAGGTAACGTTGTGGGTGTGTGATTTGGCATTGCCTAAAGTGACATGCTCAGTTCTGTCGGTCAGGTTAGAGGTGAACCAGTTGTGAAAGTTTTGTGAGAGTCCAATGGTGTACTGTAGGCGGTGGAGAAGGATTTTGTGAGCTACTGTATCAAAAGCAGCTGTGAGGTCAAGGAGGATGAGTAGTGATGGGGATCCATTATCTGCCGCCATCAGGAGGTTATTGGTGACCCTGACCAGGGCTGTTTCAGTGCTATGGCCAGGGTGGAAACCAGACTGAAACTTTTCATACAGGTTATTGTGTTTGAGGTGATCATGAAGTTGTGCCGCAACTATTTTTTCCAGAACCTTTGGTAGGAATGTAAGATTGGATATGGGCCTGTAGTTGGAGAGAACTTCTGGATCCAAGGTGGGTTTTTTCAATAGAGGTCTGATGACAGCAGTTTTTAATACAGATGGGATATGGCCGGCCAGGAGGGAGTGGTTTATGATCTTGGTGATGAATGGAGAGATAGCAAAGATGTTTGCATTCAGGAGGGTTGAAGGGAAAGGGTCCAGGGCACATGTGGATGGCTTAATTTTTTCTACTTCCTCCTGTGTGGCATTGGAGAAGGTGAGAATAAGACTGTCCTTGATGTTAAGGGGGCATGGAGGTCCAGGAGATTGCTCAGGGACTGATTGTAGAAGTCCATGGAGTCAGTAATTGAGAGTAAGTCAGTAGAGCCAGAAGAAAGACGTTGAAGGTCCATGGCCAGGGCATCCACATTAATGTTTAATCCGCATGCTGGAATGCAGAGATCTTGCAATATTTCCAGCATTTATAGCTGCCGAAGCAGCGGCACTCTGTGCACTCTCGTGCGCTGGATGACTAGAGAGATTGGATGTTGGTAGCAGAGCAGTTTGGCTGGTTATGGAAGATTAATTTTCTAACAGAGCCTCTATGACTGTAACAAGGGCGGCAAACAAGTCCAAGTTCTTTAATGATAGGGATGTTTAGTCCAGGAGTGGTTGCAGGGTTGAGTCGCCAGAGATGCGAGCTGGAGTAGCTGAACGATTGTAAAGTTTATTCATAGCCGCTGTATTTTGCTACTATAATTTTGTTATGTTACTGACCTAATACACACGCAAATTAATACAAAGTGACATAACTACTTGTGTAGGTAGTCTATTTAAGTTTAAAAAATATTTGACAATGTATTAGCTACACAAAAACAAGTATATCAAGGGACATCAATAAAGGGATATGGTACCTCATTGTGGTCTCGTACACTCTGCAAACTTTCAGGAGTGACAAACGCATTTAAATGCGGAGTGAATCCCCTAAATATTCGTTTAATGACTGTACGGAACAAGACTCACTCCTGAAAATGTGTTGACTGACAAAGAGATAACAATAGCAACGTTTTGCCGTCTCGCGTGCTCATCACTCACAGCTTTGACCAAATAAATGGTCAAAGCATTATGTTTTGCAATAAACCTTCATCTTGGCGTTGTGTATTGTACGCTTTTGTGAGGCTGCTTCACAGCGCGCTTTCTTGTAGCGTTGCCAGGTCTTTGTCTTTTTTGTACTTACATGCCGTTTTGGCGCTTAACCGTTTATGGCTTTTGGCTCATGAAGCGATCAAGTTTTTGCTGTATTAAAGTGTAAAGGTGCCGGTCCCAATATTTTGATCTTTGAGGTAAAGCATTTGGATTTATTTCAGTTTATTATTGGATTTTTCTTGTTCGCTGTTTTTTTAGTATAAGATCTGGCAACACTGGGGCAGCAAACGCTCATGCCTCTGTCATTTTCTACACCCGCATACGGAAGACTTTTTCCCCTTCTAGGCACTTTTTTTTTTAGGAGAGACCTGTCATGTCCATGATGCACGTTTAAATACTTTATTAACTAGTTGTTCAGTTTGGTTATCTACACACTATGCGGAGTTTCTGTAAATGCGATTGTCACTACCTGCAATTTGTGGGAGTTAATTCGGCAGGCGGATGCATGTAGTGATGTAGCATGCACGAGGGGGGAGGGTGGATCTGTGGTGCGTGTAGGAACTGTGAATGACAGGCAGATTTTACACAGCCTGCGCTGATTGGACCAGACGAACAGGGAGCGGTGGATTTTTGCCAAACAAATAACAGGCTCTAGGTGGGGGTAGAAGCGCAGGGTTTTTCTTAAACAGTCTAATTTATGTTGGTCTATTGGAGCATAGTAGAGTTGGTTTCAGTGAATATGATAAAAAATATCTTGCCGACTGCAGCTTTAATCTACTAAGAATTCTGTAATGAAAGAAAAGATGCTGGGAGAATATATTTAGCTTCATATAATTAATTACATACAGATGCACCCCCTTAGATCAAAAGTTTTTAAGAATAAAACATTTCAGTCAGTAGTCACTACACTACAGAGATGTTTTTGAAACCTGTTTCAAAAGATTATTGTCTAAATGAAGGGATGCACACAAGCACACACACACACACATATGCGCGCGCACACAGAGTGAGATTGTAGAGACACTGCTGATTCATTTGTAGCAGTATTTCTGGGATGCAAGAAGTCTCTCCTTTTTAGAGATCACAGTCAGTATGTGTTTGTAAGTCTGTGTACTTGTATAAGTGTGTCAAGTGCGTTGGCATTTACTTTATATTTATGTCTATGAGGAAAGCTATAAATACAAAAGGCTGTATATGGCACAAGAGACACAAAGAGGAAGATTGATATTATACTGCAGTCTTTTAACATCCTCAGATTTACAGCTGGACTGATGACATAATCATCTACTGCTTACCTATGTTGAACCTCCCTGCTGTTTTCCACAAGTTTCAAAAGCATCTGCTAAATGTAAATGTAAATATACTGTGTCCAACACACAGACACGGTACAGTCTAGTTCCTCTCTGGTCTCGTCTGTGAGAAAAGGTGAGTAGTTGACAGAGCGAAACGCAAAAAACTTTCTGCATGCACACATCGGCTCACACGTTTGTGCAAGCATACACGTGCATGCTTGCACACACGCACGCACGCACACACACACCCCTCAGTCTACATCAAATCAAACATGACATGTGACTCAACACATTGTTCAGCAGTGTGTGTGAGACGTAAAGAAATGACCTTGTCCCCAAACACAAGACCAGCAGGAGGAAGACACTCTCTCTCTCTCTCTCTCTCTCTCTCTCTCTCTCTCTCTCTCTCTCTCTCTCTCTCCATATGTTGTTGTTTCAATGTGACACACAGACCGTGTGTAAAATCTCACATACTCATGATCTGTGCTACTTCTCCAACCTGTTTGTCAGTGTGAAGAGAAGACAACAGTAATGGAGTCAGATAAAAGCCTTTATCAAGTGATCGGCTGTGAGAAGAGTTTGTCTTTTGTGGGTGGAGAGACCTCACAGCAGCAATGCTGTTATTACTGAAATCCTGCATATGACCTGTCTGTTATACAGTACAACGACAGCAGCATATTTTCTTTGTTTGTGCAAAGAAAATATGTATTGTAAAGCACTGGTATTATGAAAATTATTCATTTAAAAACCTGCCGTCTGCCATGCGCATGGCAGATAGGATTCAGCGCGAGATGCCTGACTAAAAATCACAGGCTGTCAGACTAAAGTTAAAACAAACCGGAGGAGCAGAACGTCAAATTACAACCTCCAGAGCACACATCATCTTTCTGTCTTGCAGATAATTTACGAGCAAGAAGCCTCAAACTGAGGATCAGGTGGCAACACCTAAACCGGATTAATATTACTTCCTGATATAACTGGAAATATAAAACCTTTGACATCAGTTTCCACATACATTTAATTTTTTCTTTGAAAAACTCATTTGTACAATGAAGTGAATTTAGGGCATGACACAGCAGCAGAAAACATGCCGGAGATCTGCTCGCTGCCATAAACTTGCCCAGTTAAAGCAACACTAAAGAGTTTTTGCTCTTTGCTACCCCTACAGGTTAGAAGCGGAATTGTCTATTACCACTGTCGTAAATAATTTAGCCTACTGCAGCATAGCTGGCTTTGATTGGATTGTAGGTCTGCCATAAAGCAAGTTTTTATAGTTTTCACTCAAACTACAGGAGCGCGACCCGACGATTGGAAACTTCTTTAGTGCCGTTTTGGCCGATAGAGGGCTGCAAAGCGAATGTCAAAGTGATGTTCACCCTGTTTCGAGTGGATGAACGACTGGAACTTCTTTGGAAACGTTATTTTAAGGTAAAAAAACTCTTTGGTGTTGCTTTAAAGAGGAGAGATTTTTATAGTAAGCAACAAAACATACACAGCATTAACTCAACCAAAGTCAAAGGCACGCTGCATAAACCCGACCAGATATTTGCTTTTCTTTTCCTAACTCGGTATGCTCAGCCCCAGTCCGGCCGTAGTCTCTATCAGATACCCACACATGTGGATAGGGATGCACCGATACTGGTATCGGGATTCGGCCTCGATACCACATTTTCTAAAGTACTCGTACTCGTTTAAAGTCCCCCGATACCGGGGATCGATACCACAGTCTGAGAAATGTCTGTGTTTGAGCGGCGTGTAAGGGGTTAATGCCTCGTGTTGTCCAAAGAGGCAGAGTTTACAACAAACTGGAAAACTAGTCCCTTTTTTGTTAAATTATATGACTAAAGCTGTTACCTGTAAATTTAAATCATGTTTTTTTATTAAGTACTCGGTATCGGTATCAGCAAGTACTGAAATGCAAGTAATCCTACTCGTATTCCAAAAAAGTGGTATCGGTGCATCCCTACATGTGGAAGGATGTCACCGACCGGCCCTGCAGGGACTTCAGACAAACCCAGCTCTGGACAATAAACTTCTGTATTTTTTAAACTTCCAAAATTGTGTTTTATATGCTTTTTTACATTATGCCCTCCTGTAAAGCTGCTTTGCATGCCTAATACCCTTTTTGAATTGATAGAATTATCTTATGGTGTGCTTCAAACTTATCCCTTAACAGGGGCGTAGCAACCAGGGGATGGGGGTCACGCCCCCCCCACTTTTACTTTTTTAGACTCAGTGGTGAACTCCGGCGAGCAGCAGCCCAACGCGTCATGTAGTACAGTGTTCAGTGTTCTCTGATTTGTTACTTAGATTTGAGTGAACTAACATTCAGCCAATCACAGAGCAAATCATCTCTTGGGCGAGTCTGCATGAGCTTCAAATCTCTTGTTGCTCTTGTGAATTAATTTTCGTTCGTTCTTTCACTTTTGCTATAACGCCGTCTGGGATAAAATGCACACCAGAAAAAAGAAAACGACGATTACATAATTTTTTCAAATACACACATGTAAGATAATGTTACAGTATGTCGCGATGACACGAATCACACGATAAAGTTTTCATGTTATGATTTAACCTACTGTAAAATCAAAAGACTGTAAATAGCCATTTATCAGGTGATGAATATCATTACTGCTTAGCTAAAATGCAAATGTTAGCTAAAATTCTAAAATGTTACTGTTTAAGTCAACTCTTAAAGCATGCAATAAATGTACTTGTAACGTGGGCTGCTTACACAAAGCAAGAGAGAGATGAATCCATGTGCAAAGAGGTTTATTATAAATTCCACATAGGCTAGCAAACAAATCCAAAATACGGCAATCCAATATCATAATCAAAATAACAGGCAACAGGTCAAAATCCAGAACATGAACAAGAAACAGAACAGGAAACAAGGCAATAAACAGAGACTGCTTGGTAATGCAGCTTGACATAGGGTTGTGCCGATAGTATCGTGTATCGGCGGTCTTCAGACATATCGCCAATGGCAGGCTTTCATGGCAATAGTCATGACGATAGTTGGCGAATGGTTATTATTATTATCATCATAGTTTTACATTAACATCCACAATGCATGCTTTTCCTCGCATGAGGGTTTGCGGGCTTCACTTTACGCGGAGAGCTTGTAAAGAGAGAATTCCTTCTTGCACGTACCTGCACTTAATGCGCGCGTCTTGGACTCCTCACTAAATCCAGCGTGCCGTGTCATGAGCAGCTGCGCTTCTCTCTGTCTCACGTGCACGCGCTCTCGCGTCTGTCCGAAATCTAAACATAAACTAAAGTAATAATCCTCATGTCTTTGTTCAGTTTAATGCGTTTCATGCGAGCTGATGCAAACTTTACTTTTTGTTTAAAATATGACCCTCTGCATATTAGCGCCTCTCTCTCACTCTCGCGTACGTGCAGAGAGCTGCGCTCTGTCCGAAGTCAGATCACTAGGTATTAATCCTGTTTATGATATGCATTTCAATGAGTTGTAACACGTCCCTCCCTCGTGTTTAATATATGATTGTGTTTAACATATGATTGCGTTCCGCTGGACCGATGCGTTTAAAAAGGCTCCTCACCACTGCCTGACACGTGTAGCCCTCTGCAACAGCACTAAACCAATGCATTAAATTGTTTGTATGTGCGCGCACGTGTGTGTGCGTGCGCAGATACAGTTATTAAGTAATCATGGTTAGGGTTTTAATGACACGCTCGCATTAATTAGTTTTAAGAAGGTTGCGGTCATGACGGTGTTGCTCTTCTTTTTTGTCCACCCATCAAGTGACTTGTTATAATGAGTAAAAAAATAACAAATAAAAAAATGAGTAAACTACTGCCCCGCCCCCCGATACTATCGTGTATCGCCGATCTCACAGGCTGACGATAGGACGATCTGAAAATAGGGCATATCGCCCAACACTAGCTTGACACATACAATACTTCGCCGAGATGTGATCTCAGTGAACCAGATTTATACTGAACAGACAGGAAGTACAAAGTGAAGTGAGACATGACAAGATTTCAAAATAAAAGACTGGAAACAGAACATGATATCAAAATAAAAGACCTAAACACAAAACCAAACAAAACACAAGACAAAACCCTTACAGTACTATGACTCTGCAATAGGTCTGGACGATAAAACGGTATTGGTATGATATACCCTTTTTTCGATAACGCTGGGGGGCATTCGATATGACGCATGTTAATGCTTTGCTAAAACTGCATTGGACTACATTACATCGTCATTCCTAGATATTAAACAGCCTATTATATGCCCTGATAAATGAGCGTGCCGAGAATGACAAGCAAACAGCAATTAAAAAGTGTTGCTGTGGGGTTCGGTTGCGCCATCGCCATGTAACAGGAAAAGCACGAAAAGATGTAAAAATAAGTGCTATGGCCGAGGAGATAATAAAAGAAAATGGTAGCTCGGCAGTGTGGCAGTTCTTTGTTCCGATGCTGGTCAGACGCAAAAAAACGATGTTGTGTGTAAGCTGTGCATACCTGTGGGCCGACAAATACGCAATACAAATGATTTTTATTCTAATTATTACAAGGCCGTACTGAATTGACAACATTTACAGTACATTAAAAAATGTAGGTGAAGAAAAGTAGTCGATCCGTCATTGCAAACTAAGTTTAGAACAAACAACAAGAAACAGGAATCAAACATTTAACACCAATTTCATCTTTATGTAAGACATACACATTTTTTGTACTGCTAAACTAAAATTGTTTATTGTTTGACTTAATAAAGTGTAAATAAAACAAACAGTGGTTAATTAAAATGTTTCTCTACTTGTCATTTTTTTTAAAGGTTAATAAAATGTAACGATAATTATGACAAACATTGTGTTATATACAGTATTATATTGATGATAAACATTTTAGCTTTATTGCCCAGCTCTACTCTGTAAATGTGAGTACAATGAACTAATCAAGGTATTCATTCACACACACACACACACACACACACACACACACACACACACACACACACACACGCGCGCACGCGCATGCACACGCACAAACGCACACGCACGCACGCACACACACAGGTTTCCATGTTTTGTGGGGACATTCCATAGACGTAATGCATCTTATACCGTACAAACTGTATATTCTATTCCCCTTACCTACCCCATTCCCTAACCCCAACCATCACAGAAACCTTTCTACTACTTCACACTTTCAAGATACATTATTCTGTTTGATTTATAAGCTTGTTTCCTCATGGGGACATCAAAATGTCCCCACAAGGTCACAAAAACACTGATATTCCTATCTTTGGTATTCCACAATGTGATAATTACCAGGTACACACACACACACACACACACACTTCTGGTCAGACAATGGTAGAGGACAATAGAAGCTCTTGAAAGTGTGTGAGCTGGTCTGATCTCTGCCTGATTGCTCTGTTCAGTTTGTTCAGCCAGCGTTCTTTCATTAACACACTGTGACATTGACACCACTGACCCGGACACAAACACTTAAACACTGTTGTTTTCTTCTTTGAGGTCTGCAGCAGATGGTGAAAGATGGGATTAAGTGTTGAAGAAAGTTATGCACAATCAACTTTTTTTCAAGAAATACTGCAGTGTACCCACAGGATTTTGTGAGACTATGGCTACTGTGATGTGCTAATTAACAAATTCAGGAAATGATTACATAATATTTTTGTTTAGACTAGTATTGGCACTCATGTGCATATTTTTGTTTTTTTGTTGCTAAACAATGAAACAAGGATAAAATAGTTCCGAAATAAGACCATTATATACTCTCTCTTAAACAGCAGTCACTTGATCACTAAGACTAAAATCTCGATTTATCACCATGACATCATCTGACAAAATCACCACACACCTTCAAGTCAGAGTAGCTATGCTAAGACTTTAACCTCTGCTTGATAGTGACCCTAGTAACTTATCAACCCACATGTGGTCTGTGGACGTTGGCATGAACGATCTATTTATTTCTCCTTTCGGTGTTTTTTGTTAGTCTGTAAAACGATATCTCTGAATTCTTGTTAGTACAGTCTATCGCACAATAACTTTTTCCCATTTCGACACGTTTTCACTGTGTTTTTGTCGATGTCACGCTGTACTCAAATGCTGCCGCTCTGTCTTTTGCCACTCAATGGGTGTAACCTCATTTATCATGTCATTTTAGCCGAAGGTGATGTCACGTGCATACCCTCTATAGAAGAGGGTGCTAAATTAGGCCAATGTCAGCTGACTCCTCGTGCGTTTGTCACTCCCGTGTCTCATTGACCATGCTCCTCAAGAAGGGAAAGAGAAATAGGATTCAATGGATTGCATGAACGAGAACGAGATTTGATCTTGAACTTAAAAACGTGCATCATACCTATTGATAGCGCGTGTGCACAGCCAGAGCCTAAACGTGTTCATGTTCACATCTTTTTGGCTTAAACGGACAAAAGACAAAATAGCCGTCTTAGTGAGTATCATGGTACACTACATTTGGTTACTGTATGAATGAACATTTTATTGCATTCGGTCTTATAATATGCCTAAACTGTTGAAGTCTCCGAGTAATTTTCTCTTCTTTTGTTATTTAATTGACACTGCTCCTGAGTAACTTCTGTAACTTTGTAAAAAAGATTTCAGAATCCATATTTACTGTTAAATAAATGGCCTTTTTGCCAAAAATCTTTTGCGTTGAGCTCTAAGTTTAAGGGTTATCATGGAGAGTAAATCAGATGTGAGAAATAGAAAAGTTTAAAATTCAGCCTCACAAACAGTGTCAAGTGCCGCCACCGGCACACCGTTTCCTTATGTATGTGTTTTGTTTGGTAACGTTTAAACCTGATGAGGTGGACGAGACACAAACATTGTATGGCAAGTAATAGTACATTTGCATTCTCAGTTAATTACTTAGGCCAGGGATGGGCAACTTTAATAATGACGAGGGCCAGCATTTTTCGGGGGCCAGAACCACACGCACAATTTACATCATTCTTAATTTCCTTTATTAAGAAAACACAATATACAATTAACCTGTCTTTAAAGATTATAACTTTATTTTCAGTGGACAAGCATTTCAGATAAAACTTCTTAACTGCATTGCTTTAACATCTGCAACAAGCAAGGCACTTTTAAATTAGTATAGAGGAGTTTCACATCCCGCCCTTAAAGAACAAAATTATTTGAAATAAATAATACATAAATTCAAAACAAAATATATATATAAAAAATTTTAATAACAATGTATTTTACCTTTCAAATCTGAGAGCAATTCTGGCCCGAGTACGACCCGTCACCCAAACCAGTGGCATTGTTTTTAACCCCACTGGACCCGAATGTAAACTGACGTGTGTGCAGTCTGCAGCCTTGGTGGCCTCGCAACAAATCTGGCGAGCTGCTCCATTTGTTTATATGACAATGACACAGAGGTAACCGCTAAAACATACATTTAAAAATATCTGACATGTCTGTCTCAACGAAATCTAACCTATCGCCAGCCACACAATGTCGCAAGAGGAGAGGTTTGAAAAGGACATTGAGACACACATGCAAGAGTTCAGGGCTTCTCGGGTCCGTTCGGCAAAAACACAATCATTTTAAATAACCCGAGACCTGATTATTGTACCCGACCCGTGTCCGAGGCACGCGTGAAACTTTTAGAGGCTGTTTACACTTGGCATTAACATGCGTTTTCGTCGATCGGATCACAAGTGGACAACGTTAATGCCAGGTGTAAACAATGTTCAAAACGTTTTGAGTTCGTCCACTTTCAACCACATTCATAGGTAGTCGAAATCCTTTCGATCGGATTGCTTTTTAAATGTACATGTGGTTGAATGTCTTCGAACAGCCACACGCGACCGCCTTCTCTTCGCCCATTTATCTAATCTGAGGTATTAAACACAAGTTTTACGTCTTTTTTGACTTCTGGCGTGAACATACGGTAAACAGCGCTATTTTTAGCCTTTCATTGATAAAACTAAAGCGGCTGATCTCCGTAGTTTCGTTTTGAAAGCGTGTGAAAGTTGCGCGATCCTATTTCATCAATTGTGCTGAAAATTCAGAGAAAGCTCTTACATACACACGTACAAAACTCTGTGCAGGATGTTTACTTGCTAAACAAGCAGTGCACTCCGACATAATATTAGTTTGCGTCCATATAAACTCATAATTAATAAAAATAATACCTTACATTTATATAGCGCTTTTCTCAGCACTCAAATCGCTCTACATATGAATGGGGGAATCTCCTTAACCACCACCAATGTTCAGCATCCACCTGGATAATGCGACGGCAGCCATATTGCGCCAGAACGCCCACCACACACCAGCTTATTAGTGGAGAGGAGATAGAGTGATATAGCCGATTAGTATGAGGGATGATTAGTAGGCCAATGGGCAAGTTTGGCCAGGATGCCGGGGCACACCCCTACTCCCGCTCGGGTTTGAATGACAGCAGAGAGACTCGCCCACCGTCTCACAGACCACCCCCTCACAGTATTCAAGACAGGTGCGGTCGAAAGTGGACAAAAGCGACGAATTTAAATACCAGGTGCAAACGTAATGTGTCTCTCTCGTCCACTTGTGATCCGATCGATGAAAACACATCTTAATACCAAGTGTAAACAGCCCCTTAGACCCGAACCTGATCAGGTCTTGGGTCGGACCTCGGGTTTTCGGACCCCGTGAAGACCTCTTCTTCACATAAGCCCAAACACGGGACTATGCTTACTGTGACGATCCGCAGGACCTAGCGCCCCCTCCTGGTTGGGAGTATTTACGTCCTAATACAAAAATTATCATTTTAAAAGACTTTGATTACGTATAATATGATACAGCGGGCCGTATTCAAATTTACCCTGGGCCGTGTGCGGCTGTTACCCCTCGGGTCGCCAGTTGCCCATCCCTGACTTAGACCATGGTGCCCCCCATAGTTTTAAAATGAACTGAAAATATTTATTCACTTATCATAGTAACAAAGATCTCTAATGTTGCATTTGTGCTGTTGTTTCTGTAAAGCATCTGTCACTCACATCTGTCAGAAATTTTGCTGTTCAGTGGAAGTGACTGTTTGTTGATTAGTTTGACAACAAAACAGAAAATATGTAAATGATAACAGCTTTATTAATTAGCATATAATGTTATCCAGCACAATAGTCTGGGAAACACTAAAATGTTATTATTGAAGTCTGACTTTATTATATTTGTTTACACTTAAGAGAACATTGCATTAATGTTATGCAAAATAAATGTTAATTTAGTTTCACAAATTGTTGTCAGTTTCTCATTTACTATGATCACATTTGTTATGTATGCCAGTCGACAACATTGCCTTTTTAATATCAGCATTGGCCATTTAAAAAAAACATATCGGTCTATCACTAATGTGAACAGACAGATGGATGGCTCCTTTCAGTTGTGTTCACTCTCATAGGAGTGATGCACATGCAATGTCAGGAGGTTTTTTTTCAAACATTCAGGCATGATGTCATTATCTTTGACCCCATCCAAAGACTGTCCTCACAGAAACCCCCCACCCCCTGATATATCTCATTGGATCTAGATAATATAATGACCTAGACAATAATGACCTATTTTGGGACCAAAATGTCAAAGATGTCAATGGAAGCTTGCCGACTTCCAGCGACATGAACGACAGTGACCCCTAGCGACTGAATGAACCAAGAACTGTTTTTTGTTCTGAACCGGTTCTGTTTTTTTAAAGGAACCACACGTAATTCTTAAGTTTCGGTTCTAAGAGCAGTTCTGATGCGATGCACGGGCAAAGCGCTGGGAGCGGTCACTTCAAGATTCATGAGGTAAGACATGGCTATTTAATTACTTAAGCCACTGTTTACAAAGTAAACACTTGCGCTGCTGAGGTAAGCTTTGTATTCTTAAAATTAAACATGTCTAAAAGTCAAAAGTGTGGATTCTAGGGCTGTTGACGGTACAGGACGACCTGCGGTGGCGTGCAGTTCACAAACTATAAAAAATATAAAGTACAGTCTCACCCAGCGAGTAGTCTTCAAGTTTGCGTGAACGCAAATGGCCATAAAACTCAAGAGTTAGTGCACTATAAACTGATCAGTTGCGAAAAAAATCAATTTGCACTACCAGTACAGCATCCGAAAGAGTTTCCAGCGCTGTGGAGACATTATTAAAACCCCAAAAGGTTCCTCACTTGAACCGTGTGATGTGCACATTATGTAAATAACACTCTGGCGAAAACGTGATCGCACCGCTTTCCTCCTCCTTAAAGCGGGTGGATGCTCCAAAGCGTCTGTCGTTGCTAAGTAACCTAAGCATTGGCTTGACGTTGTGACAAGCAGCCACCTGCGGAAAAGAATTTGCGCATATGAACACGCTTGTTTGTTAAAAAAACGTATTTGATCCTTGTTTACATTTGTTATATTTCCAAATACAAGTATGCTTTAAATATAAGCCTATGCATCAATGCACGCATGCATATACTAAAATCATTACTTGTACAGCAGCCTTTGCAGGATATATGACAAAACAGCATATATAAATCTCAAATCATATGTTTGAGAACTACTCCTTACATGTCCACTTCACCAGGTAGGATCTTACGAGGATTACTTCATCAGGAATAAATGATATAGTGACTGAAAATATTAATTCACTTTACATTTAAAATATTTTGACTGTGATTAATAACCACAAATGGAATTGTTTAAGTATTGTGCATTCTTTTTTATTATATGGAACCGGAATCGGCACCGGGAATCGTTAGGCGGAACCGGAATCGGAAAAGTTCTTACGATACCCAACCCTACCAGTCGCGCGACATAGTTAAGAAAGGTTTAAAGGGGCAGTGAATAAAAAAATCAATTTTAACGTGATATTCTGTTATATAAGAGGTCATCATACTTAAATGAACAACCTGCAAGCTTCAGAACTGAAAACGTCCGTTCTACTAAAATACAACCGTTTTTGGCACCAAGCCAAGAAAATGGTCGATTCGGGAATGTGCCAAAATGGAGATGGTCCTCACTGCAGAACACAACATCCAGGGGGCGGGGTTGGATCTAGATTCAACTCCTCCCAATTTATATACTTTGTTGTGGCAACCTGTGGTCGGCAACGTTTGCTCTTATCAGTTTAAGTCTAGGTGTGATTATAATCAGGGTTCTAAATTAACACCCGCCAACCCGCCAAATGCGGGTTAAAATTCATTTTGGCGGGTATTAATAAAAACTTACTAGCCACTTTGGCCGGTGATGCATGAGGCATTGCAAGCATGATACATAAAGCTCCGTTCTCGGTCATTTATCCCTCTGGCAGTACTTCCTACATTTCCCATAAACACTGTGTAATGCTACGTGATAATGTTGCATACGCCCATTGGCTGCGCGCAGTTTGCAGCGAAACCAGCGCGAGAAACAATGGAAACGAACTGAACGCGTCCACCAGATCACAACAGAAAGAAGGAGAATGAACGGGCAGCGCAGGGAGGATAGACTAAAAGACAGCGGTGTCGCCACACCCCTTTACTGAGGCATGTGCCCCAGTGTAAATCTTTTGTGCCCAGGTGTAAATCTCAAGTTTAAATTTTAGCAGTTAACTAGTATACTCAGATTTATATGCAATGTATTTACCCAATGTACGCTTGTAAAGCGACGAAGCGTCGCAGTGACGCGTGCACGCATGTATCCATGTCCATGCGCGTCTTTGCGTTCATCCGCGCGCGCATCCAAAGGGGACGCCACGCAAATGAGTAATTATGAAAACATGACGAGAAGTAAGTTTCTAAATAAAAATGATAATCTTATTTTGACTCGATCATTATTGGCTTCTGTAAATGGACATCATAAATGTTTTGTGCAAAGCAGAGAAAAGGAAGCAGAAAGGAGATATGATGAGATTAAGGGAGGTAAGACAAACTACATCCACACTCAGTCAGTTCTCAAATATTAGAGGAAAAATCTCAGGAAAACCTCTTGTCAAGTCTTTGGAATTGCAATGTTGCTGAGAAAATCAACAGATGTATGTGTTATACTGTTCTGTATTTACAGATATTAAATTAATATTTAGTTTACTAATATTTAATTCTAGGACACTAACTTACATAACAGTTAACAGTAACTATGACTGAGATTATTTAGAATAGCAGTCGTAAAATGACTGGTTTCTTGAAATATTATTGTAAAAATAAGTTATTAATCATTGCTGTTATTGTATAATGTAGAAAATATTTCTCTGCTGTCATTATTACCAAACATTTTATGTCATTAATGTCTCCAAACATGTTAATAATGTTAGGTATGATGAAGATTATACTTAAATATTTTTAAATACATATTTATCTTTCGCAGTACCTGTTGCACTGATAAGCAAAGGACATCGTATAGAACTGTTGCACACTTGTTGCACACAGCAGGCTTTCAAAAAAAGTCAGCAAAAAATGGGGGGCCTGTGCCCCAGTAAAGTTTTATGTCTATCAACAGAGAAATGAAGAAAGCTTATGTTTCATCACAAAAATGTTGTCATGTTTTGTCAGGATTGTCGCATGCACGCGAAGGAAAAAACAAATCATGGTAGCATTCAGTGGCACTAATAATTTCTCTTATTTTCACCGGAAAAAATTTGGCTAGTGGAAATGCTGATTGGCTGGTAACTTTAGAAAGTTACCAGCCACTTTGGCTGGTGGTCAAAAAAGTTAATTTAGAACCCTGATTACAACGCACCATTCCCTCCACGCACTGTAAACAAACAATGGCGGCGCGTTGAATACACGGAATCCTAGTTTTCCTCATCTACTTTGTACTTCATGATCAACAAACAAACAAAAACAAAATAATACTTTAATGGCATTGATAAACCTGTGGTTGTTTTCTGTGATGGGAAAGATTGTAAGTCATCAAAATCCAATAACTTACGGGAGAGACACTCAGGAGACGGGTGCTTGTTCTCCCGACAGCATCTGTGAAGTTTATGTGATTCTAACACAATGACCCCAGGGGATCTTATGAAAAACGTTCCATTATTTTACTCAATGTAAACGAAAATCGAGCAGGACCAAAACATTTTACAGCGGATCGCTTTGAAAAATGTTAAGCGACAGAGTCAAGTTTAACCGCTGCAATGACAGTGTCATTAATATAACAAAGTAAGTGTTTTGATTAATGCCATTAATGTTTATTTTTTATCAGTGTATACCACTGTTCAACTAAATAAATATATCATGGCAAAGATGAATGCATATTTATACATTGATTGAATAGATGTATAGCATTTTGAAAAAAAACTTGGATTATTGCATTTTGTGGAAAAAATAATTCTTTTTTGTTTAAAAATGCGACCTCTGAAGGATGCTGTCTTTTATTTGAGAAACGGACAGCATTTCACCTCCACAAGAAATCTGGCGAGACACATTTAATCTCGTGAGATCTCATCACACCCCTAGTGTTTATTACCTTATAACGAGACGTTTTTATCTGCATACACCAAGGGTCCCTTTTACATGGAAGTCGCCATTTTGGGCCGCAATGTTTCTACAGAAGCCCTTAACAGTCTCCGACAATGACATGTTTGTCCGGTGGCAGCTACCGTAGCCTCTCTATGTGTTTCAAAAGTGAGGGGTCAGCAGTGGACTGAGCCGTTCATTGCAATTTGCAACCTTAGATGCCGCTAAAATTTACACACTGCATCTTTAATAAGGAAATGGTAACGCAACAACACATGTATGACATGTCTTGTTGTAAAACTGCTGTGGGAAGAGATCTCTGGATCTGGATCCAGCTCCGCCCCTGGATCTGAATCCAACCCCGCCCCCTGGATGTCATGTTCTGCAGTGAGGAGCTTCTGCTGAAATGTGACGTCAGATTAGAATTTAAACACCTTCTCCATTTTTCCCGAGAGACTTATATTTTGACGCAGTGATTTGTTATGAGTACCCATGAAAACGGAATGTTCGGCTGTGGAAAATCCGTCCATGGGAAGACATATATATAGTTCGTCCGTCGAGTCGATGAAGACCACTCTAGTCATCCGAGGGATGCTGGGACTGACTCTGTCTGTGCGTGCGTAGATGGCTGACGAAGGCCAATCCTGGCACGGAACGTTCAGGAACAGAAGGGACATGGGACGAGTGGGACTTCTCCAGGAGGGTTGACAGCATGGCCTTTCGGGTTTGCCTCTTCTTTTCTGCGGCGATGATCCTGTTTGCCTCGTATGTCTTGGCACCTTTGTGGATGGAAGAGCGCCAGGTGGATCGGTCCATTGCAGCTTGTTCCCACGTGTATGGGTTGATGGCAAACGCTTTCGGTTAGGCTTTCAGGGTATCTTTGAAGCGTTTCTTTTGCCCACCGCGGGACCGCTGGCCATGCTGGAGCTCGCCATAGAAGAGTCTCTTTGGCAGTCTCTCGTCTGGCATTCGGACTATGTGCCCTGCCCAGGGAAGCTGGGACTGCATCAGGAGGGTGAAGATGCTAGGGAGACCTGCTGTATAACCTTAACTTGGAGGCTCGGAACATAACATTAGGAATGTGTGGTTAAAGTTTGTTTTTCAAGAAGTTCCAGCTCGTGTGGGTAGTGTTTGTTTACTTTGTGTACCGCGGATTCATTTGTAAAGAAGCCACAAGTTGATTTTGGACTTGCAGAGAGACTATGGTTAAAAGCACCACTTATGTTGAATTTGACAGGAATGGCACAGCAGTATACACAGTGAGTACAACATTTTAGTAAGTGACTAACATTACGTTTCACTAGGGCTGGGCGATATGGCCAAAAAAATTCAAGAAAATGTTTTCTATATCAGTCGATATCGATAATTATCATGATAAATAACAAATCTTTATTCCTGTCAAATTTAAAGGCAGATTTGTGCTCCTGAATGAAAATTGTAAAAACCAGACAGTTAATAATGGTTTTAAACTACTTTTTATTCAGAACATGACAAATACAAATATTAAAATCTTGTTTTTATGTTCTGGCATCTGTATTAATAAACATTTTTAATGACATTCGGGTCGCGGTCGGTCAGGTTGTTTGAAATAAAGATGCCATTTAAACCTTTGTAATTTTGGATCATGCTTCTCAGAGGTCCACTGTGTTTTTAATCCCGTCCGAATCTGCCATGTCTGTGTTTTTCTCTGCAACCTCTGTAAAAATTCCAGAGCAATTTACCTACTGTTTTTCGCCAAACTCAGAGGTCCTTTGATAAATGTAATCCCGTCCGGATGCAAAGTCTGTGTTTGCTCGCAATATCTTTTGAAAACGCGGTTCTTTTCGTGTTTTGGCCAACGTGATCTGCCGTAAGGTCTTGAGTCCCGTTCATTCAGATTTATGTTTTTTTTTCCACTTTGCGAAATAAAATAATTAAATCAAGATGAGCTGAATATCATAAATATCATAAAATATCAAACATTAGGTTACAAACACGCATATCCAGAGCACGTGATCTTCTGCAACGCCAAAACACATGAAACAGACACTCCTATCTCAGGAATAGCATGAGAATTTTAATCCCGTCCGAATCGGCCAAAATCACAGATGTCTTTTTTGCGGTCCAAGTTGCAGGCGGGTTAGTTGAAAACGCATCACTGGTACGCAGGCCGCGTCTCGATCGGATCCTCAAGAATGCGCATTTGCACAGGATCATGACATTAGACATTGTAGAGATGAGAGAGATAGAGAGGTAAGAATGGTGCACACGTCGAGGAAACTTAATAGGGCTGGAATGACGCGTCGACGTAGTCGATTACGTAATTACGTCGATTTGCCGGAAATGCATCGATGCGTCGCATTGTTTACGTTTTCAAATGAAGGCGGCTTCAGCTCCGACCGGATAATACAAGTGTTATACCAAACAGCCAGAACGTGATCAAAAGCGTGGGAATACTTTAAACAGAGACCAAAAAAACACATACTGTGTAAAACTGAAATGGCATACCACAGCAGCGCAACATCTGTGCATGATCATCTTAAAAGAAAACAACCTGGAGCTCTCCGACCTCAAAATGACGCGACGGCAGTGTAAGTATTTGAATTTTTACAGTAAGTTTTTATACAACAATAGAATCAACGCAGGCATATATTGTGCTTAATACAGCTGTGTTTACATCTTAGTTTAATACGAGCTGCGAGACGCCTGACAGACACGACATTGCATCGCGTCTGGGCAGTATGTTGAAACAGTAAATAAAGAGCGGGACATGTTTAACTTTTTATATTAAGAAGTTATGAAATAATAAGTTACTGTGTTACACTGAGATAGGCATGTGCCCGCGTGCACTGAAAGCCAGCTGGCAGCGCGGAGTTCCCATAGATTCTTTTTTTTGCTATGTGCGCAGATATTATAAAAGCTCGTCTCGTTAGGTATTCCTGACATGCGTTTATTTAAAGTAACAGCAGCGTAAACGCCGTTTATAAAATATTAGAAGATCATGCTAACTAAATTTGTATTTACCCGAGACTTAAGAAAAGTTAAATGTTAAAGTTGATGCTAAATGAGAATGCAGTAACGTTACTACTGATAGTAATAATATTAACAGTAATAATATAATGGTTACATTTTATAATAAGGGTTCATGAATCACAATGAACTTATTTTTACTTCAGTCTGAACTAATGCTGTGTAAATGCATGTACTAATCATAAACTAATGAAGAGTCATCATTAAGTACGACATGACATGTTTTTTAGTTAATGTATTAATAAACAATGATTTCATGTGAGTCATTTTGTAGTTAATGATGACTCTTCATTAGTTTATGATCAGCTCTAGGGCTGGAACAATAAAGAGCGGGACATGTTTTTTATATTAATAAGGAGTTATTATTCAGTTTGATTTATTTTTATTTTAGTTCTTTAATATTAATATATTTTATTTGTTTAAGGTGAATAATGCCCCTTTTGCACTGTTTATGTTAGGCTGAATTAATGTTGGACTTGTTTTTATGTGATTTGTTATATTTTCCTTGGCACTGGCACTGTTTGTGTATTTGTTTAATTGAGAAAATGCTTCAATAAAAGGTTGGCATTAATAGCAGATGTTACATTTATTATTTGTAAAAAAAAATCTTTAGACTATTCGATTAATCGAAAAAATAATCGATAGACTAATCGGTTTAAAAAATAGTCGAAATTTGCAGCTCTAAAACTTAATAGAAGTCTAGAAACAAATTATTAAAGTATATAGCCATGTCACTCATCTCATTACGATAGCCTATGTTAAATAGATAACATTGAACTTGTATAGTTTAATAAAATAATGTATTTTGATTATACAAATCAATTACAACCTAACTATAGTGATTGTTTTACGAGCTTAGGGAATCTCTATGGCTAATTAATAAGACATATTGATGCTGATTCAGTATGTCGTTTTTCTTGTTAATTGAATCTTTTGGGGTATCTTGCTTATAATTAGTAAAGGAGGTTGAGTCTTAGAACTTCCTTCAAAGTTTGATCAATTGTGCATAATGACATGTACAACTAATGCATAGGCCTATAGGGTGTCAGACTCATAGATTTGCATAATTTGGGGGCTGTTTCCCGGACAGGGATTAGACTAGTCCTAGACTAAAATAAATGTAAGAGCTGTCCAAACTCAAAACAACTTGTACTGACATATCTTAAAATACATCACCGCCCTTTGTTGTGCCTAAAGATGCACACAAGTAATGTTTTTAGTAAGGCATGTTTGTTAAAACTAGTTTTATTTCCTAATTACACTAAGGCCTAGTCCTGGTTTAAGCTAATCCTTGTCCGGGAAACCACCCCTTAAAAGTTCAGGTTTTAAAGTTTGGGTCAACCTCTGGCACAGCTGTAAAGCAAACTTGTAAGTGAATTGTAAAGTATTTATCTTTGTTTGAATAACTACTCAACCTATACCTTACACATTAATACTGGAAAAAAGAGCCCCTTTGGTGTAAAATACATTTTTCGGTGCGATTCTGAATGATGACCATTTACGGTAAATAAGGGCTCCCCTTAAGGTCATGTACAAATATAATGAGCATACCATACTTCATATTATCCCACTACACAACCATGCCTTCAAGCATTTAATCATATTCCTCCCTACACCTTATTTAACTGGGTTATTGCCATATGAATGAATGAATGAGTGCTTTGATCGGTTTGTTCTGGCATTGGGGTATCTATATCTTCGACCGGAAGGTTGCAGCTTGAGTTCCACAAAAAGTGGATGGCTTGTGTCCATGTACACCTTATATGCCTTCTGTACCAATCTGGTTAGATATAGTTGGTACAGGTCTACCTGTTGCCTACCAATAATTCTTCCACGTTTTAACAATCTTCCCCAATTTGTTCCTATGTGTGATTCTGGAATGTCCATACCAACATACAATACAGTGGGAAAGAATACTCTTGATAAAAGAGATTCATGATTGTTTTGTCAACATTAACATAATTAAGTTTCTTAAGAAAATACAAACGTTGTTGGCCCTCAAGATAATTTATGATCAATAATGATTTGTACTTTGTCACTATCTCAATCTGCTCCACTCTTTTCAGAGTTGGAGTGGGTAGGGGAGCCTCAAGTCTAAAATCAAAGACAAATTCTTTTGTCTTAGACGTATTCAACTCTAACTGGGAAGCTTCACACCAGTCCACAAATTCCTGCAACACTGGACCGTGTTTAGTTTCATCTCCCTCCAATAAACGAATAACAGCTGTATCGTCTGCAAATGTAATTATATGACGTCCTGGGTAACTACTGTGACAACAATCAGTGTAAAATATATAGAGCAGTGGTGACAAAACACTGCCTTGTGGTGTCCCACTTGAGGTAAAGCAGACCCCAGATAATGTATTTCCCACCCTTACTCTATGTGGCCACCCACACAGGAAATCCAAAATCCATTTAATTAATGTTGAGTTTAGCTGGAAATTGTCTCCAAGTCTGTTTGCTAAAATGTGTGGGTGGATTGTATTGAATACTGATGAAAAGTCTGCAAATAAAATGCGAGCATGCGCTTTACAACCCTCCAGGTGGGTATACAATTATTTAAAAGTTTGTTAGTTGTGTTAACGATATGCAAAAGGTACAAACCCCAAAGTAAATGATGCAGTGGTTTACTTCCTGGGATTGGTGATGTAGACAAAACGACATTATCATAATTCCTCCTGCTTCAGACTCACAGCCTGTAAGTTAACTCCTATTAGCAACCAAACCTTTCAAACATGGTAAGGACTGGAGCGTCACATTTCTGGCTGAAGTCAGATGTTTTCAGGCCAATCACAATGTACAGAGTAGCTGGCCAATCAGAGGACACAGAGCTTTTTAAATCTGTGTGTTTCAGAGCTACAAAAATGTACGGTATGTGGAAAATAATGTGTTTTTTACCATAAAGCATGCAAGCACATTGCATTAAACCAAATACACAAAATAACCTTGTTTTTAGCAATGACATAGGTGCACTGTAACGTTTATGCAAATAATGAGCGACTTTCGGGAGCAACTACCAATGAGAGCCAAGCAGTGGAGTTTATGTCATCTGTCTCACGTCAGTTGCTGGAGTAACCTATGCGCACCGTCAAAATCACACACATTGAAGCAGTGCACATACCAGACACGCAGAAACTCAAAAGCATGCACACAGTCGTGCCATATTTAATTATGTTTTTATTATCCAGACTCACAAAACACCACAGCTTTCTCTGCAAATATTCTTGTAAACACAATTGTAGTCTTAGGTCAGTGGTCTCAAACTCCCAGGCGGCAAGCTATTTGCGGCTCTCCCTCCCCTTTTATGCGGCCCGTGTATGCTGTCAAAAAATAACAATCCAGCCGGCAGAAAGATTTGAATTAATTTAGTTTTATATTCGTTGATTATTGTTGTAATCATTTAAGGGGGCGTTTACATGTCACATATAAAAATGCGTCTTAAACAAAAGTAACTAAGTTAGTAACTGCGTTACATCATTATAAAAGTAACTAATTACCAGGGAAAGTAATTACTGCGTTACTTAAATAAATTCTAATAATTCAAATAACTTGGATGCCCCTTAAAATTAAATATATGTTAAATGAATAAAATGGATACAAAAGAGAAACCACTAATTTTGTGGCAGCATGTAACGATGTGAGGCGCTTTATTAGATCAGAATTACTTGCCACAGACGTGGAGAGACTTTTCCTTCTGGGCATAAGTTGGACATTACACAAACATTCTTGCCTTTCACCTCAACCATGGAAAAGTAGTGCTTAATGTACTTCGTGTTTGCGACCACTACCTTTGAGCTCGTTGTATTTGCCATCGCCCTGTTGCCGGTGTTTGTGATTCGGGGGTTTTGCTGCGCGAGGACCGGGCTGCCTGTCAGTGCTTTGAGATGGGGCACAGCAGCATCTCAAAGAATAAAAAATATATATCAAATTCAACCAATGGTGAGGCATAATGGCAAAGACAGGGTGACGCGGGAGCCAGGAAGTATAGCTATCTAAAATATTGCCAAAGACGGTGTTACAGGGATGCAGGAAGTATAGCAAGGGAGACACAGCGTCTCATTCCCTTCTCAGGGAACAACAGTTACATTCGTAACCAGAGACGTTTTCATGTGTCAAACACAACTATGCAAAAAAGTGTTTTGGTATGAATCAAAATTCACATACAGAAGATATAAGCATTTAAATGGAACAGTTTAGCACGTGTGCTTAAAAAGTCTTACACTACACAGGGAATAATATGGATTTGTTTTTCCAGAACCCTTTTGCATAAAATAGATTCACGCACTTTCAATGACCTGTGCGCCTTAAATTCACCCTCCTCAGATTCACAATCTTTCAAGGATTTCAAGGACCCGTAGGAACCCTGAACTTAGTAAAAAGGTTTGTCCGTTAAGGGCTTCTGTAGAAATATGGCGGCACAAAATGGCGACTTCCATCTAAGGGGACCCTCTGTGTATGAAAAATAACGTTTCATTTTAAAAGGTCTTTATACACCACTGATAATATAGTTTTGTATATTATTTTGCATTTCTTTCAAGAGATCCGTCTAAAAATTACACACTGCACCTTTAAAGGATAATTCCGGTATTTAACACTTTGGGCCCTATTTTAACAATCTAAACGCATTGTCTAAAGCGCACAGCGCAACGTCTAAATGGGCATGTCCGATTCCACTTTTGCTAATTTAACGACGGGAAAAATAGTTTGTGCGCCGAGCGCATGGTCGAAAAGGGTTGGTCCTATTGTAATGGGAGTATTTTGGGCGTAACGTCCAGTAAATTAATGAGAGTCACAGCTCTCATCCCCTTTAAAAGCAAGTTGCGCTGGCGCTATGTCTAATCCCTATTTAGATGACGAACTTAACTGAAAAACTAAGCGGAGGAAGAAGATCCCCAGTTTAAGATTAATGTTAAATAATTGTGTTGTTTTTCACTTGTATTGAAATTGTTATTTTTTTATTTAAACCTTTAAAACCCGTTTTCATTTAGTCATGGAAGTGAAAAAGCAGGCTTGTAATTGCTTTAAATGTATGGCTATCCAATATCATCAAAAAATAATTTACAAGTATGTAAGAAAAGGTTTGTAGTCTAAAAATACTTTATTTGTAACAAACAGGAGATAAAGAATTTACAAACGGCTCTCCTCACGTTTCAGCACTTTGGACAGCGTTTTTTTTTAGCAAAGAGTTTTTTTTTAAAGCATTACTTAAAAATGTCTCTCATCTCACCATATCCACAGGTACATCATATACAATAAATCCGTGAGGTAGCATAAAAAAAACATTTAAAAACAGACGCATTTGTTCAAAGCAAAGCATTTATTTACTTACCAGGCTGCAGGTGAAGAAGCTCTTTGCGCCTTCTAACGTCTCATAATTAGTCCTCATTTATGTCCAAGAGACTCAATAATAATCTTTTACATTCAATCCTTTAATCTTTCATATTTAAAAGCATTTTTGTGCTGCTGCGCATTCATGCTCTTTGTGATAAGCAAACCCGCAGTGTCCTCCCGTTTATAGGCGCATATTACTAATGCGCTCTTTAAATAACATAAAACACATTGCGCCATTGACTTTAGAGCAGGTTTTTTTGGTCAATGGCGTAGTCTATTTTAGTTGCCTCAAAATAGCAACGCGTCAACAATGCGCCTGAACACACCTCATTTTCAGACCAGAACGCCCATGGGCGCAAAAGGGGGCGCAAATGCATTTGCTATTTAAACAACGCGGCGCTAAACGTGAAAATTAGGGTGGAAACTAGCGAAAGACACTTGCGTCGCGCATTGCGCTGCATTGCACCGGGTGTAAGATAGAGCCCTTTGAGTCTCATTTCTGGTTTGTTTTGGATGAACTACAGTGATGGACACAGAAATTTTGACAATGGGTCGTGTCTTGAGTATTTGACTCGTTTAGAAGCGTCTCTTGACTGCTTCAGAATGGAAGTCAATTGCCATGCACAAACATGTCATTAAAACAACACTTAAAGTTCATTTTCAAAACTGTACTACTCACCGAGTGGTGATCATCACCGTGGTGTTCGTTGATGATTAAAAAAGTTGTGTAGCGAAATACAGTTTCTGTCGTGTTTTATTTGGCATTTTGTAAAATTCCAATGACCTCTCTTGGAAGACTGTTTGCTCGCTGATATATCACTCCGCCGCCGGGAAACAGAAAAGGGTCTGTTTGTTTACATGAGGTTGTAGTTTTTTCACTCTGTTTCTCTCAGAAGAAATTTTTCCCATATTTGTAGGGCTGGACCAGAATATTCGAATATTCGTTCCGTGGGTTGACATTCGATTTTCAGTTTTGAGATTCAAATATATATATAAATATTTTACAGCGTTAATGCAGAGCTTTTGCCAAGCATGAAGTGGGCTTCACGCTCCCGCTCTATAGGTGGCGCAGAGAGACCAACATCCATAGCCAACAGCCACCAAACGGTGTGGAAGAGATCGCCTTGAACGTAAAGCGCGCTTCCTGCTTTGGCATTTACGCGAATAGTGTTGTAAATAACGTTCAGTTTCTTGCAAAAACTGATTTTTATTACAGTTTGTTGGACTACGTTCATTCATGCTTCAGACTCAAATATAGAGCGGAAGTATATACGCGGTTGTGAGGTATCTGAAAAAATAGTTCCACTATAGCAAATAACACGGATTGAAGTCATACATTGCGCCAATATATTTGTTTTTAATCATCAACGAACACCATGAACCACTCGGTGAGTAGTACAGTTTTGAAAATGAACGTTAAGGTTGTTTTAATGACATGTTTGTGCATGGTCATTGACTTCCATTCTGAAGCAGTGAAGAGACGGTTCTAAATGAGTCGAAAAGTCAAGACTCGACCTATTGTCAAAATTTCTGTGTCCATCACTGTAGTTCATCCAAACAAACCAGAAATGAGACTCAAAGTGTTAAATACCGGAATTATCCTTTAACTCTGAACATAAACAAACGCAGGCACAGATCAATTGAAACAATCAATCAATTCAAAAAAGTTTAACTCTCCAACAATCCTCTGCAGTCTTCAGAAGTTCTAGACCATGGGTCTCCAAACTTTTTGTGAGCAAGGGCTACCACAATGAATAAAGCAATCAGGAGGGCTACCTTCTGATATATTCTACTCAAAACTTTTTGCTTTACTTGTTGATATGTTTTAGTATTGTTTAAAATGTTAACATGTGTAAACCAATCCAAGCTAATATAAAAATATTTAATAATAAATATTACAATTGAGACTATTAATAAAATGTGTTTTGCTTAGACCCTGTAGCGTGAGGCTGTGTAAGCTAACGGTACAGGTCAGGACGCCCTATATTCTTCTTCTTTTCCTCAGCTACCTTCTTCTATTCTCTCGCCCCCCAAGCGAGAGCCTACCTCTGCTTGGTGCAATTTGTATAAGTGTGCAGTACTTTTTCAGCAGCAGGTTGTTGCCATATCTAGGCTTTTCTAGTGCTTAGAAACAGTGAATCATTGTTGAAGCAATTTAATTCGAAGCTTCGCTTTACCATCAGTATTCATTGCCCGGCCTCGAGCACGGTTTAAACCCGGCTACGTTGAAAGCCTCCCGTCCCAAAATACTATTTGTGATGAATAATAATGTCTGTTTAGTTTTTGAACAAATCATTATCTTGAACTGGTTCTTTAAGGCAAACAAGTTAAAACCGTTCTCCAAATCGGACTAAATCGTTTTAAACATTTGTGTCTCCAAACAACAACGATCCAGAAGTTACTCACTTTCAGACCTGCTGAACAGCCACCCCAACTCGAAATAAGACAATATTCCCGTGCATAATCTGTATTCACCATACAGCTTGGGCATGCATGTAACGAATAGTAAATGAAGGGTTTCGTTGCGAAACGAGATTAATCAATTTTTTAACATTTTTGTCAAAACATGTTTATTATTATGTTATTATTTGGTTTTATGGTGCTACTTAGCTGTATTTTTTAAATTATGAAGGTTTAAATCAAAACAAACCAACTGCAGTTGCATTGAAATTAATTGGAATGCACAAACAAAAAACGAGATTTCTGAACAATTAAAAAACGGTGGTTATCTCGTTTTGCAACGAAACTCTTCAAATGTTCAACATCAGTAAGCTTCCATGCTAATACCTTTTTGCATAAACTGAGAAGATGACTGACAGGCGAAATGTAAGTTTATTTAACATTTACATAAAATTTATTAAAAAATTTAAAAAAATAAATAAAAAAAAAAATCGCACAATAACAGCCAGTAGTCTGTTATATTAAACAGGGTTTTCATTAAAACATGTAACAGGTGTTAACCCTGATGGCTTAGGTACACCTCGAAGACGTCTATTTGATGTCTGCGTTTACATCTGCAAGACGTATTTACATTTTTTTGCTCATCTGCAATGCGTCTCTAAGACGTTTCCTAAAAGATTTCATATTGACATGTTGAAGATGTCTGCAAGACGTTTTTTGATTTAGAATGTATATAAAGCAGCTCTTTCTAAAACCTTTGTAAGATGTTTTACACACCAGATGTGTTCCAGATCTTTAACAGACATCTTGCAAACGTATCAATCTGGGAAACGTCACATGTACACGCATTCAATGTTACTGTTGTATAAAGATTATATTTTAGTTACTTAAACACGGCTTTTGATAAATGCTATCCAAGATTTTCTCTTCACTATCATAACATTGATCAAGTTGTAACCCTGATCAAAAACACCAGTAGCGGTGCTCGGCTGGCAAAGTAGGTATCACCTGTGCATTTAAACTGATGCTCAGTCATCTGGATTTATGGCATAGAGAATTTTTACTTGCCTGCAAAGATACGTATGTGTGTGTGTGTATATTAAGGTCGCGCACTTGCTCGTCCATGCATGCTTTGAATCTGTCATTCAGTGCCAGGAAGATCGTTTTCAAGTTTCATCTTAATAACTTTTAACACCAATCAAGTTCCAAATTTGATCTCTTATTAACTCCTTTTAACATTAAGCAAGTCCTGCATTTTATTTTCAAAACAAAAAATACGCAGTGGAGTTGCCGGTGTTGGATGTATGCTGCTGGTGTTTATATGAGTGCCACCAGACCTGGTGGTGCCCGTGTGTGCACCGGCGGAGTGGATTTGACGCTGGTGATTTTGCTGTGTTCAGATTCAAACAATTTTGAGATTGTTACCCCTAGTCCACATATACTGACTATAAAACATAAAACAATATGC
Organism: Misgurnus anguillicaudatus; assembly: GCF_027580225.2. NCBI lineage: Eukaryota > Metazoa > Chordata > Actinopteri > Cypriniformes > Cobitidae > Misgurnus > Misgurnus anguillicaudatus. Next base: position 65,118,558 of record NC_073357.2, read on the forward strand.
CATACAATACAAACTATACAAATGCACAAAACATTTACAATTTATAAATATCATTATTATCATTATTATTAACCAACGTCAATTCTAAAGTCTTATCGACGTAGGTACAAGGATTTCTTAAAGCTACTACATTTACACACAGCCAGCTATATTGTATATACTCAATAATTTTCCTATTGATGCAACAATTATGTTTGTCCTGCTCCTGCAGAAGTTTCGTTTTTCCACCGCCGCAGGGGTCAGTTTTTCCCACTGCTGCGGTAGTGATGCTTGGTCTAACCGCTTCCACATCAAAAAAGCACAACAAACCCTTATCAGCTAAACCAACTCTAACTCGTTCGATTGTTGCCAGGGCTTACCCATACGATCGCAGGGAGTATTGAACTCCCGTAGGATGGTGCTAGAGCCCTCACAATCGGTAATAACTTAACGTATTCATCAACTCTACATCAACTGGGGCTTACTCATCCCATCCCAGCCAGTACTGAACTCCTGTCAGACGCCGCAAAAGCCCTCCCAATCTAAAATAACCAAACATCCACCTCGTTGTCAGCGAGGACTTACCAGCCTGTTCACAGCGAGTATTGGACTCCCGTTGGACGCCGCAAAGCCCTCCATATCTAAAATAACCAAATGTAAACCTCATCATCAGCAAAGGCTTACCCGTCCGATCGCAGCGGGTATTGAACTCCCGTCGGATGCCACAAAGCCCTCCAAAATATATTATCCACCTCATCGCCAACGGAGGGCTTACCCATCCGATCGCAATGAGTATTGAACTCCTGCCAGATGGGTCCCGATCACAGTGACTCCCGTCGGATGCCGCAAAGCCTTTTTCAAAACAAATCATCGACCTCATCGACAAACGGGGTCTCACCCATCCGATCGCAGCGAGTATTGGACTCCCGTCGCATGGGTTCCGATCACAGTGAGTATTAAACTCCCTTCGGATGCTGCAAGACCCTCCCAATTTAATTCATCCACCCCATCATCAGCGGGGGCTTACCCGTCCGATCGCAGTGAGTATTGAACTCCCGTCGGATGGCTCCGATTTCAGCGAGTATTGAACTCCCGTCAGAAGCTGCAAAAAGCCCTCCACATATAAACCGTCTGAGGCTTTCCTGTACAATCACAGTGAGTATTGAACTTCCGTCAGACGGTTCCAATCGCAGCGAGTATTGAACTCCCATCGGATGCAGAGCAAACACAGCTAACATCAGCCTCATCCTTTCTATTTTGGGGGGTACAGTTCCCGGCTGCTGTCCGAATAAGTTAATTTTGATTTTTGGGGGGATACTCTACGTTCGGGCCCATTTCCGAGCTCAGAGCCCTCTCCCCAGACAGCACGCCAAATACGTTTACTAATTTAATCTATCCAACTTATTTGTAAGTGTAAACTCGTGAAATGATGTTTTATTAACATAGTTCAGGAGGAGCACATCAAATAAACCACTTAAGTACTTCCAGCTGTCTATAATCAGTAATCATCATATCTACCCAATCAAAACAAAGGCAAGCCATATATAAGTCACAGTTTAACTCTCCAACGATCCTCTGCAGTCTTCAGAATCCCTCCAGCACCCGTATTCTCCCACTCACCAGGTTAATTCCTAAACCGGGGGGGATACTCTGTGTTAGGACCCATTTCCGAGCTCAGAGCCCTCTACCCGGACAGCAAGCCTAATACGTTTACTAATTTAATCTATCCAACTTATTTTTAAGTGTGAACTCGTGATTTTGAATCATTATTAGCTCCTGTAGATGGACATAAGAAATGTTTTGTGCCAAGCAGAGTAAAGGAAGCAGAAAGGAGAAATGATGAGTAGGGATGTCCCGATCCGATCACGTGGTTTCAGACTCGATCGGAATCGGACGTTACCTCCCGATCAGGACTTGGATAAATATGCAGGGTTTAAAATCCATCAAGGTCTCGCTCTGCTCCGCGCCAGTGTACGCGCTGCGCTGGTGCGTGTGAACTGACAAGAAGAGAATAGGCTTGTTCTGCTTCATGCGGCGCCACAAGAACCGGCAGTCGAATGACGTCAAAGTTCCGCGAGAGCGATTTTAAAAGCAAACTCTTCCGTATGATTTCGTGGATCACTCTCGCGGTAGTTTGACGTCACCCGGCTGTCGATTGTTGCGGCGCCGCATGAAGTCAAACAAGTCTATTGATGTGTTTTCATTCCTAGGCTTCACGCCCGTGCGTGCAAGGAACCCACGACAAAACCGTGTTTTTACCGCTCATTTAAACGATGCGTTGATCGTTTTTGTCATCAATGTGCTTAGACGCAGCTCCGCGTCTCACTCAGGACCTCAAGAACGTGCATTCGCGCAGGATCATTTGACATTACTGTAACGTTAGAGATGAGAGATAGAGGGAGAGGTAAGAATGGTGCCCATGTCGAAAAAACTTAATAGAAGTCTAGAATGTCACTCATCTCATTACAATATGTTAACTAGATAACTGGATACAACTTATTGTATAGTTTAATAAAATAATGTATTTTTGATCATACAAATTAATTACGACCTAACTAAAGGTATTTTTTAACTAACTGCTGACCAGCTTAGGGAATCTCTATGGCTATTTTATAAGACACATTGCTGAATCAGTATGTTGTTTTTCTTGTTGAGTCTTTTGGGTAGCCTCGAATTAGTCAAGAAGGTTGATTCTTATAACTTCCTTCAAAGTTTGATCAATAGTGCATAATGACATGTGCAACAAATGCATATAGGGTGTCAGACTCATAGATTTGCATAATTTAAAGTTCAGGTTTTAAAGTTTGGGTCAACATGTGGCACAGCTTAAAAACTGAAACTGATCAAATCCTATCAGAGGTACAAAATGTCATTGAAACACACCAGTGGCTTTGCTGTCATCAGGATTAAACATGTTACCCCTCAAACCCTCCCTCCCAAAAGAGCCTCCCCACAAAACAAATCCCAATTTAACGCCCTGTACATACGATATACTGTATATTCTCATTATTTTTGAACACATCTATAGTTATGTGCTGGCACAGAGTTAGACCCTTTTGACTCCACACAGAAACAGCAACGCGTGCGGCATGACATAAGGAACGTCCTGGTTCTGTTTTTTCGCTCTTCTTTATTCTTTTTTATGTATTATAGAAGTAGGGCCCTATAAAATCAGTTTTATTTTTTTCCCAAATTCAATTTTATTTTCTCCCAAATTCCGTTTTGTCCGTTTTAAATTTGCAAATTCCGTTTTATCTGTTTTAATTTTTGGCAATTTTTTTAAACCCTTTACTGTTATTTTGGTCATAAAAATACTGTGCCTTTAATGTTAATGATTAAAATGTAAATGATTTGGGGGAAAAAGGGGATAACACGATTACTTAATGACTGTAAACATGCATTTACATGCACACACGCACGCGCACGCGCACGCACACGCACACGCACACGCACACGCACACACACACTACTGAATTCAATGCATTGTTTAGTGTTGTTGCAGAAGGCTACACGTGTCAAAGCAGTGGTGCCTTCAGAAGTGCCTTAAACACATCGGTCCAGAGAAATGCGATCCATATTTTAAACACAATCGCTTGAAATGCATATAACTTTACAAACATACACAGGATAGTGATCTGACTTTGGACAGCATGAGCGCGTGGCTCTTTGCACGTGCGAGCGAAAGAGAGACAGAGAGCGGCGTCATGATGCAGATTATTATATTTTAAATGCGAGGGATAGTTTGCCTCAGCTCGCATGAAATGCATAAAACTGAACAAATACACGAGGATTTGTGTTCGGACTTCGGACAGATGCGAGAGCGCGTGTACGTGAGAGAGGTGCAGTGAGACAGATGTGGATGAGAGAGTGCATGTATCTGCGCTCACAGTGAACGGAATGTTGACAAAACTTACAAAATAACACTTCTCCAGTCACATCAAAGTCATTTTGGAACTGCTCGGAACTGAGTGCTTATCGTCGATTTTCTTATTTTTTCGCGGACGAAAGCAGAGTCGTGGAGAGCCGCTTCGCATGGTTTCAGTGTTTTGGAGGGGGTCTGAAACGACGGGAGGGGGTGTGTCGCCCATATTTACTTACGCCAGTCTGCATTTACCCCAGAAATACGTTCTTCTCTCACACAAAAACAGAATTTTATTCAAAATATGCGAAATTCCGCATTAACACTAGATTCCGTATTAATCTGCCAATTCCGCGATTCCGTCCGCGATTCCGTGAAATTATAGGGCCCTATAGACGTATCGGATCCGGACTCGGTATCGGCAGATACTCAAAATCAAACCTGATCGGGACATCCCTAATGATGAGTTTAAAGTATTAATCCTCACCCAGTCAGATCTTAAACATTAGAGGAAAAATCTCAAGTAAACCTCTGTCAAGTCTATAGAATTGCATTGTTGCTTAAAAAATCAACACATGTATGTGTTATACTATTCTGTATTTTCAGATATCAGTGTTTCCCACAGATCTGAAATTTACTTGTGGTGGTAGCTCGTGAAAAGGGCAATCATTATATCCACCGACAAAAAATGGTCTACTATACATGTGACAAAGAACTAATAATGTGTGACACAACACAATACTTTGATTTATTGAAAATTAATATTAATTTCACATTATAGTTCATTAATCTAACCACCCCAAACTTTCTTTGCCATAAACAAAGCTGACACTGTTTGTTAAAGCACCACGAAAACACTTGGTTTTTGCACTGATATATGAAGCAATTTGATGACCCCTTTTATCAAACTCAATATAATACAATACTATGTACAGTATATTAATAGACAGTGCAGGTCTATAGATTATAAATGTGACTGATGTTATAATGTTAATAATTTCTATTAGTTAGGCACTTTTACTGCTTCTGCTTTCTATTTCTCTTTTGCCGATTAAAAAAGCTTAATCCACTCATTATTTCAGATTTAAAAGTCTACTTGCTGTCCCGATGACAGACTTTACATTACAGCTTTGCGTTTTTTATATCCTGAGTCAGCTAGAGCTTTGCTCATTCAGTATTAGACTAGGGATGCACCGAATATTCGGCCACCGAAAATTTTCGGCCGAAAATGGTCCAAAAGTGGATTTTCGGTTTTCGGCCGAAAGACTTTTATCACCGAAAAAATACGGCCGAAATAATGTGATGACGCAAACAGAAACCGCGACCTGCACGTGCTTGTCTGAAGTAACATATCTGTGGTGTGGACTAGATTTCTCTCAAACCCGCGTCCGCCGAATTTCTGACCAGGACCTCCGCAACCTGTGAGTTCCACTCCCGCCCACGACCGTAATGTTTGTGTCCAAACCCGCGGAGTTTCTCTGGGCATTTGTGTACTGTTTTCACAAGCTCCGACTAAGCATTCGTTCAGATTAACATCCAGAATAACAGACATTTAACATGATTGCTTTTAAAATTAGGAATGTGCACAAATGGTCAAATATTCGATCTGCAATAATAATTAGAATGGGGAAAAATGATATTCAAATGTTTTTAATCCGCCACCGCAGCATTACGGCTACTGCTCATTTAATCCTTTTTCACTTCACCTGTACGGTCTTTTAAAGACTTTAATATAAAATATACATGAAAATTAATATGTATGTATTTCTGATTGCAGACTTATTTAAGTGTTTAGAGTTTTAATGCCGGGTGTTAGACGTGCTTCTCCGCCGCCGCATCAGCGCGCATGATGAGAGATTTGTTAGCTTCCTTATATAGCCTAGTTTATTTTGTTGTTAAAACGACACGAGACACACATGGAAAGCGAAACGGAGAACATTTATTTTATCTGTGGATATGGTTATAACGAACCCGATAACTGCAAGTGCCGTAACAGCAAACAATAGCTCCGTTTTGTGAAGTGTTGTTAAATTAAGCTTGTAACTTTGCACCCTCAGCAATAATGTATCAAGCCAGCTTGCGTTATTTGTAACATAATATTAAATTCAGATATATTTGTTAGATCCGTTTGTTGTTCTCACTGGATAACAACAGAGCATTTTTTCTGCAGCTGGCATTAATGAGAAAAACGGGTTTCACCAGAGAAAGTAGGCTAAATATGATTTTCTTTCTAAACAAAAACATTTCAGACTAAATAAAGAAGATATTCATTTTTGACTTGAGCCTTTGATCCATTCGGGGTTTTAACGTGCATTAAAATGCCATAATTTTTTTATCAGCATTTTGTAACATTAACGTTAAAACAAAACCACAACTACACATCTCAGTTTTTAAATGTATACTGCATGGCAAACAAGCACCAAAGGATTAATTAAACAAACAGTTTAACTTTTAACAACCTGATGTGTCACTAGTAGCCTACTCACCAGTTTTTCCAGATGTGAGGCAGATATAACTGAAGTTGGGTTTATTTATGCCACATGCTGTTTGGCTTAATTTTCTTCTCAAATTGTGTGTGTTGACTCCATTTCTATTACACACAAAAATACCATAAGTGCAATGGTAGTACTAATAATTGGCATAATTTCTTTCGGTGTTTCGGCTTTCGGTTTTCGGCCTTGGTTTCCTCTTTTTTGGTTTTCGGTTTCGGACAAGAATTTTCATTTCGGTGCATCCCTAATTAGCACTGCTTTTTGCTACAAGCTCTGTGCAAACTGTTTAGATTTTAGTAAAGATAGGGTCTATTAATTGTAAGATTATAAAAAATGGGATAAAGAAAAAATGAAGCGGCGCGTGGTCGTGACAAGAGCCAGCTGTTATCGCCAAAGAAACCGGAGGCACGCTGAAACAGCACTCGAGCTTTGCGCTAGCGGCCGTTCTCCGATCGACTCGGGTTTTACACACAATATTAATCAGACTTGGGACCCGAAGTAATGAACTAGAACCGACCTGGACCCGACTGACCATTTAAAATATAAACCCGGAACCATACGGGTCCCGCGTCCTCAGTGAAGAAAGACCTCTAATGGTAAAACTCTGCTCAAGTTCAGAAACATGAAAGGATACAATGTGACACTGAGGTTGCTTCGCGTCGCACCCAATTCATTGATAAACAGAGAGCACGTGAACGGACACTCAACGGGAGAGACACAACGTGCTTGCACGCAAAATGAAGCCAACTTGGATGCTATAAACACATATGCACCATTTTGGTCGCAGTGTAGTTCCCTGGCTGCTCAGTTACCTCAGTATGTGCTGCAGTTGATCCAGTTTGCCGCGCTGGATGATGAGTTTATGACGCGTGCATCATCTTCACGGTCACCCGGCCCCCACCTTTCTATCTCTCGCGCGCGCTCTCTCTCGCTCGCGCTCTCTCTCTCTCTCGCTCTCTCTCTCTCTCCAAAACACGGGTCATCCAGTCGAGTTCAGAAAATACGGAAATTCGTAAAGTGATTTTTTTTACCTGGGCGGGTCGCAATTTACCTGGGCGCACCGCCCAAGTAGAGCCTATGCATGGGAAACACTGGATATGAAATTAATATTTAGTTCACTAGCTGTAGGACACAGTTGGCAGTAACTATGACTGAGATTATGTTAGTATAGCAGTCATAAAATGAATGGTTTCCTAAAATAGTGTTATTGTAAAAATATTCTTGTAAAAAATAAGTAATTAATCATTGTTATCATTGTATTATGTAAAATGCAAATGTGCAAGAAAATATGTTCTCTGCTGTCATTATTTCCAAAATTTTTATCCATTTATGCTTCCAAACATGTGAACAATGTTCATGTTATGTATAATGAACATGATACTTAAATATTTTTAAATACATGTAGGAATAGTGGGTTAAACAAAGGACATTGTATAGAAGTGTTAGGCTTTCAAAAAAGTCAGAAAAATAAGGGGCCTGTGCCCATGTAGAGATTTAAATCTAGCAATGCCCCTACTAAATCCCTCAATTCTAATTATATGTAACATTTCCCCATTTTTCAGTGACAGACCTGCAGTACAGGAGGTTCAGTTAAGCCTTAAAATGTTAAAATTCTTTATTAAAGGTATAGTCTACCCTTTTGCCATATTAAACTATGTTATTACCTCAACTTAGACAAATTAATACATATCTATCTTTTTTCAATGCGTGCACTGTACAGCGCATCGTGAATGTGTTAGCATTTAGCCTAGACCCATTCATTCCTATGGTACCAAACAGGGAAGCAACCAAACACTTCCGTGTTTTCCCTATTTAAAGACTGTTCCATGAGGAGTTATACCAGTAAGTATGGTGCCACAAAATAAAACTTTTTTTTGGTACCATATAGGGATGCTCACATTGACCGTTTAACCGTTAACCGAAGGTAAGAATTTATGACCGATTAACATTATCAGTTAAAAGAAAAAAATATTTGTTAATACATGGTGCGTGTCGTCATGAGCCGACAGACATTTCGCTACTTTTTCTATCTTTAATTTGTGAATGTCCTGTAAATGACACAAATTATTGCTGCCCTGAGGTTTGATAAAGTAATCATTTGTATGAGAAATCATTTGTATGCGTGTTTGGAAGCTGAACGGAGACGCACGCGTGTCCGCGCAAGATGACGCGGTCCGTCTCGCGCACATCCGGACAGACGTTCGCTGATGGCCTCTGACCCTGTCCATAAACATCTTTCTTTTTGCACAAACGGACAAAGACGACGCAAAAGCAAAACTTTCTGAAAAGCATCCTGCTTTAGAAATGACCACTGTGGTAGATGAAACGGAGACAATCTGCCCTTTTTTGGATATTAATCCTCTGGACTGATCGCGTGCTTTTTAATAAGGTAATGTTGCGTGAACATCTGATAATGTATGAATCCTGGTTCTGTTGTTGTTTGCACGTTCAAATTAAATCTTTTGTTTTTACTAGTTCACAGACGACCATCAACTGTATTTTTACTCAATGACAATTTCATATTAAAATCTTATAAGTTAACGGTTAATGTTCGGTTTAGAAGCTACGGTTGTCGGTCGGGAAAATTAACTGATATGAGCATTCCTGGTACCATAGGAATGAATGGGTCTAGGCTAAATGCTAACACATTCACAACGCGCTGTACAGTGCATGCATTGAAAAAAGATAGGTATGTATTAATTTGTCTAGGCTGAGGTAATAACATAGTTTAATATGGCAAAAGGGTAGACTATTCCTTTAAGTTTTTTTGTACAACAAAAAAAAGGTTTTGTTAATTGTTAATGTTATCAAAATTAATCTGAAATTTAAATAACAGTTTAATTTGCTGCAAAAACTGTGATCGAGATACAGATCGAAACGTGAGCTAAGTGTATCGTTACACCCCTAGTTAATAATGCCAACATTAACCTTGATCATATTAATATGTTGTAGGAGGAAGCTAGAACAATTTAAGACTTTCACAAACTAGGGATGTGAATGTATTTCATTTTTTCATTTTGATAAATTCATAGGTCTGAAAAGGATTACTCGATTAATTAGGGGCGGGGTAATCAAAGGGTCGGGGCGTAGGTGTCATTGTGAAAATTACAATATTTTTATTAAAAAAACTCAAATAAAACTTGACGGAAAAGGAACAAATACTAGATTATTTATAAATACAAAACTTATTTACAGAAACCTCTTACAGGAATAACTGCTTGATGAAGTGAAACTAAAGGGTTAATAAACAAACTAAAGTGCTATATGACGCAATCTACGTAAAATTAAGCCTTGATACAACATAAATGTGTTATTCAATGTGCATCTATCTGCACAAAATGCAAGACTTAAACTAAGTTATGTACTAGTTTAACTCCCATTGTGGATGCGAACCATAATAACAACATGGCATGCTTTTAAACAAGTCCAGTCATAACACAAGGATTTCCATAATCAATTGATTACTTGTGCCCATCCCTATCAGAAACACATTTTTGAAGGATTCAAAATATGGTCTGTTATCGTTATTGGCAAAATCATAGGTATTATAGGTATAGGTAAAATCATAGGTATCACCCCTAGTGGTCGCGCAATTGACGTCTCTCCTTTTGAAGCGAGCTCTGGCGCAATTTGTGATCACACTGCGCATTTTGTGCCCGAGGCCAGGTGAACCACGCTCGAGCCTACCTCTGCAAGCCGGCCAGGCCGCGATTAACCAAACCGCACCTTGGCACGGTACAGAGTGATCACACTACTCAAATAAACCACGTTTTGGGGGTCAAACGCGCCAGGGCACGGTTTGGATAATGTGAACGCACCCTTAGTTAAAAACTTTTACTGCTACTTAGGAGAACTCTTAATAGTAAGATCAAATGTTTTTTAATACATATTAGTTTAAAGACAAAAAGCTTTTTTACTCTGATCTCAGACTTTAAAAACAGGAAAGACTCCACAAAACTAAACTAAGAGTTACAGGTTCTGGAAGATCCACAGCTAAAACATAATTTCATATTTTTGTATTTTGAATGGGTCACTAGAAAAGAATCCCATGTTGGCTGGAATACAGATTTGTTGACTCCTAAGGAAAAATAGTAAAGACTCTTTCATTTGTAAGTTTCTCTTTTTTGCAATCTTGACAGTTGATAATTTACCCTGTGAAAATATATATAAACTTATTTAAAAACAAAAACAAAAAACTTTAAGTTTTACACTTAGCTCTGTTTATGGTTATGATTATGAGCACACTAATTGTCAAGCTGCACAATTTACTAAACTGAACCTTTAAATTTAAACATCTGGCAGGCGTTTTAATCCAATGCAACAGTGCACTAAATGTACACACTTCAACAGTATCATACTAATGTGTTTACTAGGACTCAAACTAATGACACTGATATGTCAAGAATCAATTTTAGTAAAGCAATGCTGTGAAATGTATCCAAGTCCGTCCATCCATCAAACTGAGATATCACAATTGTTGTTTACATGCATAAAATGCCTCAAAAGATATGAGCTGTTGGTTCATTTGAATACATGTTAGTATTTAAAAGAGATTATGGACAAGATTGGTCAGTAAATTGTTGATTAAGTGTTCCTATACAGTAGCTTAACCGCTAGAGTGTCGGCGGTACAAAGGTCATGAGTTTGATTTCAAGGCTTTGAATAAAAAATGTCTGTCAAAATAGTAAATGTACCCAAAATTCTTACAAACGCAGATGTTGTTGCCATGCATCAACAACTTAAGTAGTAATTTTTTTAAAGTGTCTTCTTAAACATCCTCCTCTTGCACCAAGCTCTGTGTGTGTGTGTGTGTGTGTGTGTGTGTGTGTGTGTGTGTGTGTGTGTGTGTGTGTGTGTGTGTGTGTGTGTGTGTGTGTGTGTGTGTGTGTGTGTGTGTGTGTGTGTGTGTGTGTGTGTGTGTGTGTGTGTGTGTGTGTGTGTGTGTGTGTGTGTGTGTGTGTGTGTGTGTGTGTGTGTGTGTGTGTGTCCTGCAGGCAGGTTGTTCATGAAAGGTTGTATCGCACCCCAGTGGAGGAGGTGCGCGAGCTCCTCACATTCACACAGAAGATTTGATTCCAGCTGATTTAATGAACATAAAACAGCGAAGGGAAACCGTAACGCAATATCGACTTGTCGATGTGTGCGTGCATGCGTGCGACGCGTCTGGAGATTTCAGTAAATGTTTTTCTTTCTTAATTTCGTTATTGAATCTCCATCTATAACACACAACTTTACCTGCACCACCTGAAGACGTACATTTATCCAGACGCAGCGGCCACTTTAAACAGACAAACGACCCAAGCGAGCGAGCCGTTTAAGCGACAATTTACAGATCGGTAACGGAAATTCTACCGCGGTGCTCTTAAGACATCGTACAAATACACCATACATATAAACCCTTCAGATATAGCATCAGACCCCAAAATAACAAACACACACCGCGCGCGCTGTCACACCGCAAGCGAGAAAGCACGCGCGCACACGCGCTCGACTCTTACCTCAGGAATGCTCCTCAGATTCCCGCAGTAATCTCTCTGCATTAATAATCTCTCTGCAGTAATAATCGCAATGCATTCATTATCATCTCCGAAATTCGCGATGGGTCTCTTGTCCTGTCACGGCGGATATCGTCCGCGTCTTGCAATGTAGTGCTGCTGAGCGCCGCGTCACCTGCGTGTTCCCATCAGCACTGCGCGAGAATCCGCCCACAGACACACGCCCCGTGCCGCGGGCGGAGCTGAGATGCGGTTACGACGCGACGTGTGTGTTGGTCCAGCAAACATCTATCAGAAACAGATGAGAATGATTGATTTTTGTAAGAGTTTAATTCCCGCAGTCCCTGTGACGCGTTAAAAATTCCGGCAAAACCAACGAGTCACTGGAGACTTCAAATGATCAAACCATCAACTGCAGCCATAAAGGTCCATAGGTGATATACATTTAGCTGCACAGTATATTATATCTGATAGTTAGGTACACGTGGTCAAGATGATAATTTACACGTGAGATTAAAACAACTTCATTGGTGCCTTGATAGATAGCAGAGGCAGTTTTGATTTTTTTTATATTTTATAGAATCCAGCAAATGTATCTGAACAAGATGTCTAGGATCTTTGGCCCACAACGTTAAAATCCATCAATATGTTTATGTGGACATTTTTATCCTTGTTTGGTCCAAACCCATATTGTGAGGTTGCTGCCCAAAAGCTCTTTTTTTAAATTTTATCTGATCATAGAACCTGAACCAGTTTGAAGTTCCAGTAGTGTCTAACTGAATATACTGAAGTTTGTTTGTAATGAAAGAAGAGGATTTTTTAGGAAACAATTACTGGTGATGTAGGTGCTGTTTGATTAACCGTTTTAGTTTTTTTGACCTCACGTCTCAAATAATTTCTGCAATTCTCCACCTTAGAGTCTTTAGCCACTCAAACTCTTCTCCTCAATACATTAAGACAGTGATTCTGTTATTTTGTGTAATAATACATACATTTTATTCTAGATGCGATTTTAAAGTTACCATTGTAGCTAAATAGTGCGGAGGAGAGCTCTCAAAACTAATATAACAGAGCGACCGAATTCACGTAATATAGAGCAGTGTTTTAAATTTGGGGGCTGCGAGATTGTGCCAGGGAGCCCCAGTTTTATGCCATTTTATAAAATGCATTAATTTATCACGGATTCTGTGTAATTAAACCTCAGCAAAATAAAGCTACAAACGAACAGCACTATATTTTGTTTAATTAAAATTGTACGTTTTACAATGTTTTATGGCATGAATTTTCTTTGGGAAGGGATGCACCGTACACAAGGGGGGCCACACACCGAAAAAGTTTGAGAACCACTGATATAGACCATTTAGAGATGCTCTGTCAGCAACGTGTTTTTAAAATGATGTGCATGGGACAAATCACATCATGTATTGATTTTGTACAGAACACAGCATTTACTACAAATAAAAATGAATTCAAACCCTACCGCTTCCATCTAACGCCATAATAACTAACAATGGTGGGGTCAAATATGGAAATCAAAACTTAAGGATCATAAAATGGCAATGAATAAGAAAATCACACATTTGCACGAGAAATAATTGCTTCATATGCTCACTTTTGATTGGTTGAATGTTAGTTCACTCAAATCTAAGTAACACATCAGAGAACTGTAGATGAGAAAGGTGCTGGTGTGTGGATAAAGTGGTCTAGGACTCTCCGGGGTTCTTCGGTCCCCTGCGGCTGCTACACACATGGTTACTGACAGTTTTTAAAATTTAATATAGTCTTGCCTTGATTTTTGGTGTAAACTTGCAAAACGCCCCCCAAGATAACCTGAATGCCTCTGTCACGGTCCTGTCAGACATCTGTGCTAGATGTAGGTCTGAGTGCATCTGACAGGACCGTGGCAGTATTATGTTCTGTGTGGGGGCATGTGGAATCACATTGTGTGTGTGGCTTCCACATGTTTCCGGTGTCTTGTTGCTGTCGTGATCTTGCCAGACCTTAGTATAGGTTCAGGTCTATGTTCTGAGGGCAAGGTCAGGGCAGCATTGTGTTTACGTGGGAACACGTGTGTTTCACATCATATCTGTGTGACACGTGTTCCCAGTGTTTTGTGGCTGTCATGGTCTTGCCTGACTTTGGTTATTATCCAGAGGGCAAGACCAGGGCAGCATTGTGTTTATGTGGGAATACGTGTTGTTTCACATCATGTATGTGTGACACGTGTTCCCAGTGTCTTGTCACTTTTACCTTACTCCCTTATGTACTCGTGTCTTAAGTGATTAATTATGTTCACCTGTTCCCCATTGATGTGGTGTCTTTATAATGCCCTTGTGTTCTCTGTGTGGTGTGCGTGCGTTGTCGAAGTCAGTGTTTATGTATCCTGTGACCTGTGTAGTTATTTCCCTTGTTCCATTTGTGTTTCATCACATTACTTTGTTATTCCTTGTTTTACCCCATCGTGGGTGTTTCTTTTATTTTCTGTAAATAAACTCATAGTTATATTTTCATACAATTCCTCTGCGTTTGGGTTCATCCTTTTGTTTCTACTTTCCGGTGTTTAACCGATCGTGACAGAACGCACGCACCAAAACTGAACCCAGCGAGGATGTTTGCTGGCAGCCGCCTGGCGATACGGGGAAGAGGATCCCGTCCCGCATACGAGTCGGGTTACGAGTTTTATGACCCACTCGTATGCGGACCCGAGGTGAATGCCAGGCGGCGACCAACCGGACTTGCTGGATCCCGCCAGACTCAGGCCAGCTTGAGGGGCATTAGGACCGGGGCTACCCGGCTGGAGAGGTCGACTCCCGTCTCCCCGGTGCTGGAGACTACTCCCGGGGCCAGTCTCGGTCCTGCACTCCCTGCGTCGAGACGGAGGAGGAAGAGGACGAAGAGGGCCTCGGAATCGGCGCAGCCGGAGACACGTCACCCGCCGGTGCAGCCGGAGACACGTCACCCGCCGGTGCAGCCGGAGACACGTCACCCGCCGGTGCAGCCGGAGACACGTCACCCGCCGGTGCAGCCGGAGACACGTCACCCGCCGGTGCAGCCGGAGACACGTCACCCGCCGGTGCAGCCGGAGACACGTCACCCGCCGGTGCAGCCGGAGACACGTCACCCGCCGGTGCAGCCGGAGACACGTCACCCGCCGGTGCAGCCGGAGACACGTCACCAATCGGCGCAGCCGGAGACTCGTCATCCGCCGGTGCAGCCGGAGACACGTCATCCGCCGGTGCAGCCGGAGACACGTCACCCGCCGGTGCAGCCGGAGACACGTCACCCGCCGGAGCAGCCGGAGACACGTCACCCATCGGCGCAGCCGGAGACACGTCACCCGCCGGCGCAGTCAAGGACACGTCACCCGCCGGTGCAGCCGGAGACTCGTCACCCGCCGGCGCAGCCGGAGACTCGTCACCCGCCGGCGCAGCCGGGGACACGTCACCCGCAGCCGGAGACACGTCACCCGCCGGCGCAGCCGGGGACACGTCACCAGGCGGCTTTTCAGCCGCGGGACTTTAGGTCTCATAACTTTGGACATTTTGTTCCCCCTGTTTTTGCCCCACCTCCCCTTCATCATATATTGTTTTTGTTAAATCACCCTAATCCGTTTGTCACATATGTTTGTTTACCTTTGTTGTTTGTGGTAATGTTGTCGTGGTTGTCTTCTGTTGTGCAGTCTTTCGTTCCTCGTGTTTAATGTTTTTGTTTGTTCTTGTTGTGACGTCTTGAATCCGTCTTTTAAGAGGGGGGTACTGTCACGGTCCTGTCAGACATCTGTGCTAGATGTAGGTCTGAGTGCATCTGACAGGACCGTGGCAGTATTATGTTCTGTGTGGGGGCATGTGGAATCACATTGTGTGTGTGGCTTCCACATGTTTCCGGTGTCTTGTTGCTGTCGTGATCTTGCCAGACCTTAGTATAGGTTCAGGTCTATGTTCTGAGGGCAAGGTCAGGGCAGCATTGTGTTTACGTGGGAACACGTGTGTTTCACATCATATCTGTGTGACACGTGTTCCCAGTGTTTTGTGGCTGTCATGGTCTTGCCTGACTTTGGTTATTATCCAGAGGGCAAGACCAGGGCAGCATTGTGTTTATGTGGGAATACGTGTTGTTTCACATCATGTATGTGTGACACGTGTTCCCAGTGTCTTGTCACTTTTACCTTACTCCCTTATGTACTCGTGTCTTAAGTGATTAATTATGTTCACCTGTTCCCCATTGATGTGCTGTCTTTATAATGCCCTTGTGTTCTCTGTGTGGTGTGCGTGCGTTGTCGAAGTCAGTGTTTATGTATCCTGTGACCTGTGTAGTTATTTCCTTTGTTCCATTTGTGTTTCATCACATTACTTTGTTATTCCTTGTTTTACCCCATCGTGGGTGTTTCTTTTATTTTCTGTAAATAAACTCATAGTTATATTTTCATACAATTCCTCTGCGTTTGGGTTCATCCTTTTGTTTCTACTTTCCGGTGTTTAACCGATCGTGACACTTTCAGGCAAATTTGTAACATCTACAGTTTATTTGTAAACTTGTTTTTTATTTTCCTTATAGTGGAAATGTTCAATTGGTGA
Organism: Misgurnus anguillicaudatus; assembly: GCF_027580225.2. Taxonomy (NCBI): domain Eukaryota; kingdom Metazoa; phylum Chordata; class Actinopteri; order Cypriniformes; family Cobitidae; genus Misgurnus; species Misgurnus anguillicaudatus. Next base: position 65,134,957 of record NC_073357.2, read on the forward strand.
TACATTTTTTTAATTTTTTAAAATCTTTTAAAGGCATAACTCTTTTACAGGCATTTTTTTTACCTATCATTTGCTCCACATCAGAACTTTGTTTTTTCCTTGTGACAGGTGATTAAAAAATGGGAAAAATATGTACTGTATATTGGGTCATATTGGCCAGCATTGGGTCAATTTTAACCCAGTGGTTTGTTCTTTCCAATATTCACCCATTATGGGTCAAAAATAACCCAGACATTTGTAGAGTGTGGGTTCAAATAATTGTGTGTATTGGAGAAAAACTTGTATTTCATAATGTGACCCCCCACACCTTTAATTATTTTACCTGATATATAAACCTTTTGCTCTACACTCTCTACCCTTTTGGCAATAAAAAAACATAACAAAAAGTCTATTCCTTTGTGTCACTTTGTGACGTGCATTTAATCTCTGTCTTTCTCTTAATATGCTTTTCCCAGGGTGAGAAATGTGTTAAAGTCACATAGGCATCTGCTGGAAGAGTAAATGGACCAATACGCAAACAGTAACCATATCCCTTAAGAGAGCTCTTATTGAACCATTAAATGGATCACTAATGCACTATGTATCTTCTAAAGAGAAATGAAATGTCTCTACTGTCTCTCTCTCTCCCTGACACCTTACTGTATCTGCATGTTTGTCTCTCCCTCGCTGTGTGAGTGTTTATTAATTCAAGAGGCTTTTCACCTCTCATTCCACTTTAAAACACCTGAGCTGTCGTTTTGTTGAATTTCTATCTGATGCTGGCTGTTTGTATACGTCACTGCATACACTCTTAAAAATAAAGGCACTAAAAGTCTGTGTAAAGCGATATTGAATGTGTTGCCCTACTACAAAAATGTGTTATTAATCACCCAGCTAAATTTAAATAATATTAAAAAACTCAAAGTAAATAAAATAATCTAAATCTTGGTAAAAAAGCAGGATTCTCTGCTCTCCAAAGACCATCCGGGAACTCTATGGATACTCATTTTAAGCTCCAATGATTTGGGATATACTAATTCTAATTTCAAATACTATTTCGGATGGATGGTATGCAGATTAAGACGCAGGGTCAGATCATTGCTCGTTCATGCACCGCCTGAAAAGGGAATACATATTGATACTAGGAAAATGTGGGCCGGTAGAATTAACCCCATGGAAAATACACTTATAGGAACCCAGTGTAGGGGGCGCTATATGGACGCCTAGGCCATAGTGCGGGTTACAATCAATACAATGAAAGGGTGACAGCTGATGCTCTGCAGCAATGGCTGCCAAGGCGGTGGAGGAGTACCAACACTGTAAAAAGTAAAACATTGCTGTTTTTCATTTGATATAATTTTTTTCATTCCAATAGCCTAAAATTATTAGATTGTTAAGTAAAATTACATTTTGTAATTTGTATGTGTCTTTCAATCTATTTTCTTAGATTGATACAATATGAATTTATAACACAACAATGAAATTTAAATGATACATTCAATCAAACTATTTTCTTAGACTGAAACAATATAAAATTATAACATAACAATGAAATTCAAGTTATACATTCAATCAAACTATTTTCTAAGATTGATACAATATAAAATTATAACAACAATGAAATTCAAATGATACATTCGATCAAACTACTTTCTTAGATTGATACAATATAATATTATAACATAACAATGAAATTAATATTTTACATTCGATCAAACAACTTTATTAGCTTAAGCACGGTTTGCGCGTGCGCACAGGTGAAAACGCGAGAGAGTTCTGGGAGAGACCGAACGCAGAAGTTGTGATGGACGGTTATCTGCTTAACAGCGCGAACAGAACACGTTTGTCAGGTAAGGAGGAATTAACAATAATTACACGTCTGCGTTCAGCTCTAACACTATAATTTTTATAAGGTGACTTGTTCAGTTTTTATAAGGTGACTGGCATCGTTTTACCTAGGCTATAGCCAGGTTTACAGGCTAGCATGACCTAGCATAATGTAATGGGGAAACTCATTCAGCATTTAAATACTTAAGTTAACGTCATATCATTTTAATAAACAGACACGCAGATTAGAAATTACTATAACGTAACTTTCTACATTAGCGGTATAGCGTTTACATTTGTATTCATGACTTGAGTATTTTGCATTTCTCTGCTGACAATTAACGTTAAACGAATTACCTCAATATGTGATACACTGAGTTTCCCATTCGGAGAAACTTGGGCTGAATCCGAAACCGCATACTGCCATACTATATAGTAGGCAAAAAGCAGTAGACGAACGAATAGTATGTCCGAAACCTCAGTATACGTAAAAGGGTAGGCGAGAATTAGCGGGATTTTGGACTATTTCTCGCGAGATTCAGAGGCACGTGTACTTGAGTATTGTCCGAAACCGCCTACTTACTGAAAATGTAGTAGGGGAAACAGCACTTGAACAGAGTAGTACGTCCGAATCCTCAGTATCCATAAAATCAGTAGGCGAGAAATCCCCGGATGCCCTACTGAGTCCGCCCCGATTCTGAAGCGTGCATCGGATGGACACTTCTATCCCAGCTTTCCCATGATGCCACGGGAAAGCAAAGCAATCGACCGGAGACCAACCAATCGGGTGACTTTGATACGTTACACAGGACTGTTCCTCAGCACCCTGACTTCACGCACAGACCCAGGATATACCACAAAGTTCTCAGCTGATTCATGAAAATAAAGCTTGTTTTACTTATTTTGTCCCCTACAAAATAATGTGTAATATATCTGTAACACTGTTACAGATCAAGTTACTAATGCAATCAGGTGTTAGTGCACCTGTCCCTCATACACACGCATAAGTTTTCATGTCTGTTATTAGGTTTGTTCGAGTTTATGCACCGCTGTAAGAACCAACAGCTGGATGACATCAAAGTACCGTGAGAGCGATTCCAGAAATCACACGGAGAACTCTGATTTCGAGTTGCTCTCGCGGTATTGTGATGTCAACCTCCTGTCGGTTCTTGTGGTTCCGCATGAACTCGAACAAGTCTACTACGTCATATGTCACATGATAACGTCAACATGGCGAATGCTGTACATACTTAACGCGAACGTACATACTGCCTTAGCGCACGTTAAGTAGGTACCCAATGAAATTCAGTACCTACACAGTAAGTATGCGATTTCGGATTCAGCCTTGGTCATACTGGCTCTGCTCCGGGCGCTCAATGAACGTGGATTTTATATGTTTTAAAGTTGCGAAGGCGGAAATGAATGTGAGGGAAATTAATTTACACTTTGAAACTGTAAAACTGATTAATGTTTGGATTTGAATTTTAGGGAAGCTGCTGCTTGTTCCTGGTGCTCTGAACTCTGACTGACTGATTTCAGTGCTATGAAGAACATAAACCGGATGGCAGAAATGCCTTCACCCCAGTCTTCACTATCGTAATAGTATCGTTGTTTGTTCTTTACTGTATGTGGAAATATCTATGTTTTGTATTTGATTTACATTAGGTATTTGTTCTTATTCTTGTTCTTATGTTGATATATTTTTGTACTGCTACATATGAAATTCAACTTGAAATGAACTGATTACTTGAACTGTCTGTTTGTTTTGCCAAAAAAGTCTGTAAAAACAGTGATTTTTAAAAAAAGATTTAATAAATATTTAAAAGAACGTTTCTATGACTCATTTTAATGTGTGTATATATATTGAGAGAATTTTAAAATTTTAGATTATGGCTATTATGAAGCCTTTCATATTATTTGCAAATGAATACATATTTTAGATTGAAGAAAACTCAATTTAGATCAAGTCTGTTTAAAACCATTTTTTTTATTTAAGCCAATCTAAAATATTGATTTACACCAAATTCAGAAAAGAGTTTGAATGAAATGCAAAAAAATAGTTTGAACTGAATGGTTTCTGAACATTAGGTCAATGTAAATTCTTTATTGTGAATGGTAACTTCAATTTTATTAGGTTAATCCAATGTTTCACTTTTTACAGTGAACTTTTTGAAAGTATTTATGGCACTTAATGCACTCTATAATGGCACTACTGTGTAGCACCAAACGGTGCTGCATGCCGACTTACAAGCCGGTGCTTAGTGTTTTACCGGTTTGAGGAGATAACATGAGACAAAACCGGCTCCACACGAAAACTACAGAACAGGGGTCTCAAACTCAAACTGGCTTGGGACTATTTCTGAGATTGACATTTCACTGGAGGGCCGCAGAGCTATTTTAACATTCAAAAAACGTAAAAAGTACTGTCCTATTATTTAATGTATAATAATACTTGAAAATATATAAGCAGTGTTTTTATCTTTTTAATATACATTATTTTATAAAAGTAAATAAATCTTCTTTAAACTTATCTTAAAAAACTAAGGCATATTAAAACCTTGTACTAAAGTAACAAGTTTTATTTTTTATACATTTATAAACTATTGTAAAAAAAATAACACCAATAAGTGTATCTGTTTTGATTTATTTTAATTTGTTTTCAGTATTTCACAGTATTGACTTAATTATGTTTTATCTTTGTTATTCCACAGTTTTAATGAATTTGCTATTACATGTGAAAAATATTAATAAGTGAAAGGGATCCTAAAACCTTTGAAATGGTAGTCAATGTTACATAAGCTAGTTGGACAGAAAAAATAAATAATACTGCTCTATGTGTAATTGCATAGCAAGCTACATATATTATACATCATTATATAAAAAGTTTGGTTCCAAACCGCAATCAATCCATTTTGACAAATGTCTGTAATAACGTGTTTTCTATACCAAGAAAGTGACAAGATGAAAACCACTATTTTCTGTTACAGACTTTCACATAGCATCTTGAGGTTAACATAAAAAATTCAAATCCATTACTTGATTTTTAAAGATTTATTATAAAAATAGATATTTTTTTCCACAAAATGCTATAAATCTATTGAATATATATATATAAATGTGCATTCATATTTGCCATGTTATATTCATTTAGTTGTCTAGTGGTATACACTGATTTAAAAAATAAACATTGATGGCATTAATCAAAACACTTACGTTGTCATATTAAAAACATTGTCATTGCTGTGGTTATACTTGGGATGTCGTCGATTAACATTTTTCAAAGCGATCAGCTGTAAAATGTTTTGGTCCTGCTCGATTTTCGTTGGCTTTGCGTAAAATAATGGAAAGTTTTTCATAAGATCCCCTGGGGTCAATGTGTAAGCATGAGAGAAGCTTGAAGCTGTCAGGAGAACGTCTCGGTTACGTATGTAACCCACGTTCCCTGAAGGAAACCGTAAACAGCAGGGAGCAGCCCTGTGGCGACGGGACGTGACGTCTCCGTTCCCTTCCTTCAGGGAACGTGGGTTACATACGTAACCGAGACGTTCCCTTTCAGTCTGTCACTACGATGTCATGTCGTGACCGACGAATTGGGAATCCCTACCAAAATGCACCCGAGGGCTGACCTCTTCCAGTGTCTGCGTAAAGCCCTCCGGTTCCACTTAAGGAGAAGGAGAATTAGGTTTTAAGGCAGAAAGCCGGGTACTAGATGTTCCTTTAACCCCACAGTAGTGCCAGCGACTGGGAAGCGCCCTATCTGAGCAGGATAGGAACGCTGCGGAAGCCACTGCCCCGTTAAGGGCTGATGGTGGGCGAAAGTCAACCATACTTGAGGTAATAGACAGCCGTGGCTGTGTAAGCAAAGCAGTGCTCTGCTGAGGGAAACGTGGGCTAGTACTTTAGGATTAACCCCACGGAAAATACTCACAAAGGAACCCAGTGGGACGCAATGTGGAAGCCCGAGCCAAACACATAGGTTCGCAAGGATGCAGCTAGTGAGAGGCTGACAGCGGATGCTCGCAGCTCCGTAGCGAAGCGTACAAGTCCCAGATAAACAGCCCACAACTCGCGGCAATTGATATGCCAGTGCAGTGCTGTCCACACCCCTGAAGCTGCAGGCCCATCGTACGTGGCTCCCCAGGCCGTGTTGGACGCATCTGTGTGGACAACAGCATGCCGAGAGACCTGGCTCATGGACACACCGGCCCTGAGAAACGTGGGGTCTGACCACGGGGGGAATGTTAGGCGACACGCAGGTGTAATGGTTACACGATGGATGCCGGCGCGCCACGCTCTCGATCGTGAAGCCAACGCTGAAGCGGTCTCATATGGAGCAGCCCGAGCGGTGTCACAGCCGTAGATGCTACCATATGTCCCAGGAGCTTCTGAAATTGTTGCAGAGGGACCGGGTTCTTCCCTCAAAATGAAGATGACAGATCGGGTGGGGTAGATTGGGTCTACTCCACCCTACTGTCACCGCTGCCCTAGGGAGCATGGCCGTCATCTCAGAATCAAACTCGGGGTGTGCAACCCGGCCCGAAGGGGTAAGCGGATCAGAGTCAGCCTCAGAGACAGACGGCCCACCTCCAATGCAGCGACACTATGCAGGGGACCAACAGATACCGGCGGTCTCGTAGAACACGAGCCAACCGTTCTCCATTGGAACCGCTGCTGCGGATCAGCACTGAGAGCCAGATGACATACCTGCTGACCGATTCAGTACTGTGATACAGAAAAAAAATTAAAAAATGTTCCCATGGCACCTTTAACCAAGCTCCGCAACCGAAGGGGCGGGGCGTTCCCGGAGGAACGTAACACGTCTTCGCATATCCGCGAGGGCATGCTCTCGGAGTGAAAACATGAACCCTCCACAAACGCCGTCTCAGCGTGCTGAATGCCCAACACGAGAGACGGAGATTGTGACCATCTTTGAACCCATACATTTGTCGCATCCGGAACTGCACGGACAAAATGACGCCTTTAAAAAGACGCACCCCGCCGTGACACGAGAGAATGGCTTTCTTTAAAAAGACACAAATTCCACCCGTGCTGCTCTTTTAAAGGAAAAACACTCTTAGCTGTGCTGAGCTGATGAAGCGCGCAGGGAGAGGCAACGCACACACTCAGACTCAAGTTCAAACTGAGGTGAAGATCCGCGAGCTTCCACTGCAAAGGCTGGAATCCTCAATCAACTACGAGCCAGCAGCGTCTTCCCGAGCAGGTAAGAGAGCTTCTCGATAGCAGTAGATCTGCCGGCTTTCGAAGCGAAAAATAGCTAATTTCCATACTTGCACCTGCGGCTTATATACGCACCTGGCGGGGTGGCGCCGGCATTATGCAAATACCTCAATGCCAAGTTCATTGCCGTTTTAGTAGTTACTCGAAGTAGATTGGTCTCTCTAGGCGAGTTCCCAATTCGTCGGTCACGACGTGACGTCGTAGTGACCGACTGAAAGGGAACAAGCAACAGCCGGCATTTTTCGTTTCCCGAGTGCCTCTCGCGTAAATTATTAGATGTTGTTGGCTTACGTTTCTTTCCCATCACAGAAAACCACCACAGGTTTAACAATGCAATTAAAGTATTATTTTGTTTTTGTTTGTTTGTTGATCACGAAGTACAAGATGAGGAAAACTCGGAGTCCGTGTACTCAATGCGATGCCATTGTTTGTTTACAATGCGTGGAATGCTGCCCTGTAATTTGTGGAGGGGATTTATTGCATTCTGGAGAAAAGGAGGAGTGGCTTTTATTGCGTTTTGGGATAAAAGGGAGAAAAGATGACAGAATAACACAGCGTATATTGCATTTTGCGTAAAATTAAGAGTTTACTTTTAAATACTGACCTGATATAATACTAATGTTGGCAGTAACTCTTTTTGTAATGCGTTTATTGCCTTTCGGAACCAAACTCTTCATATACTTCATTATATATAGCAGTATACATACTTTTATCCTCTGTACGTTTCTCCTCATCTTTCCTCTTTTCTTAATCTGGGCACTTGACAGCTCTTTTTCTTATCTGTAGTTTAATATGTGTTGCAATACATCTACCGCTTTGCCACCCTATGAGGTGTCTCCATTAGAAGCTGTGAGTTGATGTGAACTAAGCCCGATGCAGCTCTTCTCTGAGTAACAGCTGATATCCACCTGAAAGTATCAAATCTTCTCTGGACAAATGCTACAAAGTCCCAACCAGATTAACTGATCACATGGTGACAATGATATGATTGATGAGGAATTAAAATCCGATCACGCATTCTGTTAAACTCTCCATCACAGAGTGCGTAGCTCATGGCTGCGTAGCAACGGGTGACGCCACGAAGGGCAATCTCCACTCCAGAGCACTTTAGAAAGTAAGAAACCCCTTGACTTGTTTTAACATGCATTGTTACAAGCGACATTTAAATGAACCCTTAAAATTTTATATCAAATATCAAACAAATATGAAACAAAGTGAATAAAAATCTTCATGCGGACTAGATTATCTTATATTGTTGAAAGGTGAGGTGGGCAACAGAAAGGGGGAGGGCAACCGTAAATCGCTTGTGGGCCGGAGTTTGAGACTACTGCTATAGATTCTAGCAAATGTGTTTGGTGTCGCCCGGCCAGCAGCTCTGCAGATGTCTGTCAGTGAGGAACTACGAGCTTGCCCAAAATTATGCAATACTTCTCTTTGTCCAGTGGGACAAATTCTGCTTGGTGGCAGCTTTCCCTTTCAGCTGACCACCGTAACAGACAAAGAGATGGTCTGAGGTCTGGTCTGAGGTCCTAAAACTTTGCGTTCTGTCAACATACAACCGCAGTGCACGTACAGGGTTTAACAAACCCATGGCTGGGTCAGCCTCCTCCAAAGGCAGTGCTTGCAGGCTCACCACCTGGTCCCTAAAGTAAGTGGTGTTAACCTTGGGCACATAGCCGGGCATGGGTCTTAGTATTATGCTATAGACAGCAGGTCCAAACTGAAGGCACGAATCGTCGGCCGAAAACCCATGGAGGTCCCCTACCCTCTTAACGAAAGCCAATGCAACCAGAGTCAGAGATTTCATAGTGAGAAACTTGATGCTCACAGACTGCAGAGGCTCGAAGGGAGTGTCCTGAAGGGCTTTCAGCACCATGGACAGGTCCCAGGGCGGAATAGAGCCGGGGCGTGAGGGATTTAACAATTGCGCACCCCTTAAAAACCTTATAACCAGGTTGTGATGACCCACTGACCTACCGTTTGTCGTGGTATGGTGCTGGATATTGCAGCAATGTCTACTTTAATGGTGGAAGGGGACAGCTCCTCTCCAATCGATGCTGAAAATACAAAAGCACAACACTCTCTGGGGTTTTCTCGTTGAGAAGAAAACCACTTGATGAACAGGTTCTATTTCAGCATATAGGTGTGTTTCGTGGACAGCACTCATGCTGCAGAGGTAGTGTTAGATACCGCTTGCAGTAAATCACTTAAAACTTCGGCATCCCATCCATATTGTGCCCCCTCCTTGAGAAAGAAGGTCCTTCCTTAGAGGAATCCTCCGGGGGGGGGGGGGCTGTTACGAATAGCATGAGTTCCGGGAACCAGTTCCTGGTGGTCCAGTAAGGAGCAACCAGTAAAATGCACCCCTCTTCCTCCCTGACTTTGCACAATGTCTGTGCAAGAAGGCTTACTTGGGGAAAGCATATGAATAGCACGAAGAGACTTCAGATTCTTCTGACTCCAAAAGAGGAGGTGACGGGCAAGATGCAACAGCTGACGAGAGCATAAACCCCTTGACAATTGATATACACAACAGTCTTTTGAACATATTTAAGCAAGTTAGTATTGACTGTACACACGCTTCTGTAAGACGTGCCATTAGTTTGACTGAGTGCAGTTCCATACCGAGAAAAGAGATCCTCTGTACAGGACAAAGTTTTTCCTTTTTCCAGTTTACCCAAAGATCTAAAAAGCGAGATGCCTGAGCACTAAATTGAATTGAATCTTGCGTAAAAGCCAATGTGACAGGCTGGAAAACTGTTGCCAGGTGCCCAGGTACAGAGTAAGGGGAATTAATGGCATTACTGGTGTACCGGCGGAGGAGCAGCCGAGCGGAGCAGGGGTGGTCACTGGTGTGTGTGCTATAGCTACACAGGTAGGGGCGTTTTGTGGTGTAACACTCACTTGCATGACAGGGTCATCAGTACAAATTTCCACAGCACCCAGTGGCGATAGAGGAAGAAAAGGATTGGCATATTTGTAGCTGCTCAGAGCCTCCGAGTTCCTCTAAAGACCTGACGAAGGAAGCGGAATACACTCTTTTTGTGAGTTTGTAGGTGCTGGCTAAAAAGCTGGCAAAACAGAAACAAACTAAACAAAAAATTCTCCACCCGGCCCTCCTCCGGGGGAGGGAGTGGTGCGATCACCACCTCCCGAAGAGCGATCCCCTCCATCTCCAGGTTGCCCGTCTCAGGGTTACTTGCTCTTACATTTTCCACCACAAGAAGCAGGCAGAGTAGGCTGCTAATGGGCCTGATGGACCTGCAATAACGGCATAGCATGCAGGGTGGAAGCCGCCTCCCCACAAGCACAATATGCAAACGCCTTTAACCCAAGCGACTGCTTCCAGGCCCGTGAGGGAAGGGTTGGTCTGTCCTTCCAGGAGGAAGCGGTGGCTGGACACAGCTGCATCACAACCACCACTGTTGGGAGGTCTACATAACCCTTAGCGGTTCCGCAAGCAAAAGAGGTGAGGAGTGATGGCTGAAACGACCGGTTAGGAGAGGAAAACAGGGTTTTCCACCAAGGCGGGATGGTTTGGGTGAGGGAGGTTGAGTCCACTCCAGCTCTACCGCAGGCCAAGAGAGCATGGCCGCCATCTCCGGATCAAACTCGGGCTGCGCTACCTGACCCAAAGGCGGGAGCAGATCCAAATCGACCATGGAAACAGACGGATCACCCTCAGAAGCAGCGACAGACATAAAGTCCTTTTCGGGAAGACTGGCAGAACAAGTCTGCCGGCTTTCGAAGCGTTTAAAGGTGGTTTGGTATCGCACCTGCATCTCGTTTTATACTCACGCGGTGCCTGCAGATGCAAATACCTACATGCCAAGTTCCATTTTAGTAGCTCCTTGAAGTAGACTGGTCTTGCGTTCCTAATTCATCAGTCACGACGTGAAGTCCAATGCTGACTTAATTCCCTTCCTGTTTATGGGGCATGCGTGGTTAAACACATGAACAAAACTTTGAGAAAGCTGGTTAAGGTGTTTACGTGCAAAGTGAAATTAGGGTTTGGCTTTTGCTTAAGCTGTTTATGGGATTTCCCCTGATGAAAGAAAACTGTTTTAAACTTTAACATGACCTTACATGTTATCAGTTTATTATCCGTAATTAACGTAAGACTTTGCACGTAATGCTGCGTTTACACCAACCATGCTTGAGGCATCAAAATCGTGTCTACCGCGCCTAGTTTGCTGCTTGAACAGTTTGAATGCATTCATTAAAGCAAGCATTTGATACGCGTCAGAGGCAAAATCCGTTTCTTGTGGGAGGAGCAAAATTTATCGAGAGAGTTACTGGTTTGTATTTGGTAACCTTACTATAGGGGGAAAATAAACGGCGTGGGTCGATAAACGTGACGTGAATCAAAAGTGAAATGTGTATTACAACTTACGAGGTTGCCCATTGTCCTCACTGATACTCTTTCAAGCGAGGTCCTTTTTATTCCTGTGTCGTATATCTCCGGGTGACTGCTTACGGACAATATCAAGGGTTCCTTTAGGTTTCAAATCGAGCGTCATCCGCAAGTTGGCGTCAAAGGCAAAATGCACAAAAAGGTATTAAATTTGCGCAAACTAGACGTGAGAATGGGGTGGAAACGCATCTTCCGTGCCACGCCAAACGCCTGCAAGACCTCCAGACGCGCGTCAACTCTTCTTCACATTGACTTAACATTGAAATCTCTTGCGCTTCACGCAGCATAAAGGCACTCAATGTACAGGGGGAGTAAGGAGACTTCCAGTGGAGTCATGAGCAAGAATTCGGTTTCTATTTACATGTCATCACTTGACTTAAAATAACAAACATTTACATCAGTAACTTATCATAAATGTTCATTTTGAAAGCGATTTATTTACACTCAATGCAAGAAGTATTAGATAATATTTACACTAAGTACATACAGAACCACAATGGAAGTAATACATTTTTTTACTTTATTGTGTTATCCTTGACAAATGTGTTTATTTTACTTTTTGCATAATCAAGTCAAATCAAATCAAAATAGCAATTTATGCTAATTTAACTAAACACAAATAACTGTAAGTGCTATTTACACTAAGTGACAACAGCATTTTCTTAGTGATATGCTATTTACAGTAGGTGAAAATAGCTATATATTTTTACACCATGAACAAGTAGCAATTATTTTCAATTAACATAAATAGTAATTAGAAGCTATCTATCTTTTATATCAGCAGATACTATAAGCACATCAGTATTTTTGTACATTAACAGGGTGCAATGATAACATGGTGTACATGATGATAGTTATTAAAATTATTAAATGGATTCTGCATGATTGTTAGAATAAAGGCACTCTAAAACATGCCTTTTCAATGTGACATAATAAAGGAAAGAGCGATGTCTGCAAAATGTCTGGTTGTCCCAAAAAAACAAAACCCACACACAGTTTAAATGGGAATTTTATTGGTTGTAATTTCTCATTTAAATGTATGTACAAAACAAATAGCCAGCAGTCTAATAAAAAAGCGTATGCAAAGACTGCATTCTGTTAGTGCTTAGCACACTAAATGAGGCTGTATACTGCATCTCAGAGGAGAGACTAAATGGTACTAACTGGAACAAAGTGTAACTGTAAAGATGTAAAGATTAACTGTTCAAAATAAATAAAAAGACCCCTAGCATTTGGTATTTTCCTGGTTTAACCCAGTAATGTTTTGAATGTTCTTATTTGTGTCTATTATTATATAAACAGCATGTTATTGTTAAAGCAACACTAAAGAACTCTGGCTCTTTGCTCCCCCTACAGGTTAGAAGCGTAATTGTCCATTACACACTGTCATAAATACTGCAGCATAGCTGGCTCTGATTGGATTGTAGGTCTGCCGTAAAGCAAGTTTTTGTAGTTTTCACTCGAACTACAGGACCGCTACCCGACGGTTGGAAACTTCTTTAGTGCGGTTTTGGCCGATAGAGGGCTGCAAAGCTAATGTGAAAGTGCCATTCACCCTGTTTTGTGTAAATAAACCACTGAAACTTTTTTGGAAACGTTATTTTAAGGTAAAAAAAACCTCTTTGGTGTTGCTTTAATTTGGTTTATGTATTTTGTTTGTTTAAATAATTTTTGTAAACATTGTAGACATTTCTATGGTTTATCCATGTGCTCACTCACTGGGGTTGTGGTCAAGGCGAAAGGGCGTTAGGTCAGCGGAAATAGTGCATGAGAAAGGAGCATGCGATCCGCTGGTGTCGATGGGTTTATTATTGCTGGTTGTCTAATTGAGAACTATGCATTTACTAGACCAATGATTCCCAAATTTTTCAGCCCACAACCCCTAAAATAATGGTACCAGCAAGTCACAACCCCAATCTTTAGAGGTGGTTAAAGTACAGTATACAAACATTGTGGGCAACAGAGCACACTAATAGGCATATCCAAACACAAGCATAATGACAAACACAAAAGAACACTGAAATAATCTATAAATCTAACTGAAATACCATTCTTTTATATTAAATTACATGTTCTTATAGGCAAACTGTATCTGATGAATACAAGCAGTTGACTGCGTTTGATACATCTGTGTTTTTAGCTCTGGAGCTTGAAGTCTCAAAAACACTCATTATAACAGTTGTTGGCTGTTACAGGACACCTTCAGCTGTTAGTGGTGCTTTACAACTCCTTTCTGATTTTAACTCAATTAGTAGCCTTTGGAGACCTTAGTTGGAACTGGTTACAACCAGTGTCTGATGATTTTAGAGCTAATTGTGACTCATTAAATCTTCAAAGTCAAAGTACCTTTATTGTCCCACAAGGGGAAATTGGATTTGCAGCAATGTGCCACATATAATACATAAACATACAACATCACAAACGGACCAGCAGAGATCAAATTCACATTAACGCCCCAAATTACATAATGTGCAAATAACAAATACATACTAAAATACAAACACGATCAGGTGCAAAAATGCAATTTGTGCAAATTATGCAAATTATTCTAAAGTGCTAAGTGCCATTAATCTTTTCCAGATTGTTGACAGTCCCACACGGCCAAACCTCAAAAATCCGGAAAAATCAACGTTAATAGATGTGATTCTAAGTAACATTCCTTATAAGTACTAAACTGCTTCCATATTTGCAAACAACATTAGTTACCATTGTGTCATAGCAACAGTTAGAAATACTAAAACTCCTAAAATTAAACCACACATTATAGTCAAGTTTAATATGAAGCACTTCTCAGAACAAGAATTTCAGATTACTGGGAAAAAATGAACATCAGTACAGATGTTAAAAGTGACTGGAATCTTTTTTATGAGGGGTTTACCAACTTAATTAATAAGCACGCCCCCTACAGAAATAACGATTTTTGCCTGATTTATCAATTATTCTCCAGGAGCACAATGTGGCATGGGCAAAAGGCAGAAAATCAAACCCTTAAGCATTTGGACACAACAAAATCCACAGGCCCTCATAAATTGGATCTCTATTTTTTAAAGCTTGCAGGAAATGTTAACAAATGTTATCCCTCCCATCTGGAAATCAGCATTTGTGGTTCCCATTCTAAAAGGTGGTGACCCTTCCATCTTAAATAACTATAGACCAATCTCTAAACTGTCAGTACTGGTCAAGGTACTAGAATCCCTTGTCAGTGATCAGTTAAATAATTTTTTTAACAGTTATAATGTTTTATCTGATTTTCAATCTGGTTTTAGAACAGGGCATAGTACAATATCCGCATCTTTTAAATTTTTTAATGATTTTATTGAATCAATAGATAACAAGCGGTATTGTGTAGCCCTTTTTATTGACCTTTCAAAGTCATTCGATACAGTGGACCACACAGTACTTAAACAGAGACTGTATAGGGCTGGACTCAGTGAGCAAACTATTGGCTGGTTTGTTAAATACCTTACTGACAGAACTCTGAACTGAACTGTGTGCAGGCAGAGGGTAACACTTCTTGCTATCTGAAAATATAAAAGGTGTGCCTCAGGGGTCAGTCCTAGGGCCACTGCTATTCATCCTTTATATTAATAACATTGACCACAATGTGTTTAATGTAAAATTCAGATTTTTATGCTGATGACACTGTACTGATTATCACCCACCACAGACCAGGGGCCTTATTTATAAAGCGTGTGTATGCACAAAATGGGGCTGAAAATGTGAGTATGCCACTTCCCATGCAAAGGTTGTGATCTATAAAATTAAACTTGACTGCATAATGTGCGCACCTGTAAGCAAACTCTGACCCATGTGTACGCTCATTCTGAAGACAATTAATGGGAATTGGTGACACAGGTGGCGAGAAAGTGAAATCACTGAAATCACATTAAAGAAATTAAATATGACAAGAACTACTAGTAGAAGTATTACTAGAAGTATTGATAACACACACACATTTAATTTAACTCTATATCATTCTTTAGATCCACGTTATCATGACAAAAAAATCCAGCAGTGTTATTTGCACTTGAACTGAGTGATAATTGTTTCATAAACATCTTTTAAAATTCAATCTTAAATTAAAAATCATTTTAAATATATAAACAGTGCTGTCGCACGGTCACATTATCCAATAAGGGAGCGCAAGATGGACTGACAGATGGATAGCATCAAATACGCATCCATTAGATTTAGTTTATAACATCAACATTAACCTATTAATCATATTAATATGTTGTAGGGGGGAGCTAGAACAATATAAGGCTTTCACAAACACATTTTTATAGGTTCAAAAATAGTTTCTGTTGTAGTTGCCGGCAAAGGATCCAAGTATGAATTTTTGTCAATATTGCACACCCCTAGGCTGCATAAATGCGCAAAGGTAAGCTATTATTAGAGTAATAAGTTGTTAAGTAATAAGTCGTATACAGCACAGTAAGCGGGCATCATAATCTAAATTGCGGCTGATAAGTCCTTCCTTATCACTAACTTTGTATATTTCTACCGTTAAATTACATTCATATTGTTAAGTGTTGTACCTTTATTAATCATTTAATGTTTATAGTAAATTAAAACAAACATACGCGTTTAGACACAGACATTACAACAGGACATATCAAGCGATCTCTTCTAATGTGTTTAGACACGGGTGTTACAACTGGACATATCAAGCGATCTCTTCTAACAAAGCAATAGTGAAACGCAGTAACTTAAATAAAGTTAAATGTTTTACTCATTGTGTATACTGCTGTGTCATTTTTGTCAGATCCAATATTAGTGGTCTCTCTGCAAATCCAGCATCGACTTCTTTACAAATGAATCTGCGCTATACAAAGTAAACAAACACTCCCCACGCGAGCTGTAACTTCTTCTTCAAAAAAATTTTTATCCACGCATTCCTAATGTTATGTTCTGAGCCTCCGTTATCCAGCGCCTGTGTTCTTCCCATAAACGGTTCTTCCACAACCGAAAACTCCGTTACCATGGTTACTCTATCATAACAGATCACCGCGTCAAAATAAAAGTCTCTCAGAAATTTTTTTTTAAAAGTCATTTTGGTTACATTTGGCAATCTTTAAAGACATGTTTACTGATTGTTTAGACACACGTGTGTCAAGTGAAGCTGTGGGCGGGGCTACAAAAGTTGTTGTTGTATTTGGGTCCGGGGAGGTGCTTCAATTCTACTCTGATGTCATATTTCTCCGAATTCCACACTCGGCTGTAATACTGGCTTGGTGCCAAAAACTGTTATATTTCAGTAGCACGGACGTTCCCTTTCAATACGGTTCACTTCGCATTGCGTCAGTTAGCTGACGCTATGGGGGAAACTCCTGTTTACTCCGTGACTGAAGCCTATTGGTTAACGTCTGTACAAAGTACAGACCAATGACGTTTGAACCCGCGCGCGGGAAGTACACGTCCTTATATAAGCGCGGTTTAAGCGTCAGGAGCTCATTAATTTCTCCTTCAGCGCGAACCTCTCGCTGCTCCGAAGAAGAAGAAGCCTTACCTCGCCGTCGACAAAAGCCCTGCAGCGGAGTCCAGGCCTCGCGTCTTCCCTGCCCTTTCCGGCTGAGAACCGAAGACAGCAGAATCCAGGTCTAGCGTATTCCCCTGTCGCTTTCCGGCCGAGAACCGAAGATAGCCTTCGCTTGCCGTGGTACGAGCCCTGTGCAGCGGACACTGCCTGACGAGGTCTCCCCTGCGGCCGCCCGGTAAGATCAATATTTCTAATATAAAGCTGTAAGCTAAAAGAGCAGGCGCTGTTGTAATAGCGTCCAGCACAGCGGCTTGAGTGAGCCTCCCTGCTATGAATTTCCCCGAGCGCGTCACCGGTCTGGCACCTCCCACGCC
This sequence comes from Misgurnus anguillicaudatus, assembly GCF_027580225.2. Classification (NCBI taxonomy): domain Eukaryota; kingdom Metazoa; phylum Chordata; class Actinopteri; order Cypriniformes; family Cobitidae; genus Misgurnus; species Misgurnus anguillicaudatus. Next base: position 65,152,268 of record NC_073357.2, read on the forward strand.
GGGACCGCGCTTATATGCTTCGGTTGTCTTATCCATGTTTCGTGCTCCCCCTGCTGTTCCTCTCTCCCCGGGATGAACACACGGCGAGCCATGAGACTAGATGGATCCATAGACCTGCACACACGGACTAACCCCCCCTGTGTTCTGTCACATCGCAACCGTTCATGCTTACAGAGTCCCTTCGCTCCTCTCACATTCAGTGGCGAGATCTCTGACACATATGAATCCCCCGAGTGCATCGGGTGATACCGTTTATATGACGCATGGCTGTTCTGTCTGTGCTGCTGCTCCCCTCTGCCGTTCCTCTCTTGTTGAGATGAACAAGCGGGGGAACCGTAAAACTAGAAAGATGCATACGACAAGCAAACACGGGCGGATCTGCCCCTGTTTCCTGTCATAGCACAGCCACTCGTGCTCCACGCTCGCGGAGTCCCTCGCTACTTTCCCCGCAGTGGTGAGATCTCTTAACGGCGTAGTTAGCACGCAGTCTTACGGCTCGCTGCCTCTAAATGCAGCTGTCTAGTTTCAACGATTACAGAGCTTCATGCCCCTCCCCTCCTGGAGCGGCGCGATCTCATTCGTCTGCTCGATAGGGCGGATTCGCCGCTATTGGAGCATCAAGAACACTCATTATAAGAGCTAACCGGCTCACTATTCGTTGATACAGAGCTTCATGCCCCTCCCCCCTGGAGCGGCGCGATCTCATTCGTCTGCTCGATAAGGCGGACACGCCTCTATCTGAGCGCTAAAACACTTATTATAGAGCTTAACCGGCCTGAGTCTATCTCACTTCGGAAAGCTCACTACTAGTCTGCCCGGTCATTTCTCTCTGGTTTAGACGGAATCAGAGGCAGAACGAATTTGTTTAACATACTGAGGCCCGAATACCTCCCTTTATTCAGTCCCGTCCTATATCAGTGCGCTGAATATTGGTACATTCTTATATACCCGGTTTTTCTGCCCTTTTTAATAAACGGCAAAACCGCGGGCCTCACGGCAGACTTCCTCTCTGCGATGGGTTCAGTCTGACATTAAACCACCTAGACATACTGCTCTGCTCCGTGAGCCGTTCGGGTCACCGTCACTACTGAGGCTCGTGCAGCTGAACGGACTGCCCTGAAATGTTTTCTGTGTGCTGTTTATCCAAAACATACTGAGTAATACTGTTGGTTATGCGACCTCACTATAGTGGCGAACGGTATTGAATTCCTCTAAAAAGAGTAATTTCCGTGCTTACTATACTGTGTATTGACACCCCACGGTTGTACGGTGTCTCTAAACACTTTCTCGCCTTACTGACAAGCAATCAGTAATACGCACACACGGCCCGCTGTCCATAATTCTATCGACGCTTGCCGAAAAAAACCCGGTTTGGCCATATACTGTGTATTGACACCCCACGGCTGTACGGTGTCTCTAACACTTTTCTGCCAAATTCGCTCGCATCCCACCTCAGTTTCTCCGCTACGATGCTGACGGCGCAAACGAGCACGGTCTTACGGCTGTCATTCTCTCTTCCTAGAGAGACGCAGCCTCAGACCTCTCCATGGCTCCAAGCATTTGAATCGCGCCCTCTCCGGACGGCTACTCAAAGGCTTACAGCCAAGCGGTTTATGACGTTTTTCGGCCATACAGCTGATTTATATCAGCGGATCCGAAGACGCTCACACCTCCGCTCTGCTCCAATACTCGGAGATATTAAGGGTAATATCAACCTGAAGTGAGCTTGCTACCCGCCACAATAAGTTTCAAAACTCAAAGCGCGCGCACAGACAGACGCACGGCATCTCGTTTAAGACGGGCTCACGTACCCCTCTAACGAGCCTCAGAAAACTGAATATCGTGGCATTCTGTTAATAAGTCCACTTCAGTTTGACTAAGCAAAGGTCCCGCCCCGAGCTGACGGCCGGGAAGTTCATGCTTAAGTTACACACAGCTGCATGAAGTGCTACCATTACGAGATCGCCAGCATCTGCTGTGGGTTGAACACGCTTTACGACGGCAATCAGCCTTCGGCGCGTGGAACGCCCGTTTGTCTCATATCAATCACCTTGTACTGTACATACGGTCCATTAAGGGGATGATTTTAGCACTGCAGCACTCTCGACCATGTTATTGTGATAATGCGGTCGGGCAAACTACGGTGGTTTCATTATTTACCGAACCAGACTGAGATCTCGCCCCCTGTACAAGCTGGCGAGTCATCTCCTTTATAAACTCATTGCATCGCTTTATAAGCTATGTTCAATCAGAGTGATACGCATCTCGTGCTTAACTACCAAGATGCAGACATATTAACCCGTTACGATGGGCGTGCAGGGATTGCATCCGTGGGACACGACCTACATTACGTGCCTTATAACACGTTGACACGAGCTGCTAGGACCCCTTTCGCGAGGCGTCCTTATGCAAAGTCTGATCTATTCTGTCTAGTGACAGCGAGAGTCTTCCCCCCGCGAATTGTAGGTGGAACAGCTTTCTCCTCACTACAGAGGCTCGTGCACGGCGGCTTTCTCCCCCTGCGTATATATATATATATATGTGGCGGTGATAACAGCAAACCACGCTTTTATGACCGACCATCCACTTTATTCATAAGTCTGTCATTTCTCAGATGCGGACGGTGCCCGAGGCGCAGCGCTCTGGAACTGTCCAAGGTCCTGTATGACAGATACGTCTGACGTACATCAGACGATCAGCTGTTCATCGGCGTCACAGATCACTCACTAGCGCACCTGTCAATACAGGTTATTTATGGATCGTTGACGTTATCACCTCCCGTGACAATGAAGTCTACTCCATGTATGGATTAGATCCTCGGGCATGGTCTTAGAAGTTTCTCATTTGACATTTGTGACACGGCCGGCTGGTCCCCGCCGTCCACGTTGTCAGTTTACAGCTTCGACATCCCTGCTTCGCGCACTAGTGAGGTTTGTTGCATTAAAGGTGCGCCGCGTAAGCTCACCTGTATGCACGATATGGGTTTTAATTATATGCGTCCACCGTGCGCTTAGAGAAGCTCACATATGCACGCTACAACATTTCGGTATACACTAAAGATGCGCTCGGAAAAGCTCATCTGTATACACGGCTGTGACACATACATACATTGTTGTTCATCTGTGTACGTTCACGATGCGTTGAGTGCCCACCGTACGTTCATCAATCATATCTGTACACATTCACGGCGCGTTCTGTGCATTGATTTATCTATACGCATTCACGGTGCACTGAAGGGTTCACCCGTGTGCGCACAACTTATTATCAGAACACATGACGGCGCGCTTGAGAATCTTGCCGGCCTGTGCATTATAGCACTCTGATTCATCTATATGCATTCATGATGTACTCAAGTGTTCACCTGTGCCCGTGCAATTTATAGTCAATACACATTATGGCGCGCTTGGAAAGCTCACCGATCTGTGCACTATAATACTACCTATATGCATCCCGATGCGCTTGAGGGCGCACCTGGGTTCACACTATTGTGGTATCTGTATAATCCCACGCTATGAACCGTTCTGCCGCATATTATAGTCAGATCGGCCGTTTGTGAGCTTCGCAGATCACTCACTACATATGTCTGTTGCTTACAGTGGTTATTTAGATGGATCGTTGAAACCATCGCACTGGCTCACGCCCCTCTATGAGCTATGTCCTATATAGAGCCCACTCTGTGAGCGTTTGGCTTTTTCATGGACTTGGTCTACAGGGGTATCTATTTGATATCTGCTACACGGCCGGCTGGTCTTCGCCGTCTACGTTGTCAGATTGTACAGCTTAGACGTCCCTGCCCTACGAGCGCAGGTTCTCTCGGCTCAATCATGCACGCTCATGCGTTTTATGTGTACACCACGGTGCGCTCAGCGAGCTCACTAACGTGACTCTGAATTTACTTATCTCGCACACCCGCGGCGCGCTCGGTATCTCGCCGTCTTGTGCTATGTTATGTGCCCCCGGTGCGTTTAAAACCCCACCGTGTGCGCGTCAACATTTTATATGGTGCTTACACATTGCTTAAAGCTGTGAATATGCCGGGTATAGGGCCACACGCAGTGTCTCTCTGGTAAGGCACTTCTGTACGTTGTGTATGCACGGCGTGATGGGATTACGTTCCCCCATAGCGTCAGCTAACTGACGCAATGCGAAGTGAACCGTATTGAAAGGGAACGCTTAGGTTACTCACGTAACCCCGGTTCCCTGAAATAACGGGAACGAAGCATTGCGTCACTTGCCGTGCTACAAACGTCTACGCAGCGAGTGTATTCGGCTGCGCGCTTCAGTCGAATAATAATGAGCTCCTGACGCTTAAACCGCGCTTATATAAGGACGTGTACTTCCCGCGCGCGGGTTCAAACGTCATTGGTCTGTACTTTGTACAGACGTTAACCAATAGGCTTCAGTCACGGAGTAAACAGGAGTTTCCCCCATAGCGTCAGCTAACTGACGCAATGCTTCGTTCCTGTTATTTCAGGGAACCGGGGTTACGTGAGTAACCTAAGCGTTTTCAGTTCTGAAACTTGCAGGATGTTCATTTAAGTATGATGACCTCTTATATAACAAATTATCAAGTTAAAATTGAGTATTTGATTTAAACGATTAATAAAGGTGCAACACTTAACAATAAGACTATAATTTAACGGTAGAAATATACAAATTAGTGATAAGGAAGGACTTACCAGCTGCAATTTAGATTCTGATGCCCGCTTACTGTGTTATATACAGTATTTTAGACAAGTTGCGTTTGAAAGGTTCAACACTCAACAAAGCTTTTTTATCATGTAACTGTGGTATGTAACATTACGTGTATGTAAGAGCAACCTCACAAGCACAATAGAATTATACAAAGTTATTAATAAGGACTTATCAGCCACGGTTTAGATTCTGATGTGTGCCAACTGTGTTGTATACGGTAATTTAGTCACGTTAAGTTTAAAGTTTTGTTTCTACTTTGCATCATCTTTAGCACCAAGAATCTTTTGTGGCCAAAACATATTTTTGATCGGCTGCTATTTTTACACATTAATGTTTTTAAAACATTTCCCCACATGTAATGACTGGGAATGTAGATATACAATCATAGCTGTTGGCGTGTACATCCAGGTCTTCAATGCGGCCCGCCCCTTCAAACGAACCATTTCTCCAGACAGCATCAAAATCATGTTACAAAATAGCCTATTACTCATTGCTTTTGCTGTTTTTGAATGTAAAAACCATGCGAACATCATACGTAGACCTCAGACAACAGTATAAAACAATAAAATTGACAAATTCACTGCCCCTTTAAATAACTTAAAGCATAAAAATTATCTATGCGCAGACGTTGGAATGTTTAACATGGTGGTGTAAACTGATCTGCTGCAAATGATGTCGTACCATCTCAAACACTGAATTTCAGCGCTGTCGTGGTCACATACTGTAAATTAAAATCATTGTAATATTGATTTGATCCAACAAAAATAAACCACGAAACTAACTGTTGATACACTTATTAAAACATAAATTCATATAATAAATCCACTTCTTATTTTGTGGTTTCTGACTCTCTTAACTTTTTTTAAAGGGGATATTCCATGAAAATCAGACCTTTTCCATGTTTGAGTGCTATAATCGGGTCCCCAGTGCTTCTACCAACCCAGAAAACATGAAAAAGAGCAACCCTGTAACTTTGTTTTGGTAAGGCAAATATATAGGTCATTCGGATTTCGCTCCCCCCATGACGTATTAAGGGGATCTTATTATAATGATACCGCCCCTTCATCTGCGCTATCCAACCATGACGCGAGAGACAGAGATTTTGATTTTTAAAACACTTTTATTAAATACAACAACTAAAACATTACAAAATCATCATTAACTTATCCCAAAGCCTCAGCACAGAAAAACCCATCATACTCAATCCAACACAGTAAATTGTCTATGCTCCAAATATCTTCAAACTTTTCAACATTTTTCATAAACAAAATCATATTAGCGTAGGGGCCGTTCACATGTAATGCAAGTGTCACACAGTGATGTGGTTTAATCAGCTTAGTTTCAGACAGACTAACTATTGCGGCATAATTATTTTATCCACAGTTGAGGTTTTTGCAAATTGAGGGCCCACTGCGATGGTATATATGGTAACTAAGGGTCACCTTCCAAACTTTAAGAGAAAATGACACCTGTCGACAGCCTGTAACCCCACTGTCGTCGTTAATGCAGGTTCAGTGGCAAACGGGTCTATATTACATACTATTTACAAGACCACGAGAAAACGCCAACATCGCAACCTGACCATAAGTGTCAACCCGTTTGACTAAGGCTGGAGGCACCAGTGGCGTCGTTAATGCAGGTGAAGTGGCAACCGGGTCTGTATGGCATACTATTCACAAGACACAGGAAAGCGCCATAATTGCAACCCGACCATACGTGTCAACCCGTTTGACTAAGGCTGGAGGCCCCACTGTCGTCGTTAATGCAGGTTCAGTGGCAAACGGGTCTGTATGGCATACTATTCACAAGACAAAGAAAGCGCCAAAATCACAACCCAACCATACGGGCCAACCCGTTTGACTAAGGCTGGAGGCCCCACTGTCGTCATTAATGCAGGTTCAGTGGCAAACGGGTCTGTATGGCATACTATTCACAAGACACACGAAAGCACCAAAATCGCAACCCGACCATACGTGTCAACCCGTTTGACTAAGGCTGGAGGCCCCACTGTCGTCGTTAATGCAGGTTCAGTGGCAAACGGGTCTGTATGGCATACTATTCACAAGACAAAGAAAGCGCCAAAATCACAACCCAACCATACGGGCCAACCCGTTTGACTAAGGCTGGAGGCCCCACTGTCGTCGTTAATGCAGGTTCAGTGGCAAACGGGTCTGTATGGCATCCTATTCACAAGACACATGAAGGTTCCAAAATCGCAACCCGACCATACGTGCCAACCCGTTTGACTAAGGCTGGAGGCCCCACTGTCATCGTTAATGCAGGTTCAGTGGCAAACGGTGGCAAACTATTTAATGCAATTCATTTTGAAGTGTTTATGCAGATAAGGTTTTTATTTATTTATTTGGTTAGTCTGTGTTATGACCGTGAGTGCTTTGTTCCGTACAAATAACTATTACGAGTTAAGTACTTTTACTAGACAAATTATGCGAATGCTTTGTTGAAGAGAAAAGTTTTAAGTCTAGATTTAAAATTATCGACTGTGTCTGATTCTCGGACATCTATTGGTAAATCATTCCAGAGCTTAGGGGCTAAGTAGAAAAAGGATCTTCCACTTTTAGACACTTTTGATAGTCTAGGAATAATCAACAGACCAGAATTTTGCGACCGTAGTGTGCGTGATGGATTGTATTCTGATAGTAATTCTCTAAGATATGAGGGTGCTAGGCCATTTAAAGCTTTGTAGGTGATTAGTGATATTTTAAATTGTATGCGATATTTAACTGGTAGCCAGTGTAAAGATGCCGGAATTGGGCTTATGTGGTCATACTTCTTAGATCGAGTAAGTACCATTGCAGAAGCGTTTTGAACTAGCTGAAGCTTGTTTACTTGATTTGCATGGCATCCCCTGAGTAGCGAGTTACAATAGTCTATTCTAGAGGTCATAAAAACATGGATAAGCTTCTCTGCGTCAGATGTAGACAGTATATGGCGTATTTTCGAGATATTTCTAAGATGGAAGAATGCTGTGCGGCAGATGTTGGCGATATGACTATCGAACTTTAAGTTGCTGTCGAACATCACACCTAAGTTCCTAACCGTGGAAGATGGCACCACAGTGCAGCCATCTATGTGCAACTTGTAATCTGACATATTATGTTTGTAGCGATTCGGTTCAATAATAAGCATCTCTGTCTTATTGGAGTTGAGCTTAAGAAAGTTATGTGCCATCCACTCACTAACATCGCTAATGCAGTCTGTTAGCTTAGAAAACGTGTGTGTTTCGCTGGGATGTGAGGAGATGTAAAGCTGGGTGTCATCCGCATAGCAGTGAAAACTTATGTTATGTTTCCTGATAATGTCTCCTAGGGGTAACATATATAACGAGAACAGGATAGGACCTAAAACTAATCCCTGCGGTACACCGTATTTAACCAGGGAGTGATATGACTCTTCCTCGTTTACATAAACAAAGTGATAGCGATTGGTTAGATACGACCTAAACCAGGCTAGTGCCTGACCACTGATACCAACATAGTTTTCTAGTCTATTGAGTAAGATTGTGTGATCTATTGTGTCAAAGGCTGCACTAAGGCCTAGTAATATAAGAATTGAGATTTCGCCACGATCAGATGTTAATAGGAGGTCATTTGTAACTCTAAGCAACGCTGTCTCTGTGCTATGGTGGGGCCTGAATCCTGATTGGAACTTTTCATATGTACTATTATTTGTCAAGAATGTGCGCAACTGGCTTGCCACTACCTTTTCTAATATTTTCGAAAGAAAAGGGAGATTTGAGTCTAAAATTATCTAAAGTTATTAAGCTCTCCCTGATCAAGCTGTGGTTTTTTAATCAGCGGTTTAATAACTGCTAGTTTGAAAGCTCACATTCTCACATACATTGTCCCAATTTTTCTTATTGGCTGATTTATTGCCTAGGAAGATTCCCAGGTATTTTAACCCGCACTGTGACCAGCTCATTCCGCCTGGCAAAAACAATTTTTCCTACCATTCTCCAACTAGGTATGCTGAGCTTATGGCCCAATTCACCTTTGCAGAAGAAAAAGTTCCATAACTATTAACAATATCAATTAACTTATTAATATCCTTCTGGCCACTAATTAAAACCATTAAGTCATCAGCATAGGCTGAGAGTTTTATCGGTGGTAAGTGATTATCATATTTAAAACCATCTAACTCTAATCTAATTTTATTTAGCATTGGTTCTAAAGCTATTGAGTACAACATGCCAGATAGAGCACAACCTTGTCTTATACCTCTTTTAATTTTAAAAGGACTACATAAGCCACCATTGACTTTCAATATACTTTCTATGTCACAGTAGAGCACTTTAATCATAGTAATAAACTCAGGTGGGATACCAAATGCCTCAAGAGTATGCCATAAAAACTGATGTTCCACCCGGTCAAAAGCCTTTTCCTGGTCCAAAGAAATCAGACCAACCTTTTGATCAAGGAGTCTAGCAACTTCTAGCGTGTCTCTAACTAATGAAATATTATCCACTATTGATCTGTTGGGAACACAGTAAGACTGATCTATATGGATGAACTGCCCCAACACCTCCCTTAGTCTGTTGGCCAAAGTTTTCGACAGGATCTTGTAGTCGGTGCATAACAAGCAGACTGGTCTCCAAGTCACCTTTCTTTGGGAGCAGAGTTAAAACGGCTCTCCTACAACTTATTGGCAGTCGCCCATCGGCCAGACTGCTACCTAACACTGCAAGCAAGTCTTCTCCCAGGAAGTGCCAATAGGCCTTATAAAATTCCACAGGCAGCCCATCTAAACCTGGTGCTTTACCATTTTTCATGCCTTGCATTGCCTTAAAAAGTTCATCTGTTGTCAAAAGATGCACCAGACCAGCACACGACTCCTCGGCCATCTGTGGAAGATCTGCAAGGAAATAGTTTGTTGATTGATCTACTTCACATTCACGGGTATAAAGCTCTCTATAGAAGCTAACAACCCTTTTGTCCCCAGTCAGATCTTTCCCATCCACAGACCATAAACATTGGATACTCTTTTTTTGGCCATTTTTCTTTTCCAGACCAAAGAAGAATCGGGACGGGGCATCCATTTCAGAAATACTTTGAAATCTAGACCTAACTAATGCCCCTTGAGCTCTAGTTTCCAACAGATCAGCTAGTGCAACTTTTTTTCCCTTGAGAGTCTGAATTTGACCTGAATCTCTGAATCTCTACTTGAAAGCTCCACACAGCCCCTGGAGCTCCACAATGTTCAACTCGAAACTCCTTGTATTTTTAAGAGTGTCCCCAGTGACATTAGAAGTATACTGATTACATAGTTGTTGTATATTTAACTTCCCAATATCCCACCATTGCTGTATTGAAGTAAAATTAGACTTTTGTCTTCTCCATCCCATCCAAAAAAATGTAAACATTTTCCAAAACCAGCATCCTCTAGTTAAGTATTATTAAAATGCCAATAGGTGCTCTTTTGCTTAACAGAATCAATAAACACACTAGCTTCCACCATTGAGTGGTCAGAAAAACCAACAGGACAAATAGAACAAGACTTAAACACTGTACTTGATGTTTAAGACAATAAAAACAATCCAATCTCGCTAACGAAACACAATTGTCTTTCACATGGGCCCAAGTGTATTGCCTATCTTTAAGATGAAAACTCCTCCAAACATCACAAAGTTGGCATGTTTTAATGATGTTTAGCAATTTATGTCTTGAAGCCATATTTGTTTCAACATGGTTTCTGTCAATATCATAACATGTACAATTAAAATCACCAGCAAGAATAAAAATGTTTTCCATATCACACTGTTTAAGATTGTCACACAATGTTTCTAAAAACAACATTCTTTCAATAGGTTTAACAGGTGCATAGACATTAAATAATTCCATTGTGACATTTCCAAACCTATCACAAGACATTGGCAAAAAAAAATTTGAAAACAAAACTGCCAGCCCAGAACTGAGAGAAGTTTTGTGGCTAAAAAAATATTTCCTTCCCAAACCTTTAACCATTCTATTTCATTTTCTTTTGTACTATGAGTCTCTTGTAAAAACATTATATCTATTTTCTTCATTTTAATTAAGTCATATAGAGCTGCATCCATTTTTTAACATCCCTCATCCCATTAACATTTAGGGAAGCGATTTTAAAAGTTCTCATTATGAGGGAAGAGAGCAGCAATATAAGCAAAACAAAACATATAACATTATTTTTGTGAGTCATTTTGCATTATCTGGGTGCAGGCTTTTTGCACAATTTTCTTTAATCTATACACCTCTGGATTTGACAGACACTCATCACCCTTTTGTTTCATTAGACTTTTTGCTGAGCTAATAAACAAAGATAGATCTGAAAAAAAGTTTATTGTCTCAACAATTCTCATTCCTTTTGTACTTTGTAGGAAATTCTTCATCTGTTCTAAACTGTAACCACTACAGTCTTGGCTTCCATTGTCTTCCACAGAAGCCTCAGAACCCTTTTGCTCACTTTCTGAATCAGATACATCAGACATTTGCTTGCTTTTCACTTCCTGCATCTTCTTTTTTGCTTTATCAACTCCTTCACAAGAATTTGATTTTCTTTTTTACACTGGCACTTTAAAAATATTCTCTTCTTCATTAAAGACTCCATTCTCTACCTCATCAAACTCAATATCCATTATCTCATTGCTTTCCTGGTGTGCCTCACTTCCACTGTCCTCTTTCTCCACATATACTACATTAGTTTCTACTCGTTCGTCAGCTTGCTTATCCCTTTCCACATTAATTCCTTGTTCTAAGTTTTGACTTTGAAGTCCATTGTCATCTACAGTGGCAGCAGCACCTACTAGACGGTCTTTTTCAGGACAAGAGCGTGCTAAATGCCCCTCCTTTCCACATCCAAAACACTTCATATTTTCGGTCGTAGCAAAAATGACATAATCAAAGCCTTCAACCTTGAACTTGAAAAGCACATTTATCTCATCAATGTCCGTTCTCAATAACACATAAACAAACCGACGAAAGGAAACCACATGCTTTAACAGGAGACTTACAACCCATCGGGATTTTTTTTATTGCTGACACTAACTGTCCATATCTAGACAGTTCGCATTGCAATGCTTCATCACTGATGAACGGAGGTACATTAGACAATAAGACCTTCCTTGCTGGATTAACAAGTGGAAAAATCTTAACGAAACAATCATTAAGAACTATACCACTTTCTACAATGTCATTAATTTTTTCAATTGTGTCCAAAAACAGAACAACTGCTCCGTTCATTCTAGATGCGGATCGAATACTACCGTGACCCACTATCTCCCCAACCGCTAGCACAGCCTCCTCGACTGAACACTCAGCGCCGACTGGGATCTTTAGCCCGTGCCTTCGCGTGAGCTGCGCAAAACTCGCCATCGTTGTAGCCGCAGCTAATAGCTGTCCGACACTACCCACCAAACCACAAATCCTACTTTCAGTGTTTTTATAACAGTAGGTTACACAAGGAAAGAAGATGTAAAATCCGTGAGAGAAAGAAAAAGTATTTAAAGCTGACAGACCTTCAGATGATAGGAATAAACCACAAAACACCCTCCGTGTCACACGCCAATCACTCGACAAACGCTCAGACTCACACGCATGCGCAGAGAGAGAGAGAGAGAGAGAGAGAGAAAGAGAGCAACGTTTTTAATATCTTAAAAACGTCTTGTGGAATGTCCCCTTTAACATAGTGAAATACCACTTTTGAATGTTTGAATTTTGTTTTTAATTATTAGTCAATTATTTAGGCCTGATGGACTGTTTTTGAATGAATTTCTTTCTGAATAAGTAAAGAAGTGCTGTGTCTCTGGTCTGTTTATTCCAGTACCACAGGACACGGCAATATGAGCTCATCTGCTCCCCATCGCTTATGTGTTCTCGAAGCAGAAGAACGGAGAGACAGATGGAAGAATAGATTATCTTCCAAGTAAAAAGTGCAGATTCAGCACCGGTATCCAACCCCACAGGATTTCTATGCCATTTCAGGGACCCTGAGTTAGATACAGGTTATATGGAAAGAGGTGTATATGTTCATATGCGTTAGGGTTCTGGAGACATTTACTCTAACATCTCACATGGCTGCATCAGTTTCACCCGCACAATTAGACACATGTGCTTCCTGGTGGTGATGTCACTTGCAGTCGCAAGCTCGATAAAAGCTCACTTACAGTCAACCAAAAACAGAAAAGTTTGTTTGTGTTGCTAATTGATGCTGGAATTGTTACATTTACTTACAGTACCATAGCAAAGAAACACGTTTTTAGAAAAAAATGTCCTAATAAATTTCATATTTTCGTTTTTAAGTGAGACACTGTTTTAATATTTACAGCAAGGCTAATAGGCTAATCCTCAAAGGTACAAAGAAGTTGTTAGGTCTAAAAAGCAATGCAAAATTATAGTTTAACCTAATGCACATATTTTTACTCATTTTAAAGTAAAAATATCACAACATGGGCGTCGGAAGCAAATGAAAAATTGGTGGGTCCCCACACGTAAGAAAAATACATTTACTGCAATAGATGCAATTTTCATGTTTCCTTTTAATTAGCCTGAACATTTGCGTTTATAGCCTATTGCGGTCGGCATTCTGGTAATAGCCCTTTAAATATTTTGCAAATTATGACCGATGTCATGTTTCATTTATCTTTCTCTGTGACATTTTTTTTCTCTACTCTGCTGACAGTAGCTACAATGTTTATTTTTTATTTTGAGGAAATAAAAGGTAAGAAAAACGAATGAAGGTAAACTGATACAACTTTTGTATATCTTTTTTATTTGTTATACCCAATCTCTCTTTCTCTCTCTTAGAGAAATATAAATGTGACATTCTGGAAATGAGATCAATTTATTTAATGGTATCCGTCGGGAAACAATGCTGTCATAAGAGTTTGAGCATGTGTAGGCTACTTCTAAAACACAATCGATTAAACAATTGCAGAGGTATGACTTTATGAATCATTTGCAAATGTACCTCTCAAATAATGTCAATACGTGAAGACGTTCAACTCTGTTATATCGCAAATGAAAAGTAATTGCAAGCTTCTGTAAAAAAAACTTTAAAATTTTCCAGCGATCGTGGCACCATAATCAAAATAAACTATTTTACTGCAGTAATAATATTTTAACAAGTATTTAACAAATATTTTAACGTGGTTTGAAAGGAACCACATTTAGTGCTGTGTCAAGTATCATTAAAAGCAAAACGGAAGTCTCGTGCCTCAGCGCACAGCCGGAATTCTTCTGGCATCTCTCCTCATCATCTCCTCCTTTTTTCTTCTGTGTCTTAAACTTGGGGCTCGAGCTGCCTTTAAAGCAACACTAAAGACTTATTGCTCTTTGCTACCCCTACAGGTTAGAAGCGTAATTGTTCATTACCACTGTCGTGAATACTGCAGCATAGCTGGCTCTGATTGGATTGTAGGTCTGCTGTAAAGCAAGTTTTTGTAGTTTTCACTTGAACTACAGAACCACTACCCGACGGTTGGAACCTTCTTTAGTGCGGTTTTGGAAACTTTTTTGGAAACGTTATTTTAAGGTAAAAAAAACTATTTGGTGTTGCTTTAAAGCCCCACTGTGTAGGATCTACTCCCATCTAGCGGTAAAGCTCTATATGACAACCAACTGATTATTAGTTTCTAGCCCCCCCCATTCGGAACGCGTTTTAACTAGTACGGTGGCCCTGTCATGCCAAGGTTAACATGGCTTCCAGTAGCTAAAGCAAAAGCATTGAAAAAAAATGAACAATTTGCATTGTCCTTTGCCTGTGATCCGTCAAAGCACACAGATTTATGTTAAACATGTAAAAAGTCTGATTGTCATGATATGTCCGCTTAAAATCACATAAGTTACAAAAAGCAATCATAAACGTAGCTTAGACACTCCTTTTTCATCCATGCGAGGAAAAATATCACAGGGGCTGTTAAACTTGGTATTAAGATGTGTTTTCATCGATCAGATCACAAGTGGACGAGAGAGAGACATTACGTTTACACTTGGTGTTTAAATCCGTCTCTTTTTGTCCATTTTCGACCGCTTCTCTTCAGATTACTGAGGAGATGGTCTGTGGACCAGTTCCTCTCCTGTCATTTACTCATGAGCTAGTAATGACGGGTTTAAATGGACGCGAACTAATATGTCAGAGTCCAATGCTTATGTTTAAGTAAACGTTACATGTCCGTGTACGTTATATGTAAGAGCTTTCTCTGATATTGGTAATAAGATCGCTCAACTTTCACACGCTTGTAAAATGAAACGAAAGACGCGCAGATCAGACGCTTAGGGTTAATTCAGACGAATATGCTGAATTACCTGTGGTGAAGATAGAAAGTAACTTGAGTCCAATGAGACCCATCTTGGAAAACTAACTCCAATATTGACTTTGGTCTTGATGTTTTTCCTGTCGCGTTGTCGTTTAAAATCCCTGTTTCGCTTCCTTGGCGACTTGTTTTAATGTCCTCGAGAATAGTTCTTCAACAGGCTTTCAAAGCATTAGATCGCAGGTTTATCACGGCGTGCGGCCGAAGGATTCAGTCTAACGCAGGTCGCAGGCTGCATACGTCATCAAGCATGGTTTATTTAAATTAACTGAGCATTACATTCGCAAGTCATAAGCATATTACATCAATTTACAATTAACTAAGAATAAATGTCAGCTTTATAATTGTTAATATTCTGAAATAAGACTGTCTTGATGACGTATACCGCCTACACATGCAACCTCCGTAGGCTTCAGCTCGCGGCCAGCTTGAGTGTGCTCTGAAAGCGCGAAAGGCGGAGCTTGAATTTCAGTAATGTCCCTCGTCGGCGAATGTATTTCAAAGATGGAGGCACAACATGGATTCAGCCAGAGAGCGCTACTGCGGTCTGTATTTTAAATAGCAGATTCTACACTTACGAGAATACTTTGATTAATGGGGTGGAAGTAATTACACATGAATGAGCACATACTTTTGGAAGAAAACATGGGTTTTTGCTAAGAATTAACTAAAAAAAGTACACACTGGAGCTTTAAGAACAGCAAGCTTAGTTCGTTTACCGTTTGTTTTTAAAGGGGACAGAGAATGAAAAACCATTTTTACCTTGTCTTTGTTAAATAATCGTAGTCTAACTTAAAGGGACACTTCATCCATTTGCATTAAGCTTTGTACAGTTAGAACCCAGTCATTTTTTTGAATGGTCGTGCATCATTTCCTCAATTGCCGCTGAGACATGAGAAATACAGATTTCAGTATTGCACTTCCTTCTTTCAATGATGCAAAAAGCATAATTTTGCATCATTGAAAGAAGGAAGTGCTATATTTTTGTTGAGGGAGTGAGACTACAAACAGCCCTTTTCTCGGTCAAATAGGCACCAAATTCTATATGCATGTTAAATTTCACCTACAAATATGACACACTTTCAATAAAGATGAATGTTTCTACGGGTGAAATGCTCCTTTAATTTCCAAAACATATAAAAAGTGCTAAACATGCTAAACATCTCAGTCTCATAGAAATTCCTCTTTCAGAAATGTCAGCCAGAAAACAGCACAATCTGAAAAACTGATGCTTATGACATCACAGGCATCTAACTTCCCCTCCACTTTAAAATAATTGGCTACATTTTTTTGAGTGGCAGCAAAGTCAGCCAATCAGTAATGAGATTGCAAGTTAAGCCAGTAGGGGGAGCCAAATAGGTGCAAAACCACTTGTTTAAAATCCCCCACCCTAATAGAGCTATCTGATTAAATAGGCATTCTGTTAAATAGTAATAAAGTATTTTCACGGTTGACAAGTTATACTGTAATAACAAAATCATTTTAAATAGCCTAAACACGATAGCTGTCATTCATAGACCAGTATAATTACTTAACATTTTGAAATAACAGAAATAAAAAAAAAAATGTGTCACTCATCATTATAGGCATGTGATGTTCATCAGAGAATGCATGCAGGTCATGACTGCAAGTGACGTCCCTGTTTGTCAGAAAGCGCATTTGTCGTGAGAGTAAAAGTCTGAGAATGCAAATGCAGGTGCTGCGCCAGACCCTCTTGGATTGTGTTGAGATTTTTAAGATCAGCATGAGTTTCTTTCCTTGGGGGTAAATTGGTTACTGCTTTCAACATTCACCTGCTGAAAGCAAAACAGTCTTTTTATTTCAACATTTACATTATTGCTGCAGTTTTCAGCAAAAAGTATTGTGGGAATTCATGCATTTTAGGAGATTCAAATGTTTGAAACCGGTTAAAGAATGTATAAAAACCCATTGTTCACCTTGTCTTGGTTCAGTCACTCTTCAGAGACCCTCAGTGATAATCATATAACACACTTACAGATAGTCACAGTGCGTTTCTTTGCTTGTATTGACTCGTGATGGCTGTTGGATTTAAAATCTGCAGGACATTTGAGTGAGTTCAGCTATAGATCTACAAGATGACCATTAACATTTAGTTGAGCAATAACAGAGCAGTGGGCCAGACAGAATTTACTGTGTGAGAGAAGCCGAGTCAATAAAATCAATAATGTTGAGAAGATGGTAGAGAAAGGTGTTGGTCTGACCTCTCACAGGCTATTGTGGAAGTGTGAAATTACTGCCCGTATGAGCAACAGGAATGGGCCCAGCAGAATAACAGAGTAAATGGGTCTTTATGTATGTTAATGACCTATAAAGGAGGTTTAATGATACTCACTGTGTTTTACTGCAGTGGACTTTAACAGAGAAATAAAAAGCCGCAGGAAAGGCATGAGTTAGTCTATTTAAATAAACAGATGAAATATACTGTGTGTCTCAGCAGGTCTTGGTCTGTGCTGTGGTTAGTTGTGATCATGTGAATGTTTTAGCCCATCAGTTGTAAAATCTCACACCTTTATGAAGAGCTGCATTGCATATTGTTTTCTGTCTTTGCCTTTGATTTCAGGAAAAAGTTGAGTTCAGTAAAGTCATGCTACTTAGTTTATTAAAAGTAATTATGTTTATTTATTTTTACAAATGTCCATTTTAATCTGAACTTCACTTGGCAAATCCAAACTGTGGATGTCACGTGAATGGAGACACTGTTAAATATCTTTGTTACATCCCGTAGCTCCTGTGGCAGTCTGTAAAATTGCATGACTCCACCTATTCTGTTTCTTTTTATAGCTGATGCACCTAACCCGTTAGGACCTGCGTACTGGCGCTATAAAAGGAGATGCCACGTTCTGTCCGCCAGAGGGCACACACAGCAAGGACACGACTGCCTGAAAGTGTGTTTGTCCACCTGATTTGGTGAATACATCGCCCATTTTGCCATTTTGTTTCATCCTCTTCTTGAGGGCTTATTGCCACCGTCTAAGCCTGGTTTCATTCAAGTTTTTTTCTCCATGAGCAAAGTTTTGGTTCCTTGGCACTTTTGCCCTTATGACTTGCTTACTGGGAGACTGCTGACATAAGCTTAGCTTAATGTTCTGAAAATTTTGTTCATATAGTTGTCTGGCTATAATCTTAAAGGCCTCTCTATTTTACTTCTGTATATGTGTAGCGCTGGGGTGCAGTTAAAGATGTCATTATAATTTCTTCATGGATTTTACATTACTGTTCATAGTACTATTGCAATCTCTTTATATAATGTAAACCTCCTGCTCCTACATTTTTTTTTATTTTTAGGAGCTATTTCCATGTAAAACAAAAGGCATGTCTAGTTAAACATGATGCTTGTTATTTATTATATTAATTGACAATATGTCAGAAAATAGTAGAAAAACTATAAACCACATTATTAGATTGTAATCTACTTATAAGGGCAATAACATTTGCATATTTTATTCCATATACTCTATATTTTATAAATCTCCAATTTGTCTTTCACCTGGTTTAAAACAATGCAACATTGCATAAACAGTTTTTACAAATTTGACTTGACTTCATAACCTTATGGTGGGGCCAATGAAAATCTTGGCAGGGTCAGTTAAAATATGACATCAAAACCTCACTATAGAGAGAGACAAACAGACCTGACCATGTATAGATTTGTTCATCATAACCTATAGGGCTGTAACGATACACCAATGCCATGGAGTACAGAGACGGCGAATTGCAACCAACAGCTTAAAGGGCCTATTTCATTGCTAAAAACAATGTTATTTTGTGTATTTGGTATAGGCCTAGTACAATTTGTTCACGTGGTTTATGGTTAAAAAACACATTATTTTCCACATAACGTACATTTTTGTAACTCCAGATTTCCCTCTCTTACTGAAATGCACTGATTCATGTACAAAGCTTATCGATCTGAAAGCGTTGTGTACCTGATTGGCCAGCTAATCTGTACGTTGTGATTGGCACTTTACATCTCATTGGTTCTGGTGTGTAATTTGACAAACAGGCATATGAAAACTAGTCACAAAACACCAGAAAACTCAAGAGATGAGACCTTAAACCAGTCCAAAATTCATATTTGGATGATTTATGATGGCCTAGAGGAAAACACAATCTGTCAGAATATCTTTGCACTGATAGAGACGTAAACCAGAGACGAATCCTTACCAAATACTGACTCTGTGATCACAGTACGGCAACAGAGAATGGCAGACACAGAAAAACATGACTTCCAAAGGAAGAACATTGAATCAGGAATTTGATTCCTAACTTTGAATTGGAGCAGTCAGCTTTTGATATTGAGCGTGTTCATTATTCTACGCTGTCTTTACAGAGCTGATATCATGTCATATTCTGTTCAGACTTTCTTGAAATAACAAACTCATACAATATCACACTTTCACACATACACACCTTTACGTTGTTTGTCTTAATGAAAACATACGCATTATAGACTTTTCATATAAATCTATTTTCACATTATCCCAGTTGAGGACATTTTTAAATCTCGGACTGTGTTTGTGCAGGTTTAGCTATTTGTGAGGGCCAAATGTCTTAACATTTTTCCTTGAGGTTTTGTTATAGGGGAAAGAAAATATAATTAGCTTGATATAAAATCAAAAGTTAGAATCATGTAAATCAGAAGTCTCTGAAATTTTCTCAAATATAGTGGAAAAGAGTTTTAGATCATTTTCCTATCTAGCACCCAAACTTTGGAATAGTCTTCCCAGTGTTGTCCGGGAGGCAGATGCACACTGTCAGTTCAATTCTTGATGACAGACTCATCTCTTTAGCATTGCATACACTTAGTCCCGTGGTTCTACAATTCATATCCCTTAAGGGATTGTTAGGCTGCATTAGTTAGGTTGACTGAATCCGAGGACACTTTCCATGAAAACAGATGTAATTGTTACGTTGTACCGTGTGGAATTGTATCCTGCTGTAAGTCAAGTCAAATTTATTTGTATAGTGGCATTGTTAAAGTTTTTTATGAAATACAAAGAAAATCAAAACTGCAAGCAGTGATGGAAGAGCCCTCGCACATATGACACTGCCAGACCGTGGCATAAGTATTAAAAGGAACAGTAGAAAATAGGCATTTAAACATGTAAACATAGGTGAACCATTTAAAAGTGTAGTATAATGTGCCACAGTTCCTGTTGCTAATTACAAATGACAGCGAGGTAGCATTGTGTGTGTGTGAGAGAAACAGAGAGAGAGAGAGAGAGAGAGAGAGAGAGAGAGAGAGAGAGAAAGAGTGTGTGTGTGTGTGTGTGTGTGTGTGTGTGTGTGTGTGTGTGTGTGTGTGTGTGTGTGTGTGTGAGTGTGAGTGTGTGTGTGTGTGTTTGTGAGTGAGTGAGTGGGTGAGTGTGAGTGTGTGAGTGAGAGAGACTATATGTAAATATGTAAATTTTGGCACGTAGATGTGTTCAGTCCAGGACTCTTAATGATCATGTAAAATCTAGGGCAGATCTGACATTGAATAATCATTGTAAACATGTCACTTCTTGTTGCCAGCTGGTGGTGCTATGGCCATAAGTGACTATTGGCATGTAGATGTGTTCAGTCCAGGACTCTTGTCAATTATGTGGAGTTTGTGACAGATCGGATATTGCATAATCATTCTAAACATGTCACTTCCTGTTGCCAGCTGGTGGCGCTATAACCATAAGTGACTATTGACATGTAGATGTGTTCAGTCTAGGACTCTTATCAATCATGTGGAGTTTGTGACTGATCAGACATTGCATAATCAGTGTAAACATGTCTCTTCCTGTTACCAGCTGGTGGCGCTATAACCATAAGTAACTATTGACATGTAGATGTGTTCAGTCTAGGACTCTTATCAATCATGTGAAGTTTGGGACAGATCTGACATTGCATTATCATTGTAAACATGTCACTTCCTGTTGCCAGCTGGTGGCGCTATAACCATAAGTGACTATTGACATGTAGATGTGTTCACTTCAGAACTGATTAGCAATCATGTGGAGTTTGGGACAGATTGGACACTGTATGCAGGCCAGAACAGACACAAATTTTGACTTAGAATCAAATCCTTCACAATTTAGCATCACAAAGGCCTTAAGATGAGACTCACCAAATATGATGATGATCCGACAAAAACTGTAGGAGGAGTTAGTTAAAGTATGACTGCTGGAAATGAGAAAAACTGAGCCAAAATCTGAGAAATAATAAAAAATAGCTGACTTCCTGTTTGGTGTAGGGCGTTGCTCCAAGAGACTTTTTTGTAGGGCTTGTAATAATAAATGAGCATATTTGAAAGTGGCGTTGAAACATGCCCCTTCAAGTTGCCAGCTGGTGGCACTATGACTATAAATAAAAATGGGTATGTAGATGTGTTCATGTCAAGGTCTCTTAGCAATCATGTGAAATTTGGGACAGATCGGACACTGTATGCATGAGTTCCAGCAACGTCCTGTTTCATGGGAAAACATCAAACTTTGTTGGGCCAGAATCGACACAAATTTTCACGTAGAGTCAAATCCTTCGCAATTTAGCATCACAAAGGCCTTAAGATGACACTCACCAAGTCAGATCCGATGGTAGGAGGAGTTAGATA
Source organism: Misgurnus anguillicaudatus (assembly GCF_027580225.2). Classification (NCBI taxonomy): domain Eukaryota; kingdom Metazoa; phylum Chordata; class Actinopteri; order Cypriniformes; family Cobitidae; genus Misgurnus; species Misgurnus anguillicaudatus. The sequence continues at coordinate 65,173,864 of NC_073357.2, forward strand.
AAGTATTACGCCTGGAAATTACAAAAACTGCGCCCAAATCACAAAAATAACTCTGAATAGCTGACTTCCTGTTTGGTTTATGGCTTCGCTCCAGGAGACTTTTTTGTAGGCTTTGTCATGCTACAGAAGCGTACCGAATTTCGTAATTGTTTGGGGATATTTTGGGGATTTCCGCCTGGATTTGGCCTACCCAATTTCAAAAGCTTCTCATACCCACAAGCAGAGGTGCACATACAAAAGTTTTGTATCATTTTACAGGAAACCCATTGAAATTACATAAAACACTGTTAAAAGTGCTCAACATGGTTGTATGTGTTGTCAGTCCTCTATTAAACACAAAAATAAATAGGCGCTTTTTGATGTTTTTTTTTCTAAAGTCTGTATTTAAAAGTGTATAACTCTGGCCCTGAGTGGGAACGAAACCTGCAGACAGTTTTGTTTGATTCCAGCAATAGCCTGCTTACAGAGGAAAAAGGATTTTTTTCTCTATCATAATAAATGCAAGTTATTTTACTCCAACTGATGGGAGGAATAATACCCTTTTTGTATAAAATGTTGGAGCAGTTCTGTGCTTGCTGCCAAAACTTATCCTGGTGCAGACTGCAGTTCTGATCATGAACTGCTAGTGGCCAAAATCATTATATCACTATAATTTATGGCGTAATAGCACTTTTGGGAGTACTTCGACTCACCTGAAAAGTTTTAAAATAATGGTAACCAGTTAATACCATTATTTTTTTCGTTCTTTGACAAGATTTCTGTGCAATATGACTCGGTGAAGTTCACTTACGGTCGTCGTTGACTCATCTGAGAAATGAGAAGCTTGCCACCAGCAAGTAGCCTACTCAAGCCCAAGTCTCTAATGCTCAATCATAAGAGTTAATATTGTAGGCTACCAAGTATCTCAAGATGTTTGTTGTTTTAATATTAATTAGTGGTGTAACAGATCGCAGTTAATCCGTGATCCGTACAGATCACGACCCACGGTACGGCTCGCATGCGATTCGCGGATTAATACGCAAATTTAAATAGAATGAAAGTTGATGATTTGCACGTGCTTCAAAGGCTTGCAATTGTTAACACCTAAGTGATTTTAAACAAGTTAACCACAAAAAGGCGCTAAAGTGAGCAATTTTCTGTACGCACAGACGGACATGCGGTTGAATGTGTCTGGTCCAACTGCAATCAAACGTGATTATCCCTATGCCCTTTAAAGATCAAAACTCTTGATGTATAAACTTGAAAGAGAGTTCCGCTAATGTGTCTCATACTGTTGTCCATTAAAATACATTTGTGACCAATCACGGAAAGTAGGGACACAAGTCGGATCTGGGCCATTTTGAGTTATTCACAGATTCTGAAAGTGCAGTCCAACGGTGTGTAACACATGGAAATCTGATAAGATTTGGACATTTGGACAAGTTGTGGCCATTTGAATATAGGAACTCAGAAAAACTCAAACCGAGAAAATCAAGACGAAAGGGACTCTTCTTTGCAACTGGGGGAGACAATAGGGCTCATTTACATCTCTTTTAGCTAAGCCATACCCCCTATAAAGCCGTTTTGAGATACAGATGTTCGAGGACACGTAGTATTTTGTGAAAGAAGTACGGATGACAACATGCAAAAATAATCATGACTTTTTACCTTTGTGTTGATCACAAGTCGAATCCAGTCTGTTTCAGATGTGTGAATCATCCAATGACCATTTTTGTCCAAAAATGCGTATAATCCGTGAAATATAGATATATAGTCTATTGTTTACATCAGATTTACGCAACGTCTGGTAATAGAATATATTATACAATCTGAGAACTATTTACATCGTAACATGTAACACTCCGGTAATTTACGTTCTGTTAAACACATGAACCCGCCTTCAAAGTTTGTATTTAAAATAGGGAGGTAGTATAATAGATAATCCAAACAGCGCTGTCGAAAACGCGACGTCCTTTAGGGATGTAACCAATCGCTCGCTCGTTCCTCCATCAGCCAATGACTTCATGGAAAATATTGATAGACAAAATATGTAGCCAATTATATAACGAATTCAACGATCTCTGTGTAACTTATTTGTGTTTGACTTCATGCTGCGCTGCAAGAACTGACAGAGAGATGACGTCAAAGTCGTAATTCTTGCTATTTTTGGACCAAAATGTATTTTCGATGCTTCAACACATTCTAACTGACCCACTGATGTCACATGGACTACTTTGATGATGTTTGGGACTACACTTTGATGATGGGAACTTTATTTTTTGTTCTAACCGGTTCAGGAATGTCAATTTTAGAGTTGAACCGAAAAACCGAAAACGTTAAAATATTGTTTCTGTTCGGAACGAACCAATTGGGAAAAATTCTGGTTCAAAGCCCTGGCCAACAGAAGCGGCCCCATCCGCGATGAACTAGTGGAACTGGAGCCATCCATCCTCCGAGAGGAAGTTGAATTGGCATTGAAACAATTACCTAACAACAAAGCACTCAGTATTGACTGTATCCCGGCAGAAATGCTAAGGCCTATTCCATCAGTGGCTATCACAGCATTGTGCCATTTATCCCACTGCCTAAGAAAGGTGATGCAAGGGACTATTCAAACCATCGAACAATAGACCTGATCTCACATGCAAACAAAGTTCTCTTGAAGATCATACAGCAATGCCTGCGACCCGCGATCGAAACAGAACTACCTGACTCCCAGGTGGGCTTCTGGAGAGGCCATGGCACCCGCGACCACATTGCAAACTTGCAGTGGATCATGGAGAAAACCCGCGAATATCAAAAGGATGTCTTCATGTGCTTCATCGATTACAGCAAAGCGTTCGACTGCATTGACCATTGCAAGAGTGATTCAAGATCGGAAAAGGTGTGAGACAAGGGTGCATTCTATCTCCTTTCCTCTTTAATCTCTACGGAAGATATCATCAGGAAATTAAAGCTAGAGGAAATCGGTGTGAAGATTGGTGGCAGAAATATCAATAACCTCTGCTATGCCGATGATACAACACTGCTTGCAGAAACGAAAGACGGCTTGAAAGACCTCATAATAAAAGTCAAGGAGGTAAGTGAAAAGAGGGGCCTCTACTTTAACATCAAAAAGACGAAGATCCTAACGACAGATGGAAAGCAAGAGGTCAAGATAGTCATCAACAATGAGAAGATTGAATGCGTCCAGAAGTTTGTTTTCCTGAGTTCCGTGATTCACCAAGATGGCGAATGTAGTCCTAAAATCAAACGATGAATACCACTCAGTCGCAGTGCAATGCTGAGCATGCACAAAATATGAAAGAGCAAAGATATTAGCCTTGAAACAAAGAGCAGAATGGTAAGAGCCATTGTCTTCCCAATCTTCATGTATGGGTGCGAAAGCTGGACCTTAAAAAGGCTGACCAAAGGAACATTGATGCATTCAAACTGTGGTGCTGGTGCAGACTATTGTGGATTCCATGGACTGCAATGGTCACCAACAAAGAAGTGCTAGAACACATCAAGCCAGAGATGTCGCTTGCAGGCATGATCATCAAACTCCGACTCACTTATTTTGGCCAGGTGATGAGATCAAATTATATGGAAAAGGCAATTATGCTTGGGATGGTCAGTATAACAAGAAGAAGAGGCTGTCAAAGGACCCAGAATCGCAGAGGATTGGATGTGTCTAAACGGATAACATCATCATTATTAACGGTTTATGTATTATTATGCCAACAGACAAATCAAGCTAAAAAGTATCACTAATTAGTACACTAAGAGAAAAAAATCATTACACATAATGATTGGCTTCGAGTGTAAATTGTGATGTGATGTAGCAGTCTCAACAATACACTTGCTCATTTTGCCTTGACCAATGTTAACATATTCCTGTTTATAAAACATTTTCAAATGCATTATTTTTGCAAATTACAGAAATTTAGACCCAGTGGGGAATGTATGCTTGTGGACACCATACTAATTGCTAGAAGCTAGCGGGAGGTTCGGACCATATCTTGGGAAAGTGATAGAGACTCGGGGGTAGGCCCATCAGAAAGGCCCGGTCGGTAAGACCCGGTCTTGGTTAGTTTGGCAAAACACTATTACTTAGTCAGTTAGTTCATGTAGAATTGTAAAATAAAGCAGTTAAATATTTATTATAACTTTCGAAAAGTACAATAGCTGGTTATATGCAGGAGAAACCACGCTGCAAACTAACTAGCATAGCAGTTAGCCACCTCGTTTTCAATGGCAAATGACTGCTAAAACACACACAAGTTCACCCCCTTGACTCGCACCAATTTGTGGGCGGGATGACGTCAGTTTTATAACACTGCTAGCAATATCTACAAAGCCTACGGTCTACAAATATTAAAAATATTATTAACATTACTGTACATAGTTTAAAAGGTCTACGGGTTTAGCATCAGTGTATGGTTTCTGTTTTGAGATACAGATTTTCTAGCATTATAAATGTAGTATTTTGTGACAGAAGTCCAGTCTTACCTTTGATCGAATCCAGTCTGTTTCAGATGTGTGAATAACCCATGAAAAACGTTTAGAACACATCCAATAACCATTTTTGTCCACAAATGCGTTTAATCCGTGAAATATAAATATACAGTCTCTTGATTACATGTAAAATATTGATAGACAAAATGTATAGCCAATTAGATAACGAATCCAACGATCTTTGTGTGACGTTTTATGTCCTGGTCTCTAAACAGCATTTTATATGCTAACATAAGAATAAATAATAATAAGAATGAATGTGTATGCATGTAAACAAAATACATTTTTATTTTATTTCCGTGAGACATGATAACAATGTAGGATATCAACGATGACAACAGTATGGAGGATATCAGCGAAGTGACTGCTCTGTAGCTACCTGATGGGTGGAGACCTGGGTAGTGAATGGAAAATTCTAATGGAATGTGACGACAAGGCTAGTGACATCACAACGGGGCTATTGCAGCATAAGTATATTACCCAGACGAGTTATGTGAATGCTTTGCACAAGCTAACTTTTGCGTGATATGTACATTTACTAGACAAATTTTCAAATTTAACAGGAAAATACATAAATCCAAGCCTGAAAGCAAGCCTATAAAAATACAAGGTCTTAATCCAGAAAATAGAACAAAAACAAATGTAAGCTTGTTTGCTTTACCGCACTGGCAGATACCTAAATGTACTTATTTTAGTTCTGTAATTTTTCTTATCAAGTAAATGCTTATTAATTAATTTTTTTTTTTGACATTTAGACTGGAAATAAGAAAAAAATACTAAGAAGGGGTAGTATCAGGATAAAAATCAATGGCCCTCATTTATCAAAAGTGTGTACACCCAAAACCACAGTGACTTTGAGATTTATCAATATGGACGTTGGCATACAGCACGCTCAAATCCTATGCCAGCTCAGGAGGTGGTGTATGCACGTTTTGAGTAAGTGCAGAAATGCACAGAAGAAAAATCCTAACACAACAAAATGCACTGACAAACTAAAATAGTATATGATACAGTATTGTTCAAAATAATAGCAGTACAATGTGACTAACCAGAATAATCAAGGGTTTTAGTATATTTTTTTATTGCTACGTGGCAAACAAGTTACCAGTAGGTTCAGTAGATTCTCAGAAAACAAATGAGACCCAGCATTCATGATATGCACGCTTTTAAGGCTGTGCAATTGGGCAATTAGTTGAATTAGTTGAAAGGGGTGTGTTCAAAAAAACAGCAGTGTGGCATTCAATCACTGAGGTCATCAATTTTGTGAAGAAACAGGTGTGAATCAGGTGGCCCCTATTTAAGGATGAAGCCAACACTTGTTGAACATGCATTTGAAAGCTGAGGAAAATGGGTCGTTCAAGACATTGTTCAGAAGAACAGCGTACTTTGATTAAAAAGTTGATTGGGGAGGGGAAAACCTATAAAGAGGTGCAAAAAATGATAGGCTGTTCAGCTAAAATGATCTCCAATGCCTTAAAATGGAGACGTAGAAGAAAACGGAAGACAACCATCAAAATGGATAGAAGAATAACCAGAATGGCAAAGGCTCAGCCAATGATCACCTCCAGGATGATCAAAGACAGTCTGGAGTTACCTGTAAGTACTGTGACAGTTAGAAGACGTCTGTGTGAAGCTAATCTATTTTCAAGAATCCCCCGCAAAGTCCCTCTGTTAAAAAAAAGGCATGTGCAGAAGAGGTTACAATTTGCCAAAGAACACATCAACTGGCCTAAAGAGAAATGGAGGAACATTTTGTGGACTGATGAGAGTAAAATTGTTCTTTTTGGGTCCAAGGGCCACAGGCAGTTTGTGAGACGACCCCCAAACTCTGAATTCAAGCCACAGTACACAGTGAAGACAGTGAAGCATGGAGGTGCAAGCATCATGATATGGGCATGTTTCTCCTACTATGGTGTTGGGCCTATTTATCGCATACCAGGGATCATGGATCAGTTTGCATATGTTAAAATACTTGCCCTATGCTGAAGAGGACATGCCCTTGAAATGGTTGTTTCAACAAGACAATGACCCAAAACACACTAGTAAACGGGCAAAGTCTTGGTTCCAAACCAACAAAATTAATGTTATGGAGTGGCCAGCCCAATCTCCAGACCTTAATCCAATTGAGAACTTGTGGGGTGATATCAAAAATGCTGTTTCTGAAGCAAAACCAAGAAATGTGAATGAATTGTGGAATGTTGTTAAAGAATCATGGAGTGGAATAACAGCTGAGAGGTGCCACAAGTTGGTTGACTCCATGCCACACAGATGTCAAGCAGTTTTAAAAAACTGTGGTCATACAACTAAATATTAGTTTAGTGATTCACAGGATTGCTAAATCCCAGAAATTATTATTTTTTGTACAAAATAGTTTTGAGTTTGTACAGTCAAAGGTAGACACTGCTATTTTTTTGAACACACCCCTTTCAACTAATTGCCTAATTGCACAGCCTTAAGAGCGTGCATATCATGAATGCTGGGTCTTGTTTGTTTTCTGTGAATCTACTGAACCTACTGGTAACTTGTTTGCCACGTAGCAATAAAAAATATACTAAAAACCTTGATTATTCTGGTTAGTCACATTGTACTGCTATTATTTTAAACAATACTGTATATATGACCCACTGTAAAAAAAACAACAACAACATAGTAATTATAAACTTAGGGGCCAGTCACACCAAAAGCGTTTTAAACGCTTGCAAACGCAAGGCGCGACGCACTGCCTTTAAAAAAAAAGAGCAGTGCGACGCGAATTTTCACATTGCTAAGCAACCACCGAGTCAGCTGTCTTGTCAATCAAATATTGAAGCGTGAGCGCTCTTTTGCTGTTAACTGTCATATTAGCAGAAACTTTAAAAAAAGGGCGCTTGCTCTAACCTTGTTTGAGGGAGAGAGTGAGCGATAATATCATTAAAATATCATTTTAAAAAAGGCGCCTGCAACTGCCATAAATGCTTTTGGTGTGACTGGCCCCTTAAGTGTTTTTTTGTGAGTCATGAACTTTAATGTTTAATTTGTGTGACTTAGCAAAGCATTTGATTTGTATGCATATGTATTCCTTCAGTTGAGAGCCTGTGCGCTTTACCTGATGTTTCAGGGCAGAACACGTGAGCGGAGCGGAGCATTGAGCGGTGCGAGAATATTACCATCAGAGCGCCTTTCCGAAAATTCCGCTCGCTCAGCATGGCTCGTTGAACCAAGAAGGCCCTTTGATAATTTGTTAGTTCGAGAATTTGTTAAAACGTCTAGCAATAAGTTATGGAATTCAAGCCTTACATAAATGCATACATAAATGTTAAGTAAAAATGGACATACGGACATACAGCTGCTTGCGATACTTCTGGGTTTTAGAATTTATGGAAGAGCGCCACCTGGTGGATATTGCAGAAAGCTAGAAATATCGTCATTGGCAGGGAAGCGTTTTTTCTCAGTGGAGGTGAAAGAGTTAATTATGAATGTGTTTCATTTGCTAATTTATTTCCATGACTGTATGTCTATTGTGTTTGGGTTTTTATGAATGTTTTTTGTGTTTTCTTTTTTTGGGTTGCCTTTTAAAATCTGGCAAGGGGCAACAGATGAAAATGAACTAACTCTGACTTATTTATGATATCTGTACTGTTGATTAATGAGTACCGTCCCTTTTACAACAATAAATAAATAATATATCTAATAAATGTCGTTTTTTGACGTTTCATTCTTCATTGTTTGCTCTGCATTGTATCAATAAAATAAATTAAAGTAACAGGAAGCTAACAAATTTCTCATTATATAGTGATGTGGGACATGTTTAATCAACACAAGCTGGGGAAAGTCTGACAACCCTGGAGTGTTAAAACTCTAAATACTTAAATTAGTCTGCGATCTGGGGTCCGTTCTTCATACGTGGATTACTTGGTTATCTGAATTTGATTGGTGATGATTTGGCTTGATCTTGGATTATTTGGTTCTTTGAAACTCATCCTAGAGTTGCTGTCATAGCAACCAGCCTTTAGGATTAAACCTGCTCGGGAGCAGACTTATTTCATGTAAATAAGATTAGTTTGTACCTTTTTAAGCGGATGTGATACATAAAGTCTGACGCAGTAGGTATTCTCCATTATACGAGTGCAATCTGCATAAAATGCACGATGAAGAGCTTTTCAAATTCAACACGTAATACAAAAGGATAGGTTAAATCTTTTAGCGATGTTATTTAAAAAATATATATAATATAACAAATATATATTTTTTCTGTACCTGTGCAACTTTTTTTGTTTAAAATATTTGATTATTATTTTTAAACGAATGACAAGACAAACATGCTGATCACATTCATTTTAAATTCATTTAAATTTTCTTTAATAAAAACAGCAATCAATCATACCCAGCAGTAATAGATGTTATGTACAATAAAGAATATTACTCGGTGTGAAATAAGTTTCCTTTGAATAAACTCATCTCTGATTTTAGTTTTGTCTTTAGATTGTCAAGTACAATGTCATGCATGAAAGGGTTTTCGTTTAATAATTTCTATCTATTCTATCTTTAAAACTCTGTCTACAAAGATGTTACCCTGTCCCTTTCCTGTGACAAAAATGCCAATAACCAGTTTAAAAAAAAAAATGCACATATTTTCACATATCTTTATCTTTTTTCCGACGCTTTTCTGGGCAGTTAATGTGGGCTACTGCTAATATAGTTGTAGTCAGAAATCAGTTATATAAGAATAATGCAATTGAAGTAAACTTATTTAACCACTTGCATATAGTTTCTCTAAAGGAGTGTCATCTGAGAGGATTTCTTTAATGTCATGTGCATTGCTCATAAACAGTTGCACTTTATAATATTTTGATGTAGAATGACATTCCCTTACTGCACATCATTCTTCATTTAACACATTATTGGGAACTGCTGAAAGTGTAGGTGTATTATCTACAACTGCACAAAAGAAAGGAAAACACAATTTTATAATAAACTACAATTCAAATTTTATTTATCAGAAATTAAATTGTTGCATTGGCTGTGGGTTTAGAAAGAGCAACTGCTCCAGAGATGATCTGCACAATCAATCAGTTTAGAGACATCACTCCTGCCCGCACATCACATGAAGATGCAGGACCACCACCTGTGTTTATTTATTCTGCTTTTTAAGTTGCTATTACAAACAGACAAAATAACATTTAACTGTTTTAAAAGTACTTTAGGAGCATCAAAGTTTCATTACAATCATTAATTTCAATCTTTGACAAGCATAGTAAAGATATCAAGATTATATTTTTATAGAATATTTTACATTATGATTTTATGTACAAAAATAGCTGTAACTGGGTTTTTAAATTCAGCGTCATAAAAAGTTCACAATAACTTTCCATCAATAGCTGTCAGACTGCAGAGGATAAAAATGTGTGTGTTCTTGGCCATATTGTAACAACCGGCCAATCACAGCGTTGCTGATCAATGTTTCTACTATCGATATGTTTTGCCTTTTCTTGCAGTGCACGAATGCGCAATGATCTCAGATAATTAAATCCTGACATACTAATCATCAACAGCAGGGTTGTTCAAAGAACCGGATAAGCGAGATCATAATTAGCGAGATCTGAACATCTCGGATGTCTCATTTGATCTCGGATGTAGTAAGCAACCTACGAAGAACGGACCCCAGAATGGCGAAAAGAGTTAGAAATACATACAAATTAGTTTTCATTGTAATTAATGTCAGTGAAAAAAAGACATTATGGGCCAGATTTAGTAAACGGAACAATGATCAATTCCAAACAAACGCAGATGTGAGTGGTAATATCTTGGGTTTTTACTAAAAAGGCTTAAAAAAAAATAGTGCAGGCGCAGCAGCTGATTGCTATAATTACCAACACAATCTACTAAGAGCAGCACAGATGCATTTGCAAAGAAGCAGAGCTGATGCTCCTCATCTACTAACACATGATGCATTTGAGTTCAGCACCACAGACATCGCAGATGATAATCTGAGGTGTGAAATCCCAGCCAGTGAAGTCATAGGACACTGAAAAGAACCAGAGGTGTCCATTCGACTTAACCTTTGACCCACTTTCAGTTAAATAATAATTTTCTTATCTATGTAAAAACAGGTTAAAAATAAAATGTGACATTTTGTACCTTTGACTGATTTTTTTAATGTTTAAATATTTCTTGATTCTACAGCAAACTGAGAATGTTTGCCTCCATTGTCCCAATAACTGATGGAGGGCACTGTATATACAGTATGGGTGTGTGAAAATATAGCATCAGGCATGTGCACAGATAGGACTCAAACCTGTGCAGAACACATGACCTTTTGTCTTTACACTCCGAAGTGCCATTTTTTTAGGTGTTTTATTAGATTTATTTTATTTTCTTTAATAAATCAATGCTATTTGTAACCTTTTACATCTGTCTGTCTGTTTTACAAATATATTAATCAAATAAAAGGTATTAAAAAAACTTCTGGATCTGCTCAAACTGTCAGTCAAACCTTTTAACTCCGCCCCCCGAGTGCAGCGAGCTAAAGTTCCACAGCAGAGCAGCTAAACGTCTTGCAAAGGTAAATAAATATCTTGTTGTTTGAGTACAATGCTGTCTCATTACAAAAGAAACACTAGTATGTCTATACTGCCCTACAAAGGCAAAAGGCAGTAGCTTCGTTTGTGGTCAAAAATTACTTATTGATATTTTTGAGACATTCAAGACCTCCCTTATTATTTGCATTAGTATCTTGAGTCAATTTTATGTTTTTTTTTGAGAAAATAAAAACAAAGAAGAAATTAACTGACAACTGAAACTCACTATAAGTCTAAACTTTAAAGTCATTTTTCTCAGTTTCACACTTTAGCGAGTTAAGGTCTTTTGCCTTTGTAGGGCAGAATAACGGCGCATGTTTTATAAATTTGAGCAGAGACGGATTATCCATAGACCGGATTGGGCGAGTGGGCAATCAGAGGGCACCAAGGGCTCCAAATTTTGATCAAATGGAGTTTTTGACACAGTGCGAGCAATGACAACAATACGGATCAGGGTTTTTTTATTTGCATGACGCGTCTCAATCATTTGAGGGTCTACGCAGCTTGGGTAAAGTCAACACATGTCCCTCAGAACTGTGAGAAGACGGGCCCGCACGGGTTTAAAATTAAACATTGCAGAGATAGAGAGAATTTCTAGCCTACATTAACACCAAAAACATTACAGATTATAAAGGTCTTAGACATCAAATGCCCAGTTAAAGAAAACTGTATAGAAGACAAGAAACGGTTAAAGGATACAACAAGCATGTATATTGCCTTGCCACTCATCTCATTACAATGTGATATCTAGATATAACTTTTTGTATATGTATGTCTATATCTTATGCCTAGAATTAGTCAAGAGGGCTGTATGATTCTTTGGTTCATAACTTTTTATTTTAAAATCAACTGCATAGAGTACTAGTTCATACTAGTACATACTATTTTTCAGTAATGCAGTTATAAAAAAAATGGAATAATTGCAGGCTGATTTAAAGGCGGAGTGCACAATGTTTGAAAGCCAAGGTTGACATTTGAAATCACCTAAACAAACACGCCCCTACCCCAATAGAATCTGGACCTTCTTTTGATTGACCCACCCCACACGTATGCAACCCGGCAAGGATGTCGGTTAGTAGACATGCACCTTACTGCTAATTGGCTACAAGTGTGTTTTGGTAGTCGGCCCGACTCTCTTTTTTCTGAAGCGTTTTTCAAACATTGTGCACTCCGTCTTTAAGGTGTGCTCAAAATTTCCTGCTTGCGCACCTAAAACTTTCTGTCAGGGACTACAGGGCTCCTTATAAAAAAGTTAGCACTGAATGACTGGACTAAATTTCTTTATACATGTTCATTGCTGGCTTATTGTAAGTAAAGTGTAGTGCATGAGAAAGAACAACTGCTATCCTTAGTGCACCTTCATGAGACCAATGTCCCTGGTCATAAGCACAGTTTTTGCCAGGTAGGCAAATACATGTTGGATATGCTAATGGTATGGCTATAGTATGGTATGTTACTATACTATTTTGATCTTTAATCTCCTATTTCCCCCTCTTCTCAATGTCATACATAAACATGTTAACCAAATAATTCAAATTAGCTCATAAAACCAAACAGAATAGCTTTTTCCTTCAAACATATTTTGATTGAAGTTTATGTATGCAAAGCAGAGGAAGAATTAAAATTAATATATTACACAATTAAATAAGAGGGAGTACACAAGAGCAGTTTATAATAGGCGTAATACAGACAACCACCCAGGAGGCAAATTGTTAAAGCCAACTTAGAGGGCCAGATATCCTTTGCGCTGTTTAATGTCAAGCTATCATAAAATTTCATTTTTCATTCATTAATAGTGAATAAATATAAAGCTTTTAAGATTATTATTATGTGCTATTTATTTGGAGGAGGTGCCCTCTTACAGTTTCACCTCATGCCCCTAAAAAGGTCTGTGCACAGCCCTGTATAGCATACAGTATTGAGTCATTTATTATTAGCTCAAACTGGAATTCTTTTGACACGTGAATGTATACATTTATTTATTATATGAAACATTACACCCCAACACACACACACACACACACACACACACACACACACACACACACACACACACACACACCTGCAGTCATCAGCTGTTGTGTCAGTCTACGCTGATAGCTTTAGCCCTTAGGGTTGGATTTAGACCAGTCAGGTGAACAGATCTCTTACTGCAGACAGCTGCCCGCAGGGCAGGAAAATGGCACTCTGTTTAAGGCCAGTCAATATGGCCCATCTCACACTTTAACCCCACAGGGCGACACTTACCTTTTCATTACAAACTGAATATTTAAACAGCCGGAGGAGCTGTGTACATGGACACCGGCAACGGTTGTTTTTCTGTAGTTCTTCTACAGACACTATACTGGGTGTCTCCATTATCTGCTAACTCATAATCTTGTTATTGTATGGCAAATGCTTAATATGGGTGATTGTTTAAAAAAAGAATGAGATATAGAGACAAAGACTGATTTTTTTTTATTAAGCACCTAAGCACTTTTTGTGTGTAATATGTACACTCCCTGACAAAAGTCTTGTCGCTTGTGTACAAATTGACATGAAGTGCTGCTAAAATATATTTCTAATCAAAATTGAATGGCTCATTTTAATCCCAACAGTTTTGTAATAATGTTTCAGTGCAAAAAGAAACTGTCAAAAAGTATTCTGATATTCACAGCTTGGTAAAGTCCATTAAGTAAATTTTTGCAAAGACATAAGTGTTGTCGCCTTGTCATATGAGCTTCATCTGTGACTAATAATGGATCAATTAGGTCTCAGGTGTGTATAAAAAGAACCCCAGTACACTAGACCTTCACACCAACTGCAACTAGGGTTTTTTCAGTTGCTTAAAAACATATTATTGGCAAAAGTCTCATAACCCTGTGTTCAGCACAAACTAGGCTATAATATTATATGATCAACCTGTATGTACAAGTTTGTATTTTTGAGAGAAAAATGTTTATGCATGGTTTTTGAAAAAGCAAAATTTTTAAGTCACTGATATAAGTCCACAAAACTCATTCTAAACATGTTTTCCCAAGACTTTTCAAAACAGGATCTAGTAGTCTAGAGTTTTAACTTCAAAATGATGTGAAAATCAGTCTGCCTACTCATTCACATGAAACAATGTATTGATTTACAATTTCTAAGACACTTTTGCTTGGGAAAGGCCGTATGCGTGGAGACGGGAAAGCTCCTGAATAATCAGTGATTGACAGCTGAGAAACAAAAGAGTTGCATAATGAACCACATAATGAGCCTTGTAGGAATGTTCAACAGGAATGTAACTTTTCTGACCATGAAAGCAGTATGTGTGCACACGCGAGTGATCCTGTGTATAATAAACTTGCTGTGCGGAGATACGCTTAGACGCAACTAAATAAGAATTGTACTGTTTGCAATCGCGTATTTTATAAGAATACCAAAAAGCGAGTCGAATTTCCTGACTCGTGTTTGTGTATGTGTGTTCCGTCGTGTCAACTGTTTGACAGAAGACAAAGAAAACACTCCCGTCTGGAGATACTGACACACATACACAAGTAAATAAGGATTTAGATGTCATGTTTGGTGCACTTGGATGAAACAACAAGGAATGGAGAGACTAGATTGTGGATTGCGTATCCATTGACTGCAGGAGGCACGAGTTATGCATATGGATGTTTCTGCTTGTTCACTTCAATGGCACGGGGGTGTAGCGATCTCATCTCATTACAGATAAACAGGTAACAGGAGAAAGACGGTACTTCTCCTCCTTCTTATACAGTTTACACCAAATGACAATATCTGTTTTCGATCTCACTTGCATCATTTAAAAGCAGTCATTCCAAGCATCATGTAGACTGGGGTGGCGACATCAATCACTGATCTAGAATGTTATATAGGTGCTGTTTTCACCCCATATTAAGATGTGTTTTCATCTATCGGATCACAAGTGGATGAGAGAGACACATTACGTTTACACATTGTATTTAAATTATTTGTATTTAAATTGGTCACTTTTGTCCACTTTTGACAGCTTCTGTCCTGAAAACTGTGGAGACTGCGGGCGAGTCTCTCCACTGTCATTTAAACGAGAGCGGGAGTAATGATGAGTTTATATGGACGCAAACTAATATTATGTTGGAGTCGGCTGCTTGTGTTTTAAGTAAACATGCTGCACAGTGTTTTATACATGCATATGTTAGAGCTTTCTCTGAATTTTCAGCGTAATTGATGAAATAGGATCGCGCAACTTTTACACGCTTGCAAAATGAAACTGCGGAGATCAGCCACTTTAGTTTTATCAATAAAAGTCTAAACATAGCACTGTATACCGTGTGTTCGTGCCAGAAGTCAGAAAAGACGTAAAACGTTGTTTTCAGTACCTCAGATTAGATAAATGGGTGGAGAGAAGGCTATCGCGTGTGGCTGTACAAACACATTCAACCACATGTGCGTTTACACTACAGAAGCAACTCTGAATGTAGTTGAAAGTGGTCGAAAGTGGACGAACTCAAAACGTTTTGAACGCCATTTACACATGGCATTAACATCTTCCACTTGTTAATGCCGGCTGAAGCTAGCATTTTCCGATCTAATGGCGGATTCATCTAATATATGCTTTTCTGACCTGTCCTCACCTGAGCGGGAAGCTGTGGAGGAGTTGATACCCGGTTTTAGCAGATCCAATGTGAGGTACAGCGCCCACTTCACCCTGGCTCCGGACGTCCACAAGCGACCGAGGCGTGCAACAAGTGAGCACCCCACGCGATGCAGCTTCACGGACCGTGAACGGGTGAACGGAGACGCTATCGCCCAGCATGAAAGCGATCGTGAAGCTGTGGAGGAGCGGCTGCCCGGCCTTCGCAGATTCAGCGTGCCCCACATCACCCTGGCCCCAGACGTTCGCAGGTGACCGAGGCGTGCAACAAGCGAGCAAACGAAGACGCCATCGCCCAGCATGAAAGCGGTAAGGCTCCGCTTGTTATTGTAACATGTACTACTTGCCACATGTATAGTTTAACTTCTGCCGTTAGCATAGAGGGGTTTACATGCACTAAGTGTATTGAAATAGTAAGGTTGACTGAGAAGGTTGCTGAACTAGAATCGCACATCCGAACGCTAGTTGAGGATAGCAAAACCGCTAATGTTACTGTTGCAAATACTGTATCGAGCGAAAAGACTAATGGCTCGGTTCCGACATCAGATGCTAATGTAAATATTACAAATACTGTATCGAGCTCGCATAGTGTTTATCAAAATACACATGGCTCAGTTCCGACATCAGAGTCAAGTCGGCGGACTAACTGGGTGACTGTCAGGCGGCATAGTCATATACGGCGTCCCTCTAAGACCCATACGGTAATTTCTAACAGATTAGATCCCCTAAGCAGTACACTGGCTAAAACACCTGTTAAAAGTGCCCTGGTCATTGGAGATTCTATACTCAGGAACACTAACATTGAGGCACCAAACACCATAGTCGACTGCCAGAACGTCTGACATTAGATCCAAACTTAACCCCCAGGGGTCCAAAAACGCGGGGACGCGTTTTGACACGTTTTCTCCTTATCATAGCAGAATCACTTAAAATACTCCATCATTAATAATCAAACACTTACATGTTTTACATCATTTGAAACTCTGAAGGGTCCTCTTTATTTAGTGTACATTTACAATAACAAGAGATCTGTCAGACAATGAAAACAGAAGATCCCAGTGCGGATAACAGAAGACTTTATTTAAATGATAATGAGAGGAAAATGTCAAAAGCACGTCTGGGCTCAAAGCCACACCAAGGCAGACGGCTGGGGTGGAGATCACACACTGGCACCGGAACGATGAACCACACACGTTCGGGCTCCGGCCAGACAGACGAACGGTGGGAGAGAGTATGGAGACCCCGATACGGGGTAGGGTGCGTAGACCGCTCCCGTGAGCGCCGCGTCACGGAAGCCTCTGGGACAGGGGGTAAATCCTGCGGCGGGCAGAGGGAGAGAGAGAGAGCGTTAAAGAAACAGATGAGAGAAGCTGGACGGCTCCAGTGATGAAGGACCTCTCCGATGGACAGCGACAATGCCGCGATGAGCCTCTGCAGTTAAGTAATAGATCAGCCTGTAAATCCAACTGAGGTTGAAGATAATCCGAAACAGGCAGCAGAGAAACAGTCCAGAGAGCCGATGAACAGAATCCCAGCGATAATTCCTGGACAGCAGATAGCACAAATGAAATAAATAAATCCAAACTAGAAATCGACACAAGACAAGACTAGAAACTAGCAAAGCTAGTAATGGCGAGAACATACACAGACGAACTTGCAAGGAGCAAACACACACACAGGGATTAAATACTAAACCGATTGGGCATCAAATGAATATCAGGTGAGAGACGCAGGTGACAGAAATGACACTAATGACACCCGTGACAGAGCCGCGCATGTGTGAAAACAGTCAACACAGAAACATGAACAGAGAAACAAAAATACAGCAGTTACAAAAACCAAAGTCACGACAAGATCTTTGTGTTTTGTCAAATAAAGAAAATAAACAGGGTGCGCATTCAGACATTTCTGTCTCCGCCAGCTGTCTCTCAAATCACGTTACAAAAATCAGTTGAAACTCCGCGAATACTCGTCACACAAACATGATACACATATCCAAAGAAAGCCTGAAATGTCTACTTTTAAACAAGCTAATTATAATCAAAAACAAATATTTCCTGTTTATATAATCTGCATTAAAGTAAAGAGAGTACCGTTTTTCCTGGCTGAGCTCATTATCTCTAATGCGCTCACGCCCTCAGGCTGTTGACATGGTAATGAAGAGACGAGCAGTTCCAACAATAATAAACAAAGCGTAAAGTTTTATCAGATTTAAAGACTTTACCGCATGTTTGGATTATAAACTTTATACACACACGTGAGGAATATCTTCATTTATGTCTGGACATTGAGGAAGAGAAGCGTTTCCTAAGAACTTTCCTAAGTTTAACGTTACCTAAGAAGAAGAAAAATGGAAGACGCAATGGAGAAGGATATAATCCTGAAGAAACTGTAAGTCGTTTGTATTCATTTATATTTCCTATCATGTAATATGTTATGGCTTGTGCAGTTCAGGCTACATAAGCAACCTCAGCAGACGGCACGCTTCGGATTTAAAAACTTTCGCATTGTTTACAAACGAGGGCGCGTGATTTCACGTAATGGCGGATTTCATTGATACATGCTGTACAGACAGTGTTAGACACAGTTATTCACTTTCGTATCCTTCATGGCAACTTTGAGTAATGCTGCACTGCTGTATCTTTTAAGTGTGTGCTGTAATATGATTCCTTGTTTACATGCTTATTTACAAACGAGTTAGCGTGATCACGTAATGGCGGATTTCATTGTTACATGCTGTACAGTGTTAGACGCAGTTATTCACTTTCGTATCCTTCATGGCAACTTTGAGTAATGCTGCACTGGGGTATCTGCTGTAATATGATATTGTTTACATGCAACGCATTCCATAAATTGCACTTTATACGTGACACCGTTTTATTATGAGCTCTGCGTTGTTTACATGGAGACGCGAGCTCACGCACATCCATTTGCGATGGGTTTTTAAAGTTCATACTCGCTTAGAGAAACGCGTTTAAAACAGAAGCTAGACGATAAGGGGATGGGCATCTGAAAACAGTCATCTGAAAACAGCTTTTTATATAACTAATCATTGCAGATGTTTATCTGAGATACTAATTTAGTTTATGATAGTTTATCTGAATGTAGTGCTATCATTTACCCATCAGTTATGTATGTAAGGGTATTTCTGTGGACAATTTATGCTGACAGCTGTTCATAACTCTCTTACAGGTGTGCATCCCTCTCATCAGTACAAAACTATGAAGTGGAAAAACATATTCACACTCTTTGGACATAAAGTTATATGGTAACATGAGCCACATGAAGTTTACAGCTCTGTTGTTTATCAGTTTCTTATACAAGTTAAGGTTTTTGAATAGGGTTCATTTCCAAATAAACTGATAATGTCCTACTGACCTTCATTTCTATTTTGATTATATTGTTAACTTCTTAATAAACCTCAAACAAACATGT
The DNA here is from genome assembly GCF_027580225.2 of Misgurnus anguillicaudatus. Classification (NCBI taxonomy): domain Eukaryota; kingdom Metazoa; phylum Chordata; class Actinopteri; order Cypriniformes; family Cobitidae; genus Misgurnus; species Misgurnus anguillicaudatus. The sequence goes on from NC_073357.2 coordinate 65,192,950, forward strand.
ACATTTGTCCTCACATTCTTTACTGTAGTTCCCTCCTGCCTCATTATGCAGCTCATTATGCGAGCCTTTGTTTGCTAGCTGTCAATCAATCCTTCTCGCATACGGCCACTCTAAACAAAAAGTGTCTTACAATTTCTAAATCAATATATTGGTTTATGTGAATCAGTAGGCAGGATGATTTTCACATCATTTGAAAGAAAAAACTCTAGACTACTAGATTCTGTTTAGGAAAGTCTTGTTAATACATGTTTAGTATGGGTTTTGTGAACTTATATCAGTGACTTAAAATTTTAGCTTTTTTAAAAACCATGCATTAACCTTTTTCTCTCAAAAATACAAACATGTACATACATGTAGTTCATATAATATTTTAGCCCAGTTTGTGCTGAACGCAGTGGTATGAGACACTTGCCATTATTATGTTTTAAAGCAACTGAAAAAAGACCAAATGTAAGAGCATGTCAGAACCTGTGACAGTGTCCCAAAATGGTCGGACCCCAGAGGGTTAAAGTGCTGGCTAATGCTAAGCTGAAGTTTTCTAAGATTGTTATTCATGCTGGCATGAATGACACCAGGCTCCGCCAGTCGGAAATCACCAAAGATACTATTAAGGAGATGTGTGAAATTGCAAAAACAATGTCAGACAATGTAATTATGCTCTGGTCCCCTCCCCGCCTACCGGGGAGATGAAACACAAAGTAGATTAGTGTCTCTCAATGGCTGGATGTCAAAGTGGTGCCCTCAGCATAATGTAGGGTTTATAGACAATTGGAAGCATTTCTGGGGGAGACCATTCCTCCTAACCCGAGATGGCCTTCACCCGTCATCGGAAGGAAGTGCTATACTCACTAGAAATCTGATCAATAGTCTTAATTCTGATATAGTCTGACTATCCAGGGCCCAGGTCAGGAAACAGACGGATCGGCTTAACCGTCCGTCTGTTAGCTGCCATGATATGTCATCACTTATATCCCAGCACTTCGAGTTGATCTTACCAAAATATCAACACATTTCAACTGTATCTGTTCCTCGAACAAACAAATACAGAGCACCACTTGCCACATCTGGTACAAATCTGATTAACATAAAATTAGAAAACAATACATTAACAGATGAACCTCGAATGTTAAAATTCGGCCTTCTAAATATTAGATCGCTTACCAATAAAGAACCTATTGTCAATGAAATAATTAATGACCAAAACTTAGTCATCAGTGCACTCTGTTTAACAGAAACCTGGCTTAAAGCAGACGACTACATTAGTTTAAACGAATCCTCCCCACAAGCAGGGGTGGTAAAAGTACTCAAAAGTTATACTCGAGTAAAAGTATTTATACCCAAATAAAAAATGACTCCAGTAAAAGTAGAAAGTCCTCCAATCAAACATCACTTGAGTAAAAGTACAAAAGTATCCAATTTAAAATGTACTTAAGTACCAAAAGTAAAAAGTAAATATTATAAAAAAATGTATAGCAATAATTAGGCAGATCAATTGTTTTGGCAGCATGCATGGAGAACCAGTTGTGCTTACTAGCCTCCAAGCAAACACATACCGTTCCCCTAATGTTCAAATATGGTTCCCATTTGGTTATTTATGGGAACCAAATAAGAACGTTCCCAGTCCCTGCAGGTTATTTTCAGGTTTAATTTTATAACCTAAAGAGAACCTTCCCAAAACATTTCCTGTAGGTTATTTTTATTTTTTATAACCTAGAGAGAACGTTCCCTGTATGCTATTTTTATTTTTATAACCTAGAGAGAAGTCCCACTGCTCCGTATGTATTCACTACTGCTGCTATCCACCCATTTTTTGGAAATTAAGTGAAAATATCATTAAATCCATTGTATTCTTTATTAGTGCGTAAGTCGTGCGCGCTCCACTACTCCAGCACGCGCTTCTCTACTCTGTTCCTCCAGCATGCGCTTGCGAACGTAGTTTAATTTTACCTCAGAAACAAACATTATTTTACTGATTTCTTTTCTTTCTTTCGTCATTTAGTAACAAATATATATTTTAGTGGTTTTCGATCGTAACGTCTATATATGCGGAGAATATGATGTTAAAAGAAGCTTTTGATTGATGTGAAACGGGGATAGCTAAAGTTAGGCGGATAAACTGTGGTAAGATTCGTTAAAGTGGATGAAATCTTTTTATATTATTTTAGCTAATTATTTTATCTTTTTCTTCATTTAGTGACGTTAACTTAAATATGTGTGGACAAAAATATATTTTAATGATTTCCAATTGATTTGACACGTATTATAAAGAGAATATGATGTTAAGGAAAAGCTTTGAACATTTTATCTTAAAACGGATTGGCGACTAACTGCAGTGGTAAGATCTGTAAAGTATTTATTTATCTGTGAATAAATATCTGTTTTAAGTCCTCTATATTGTGTTGAAGTTATTATTTATATATTTTATAAAATACAATGAATGTAATCTAAAAACAATATGTGATGCTGAGTTTTTGTATTATTAAAAATAAGCTCCAGTTCATATTTTCTGAACAATAAACACTGTTTACATGATTTTTAGTCTAATTATTTGCACTGAGGCATATCATAATATTTGGTTAGGGGAACGGCAGCGAGAGCTGAACCTTCACCTGTTTCTGCGGTCATCTTCGCAATGCGCGCCGAACTGACTGCTGAGCATATGCTGGCAAAGAGCTTGTGCGCGTTCTTTTTTTTTCAAAAGAAAACCCAGTTTTTCATTGGTTTGGATAGCCAGTGTAATAAATACTTGGAGCGGGCATGGGGAAATGTATCGGAGTAAAAAGTAAACTTTTTCTTTAATATTGTAGTGGAGTAAGAGTAAAAGTAGATGCAAATAAAACATACTCAAGTAAAGTACAGATCCCCGAAAAAAGTACTTAAGTAAAGTAACGAAGTATTTTTACTTCGTTACTTACCACCACTGCCCACAAGACTATTATTATAAACACGAACCTCGATTAAAGGGGAGAGGGGGTGGTGTAGCTACAATATACAACAAAATTTTTAAAGTAAACCAAAAATCTGAACTAAAATTTAAATCATTTGAACTAATGTTCTTAAATATGGAAATAACTGATCGTAACGACAAACAGCTTTCTTTTGCCTTAGCTACAATCTATTGACCTCCGGGCCACCATGCAGAATTCCTTAAAGAAATAGCAGATTTCCTGTCTGAGCTTGTAGTCACAGTAGATAAAGCTCTTATCGTTGATGATTTTAATATCCATGTGGATAACCCAAAAGATGCATTAGGACGTGCGTTTATGGATGTTCTGAATTCCCTCAATATTAGACAAAACGTGACAGGGCCAACACATACTCGTAAGCACACATTATACAATACAATACAATACAAGTTTATTTGTATAGCACATTTAAAAACAATTAAAAATTTACCAAAGTGCTTTACAGAGACGAGAACAAAATTAGATAAAACAATTAAAATAAATAAATAAATAAATAAATAAATAAAATATGGTATAACACAACAGCTAGTATCAAATGACATTAAATGCCAACGAGAAAAGGTAAGTTTTCAGGGCAGATTTAAAAATAGAGAGTGTTTGAGCAGCTTTTATGTGGAGACTGTTCCATAACTTTGGACCAATGACCGCAAAAGCGTGGTCACCTCTGTTTTTAAGTCTAGTTCTAGGGACAAACAATAAATCAGAATGTCCAGATCTAAGAGCTCTAGATTGAGACGGCAGGTGAAGAAGTTCTGATAAGTACTGTGGTGCCTGGTTCCTCAAAGACTTATAAACAAAACGCAAAACTTTAAAATCAATCCTGTACTTGACAGGTAACCAATGAAGCGAAATTAAAACTGGTGTGATGTGTTCGCTTTTTTTTCACCTATCTGCTTATCAAGCTTAAGGCTGTTATCAAGCAAAAATCCCAGATTTCTCACACAACTGGCTTTTTGAGGTAACAGAGTGTCAAGTTCAACATCAGGAGGACTGTGATCATTTGAACCAAACAAGATGATTTCAGACTTGCTCTCATTAAGACATAAGAAATTACTAGCAAGCCAAAGTTTAAGTTCATCTAAACACTCTAGTATAGACTTAAAAGCAAGTTTGTCATCACGCTTTATAGGCAAATAGATTTTTGTATCATCAGCATATAAATGAAAAGATACTCCATGTCTAGATAGAATAGAACCCAAAGGTAACATATAAAGATTGAACAGTACCGGGCCGAAAATAGATCCCTGTGGGACACCAGAGCTTATCTTTTAACAGAAGAAGAATGGTGCCCAAGGGAGACCGAGTAACTCCTATTAAATAAATAAGAGCGAAACCACTGGAGGACCATACCCCGAAAACCCACACATGCTTCAAGACGTGTTAATAAAATATTATGATCCACCAGGTCAAATGCTGAGCTGAGGTCTAGTAAGACCAAAGCTACAGACTGCCCAGTGTCAGTGGAGACTTAATTCTGTCACTCGGACTCAATATTAATTACATCGAAATATCACCTCAGAGTGATGCAGTTTCTGACCATTACTTTGTTTCATACACTGTACTTCTAGATAGGATCACTCAATCCACAACATGCTACCGACTAGCCAGAACAATAATTTCCACCACTAAAGATAGCTTTATTAGCACTCTTCCAGACCTGTCCCAAATGAAACATGTAGCATATAACTGTGACGATCTAGATATTCTAATAGAAAACCTGAACAATGTCTGTTCTAACACATTGGATGCCGTTGCTCCCATTTGAAAAAAGAGAATCAAAGAAAAACCGCTAGTTCCATGGTATGACCATCACACCGCAGCCCTTAAAAAGGCAGCTAGAAAAATTGAACGAAATTATAGAAGCACAAAGGTAGAGGTATGGCGTGCAGCATGGAAAGAGAGTGTTAAACACTACAGACAGGCTATTAAAACCACCAGATCTACCTATCTTAGCAAGCTTATAAATGAGAATCATAATAACCCTCGTTTCCTCTTTAGCACAGTTGCGAAACTGACTAGAAACAAAGAACAAACAGAAACCAATAGTAAACTTCAACACAATAGTAACGACTTCATGAACTTCTTTTCTAACAAAATTACGGCTATTAGTTAAAACATCGTAGCTACCCAAGCAGCCACCACTCTACCCATTAGTTCACTTAACACTAGATTATCATACGAACATCTTGATTCATTTAAACCTACTACAATAGATGAGCACTCTAAACTAGTCACATCACAGCCCAGTCTCCTGAGGATGCGTATAAATAGCACGAAGTGTAATACATACGCCAAATTCCACTTTGGCGTGTATATGATACGCAAGTCCTTCCCATTCACTTAAACGGGGCATCTTTTTTTGTCGTTTTATTTATTGGTTTCACAATTTTTTTGCAATTTTTTTACCATTTTCGCTTGGGTTTAGGGTTAGAACAACTTTTTGTTATATTAAAATGACATCCTAACCCAAACCCTAACTCTAACCCCAACTCCAAGCTACCATGGCTTAAATATGGACATTGAGAAACCTGTATATTAAATAACCTCATTAAGCAAATCTAAAATCTAACCCTAAACCCAAGCGAAAATGGTTTAAAAAACAGAAAAAAAAATTGAGAACCCAATAAATAAAACGACAAAAAAGATGCCCCGTTTAAGTGAATGGGAAGTAGAGCTAATGTCCGGAGCCCGACAGAATGCAGCCCAAACCCGAACGTACATTTAGATTGACAGCTTTTTAAAAGCCCGAACCCGTTTAAAGCCCGACATTATTTAAATGTGCGCACACACACAGCTTTTGTCAAGAATGAGAAATTTACACAGGTTTTAACATTATTTGTTCATGACTAATAATCTACACGCCACTTGGAAGTTGAAACAAAGAAATAAAATAAGTCATCTGTAACATTGTAACATCTCATTTAAATAGGCTTATGCAATACACTATAAATAGGCCAATAAAATTATTATTTCTTAACGAATTAAATTAAGATAATACATTCTGAATTAAGATGGGTATTTGGCAATAACGAAATTAAGAGAAAGGCTCCGCGGGATTTGCGTCGGCACTTCTCTCCATTACTGCCAACATTAGTCTATATCCTCTGTCTAAATTATGTATTTAAGACTCGATTCATATTTAGTTATACATTGAAAAACCTACTCACCAAGATTAGGCTACATGTTTTTGATGAGGAAAATCATTAAATCCACTGTAAATGAATTCAGTGCGGTCCTGCGCTACTGATCTATCGCTATCGATATCTATGCGCTACTGCGCTATCGAACAGCAGCATTGAACTTGACCGCTCATTTACCTCACAAAGCCGGAGCGCAAGCCCGAGCCCGGCCCGAGCCCGTGTAAAATGTTAGAAATGAAGCCCGAACCCACCCGAGCCCGTCGGGTCCCGACTTGCATATCATATGCACGCCAAAGTGGAATTTGGCGTATGTATTGCACAGGTTTTACACTTCGTGCTATTTATACGCATCCTCAGGAGACTGGGTAGCACATCATCCAAATCATCGTCCTGTATATTAGACCCCGTTCCGACAAAATTACTTAAAGAGGTATTCCCTGTAGTGTCAACCCCGGTACTAAATATCTTAAACTCATCGCTAGAAATAGGATACGTTCCAACAGCTTTCAAACTAGCAGTTATTAAACCGCTGATAAAAAAACCACAGCTTGATCAGGGAGAGCTTAATAACTTTAGACCAATCTCAAATCTCCCTTTTCTTTCGAAAATATTAGAAAAAGTAGTGGCAAGCCAGTTACGCACATTAATGACAACTAATAGTACATATGAGACAGCGCTGCTTAGAGGTACAAATGACCTCCTATTAACATCCAATCATGGTGAAATCTCAATCCTTATATTACTAGACCTTAGTGCAGCCTTTGAAACAATAGATCACACAATCTTACTCAATAGACTAGAAAACTATGTTGGTATCAGTGGTCAGGCGCTAGCCTGGTATCTAACCAATCGCTATCACTTTGTTTATGTAAACGAGGAAGAGTCATATCACTCCCTTGTTAAATACGATGTACCGCAGGGATCAGATTTAAATCCTATCCTGTTCTCGTTATATATGTTACCCCTAGGAGACATTATCAGGAAACATAACATAAGTTTTCACTGCTATGCGGATGATACCCAGCTTTACATCTTGTCACATCCCAGCGAAACACACACGTTTTCTAAGCTAACAGACTGCATTAGTGATGTTAGTGACTGGATGGCAAATAACTTTCTTAAGCTCAACTCCAATAAGACAGAGATACTTATTATTGAACCGAATCCCTACAAACATAATATGTCTTATTACAAGTTGCACATAGATGGCTGCACTGTGGTGCCATCTTCCACGGTTAGGAACTTAGGTGTGATGTTCAACAGCAACTTATCCTTCGATAGTCATATCGCCAACATCTGCCGCACAGCATTCTTCCATCTTAGAAATATCTCAAAAATCCGCCATATACTGTCTACATCTGACGCAGAGAAGCTTATCCATGCTTTTATGACCTCCAGAATAGACTATTGTAACTTGCTACTCGGGGGATGCCATGCAAATCAGGTAAACAAGCTTCAGCTAGTTCAAAACGCTTCTGCAAGGGTACTTACTCGATCTAAGAAGTATGACCACATAAGCCCAATTCTGGCATCTTTACACTGGCTAACAGTTAAATATCGCATACAATTTAAAATATCAGTAATCACCTACAAAGCTTTCAATGGCCTAGCACCCTCATATCTTAGAGAATTACTATCAGAATACAATCCATCATGCACACTATGGTCGCAAAATTCTGGTCTCTTGATTATCCCTAGAATATCAAAAGTGTCTGAAAGTGGAAGATCCTTTTCCTACTTAGCCCCTAAGCTCTGGAATGATTTACCAACAGATGTCCGAGAATCAGACACAGTCGATAATTTTAAATCTAGACTTAAAACTTTTCTCTTTAACAAAGCATTCGCATAATTTGTCTAGTAAAGGTACTTAACTCGCAATAGTTATTTTTACGGAACAAAGCACTCACGGTCATAACACAGACCAACCAAATAAATAAATAAAAACCTTATCTGCATGAACACTTAAAAATGAATTGAATTAAATAGTTTTCCACCATTTGCCACTGAACCTGCATTAACGACGACAGTGGGGCCTCTGGCCTTAGTCAAACGGGTTGGCACGTATTGTCGGGTTGCGATTTTGGCACTTTCATGTGTCTTGTGAATAGTATGCCATACAAACCCGTTTGCCACTGAACCTGCATTAACGACGACAGTGGGGCTTCCAGCCTTAGTCAAACGGGTTGGCACGTATGGTTGGGTTGTGATTTTGGCGCTTTCTTTGTATTGCATATAGTATGCCATACAGACCCGTTTGCCACTGAACCTGCATTAACGACGACAGTGGGGCTTTTGGCCTTAGTCAAATGGGTTGGCACATATGGTCGGGTTGCAATTTTGGCGTTTTCGTGTGTCTTGTGAATAGTATGCCATACAGACCCGTTTGCCACTGAACCTGCATTAATGACGACAGTGGGGCCTCCAGCCTTAGTCAAATGGGTTGGCACGTATGGTTGGGTTGCGATTTTGGCGCTTTCTTGTGTCTTGTGAATAGTATGCCATACAGACCCGTTTGCCACTGAACCTGCATTACCGACGAAAGTGGGGCCTCCAGCCTTAGTCAAACGGGTTGACACGTATGGTCAGGTAGCGATGTTGGGGTTTTCTCGTGGTCTTGTAAATAGTATGCAATATAGACCCGTTTGCCACTGAACCTGCATTAACGACGACAGTGGGGTTACAGGCCTTAGTCAAACGGGTCGACAGGTTTCATTTTTCTTAAAGATCGGAAGGTGACCCTTAGTTACCATATATACCTTCGGATTTGGCACCCAATTTGCAAAATGCTCAACTGTGGATAACATAATTATGCCGCAATAGTTAGTCTGTCTGGAACTAAGCTGATTTAAACCACATCACTGGTTGACACTTGCACTACATGTGAACGGCCCCTACGCTAATATGATTTTGTTTTTCTCTCCCTGTCTTGTCCTCGACCCCGAGGACAATGAGACAAACAGAACCAGTTCTGGTAAATGTGAAAGTCGGCACACCTCTGATCTACTGACCGTCCTTCAACGTGATGCCCAGCTGATGCCTGACCAACAATCACCGGCAGAACCCGCTTAATCTTCGCTTAATCTCCTTATCCGTTTATATGTGTGTGTATATATATATATATATATATATATATATATATATATATATAAGGTTATATATATATATATATATATATATATATATATACAGGGTGCGATTTGTGAAAAAAACAGAGGGGGGGGATGTTTTCATAGGCGTCGATTTCGGCGACGGTGGGTACCCACCATATTTCGTCATGAGTCATTTTGTACCCACCACTAGTTTTAACTTTTTTTGACTGTTTTCAGTGGTTATGAAGAGCAATATGAGAGAGAAATTTGGTAATCATTGTCCGACCTAAACAAACATTTATATTATAATATTATTATTATTTTTTATATATTTCTAATTAAAATATTTCTAATATTCAGAAATGCTCTCTCCGCTCACGAGCTCTGATTGGAACAAACCCGAACCTCACTGTCTGCTTAACTTGCGCAGAAACATAAAAATATAACCAGCTTTTCAAAATGGTTTTAAAACTAAACATTTATACTATTTTAGCACAAATTATGAGCTTATTGACGATTTTTTATAATTCTTGACATAATGCGTCTCTGTCCACAGCACATTTCAAAACATTTTAATTCATAAAAATAAATCATGAGAACATGAACTCATCACTGCATTTGCAGGAATTGTAAAATATTTTTTCATATTAACTCATGAATCAGCCTAACACAATATTTTTACTCTAATAGTTTATCTTTCCCCACACATATGAGCTGTGATCATGCACAACGAAAAAACACGCAAGAATTAAATCTTGAATGGCAAAACTATATATATGTTAAACATTAAACATAAATATGAACAATGTATTGATTGCAAAGTTAAACCATTACAGTAGAAACTGTTTTAATGCTGCTTTTAAAGTAATAACATTAATAACATTAACTTTACACCGCGATGCTGAGCTACAGTGAAATGATAGAAAAGTCAGATGCATTATGTGTTAGAACAAACAGAAACCAATAGTAAACTTCAACACAATAGTAACGACTTCATGAACTTCTTTTCTAACAAAATTACGTCTATAAGGGAAAACATCGTAGCCACCACTCAACCCGTTAGTTCACTTAACACTAGACTACCATACGAACATCTTGATTCATTTAAACCTACTACAATAGATGAGCTCTCTAGACTAGTTACATCATCCAAATCATCATCCTGTATATTAGACCCCGTTCCCACAAAACTGCTTAAAGAGGTATTCCCTGTAGTGTCAACCCCGGTTCTAAATATCTTTAACTCATCGCTAGAAATAAGATACGTTCCAACAGCTTTCAAACTAGCAGTTATTAAACCGCTGATTAAAAAACCGCAGCTTGATCAGGGAGAGCTTAATAACTTTAGACCAATCTCAAATCTCCCTTTTCTTTCGAAAATATTAGAAAAGGTAGTGGCAAGCAAGTTACGCACATTCTTGACAAATAATAGTACATATGAAAAGTTCCAATCAGGATTCAGGCCCCGTGTTGGCACGTATGGTTGGGTTGTGATTTTGGCGCTTTCTTTCTATTGCGAATAGTATGCCATACAGACCCGTTTGCCACTGAACCTGCATTAACGACGACAGTGGGGCCTCCAGCCTTAGTCAAACGGGTTGACACGTATGGTCAGGTTGCGATGTTGGCGTTTTTTCGTGATCTTGTAAATAGTATGCAATATAGACCCGTTTGCCACTGAACCTGCATTAACGACGACAGTGGGGTTACGGCCTTAGTCAAACGGGTCGACAGGTTTCATTTTCTCTTAAAAATCGGAAGGTGACCCTTAGTTACCATATATACCGTCGCAGTGGGCCCCCAATTTGCAAAATCCTCAACTGTGGATAATATAATTATGCTGCAATAGTTAGTCTGTCTGAAACTAAGATGATTCAACCACATCACTGTGTGACACTTGCATTACATGTGAACGGCCCCTACGCTAATATGATTTTGTTTTTCTCTCCCTGTCTCGTCCCTGGGTCCCATTGACCCTGAGGACAATGGGACAAACAGACCCAGTTCCGGTAGATGTGAAAGTCGGCACACCTCTGATCTACTGGTCGTCCTTCAATGTGATGCCCAGCTGATGCCTGACCAACGACCACCGGCAGGACCCGCTTAATATCCGCTTAATATCCGCTTAATCTCTGCTTAATCTCTGCTTAAGCTCCTTATCCGTTAATATGTGTGTATATACATGTATATCTCCCAAGGGTTTCTCCCTCCTAGGACTTTTATTTTTATTTCCTCGACTAAACAACCCGGGGTTTTTGTTTTTTTTCTCCTAGGGGGTTTTTCACCCCGGGGAGGTAGCCTGCTTGGGCTTAACTTAGCTTCTTCTTCTCGACGTTACATTAGTAATATGCCCGCTCATAATGTCACGTCATAGCCGCAGCAAATTTGACTGCTTATGCTATTGTGTATTATGTTATGCTATCAGTCGTTTTTCTTTGCTTTTACTGCTTTTATTAATGTAAAGCTGCTTTGAAACAATTGAGTATTGTGAAAAGCGCTATATAAATAAAATTGAATTGAATTCTCATTTGCGCAAACTGGACGCGCCCGCGCCTCGCTAAACGCCTCATCGGCATTTATCATGTGTAACTTCGGCCATTCTCAGTGGTGTGACTGGGACACTAACTCTGCTTGTCATCATAAACAGATAATCAGATTGTGATGTTTATTCCCGCTTTATTAATATGCGGCTGAATATGCTGCATTTCATCGTTTCGACACACAGCTCCATAACCATCTGGCAAGTGTTGATAGGCTGGTGTAACCGGATCTGTAACCAATCAGATAGCGCCGTGGGCGGGACATTGATCAAGTCTTCAGAGTGGTGAATACAGAGAGGCTGCGCGGCAGCTGTATCAGAGCCAGCCAAAGTAGCGCATTTTAAAACAAAATTGACTTTAATCAAACCACGGATCCGTGATAAGTTTTGTGATCCGTCTCGCCACTAGTGTAGTAGCACTGATTACTTTGAGGGGGGATAAATTTATCCCCACCGGGGATAAAAATAATTAAGCAGAGGCAGGGATACATTGACCAGAAAGGGGGAAATCCCACGCATCCCCCCCGGCAAATCGCACCCTGTATATATATATATATATATATATATATATATATATATATATATATATATATATATATATATATATATATATATATATATATATATATATATATATATATATCCCAAGGTTTTTTTTCCTTCTAGGACTTTTTTTATTTCCTCGGCTAAAAAGCCCGGGTTTTTTTTCTCCTAGGGTTTTTTTTAACCCGGAGAGGCAGACTTCTTGGCGAAAGCTTTATTTGGCGAATGACATATATGCGCGCTGCGATCACGCTGGTATTTTGAGACCTAAGCGCTTTATACATCGCTCGCAAGGGCGCAGCTTCTCTTGCTTATCATCAAACATTATCGCTAATCCTACATATCTGCGCAAACCTCAAAGGTTGTGCTCATCTATGGGGGTTCATTTTAACAACTTAACAGCCATTAAGCAAATGGGGGTCGGGGTCCCCCCGTTTTCATTAACTATTCCCCGCATGTTGAAATCTGCACTTTTCAATGCGCGTTCTGTCAATAACAAGGCTGTGATGTTATTTGACATCATTATAGAAGAAAAATTAGACCTTGTGTGTTTAACTGAAACCTGGCACAAAGAGGCTGATGGCCTTCTATTTAATGAACTTACTCCTACGGGATATGGATTGTTTAATTTCCCTCGATCCTCTGGCAGAGGAGGGGGAATTATTGTACTGTATAGTCACTAATTTATCATGAGTCCTGTGGATGTCCCTTAGTTCAACTCATTTGAATGTCTTGTACTGACTGTATCTGCCTCTCTCCCCACAGCCATTGTTTATCTTAGGAGGCCTATAGATAGTGACTAAGACTTTTTGTCTGAATTTGCAGATATGTTGTCCTTGTTGTGCCTCAAATTTGAGAGAATTCTCATTTTGGGTGATTTTAACATCCACATGGACATAAAAGATTCTACAGCAACAAAATACTTTTCATCCTTATTGGAGTGTTTTGATTTGAACCAGCTAGTGGAGTGTCCCACTCATAATAAAAGCCACACTCTTGATCTGGTGATTTTAAATGGTTCATTTGTCTCAGTTGTCTACCTCTGACTTCGGGCTATCCGATTATCTTGCTGTATGTTTTAATATGGAGCTACCTGACATTAACACTACCTTTTTGCGTACCTAAGCTATCGCAGATGTAGATCTATTGCCCCCACTGATTTTGCTGAATATAGTTACTCTTCCTTAAGCTGTTTTTCTCCATCGGATACATTGGAAGACAAAGTCGTCATGATTAACTCTGTTCTTTCATCTGGTTTGGATTTATTTGCCCCGTTGAAATCTTGATCTGTTTCCTTTCGACATTCCTCTCCTTGGTATAATGACAATCTGCGTGCAATGAAGACATCATGTCGTGCAATGAAGCGTAGGTGGCGTGTGTCCGGCCTGACTGTTCATCTGCAGGCATGGAAAGACCACCTATTTGAATATAAGTCTAATATTGCAGCGACAAGATCTGCATACTTTGCTCAGATTGTTGATAACAATCAGAATAACTCAAGACAATTGTTTCATTCCATCAACAAGCTACTTAAATGTGATAATTCTATGACTGATTCTGCCTCAACCTACCTTTGTAATAAGTTTCTTGATTTCTTTAGCTCTAAGATTTATTTATATTTATTATGTCCGGCTGTATTAAACATCATCAATGATTCTTTGTGTACTGGTGTAGTGCCAGCAGCATTGAAAATTGCTGCTGTGACTCCCGTACCAAAAAAATAACATCAACTTTAATAATCTCAATAATTTCCGTCCTATATCCAATCTTCCATTTCTCACAAAAATTTTGGAGCGAATTGTTGCAAATCAATTGAATTCACATCTTACCACAAATAACTATTTGAGCCCCTTCAATCAGGATTCCGTAAACTCCACAGCACTGAAACAGCTTTAGTCAAGGTCACTAATGATTTACTAATAGCTTCGGACTCTGGCTGTCTTTCCTTGTTGATTCTTCTTGATCTCAGTGCCGCATTTGACACTGTTGATCATTCAATTTTACTTACTTGGCTGGAATCTGTCTTTGTGTCTCTGGGATTGCACTAAATTGGTTTGAGTCTTATCTTTCAGATCGGAAACAGTTTATTACTATGGGTGGGTGTAGGTCTGATATTGGTGTTGTAAAATCTGGTGTTCCTCAAGGATAAATTTTGGGACCTCTGCTTTTTAGTATTTACATTTACCCATTGGGTCAACTATTAAGATCACTTGGTCTCAATTTCAACTTTTATGCAGATGAAACTCAGGTTTATGTACATTCAAAGCCTGATGTTAATGTGGCGGTGTCTTTTCTCTCTCAATGTATTTCTGAGATAAAAAAATGGATGACTGGTAATTTTTTGTACCTGAACAGTGACAAGACGGAGGTAATGCTTATTGGTTCACCCTACCAGTTGCGTAAGGCTGGGTCTCTAACATTAGATGTGGAAGGGTCTTCACTGGACTTTAAAACAAAACTGAAAAATTTAGGGGTGATCTTTGATGCTCATTTAACATTTGTTCCACATGTTCAGAACACTGTTAAGACATCTTTTTTCATCTTAAAAGTATTGCTAAATTGCTTCCGATGCTGTCACTTCTGGTTGCTGAAAAACTGATCAATATCTTTGTGTTTTATCGCATTGATTATTGTAATGCTTTATTGGTGGGGGTCCCAAACGCTACTCTAAATAAACTACAGCTGGTCTAAAATTCAGCCGCCCGAATACTGACTGGAGCCAAGATGAGGGATCACATCACTCCAGTCTTGAAGTCTTTACATTGGCTCCCTGTCAGATTTCGGGTGGACTTTAAAGTTCTTATGCTTACATATAAAGCTTTAAATGATTTGGCTCCTCACTATCTCACTGAGCTTTTAGTTGCCTACATCCCTGTGCGTGCTTTGAGCTCTTCTGAAACTGGCCTTTTAATTCAATTAAATTAAATTCAATTTTATTTATATAGCGCTTTTCACAAGTGTTAATTGTTGCAAAGCAGCTTTACATGAGAAGATGTAGAGGAGAACACAGAAAATCATTAGATAATATAAGAAGTAGAGATAGCGGTTAAACCGTACAAGCGAGCATATTAATAATGTAACGTATACAGTAAAGTGCTAAGTTAAGCCAAAGTTGGCTGACTCTCCCTGGGACGAAAAAAACCCCTAGGAAAAAACCCAATGGGAAAAACTCCTAGAAGGACAAAAACCCTTGGGAGGAATTAATATATATTTATATATATATACGGTAGGGATAGGAGGCGGGTAAGCGAATTAAACTGGTTAGCCGGTGGTCGTTGGTCGGGCATCGGCTGGTCATCACGTTGAAGGACAGCCAGTGGATTAGTGGTGCGATGATCTTCACAGCAACAGGAACTGGGTCTGTTTGTCTCATTGTCCTCGTGGTCGAGGACGAGACAGGGAGAGAAAAACAGAATTCTATTAGCGTAGGGGCCGTTCGCATGTAATGCAAGTGTCAAACATTATAGTGGTTCAAGTCAGCTCGGTTCCAGACAGTGGCGGAACTAGAATTTTTTTATTGGGGTGGCCAGGGGGTGGCCAATGCTACTTTAGGGGGTCCATAGTCCATAAAAGAAAATGACGTGTAACCATGTATCAAGAAAGCATAAATGAATCTTCTGATGTAAACATAATAAGGGTGGATTTTAAATCTTTCTACAGTATTTCTTACATCTGACTTACTGTCTGTTGAATTGATTCGCCCAAAAATGAAAATTCTGTCATAATTTACCCACCCTCATGTTGTTCTAAACCTGTATTTTATTGTAATAAACACAAAATAATATATTTTGATAAATGATGGTAAGCACACAATTAATGGTATATCCATTGAATTCCATCATGTTGTTTTTATTCCTACTACGGAAGTCAATGGTTACAGCTGTGTGCATACCATCATTTATTAAAATATCTTCTTTTGTGTTCATCAGAAAATAGAAATTCGTACAGGTTTAGAACAACATAAGGATGTAAAAATGATGACAGAATTTTCATTTTGTGAACTATCCCTTTAATGAAGCAAAAGATCAGGAAATCTAAACTCCATGATAAACCTTAAACTTACAACAAATAGCAGAGCTCAAAACAAAGGATGTTTGCATTAATCTTTATTTACAAAGATACAGAAGATGCAAAAGTTTTCTTTTTTCTTTTGATATTTAATTAACTTTAATGACAGAGAGACTTAGGCTAAGACCGAATCCAATAAAATGTTTATTCGTTTAAGACGTACAGTAACCAAATCTTTAGTATGAAAATCACCAAGACAGCTATTTTGACATATGAGCATTTGTCCGTTTAAGCCAAAAAGACGCGAACATGAAGTCATTTAAGCTCTGTGCACGCGCACTATCGGATATGCGCGTCGCGCTTTCAAGTTCAATGTGCAATCCAGTCGAATTAACAATCATACAGTAGCCTATAAAGATCACGTCAAGAATGAAAACATGGTGCTGGGTTTTGTTGTAAAAAGAATTGGCAATCTTAGACTTTATTCAGTCCACAAGAAAATTACCACACTTCCAGCATATACGGTGAAATCATGTAGTATTAGCAATGTACGACTTCACTTACATCATTTTAAAGAGACTCCAAGGATTATGTAGACATGACATTTATCTTCTGATGGTATGAAAAGTATTCGTTAAGTTACAGTAATTTTTCTGACGCGTTTTTGAAAAGACGTCACTGATGGAGAGATAACAGAACGCGCATTATGTATATTTTCTCAATTTTGTGAAAAGCACAACATTCAGTTTTTATAGAAACACAATATAGAAAGTGTTATAGAAAAATGACACTTTAACGTTTTAAATGCTGTATAAATCATATCTGTATGTCCAAAATCAGCAGATAATCCAAGTCTCTTTGCGCAGTGATTGAAAAATAAAGCCGCGACTGCAGGGAGGGTTAATATTCATAATGTTTGTTTTTAACAATGTGCTGCGCTGCCGCACGTCGAAAATAAACATAGCGATTAAGTGAAAATTGCGCATTAAATTTGGGGTGGCACACGGGGTGGCCAGTGACATGTCAAGGGTGTCCAGTGCCACCCTGGACACCCCTCTGGCTCCGCCACTGGTTCCAGACAGGCTAACTATTGCGGCAATAGTATATTACCCATATGAGGTATGTGAGTGCTTTGTTCTAGACAAACTAACTACTGCGGGAAAAGTACATTTACTGGACATTTTATGTGAATGCTTTGTTAAAGAAGAATGTCTTAAGTTTAGATTTAAATTGATCGACTGTGTCTGATACTCCAACATTATTTGGTAAATCATTCCAGAGCTTTTACTAGTTCCTAATACCCGTTTGAAATCTATGGGTGATAGGGCATATTCAGCTGTTGCTCCAAGGCTTTGGAATTCCTTGCCTGCTCCAATTAGGCAAGCAGAATCCTTTAGTGTTTCTAAATCCTCCCTTAAAGCTTATTTCTTTAGGGTAGCTTTTACTTAAAATTGAACTCTCTTTTAACTCACTTATCCTGACAGTATGTTCTTATTTTGTGTGGTTTTATTTGAGTTGTTTTATGTATTGTTTGTATAATTGTTTGTTTCTTTTTTCCCTTGTGCAGCGCTTTGAGATGCTACCTTTAAAGGCGCTGTAGAAAATAAAATGTATTATTATATTATTATTATAAACAGAATGTTTAACAAAAACAAATAGACGGAAAACAATTTACCCTCCTTATAACATAAATAAATCTAAAGATCATTTGATTTTTCAAAACAAATGATTGGTTTGCGTTTTTTATAATCAGTATAAAACTACAACAATGTAAAACATGAACAGACTCACCTAAGTTAAGCGAAGAAACAAAATGTTTATTATTAACCCCATCCTATGTATTATTTAAGCTTTCCGACTTTCACATTCACGGGAATTTTGTAAGTCAGGAAATTATTTACACCATATGACTGCTGGTGTGATTTTGCTATTTGCACCACAGAGAGCAAAATATTTCAGTTGACCCTTCAGCCATTTAAAGGGGGGGTTTAATGGTATTTCAAGCGTTCTGACTTATTAACACAGTTATAGAGTTGTTTCCTCATGCTAAACGTAGGCAAAGTGTCAAAAATGCAGTTGGGCGTGTTTCAGAGTATTTCTGTGCCGAATGCACTTTGCCAGGGTTCGTACAAGTTTCGGCTAATTTTTTTCGATTACGGTTCTAACTGACGTTTCAGGGGTTTTCGATACGTATCACTTCTTTATATGGGCTTCCGCCGGAAAACTTCCCCCGGAAAACCCCGCCCAGCCGTCAGTCAGCGGGAGACGCTAGAGCTTGCTAACAGCTTATCACGCCACTCAGCTTTGTTTAATTTCAAAAGTCAACAATGGCACAACAAGAAGTGTGTTTTTGGATGTAAGGAGAACACATCCAGCCTCATGGAAACAATGGATATAGTTTATTATCCGGATTAGCAGCGGAGTTTTGCGTGTGTGTTTGATGCGGTGGATTTTCAGAACCGGGTCATGACGAGTTATACGTGGTAAGTAAGACTTCTGTCTTATGTTGGAAATAGGCGCGTGTATATTATATAAATGACACGAACATGTAGTGAATCATACGTTATAAGTGTTGTATAGTGTTGCATGACTCGTACTCGCTCCTCCCGTGTTATAACTCCTTCTTCATTTTTTCGTACATTATCGGAAAGATTCGTTAAAGCTAATATTTCTTTTATAAATCTGATTAAACTAAAGACTCTTCAGAGATATAAAGGATGTCATACTACTCTATAGGTACTCCAGATTGATATCAGAAATGCAGAAACAGCGTGTGTTACGTGAGCTTTAAAGGCAGGATAGGCAGGAATTATCAAAAAAATGTGTCTTTATATACCAATACATAAGTAAAATGTAAGTACTCTGAAAAAGAGAGTATAAAATTTGAGTGTCTGTAGACCTTTCACAACTATTTTAAACACAGCTAATTATATCCATCCGGGACGAAACATATGATTGGCTTGCGTGACTATCACTCTCTCTCTCGACCATGGCACCACCCAGTTGCTACAGAATCTGCCCACACATGCGCAACACCCGATTGATTTGAACGTGCACACGGCACTCTAGGGAGAGCAAAAGTATGACAGAGAAAGTGCATTCAGAACTCACAGTACCTGCATATGCAGTCAGCGAAGGCAAACAAGGCAAACAAAGGAATAAACAAAGCAATCAAACGAGAGTAAATATCGCGTGGCTTTTCCCCTGAGTCGACGATGCGGTAGCGGTATCGTCTCCAGAGTGTAGTCCTCATCTGAGTCAACAATGCTTTCATCACAGTGTAACTGATGGTAATAAAAAACTTGTATCAATGCAATCTGTTTTTAGCTTTGTCTTATAAATATAACTAGCTCGTTTGTTACCGAATCAAACAAAATATATTTTAAACTTTACCAGTATCGATATGCTAGCTTAATAGTGAGTACTAAAAGCCATCCTATTTGTTTATATTCATAGTGATAAAGTTAGGTGTATTATGACATGTGATTCTGACATGATGTTACTACATGCACCGCGCTCCTTCCTATCCGCTCGTCTCAGGTAAATGCTTCTCCCAGCAGAGCCGGTCGGCTTTGCGCGTTCATGTGTTTTGGGGGCGTGGCTTTAGAAGAAACCCAGAAGGGAGGGGCTGGAGTGAATGGAAATAATGAGCTGTGTTTAAAACAGTTGTGAGAGGTCTACAGACATTAAATTTTTATACTCTCTTTTTCAGAGTACTTACATTTTACTTATGTATTGGTATATAAAGACAGTTTAAACAAATTTTGAAAAAAGTGTTTTAGACTTTTTTAGACTTAAACCTGCCTACTCTGCCTTTAAAAGGCACAGAAATAAGGCCCCAAAATCTGTGTTGTGATTCGGTCTGGTAGATAATGACCAGACAGCTAAAAAGATGTCTATTTTTACTCAAAGGAACTTCACAGTTTGCAACTGTCACACTGGGCAATAAGCAACCGGTAGGAAAGAAAAATCAGACACAGATTGCCAGATTAAAACTCAGCTCATCCTCAAAGCTCACCACAGTGTCAGCCTGTGCCGAAGCAGCAGCTGAGGGAGCACTCGAGGAGGTCTCACTCTGTAAAGGAAAAGGAAGACCGCAACGCTGCAGTAAGAATGTCACAAGAGAACACGCTCTCTGTGAATGCCGTCCGAGCATAGGAGTAATGCAAGCAACAGCAGCACTCACTGCTGTGAGAGTGAAAGTTATCAACTGTGCACAGTAGAACAAGAAAAGCATCATGTATACAGGAAATTTGCTCTTTTAGTGTCTGCTGAAAAGCATTCATTTGTGCACTGGACCCGAAAGAAGGGACCGCTGATCGCGTCCTATCACCAACAGCCACAGAGCAGGAGAATCTATATGTGAGACACACTCATCATGATTGGCTCAGAAGAACTGAAACTGAAAGAAATCGCCTACCGGCATCCGTTTATACCCAGATCTCTGGGTGGAGTCACGGTATGTAAATTTCATTTGTATTTCACTTGCCAATTCTCATTGGCCCATTACATAGAGAATTAGAGTGATTGGTCTCCCAAAGTCAAACCCCTAGTGTCACTTCACTTCACATCTGCTGTCGATTAGTAATGATAGTGCCTACTTAAATTTTTGATAAGACGATATCAGAAGTGTAAGTTCCAGGCATGACCAGCAGGTGTCAGTGCTGGTCCCCCTACACCTTTTTGAGGACAATCACATTTGTTCATTGTCATTGTTGATAATTCCAGCAGAAAGAGTTTAATTGCATCCAATAAACATGATAAGATCCAACTATTCTAATGTAATTATTTACGTGGAAATTTGCCACATAATTAAAATACATTCATCTGATGTAGTATTAGCTCTTAATAAAAATTACATTAGGTCAATGGAATACTCATATTGAGTCCAAGCACTTGATTAAACACACACAAATACAAACAACCATCAGATCAAGCACACTTTATGTATCACTATAACATACTATTACCTCATTCCCCGCCAGCCTTTTTTTGAAAAGTTGCCAGCCAGCATTTTTTGTGATTTTCACAAAAGTTTCACAAAATGCCTTCCAGGAAGATTTTCTTCTAAAAATATATAAATATACAAATATATCAAATTAAAGAACAGGCCCTCTTGCTTTCAGACAAACAATAAACAAAAAAAACGAAAAAAAAAACAAAAACGTTCCATCCTATCTATATTTTATCTCTGCTTATAAACTCTTAAATATGGGTAGGTTTCTTTAAAATTACTTTTTTTAGCAAAAAGCTGAAATAATTGCATTGTTTTTTTTTTGTTTATATGTTTGTTTACTATAAAGGAGCAAAATTACATTTAAACAGGATTTTCAGAAAATTTCACATTTTATCAGAATAAAGAGAGAGTGAGATAATAGATATAAGAAGACTAGCAACTGCTATTACTATTAATGGGGGGAAATGCAATGCTCCATATGGCTGCTGTGGCGATGGAAGTCCTGCCTTCAAATAAAATAATGTAATCATTAATCGATAATTACAGTTTTTCTCAAATGCTAAAACACAAAAGCCAATCCTCTAAACCAAATGACCAGTTGTCTAAACACATTTACTAAATCTAGCCATCATTTTCCAATATCATAAACACATTTCACATGAAGACACAATTCACAAAACACAATCTTCCATTCTCATAAATCTTAACACGTTTTTCTTTGCTAAAACACAAGTTGCAAAAGAACTCTGCTCATATTCTCAAATGAAAGCTCATGTGATGCAAAATGCTTGCCACAGTCAGCAATATTTGAACACAACGACTCAAAATTGAAGACACTTGTTGCTAATGCTGTGACCACATGTATAAAAGCAAGTTCAGAGGGCACAGTTTGCTGAAGATTGCAAACAAACACAATGGATGAAGGCAGAGTCAGGGGAAGAGGAATTCGAGTCAGACAAGGGAGAAGAGCTGGCCATGGAAGAAGAGGAGCAGGCCAACAAGGAAGAGGAGGATGCCAAAAAGGAAGAGGAGGAGGCCAACAAGGGAGAGGAGAAGGTCCAGGAGGGAGAGCAAGACAACCTCGCACCATCATTACGGACAAGATGTGAGCAACAGTCATTGACCATGTCATGGTCCATGGCATGACAATGGCTGAAGCAGGACTAAGAGTCTGTCCAAACCTGAGTATATTCACCGTGGCCACCATCATCAGGGCATTTTTAGAGTTGAAAGAATGCCACATAGAGGTGGGAGGGTTGCCATATTTACAGCGGCACAAGAAACCCTTGTTCTGGTTATGGTTTGTGAGAACAACCTCATCAGACTAGGGGAGATCAGAGACAAGTCATTGCCGATAATGTCAAATTTGAGAGCATTGATAATGTCAGCTTGGCCACAATAGACCGGATTCTCCGGCACCAAAAGATGCGGATGAAACAGGTCTATAGGGTTCCCTTTGAGCGCAACTCTGCGCGACACAAAGACCTACGTTACGAGTATGTGCAAGTAAGTATACATCCATGTTCACAGTACAGTTAGTGGACATATTGTGTTGCTCAGTGACCTACATTACTTCTGGACAATACTGTGCTACCTGATTGACTGTTGTTCTGAACACCTGTGCACTTTCACATTTTCAGAGGATATTACAGTTGGACGCGATGGCCAGACCTAATAAGTACCTCTTCCTGGA
Source organism: Misgurnus anguillicaudatus (assembly GCF_027580225.2). NCBI lineage: Eukaryota > Metazoa > Chordata > Actinopteri > Cypriniformes > Cobitidae > Misgurnus > Misgurnus anguillicaudatus. Next base: position 65,215,885 of record NC_073357.2, read on the forward strand.
TGAGGCTGGCTGCAACCTGTAGAAACTAAGGCAAAGAGGCCGTAACATCATTGGCCAAAGAGCCATCACTGAGGTTCCTGGCCAACGGGGGGGGGGGGGGGGGGGGGTAATATTACTCTTTGTGCGGCAATGGGTTTGGAGGGGCTTGTCCACCGGCATGCTGTCATTGGGTCTTACAACCCCCAACATCTCCTCACTTTCCTAGAGGAGCTAAAAGACATCGTCCTGGACGTTTTCAAGAGTACTGTTTTGTGCAATAGATTCTGTTTTTGCATTGAGTTGTGTTACAGTGTACATGCAAATTTTACTATAGATTTTTACTCTTCATATGAAACTCACAAATCTAAATCCTCTGCAGAGATCTAAGAACATCCATTACTGTAAAGTTTCTAAAAATATGCATTGGCTCTTATAAAACAAAAACCTTCTCACAAATTGAGCATTGTGTTTTCAATTCAATTTTATTTATATAACGCTTTTCACAAGTGTTAATTGTTGCAAAGCAGCTTTACATGAGAAGATGTAGAGAAGAACACAGAAAATCAATAGGTAATATAAGAAGTAGATAAAGTGGCTAAGGTTAAACCGTACAAGCGAGCATATTAATAATATAACGTATACAGTAAAGTGCTAAGGTAAGCCAAAGTTGGCTGACTCTCCCTGGGATGAAAAAACCCCTAGGAAAAAACCAAATGGGAAAAACTCCATGAAGGACAAAAACCCTTGGGAGGAATTAATATATATTTATATAAATATATATATACGGTAGGGATAGGAGGCGGGTAAGCGGATTTAACTGGTTTAGCCGGTGGTCGTTGGTCGGGCATCGGCTGGTCATCACGTTGAAGGACAGCCAGTAGATCAGTGGTGCGATGACCTTCACAGCAACAGGAACTGGGTCTGTTTGTCTCATTGTCCTCAGGGTCAAGGACGAGAAAGGGAGACAAAAACAGAGTTCTATTAGCGTAGGGGCCGTTCGCATGTAATGCAAGTGTCATACATCATAGTGGTTCAAGTCAGCTCGGTTCCAGACAGGCTAACTATTGCGGCAATAGCATATTACCCATATGAGGTATGTGAGTGCTTTGCTCTAGACAAAATAACTACTGTGGGAAAAGTACATTTACTTGACATTTTATGTGAATGCTTTGTTAAAGAAGAATGTCTTAAGTTTAGATTTAAATTGATCGACTGTGTCTGATACTCGAACATTATTTGGTAAATCATTCCAGAGCTTAGGGGCTAAGTAGGAAAAGGATCTACCACCTTTAGACACTTTTGATATTCTAGGGATAATTAAGAGACCAGAATTTTGTGAGCGCAGTTTACGTGATGGATTGTATTCTGATAGTAGTTCTTTAATATACGAGGGCGCTAGGCCATTTAAGGCTTTGTAGGTGATTAGTAATATTTTAAATTGTATGCGATATTTAACTGTTAGCCAGTGTAAAGACGCCAGAATTGGACTGATGTGGTCATACTTTTTAGATTGAGTAAGCACTCTTGCGGCGGCGTTTTGAACCAACTGTAGCTTGTTTACCTGATTAACATGGCATCCCCCGAGTAACGAGTTACAATAGTCTATTCTAGAGGTCATAAAAGCATGGAAAAGCATGGACCCAAACTTTCTGCATCTGATGCAGACAACATATGGTGTATTTTTGAGATATTTCTAAGATGGAAGAATGCTGTGCGGCAGACGTTGGAGATATGACTATCGAAAGATAGATTGCTGTCGAACATCACGCCTAAATTCTTAACCGTGGAAGATGGCACCACCGTGCAGCCATCTATGGACAACTTGTAATCTGACATATTATGCTTGTAGCGATTCGGTTCAATAATAAGTATCTCTGTCTTATTGGAGTTTAGCATAAGAAAGTTATGTGCCATCCAGTCCCTAATATCACTAATGCAGTCTGTTAGCTTAGAAAACTGGTGGGTTTCGCTAGGATGCGACGAGATGTAAAGCTGGGTATCATCCGCATAGCAGTGAAAACTTATGTTATGTTTCCTGATAATGTCTCCTAGAGGTGACATATATAACGAGAATAGGATAGGGCCTAGAACTGATCCCTGAGGTACGCCGTATTTAACGGGAGAGTGATATGACTCTTCCTCATTTACATAAACAAAGTGATATCGATTGATTAGATACGATCTAAACCAGGCTAACGCCTGACCACTGATGCCAACATAGTGCAGCCTTTGACACAATAGATCACACAATCTTACTCAATAGACTAGAAAACTAAGGTCTAGTAATATAAAGATTGAGATTTCACCACGATCGGATGTTAATAGGAGGTCATTTGTAACTCTAAGCAGCGCTGTCTCTGTGCTATGGTGGGGCCTGAATCCTGATTGGAACTTTTCATATGTATTATTATTTTCTATGAATGTGCGTAGCTGGCTTGCCACTACTTTTTCTAATATTTTAGAAAGAAAAGGTAGATTTGAGATTGGTCTTAAGTTATTAAGATCTCCCTGGTCAAGGTTTGGTTTTTTAATGAGCGGTCTAATAACTGCTAGTTTGAAAGCTGTTGGAACATATCCTAATTCTAGAGATGAGTTAAAGATATTAAGTACCGTGTCTGACACTACATGAAATACCTCTTTTAGTAATTTTGTGGGAACAGGGTCTAGTATACAGGACGATGATTTGGATGATGTAACTAGTCTAGAGAGCTCATCTATTGTAGTAGGTTTAAATGACTCAAGATGTTCGTTTGGTAATCTAGTGGAAAATGTACTATTGGGTAGAGGGGTGGCTGCTTGCGTAGTTTCTATGTTTTCCCTAATAAACATAATTTTGTTAGTAAAGAAGTTCATGAAGTCATCACTATTGTGTTGGAATTTACTATTGGTTTCTGTTTGTTCTTTGTTTCTAGTCAGTTTCGCAACTGTGCTAAATAGGAAACGAGGGTTGTTATGATTTTCTTTAATAAGCGTACTGAGATAGGTAGATCTGGCAGTTTTAATAGCCTGTCTGTAGTGTTGAATACTCTCTTTCCATGCTGAACGCCATACCTCTAACTTTGTGCTTCGGTAGTTTCTTTCCATTTTTCTAGCTACTTTTTTGAGGGTTGCAGTATGATGGTCATACCATGGAGCTGGCGGTTTTTCTTTGATTCTCTTTTTTCGAATGGAAGCAACAGAATCCAACGTGCTAGAGCAGACGTTGTTCAGGTTTTCTATTATAATATCTAGATCTTCACGATTATCTGCTACATGTTTCATTTGAGACAGGTCTGGAAGAGTGCTAATAAAGCTATCTTTAGTGGTGGAAATTATTGTTCTGGCTAATCTGTAGCATGCTGTAGACTTAGCGGTACTATCTAGAAGGATTGTGTATGACACAAGGCAATGGTCTGAAACGGCATCGCTCTGGGGTGATATTTCGATGTCATTAATATTGAGTCCGAGTGACAGAATTAAGTCTAATGTGTGATTCATGTATGCGTGGGCCCTGAAACGTTTTGTTTAATGCCGAGAGAGTTTAGAACATCCATAAACGCATGTCCTAATGCATCTTTTGGATTATCCACATGGATATTAAAATCACCAACGATAAGAGCTTTATCTACAGTGACTGTAAGCTCAGATAGGAAGTCCGCTATTTCTTTAAGAAAATCTGATTAAGCGGATATTAAGCGGGTCCTGTCGGTGGTCGTTGGTCAGGCATCAGCTGGGCATCACATTGAAGGACGACCAGTAGATCAGAGGTGTGCCGACTTTCACATCTACCGGAACTGGGTCTGTTTGTCCTATTGTCCTCAGGGTCAATGGGATCCAGGGACGAGACCGGGAGAGAAAAACAAAATCATATTAGCGTAGGGGCCGTTCACATGTAATGCAAGTGTCACACAGTGATGTGGTTTAATCAGCTTAGTTTCAGACAGACTAACTATTGCGGCATAATAATATTATCCACAGTTGAGGATTTTGCAAATTGGGGGCCCACTGCGACGGTATATATGGTAACTAAGGGTCACCTTCCAATTTTTAAGAGAAAATGAAACCTGTCGAGCCGTTTGACTAAGGCCTGTAACCCCACTGTCGTCGTTAATGCAGGTTCAGTGGCAAACGGGTCTATATTGCATACTATTTACAAGATCACGAGAAAACGTCAACATCGCAACCTGACCATACGTGTCAACCCGTTTGACTAAGGCCTGTAACCCCACTGTCGTCGTTAATGCAGGTTCAGTGGCAAACGGGTCTGTATGGCATACTATTCACAAGACACAAGAAAGCGCCAAAATCGCAACCCGACCATACGTGCCAACCCGTTTGACTAAGGCCGGAAGCCCCACTGTCGTCGTTAATGCAGGTTCAGTGGCAAACGGGTCTGTATGGCATACTATTCGCAATATAAAGAAAGCGCCAAAATCACAACCCAACCATACGTGCCATCCCGTTTGACTAAGGCCAGAAGCCCCACTGTCGTCGTTAATGCAGGTTCAGTGGCAAACGGGTCTGTATGGCGTACTATTCGCAATACAACGAAAGCACCAAAATCACAACCCAACCATACGTGCCAACCCGTGGCAAGTAGTGCAGGTTACAATGACAAGCGGAGTCTTACCGTTTTCATGCTGGGCGATGGCGTCTCCGTTCGCCTGAACGCGGTCCGTGAAGCTGCATCGAGATGGGCGCTCGATCGTTGCGTGCCTCGGTCGTCTCCGGGTGTCTGGAGCCAGGGTGATGTGAGGCACGCTGTACCGCCTGGTGCGAACGCCGGGCCACAACTCCTCCACAGCTTCCCACTCTGGTGAGGAAAGGTCTGAAAAACATACATAGGATGAGTCCGCCATTAGATCGAAAAGGAAGGCAGATTTACAGTAAACAGACAGTGAGCAAGTGCTAACTTCAGCCGGCACCGTTTGCTGATGCTAGCGGGCTATATGCTAACACTAGGTGTTTACTAGTGATAGATCATTTTACTTATTAATACTGTTCAATAATCGTCACGGTCAGGGTTTAAATTGGGCCGGGGCCATCCGGGGCTAAGCTCCGGCACATAGGCTGAAGGTCTCGCTCTGCTCGTGCCAGTGTTCCCGCTACACTTGTGCGTGTGTACTCGCTGTGCTGATGCGTGTGCACTGATGCGACGCATCCTCGCACGGGGGCGATGCAAATGACGCGAAATGGGCGGCGCAATTGCCGCGGAAACACACGCTTTTCCTTTTAAACGTGTCTTCGCGCAAGTTATGCAACTCGAGCGAAAAAACTCAGGAACTTCAAGAACGCGCTTTCACACAGGATCATTTGACATTGTAGAGACAAGAGAGAGAGAGAGAGTGTGAGAGAGAGAGAGAGAGAGAGAGAGAGCGAGAGAGAGAGAGAGAGCGTGCGAGAGAGAGAGAGAGAGAGAGAGAGGTAATAATGGTGCCCACGTCGAGGAAATTTAATAGAAGACTAGAAACGTGTTAAGGACTAAAGTATGTATGTCACTCATCTAATTACAGTATGTTAACTGGATAACACTTCATATAACTCATTGTATAGTTTAATACATTTATGTATTTTGATTACACAAATCAAACCTTACGGTTGTTTTAGCTGCTGACCAGCATAGGGAATCTCTATTGCTAATTTAGTAGACATGTTGATGATACAGTACTGTGTGTTGTACCTTTTCTTGTTAATTTAATCTTTTTGGGTAGCCTATCTTATGCATATAGAATTATTCAAGGAGGTTGATTCCTTTTACGTCATTTAAAGTTTGATCAATTGTGCATAATGACATGTGCAACAAATGGATATAGGGTGTCAAACTCCTAGATTTGCATAATTTAAAATTCAGACACTCTTTATAAAATATTTGTGGTCAATCTCTGGCACAGATTTAAAGTTGAAACTTATCAAATCCTATCAGAGGTACAGAATGTAATTAAAACACACCAGTGGCTTTGCTGTCATCAGTATTAAACATGTTACCCCTTAAAGTACCCTCCCCGCAAAGCCCCCCCACATAACAAATCCCAATTTAACCCCTGGTCACGGTAAAGTATTCCTAAGATAAACTAGTACATTATATTATATAGATAGGAACGAGATAGTAAGAAAATAGGATTTAGATGATGAACTCGACAGAGCTCCAATGCACGGAGCAGCGTTGCTCCATTTGTTGATGCTAGCGGGCTATATGCTAATACTAGGTGTTTTACCCAATTGTTTTGCTGTAGTGTGTAATGATGTGTATAGTGTTTACATTTTTGAAAGCTTCGAGCCTCTCTTTTGGTGTGAAAGTTTGAGTTTTGAAGTGAGAAGGTGTGGTTGTGTTTATGTAGCTTTAGAAAAGGGTGTTGTGTTTAGACATTGGGGAACATGGAGGAAACGTTTGTGAAATGTGTTTTAGCATTTGAGAAAAACTGTAATAATTACAATAATTACAAAGACTAATAATTCTCTGGGGGAGGGGCTCTGTACATAGTCTTATAAGGCGCTTGCCAACATATGCGCATATGTGCAGTAGCTTAAGTGACCTCAAAGGTGTTTTTAGTGTAATCTGAGCTTCTGAAACAAAACTTAGATGTCTGGTTTAATTATTGGTTGGAAATATGCTGATTAATTGTGAATTTAGCATGCAATAGAGATATCTGTCTTTCCCCAGTCAAGAACATAGGTCTTTGACTGAAATAAGTGGGCAAAACTTGCCGCCATTCTTTTTTGTTTCAAGCGAGTGACTGAGGTCTTTAATTGCATGTGCCATCTGTTTCTGATGTTTCTAATGCTGTTCTAATGTCTTTTAGGCTCACACCTTCTCATGTGGTCTCACACACTTATTTGTCTATAGGTGCTTTTGGCACAATATTTACTTTAAGCGTGAAACCTAATTTATGCTTGATGCCAACGTAACACCTTACAATCTTTTTGATGGTGGAGAAAATGACAGTTTTTCCAAATCCGATAGGAAAGTATCCATATAGAACTGTTGTTAAAAAACAATAATCACACAAATGAATGTGTGATTGCAATACTGCACTGTAAACAATTACAGTATTACTGGGTATTACTGGCAACTAGCTGCCAGTAACTTACTGTAGATTTTACATTTATATTATTTACTGGCAACAGTTTGTTTAAAGTTAAATGAACATGTAACATTTTCACTCTGTCTTCTACAGTAAGTTAATGGCAAACAGCTGCATAATTGCAGCAATTTTTTACAGTGTGGCCTAAATATCAGTTTAACATATTCATTACATTTCTCTTGCTTCTGTAATATTGAAATTAGCATAATTGTTTGATTTAAAATTGATGCTACGACCGACCTACAGACAGACAGACAGACAGACAGACAGACAGTCTAACACAAAATCTTCTCTGTCTGTCTGCTGTCCCCACATATATCTATATATGTAATGTGATGCATCTTATTGTCAAACAACATTAAAGGCAGACAGGAAACATGCCACCGTGTCCATGTGCATGTGTGTACAGGTTTGTAAACACAGTAAGGTCCAAATGACCCAAGAGTGAGAGTAAAAGTCCTAACCACATACATTTTGGAGACCACTGGCCATTCCCCACAAGTCATATTGACAATTAAAAAAAGGAAAAAATATATGAAGAGTTTGGTTCCAAAACGCAATAAATCCATTTTGACAAATTTCGGTAAAAACGTGTTTTCTATACCAAGAAAGTGACAAGATGAAAACCACTATTTTCTGTTACAAACTTTCACATAGCATCTTTAGGTTATAAAAACATAAAAAATTCAAATCCATAACTTGATTTTCAAAGATTTATTATAAAAACGAATTATTTTTTCCACAAAATGCAATAAATCCATGACAGTTTTTTATTTCAAAATGCTATAAATCTATTAAATCAATGTATAAATGTGCATTCATCTTTACCATTTTATATTTATTTTGTTGACTAGTGGTATACAATGATTAAAAAATAAACATTAATGGCATTAACCAAAACACTTACTTTGTTATATTAAGAACACAATGTTTTAGCATGAGAAGCTTGATGCTGTCTGGAGAACAAGCAACCGAGTGCCTCTCGCGGAAATTATTAGCTGTTGATGGCTTACGTTTCTTTCCCGTCACAGAAAACCATCACAGGTTTGGCAATGCTATTAAAGTATTATTTTGTTTTGTTTGTTGATCACGAAATACAAAGTAGATGAGGAAAATTAGGATTCTGTGTACTCAGCGCGCCGCCATGTTTGTTTACATTGCGTGAATGGTCCGCTGTATTATCAGAATTGGATTTATTGCGTTCTGTAAAAAAGGAGAAGTGGCGTTTGTCGCATTTTGGGAAAAAAGGGAGAAAAGATGACAGAATATCACGGCGGGTATTGGACTTTGCGTAAAATTAATTATTTACTTTTAACTACTGACCTGATATAATACTGATTTTGGCAGTAACTCATTTTTTTCAAAAATGCCGTTTATCGCGTTTTGGAACCAAACTCTTCATATGTTCATTTGATGTAAAGTGTATATAATATACAGTTTGTTTAGTAATTACGTCTATGGTTTGAACATTGCGGGGTAAATTTCCAAATGTGTGTGCTTGTTGTCTCTTTTATGATTGCATGGTGGGAAAACATCTTTGGAAGAGCCGCATTGCAAAATGATTCTTCTTCTAAATATAAAGCCTCTTTAAATTAATGTCTTAATTGAAATCCAGGAAAACATCTCTCATATAATGTGGACTAAACACACTCTCAGTCTGCAAGGAAACCCTGTCATTTATTTTCTTCAAGCAGAAGGATGTTTTTAACTGTTTACACACACACGCACGCACGCACACACACACACACACACACACACACACACACACACACACACACACACACACACACACACAAAATGTAAATGTGTGAATTAAATCAAGTTGCCTGAGCTGGAACAGTCCTTTATTTGACACTCCTGGGAGAGAGAGAAAATTGGAAAGCACTTATCTCCATGTGAAAGTGTGTGTGATATCAGGAAGCTGCGGGGCTTTCAACGAAAGCGACTATCTTTTTGGTTTCTTTTTTTTAAATTGGGTCTGAAATATCACATTTGCAAAGTGAAGGCCAAAGAAGGGCCATTAGAAAGGCAACTAACACAATCCTGTCTCCTACAGTGTGTATGAAACTATAAGTGGTTGGATATTTTCTGGATTTTGTGAATTTTCTGTGCTGCCAAACTTGAGGACTGTTTTTAAAATCGTCATCATTCTGAATGATCTCAGATCAAAGAATATGATTTGTTTTAAAGTTTTTACCAATTGCTTACACTCGTTTTCAAAACTAAGTCTCCTTTTTTCAAAACTCTACACACAATTCTCAAAACCTCACACACAAAATGCAAAGTAGCCCACATCTCCTTCAAAATGCAACACTGCATTCAAAATGCCACAAACACATGTCAAAATGAAGCATTTGCATCAAATGGCAAACACTTCTTTCATAATAATAAATTTTTGGAAAGACCATGTAAACACTGCGGTTCTAAATCTAAAGCTCTTTGGTCTTTCATTGGCTTATATCTACACTTCAATACAATGTTCAACAGTGAAAGTAATCTGCTGAGAGGGGTAACAAGTACACCGGAAACGCCAATGCAATGTAGAAACAGAAAATATTTATTAGGCCAAACATTACCGTTGTATACATTAGCATACAATAAAACTATAAACATGTAAACCAAAAGTATATGTTTACAGTAGAATACAGTAAATTGTGTGTGGTGTCCCAGAAATTGGCAAGGGGGGGTGGGGTGCAGATTGCCAAAACATGTAATCTGACCTTTGACCTATTTATAGGCCTATCTATACTACTGTAAAGTAAAGCAGTGATTGGTTAGTGATCAGTTAAGCATTTAGTGTTTGCACATGTGAGGAGTGTGTCTGTGACCTGGTGATTAAGTGTAGCATTTTGATTGCTTGTGTTTGGAAAAGTCACTTCCTCATAGATCTTTGTGTTTTAGGTAGAGAATTGTGTGTAGTGTTTTGAAAAAAGTGTTTTATGCTATTGAAAACTGAGTCAAAGGCTGAGAAATAGCTTATGGTTTTGAAGATTTGGCATGTAGTTTTGCACTTTGAGTGAGAGGTTTCAAAATTTGTGTGATAAGAAAAGATTTTGTTTGTTAGCAATCGTAAAAAACTGTAAACTCATCTCTGTTTCTCCATCATTATGTGCCAGTAGATTGGAATGTTTTACTCTGATGGTCGCCACAGCAGCTGTCATCTCACAAATATTGGGCATCATCTTTTTTGCACAGGTGTTAAATGCATAATTTTCAAACCATCAGTAACCATCAGAAACAAATTTAGATCCACATAGCTGATAACAGGGCTCATGCAAACCAGCGGTCCCCCAATAAAGTGTAAACCTAAATCAGCATAAACACAGGCCTTCTTCAAGACCAGCCATAATGCTGACAAGCCAATAACTAGAAGATTTTGATTTTTTATATCCCAACAACGTAGCTGTGCTGTCTATATGCAAACATCTTGAGTAACCCCTCAATTTTTATTACTTACGTATTACTTACGTACTGTATATATTAGTCTCTATATGACCACTAATGGCAAATGAGTCACTGTTATTTTTACATTTGTTATTTAAAAAATCTTCAAAATGATGTAGGACTTATTGGAATCTGACAAAAATGACAAAACCATGTTGGAGGTTAATAAAATTTAGACAATGTAGACAAAAATCAAGTTTTTTGATGGTTCCAAAAAGTGTTGGTGTAGGGCTGCTTACACAAAGCAAGAGAGAGACAAATCCATATGCAGAGGGTTTATTGTAAAATCCCAGAAGGGCAGGCAAACAAATCCAAACGGTAATCCAAAAGCGTAAATCCAAGATACAGGCAGGGTTCCATGCATCCAGGTACTACCCCCCCCCCAAAAAAAATTTGGGGGAGCTTCTGCCGACCAGGGTACAGGTGACATATGACACCAGGGTGGCGCTGGAGGTGCTGTGGACCTGGAGACAGAGACAGATGAGACTAGCTGGCATGGCCAGGTTAGCCAAAAACAGGTATATAAACGTAATTAATTCTGTGAGTTCTTCAATGTCCATCTTGAGCCGGGCATAGAGTTCAGGGTTTGCTATCTTGAAACAGGCAGAGAGTTCAGGGTTGGTTATCTTGGGCAGGACAGAGAGGTCAGAGTCATACACACCCATTTTGGCAAGGGCAGTGAGTCTATGGAGCTTAGGAGTGACCATACTAGCTGACCTACAGGACACCAGGACCTCGGGTAACCATCTCAGCCTCTACATGACACACAGGTAACTTGGAAACAGGAAACTCAGAAACAGGCCTTATGGTTGTAACAGAAAACTCAGGAAACTTAGACTCAGCAGACATGGTCAAAACAGATAGCTCAGGGCACTCAGATTCAAACTTTTCAGTCATAAAAACAAGTGCTGTGGACTCGGATGAACCAGGTGAAATAGGCGACTCAGGTGAGACAGGTGAAACAGGCGACTCGGGTATACCAGGTGACTCAGGTGAACCATGTAAAACAGGCGACTCAGGTGAACCAGGTGAAACAGGCAACTCAGGTGAACCAGGTGATTCAGGTAAGCCAGGCGATTCAGGCAAATCAGGTAAGCCAGGCGATTCAGACGATTCATTTTTGACGGAATGTGCAGGAGGCTCAGGTTCTAGCCATGACAGGAGGTGCATCAGATGATTCAAATTCATGGGCTTGAGAATCCTCACAGGAGACAGAAAAATTGCAAAATAAATCTTTGAGTGCCACATCATTAAATCCTACCTGATCACTTAAATTCAGGCAGTCTTCGACGTAATCCTCAATCGGGCGGGTGCCCTGGCGCAATTCAAACAAAGCAAACGCAGGATTCATGCTGTCAGCTGGAAATTACAAACTTCTGTATTCTGGTAGGGCACAGTATTCTATAAAGTAGGGCTGCTTACACAAAGCGCGAGAGAGAGAGAGAGAGAGAGAGAGAGAGAGAGAGAGACGAATCCATATGCAGAGTGGGACAAACAGGAAGTAAAATGTGACATGACATGATTTCAAAATACAAGACCTGAAACAAACTTCAAAATAAAAGACCTAACAACAGAATACAAAAAGAACACAAGACATAACCCTTACATTTGGTCAAGTTACTTAGAAATAGTAATTAGTTACTGATTACTGATTACTTCTCCAAGAAAGTAATCCAGTTACTTGAAAGTAATCCAGCTACTTTGAAAAAAATTACTTATTTTCAAAAGTAATTAGTTACTTTTCTAGTTACTTTACTAAGTCAAAAACACGATGCACGACCTAAATATGCTATAAAGCAACAGACCTTTCAGCCTAATTCTATTCTTTCTGCATATTCCATCATCTAAAATTGAAATAAATGAAACATTCTCTTTTTTAACCTCTCGATGCGCACTAATTCGTTCAACCTTGAACGACTCACCGACTCAAAAATCTGTGAGTCCTTCCGAGCCACAATGGAAGGAAAATTGGCACCTCTCCAAATGATTGACGAAAACACTGAAGTTATGACAACTACATTCAACACGGTCATGAAGGAAAAGGCCAAAGACATCATTGGCCTCCATAGCTCAAAGAACAAACCCTGGGTTACAGAAGAGATTCTTGAAATGTGTGACACTCTGAGAAATCTCAAAAACTGCAGACACACAACTGGGGCAGCAGAATACCATGAAATCAACAAAAAGATCAGAAAAAGTATGAAGAGGGCTAAAGAAGACTGGATAGGACAACAGTGCACAGAAATAGAGAATAGTTTGAAAAAGAACAACAGCAGAAAAGCATTTCAGATTGTGAAAGACCTAACCAAACAAAAACAATCTAAAGTCAGCACCATAAAAGGTAAAGACGGGAAATGCCTTACAGAAGCAAGTGACATAACAAGCAGATGGACTGAGTACTGTCAAGAACTCTATAACCATCAGAATAAAGGAGACCCAGAAGTGATTGAGGTACCAGAGTCCTCAAATTATGACAATTTACCCATTCTCAAAGAAGAGGTTGAGGCAGCAGTAAGAACGCTGAAGAGCGGGAAGGCAGCTGGAGTAGACAACATTCCAGCGGAACTCATCAAGAATGGAGGGGACTCAGTGACGGAGATCTTAACAAAAATCTGCAACAAGATCTGGCAGACAGGTGAATGGCCAGAAACATGTACACAATCAGTAATTATAACCATCCCCAAGAAAGGTAATATTCAGCTATGCCAAAACTATAGAACTATCAGCCTGATCAGTCATGCTAGTAAAGTGATGCTCGAGATTATCTTAAATAGACTAAAACCTCAGGCAGAAGAAATTATTGCTGAAGAACAGGCTGGTTTCCGCAGAGGGAGAAGTACCACAGAGCAAATATTCAATCTTAGAGTCCTGTGTGAAAAGTACTCACAACATCAACAAGACTTGTATCATGTTTTTATAGATTTTAAAAAGGCTTTTGACAGAGTCTGGCATGATGCTTTATGGGCAACCATGAAGAAGTAAGTACTACATGGGACAAAAGATAACCAACACCATCAGACAGCTGTATGAGAAGGCCAGCAGTGCAGTAATCATCCAGGGCACTATGGGACAGTGGTTCCGCACAACAGTAGGTGTACAGCAAGGTTGCCTTCTGTCACCAACACTCTTCAACATATACTTAGAGGGCATAATGAGTGAGGCCCTAGAGAATCACTGTGGTACCTCAGCATTGGAGGAAGTATCATCACTAATCTCTGATTTGCAGATGACATTGATGGACTAGCTGGTAGTGAAGTTGAGGTGGCCATCTTAGTGAAGAACCTGGATGAAACCTCTACTAGGTTTGGCATGGAGATAAGTGCTGAAAAAACAAAGCTGATGACAAATAGTGACAAGGAGATCAATACCAAGATTTAAGTTAGAGGACAAGAACTGAAAACTGTGAGTCATTTCCAATATTTGGGCTCTATTATTAGTGAAGAGGGGTCAAAACCAGAAGTTGTAGTGAGGACAGCGCAAACAACAGCAGCTATATATATAGTTCATTCGTCGAGTCAACGAAGACCACTCTAGTCATCCGAGGGATGCAGGGACTGACTCTGTGCGTGCGTAGATGGCTGACGATGCTGATCCTGGCACGGAAGGTTCAGGAACAGAAGGGACATGGGACGATTGGGATGTCTCCAGGAGGGTTGACAGCACGGGCCTTTCGGGTTTGCCTCTTCCTTTCTGTGGTGATGATCCTGTTTGCCTCGCATGTCTTGGCACCTTTGTGGATGGAAGAGCGCCAGGTAGATCGGTCCATTGCAGCTTGTTCCCAGGTGTCTGGGTTGATGGCAAACGCTTTCAGTGAGGCTTTCAGGGTATCTTTGAATCGTTTCTTTTGCTGGAGCTCGCTGTAGAGGAGTCTCTTTGGCAGTCTCTCGTCTGGCATTCGGACTACGTGCCCTGCCCAGCAAAGCTGAGACTGCATCAGTAGGGGGAGGATGCTAGGGAGACCTGCTTTGTTCAATACCACTGTGTCTGGAGTTTTCTCCTGCCACTTTTTGGCGAGAATTTTCCTAAGGCTTGTTGTATGAAAGTGGTTCAACTTTCTAGCATGGCGTTGATACACAGTCCATGTTTCACATGCATATAGCAGTGAGGGGAGCACCACTGCCCTGTATACTTTACGCTTGGTCTGGATGGTAATGCCTCTTCTGTTCCAGATATTTGGGTACAACCTGCCAAAAGTAGAACTGGCTCTGGCAATTCTGACGTTCACTTCATCATCAATGGTGGTAGTCTGAGACAGTGTGCTGCCTAGGTACGTGAAACGGTTCACTGCGTTGAGTCTCTGGCCGTTGACAGTGATGTTGGGCTCAACGTAGGGCTTCCCAGGCGCGGGCTGATGGAGGACTTTAGTCTTCTTTGTGCTGATCGTCAGACCAAAGTTTGTGAACGCGCTGATGATGTATGGAAACGGGTCAGATAACTCTCCGCTGTCCTGGACTCTGGCATGCATGCCCTCGTGGAATTTTTGCACCAAGACAATGAATTTCCTTGGGCAACCGTACTTGGCCATGATCTTCCACAGACCCTCTCTGCTGATGGTGTCAAAAGCATTGGTCAGGTCGACATATGTGGAGAACAGGTCGGAGTTCTGCTCCTGACATTTCTCTTGCAGCTGCCTGGCAGCGAACACTATGTCGATGGTTCCTCGCTCTTTTCGGAATCCACACTGACTTTCAGGCAGGAGTCCTTGGTCAAGGTGGGTTGTGAGGCAGTTGTGCAGGATTTTGGCATGGATCTTTCCTGCGATAGAAAGCAGGGATTTGCCTCTGTGGTTGTCACAAGCCTATCTACTTTCTTTTCGCTTATAGAGATGTATGATGGATGCATTTTTGAATTCCTGTGGAATCATCTCTTGCTCCCATATCAAGAGAAACAGCTGGTGGAGCCTTTTAGTCAGGGCTGATCCCCCCTCCTTGTAAACCTCAGCTGATATGGCGTCTGAACCAGGTGCTTTGCCACTGGAGAGAAGACGAATTGCTTTCTGGGTCTCGAACAAGGTTGGGTGGCCATCCAGTGCTTCATTGGTGGGCACTTGGGGGAGACGATTGATGGCTTCGTCATTGATTGTCGAAGGGCGATTTAGGACGTTGTTGAAATGCTCGGCCCACCTCTCCAAGATCTTCTCTTTGTCTGTATGGAGAGACAAAAATATCTCTCTAAAACAAAAATTAGACTTTTGCGTGCACTTGTCCTGTCAATATTCTTATATGCTTGTGAGTCCTGGACCCTTACAACAGAGTTGCAACGAAGAATCCAGGCACTTGAAATGAGATGTTATAGAACCATCATTGGCATCTCTTACAAAGATCACATCACAAATGAAATGGTGAGAAACATCATCAGGCGTGAAGCAGGCCAGTATGAGGACCACCTTCCTACAATTAAAAAGAAAAAGCTGAAATGGTATGGACATGTTGTCAGAGCCAATAACCTGTCTACAACAATCCTTCAAAGTAGTGTCCCAGGTGGCAGAAGACGAGGTAGACAGAGAAAGAAGTGGGCGGACAACATTACAGAATGGACCATGAAATGCTTCGCAGAGACACAGGCACAAGCACATTACCGAGAAAAATGAAAGGACCTGATCAGATGTTCAACAGTACAGCGACCCAACGACCACACTAGGTCATGGGACTGATGACGATGATGATGATGAGGATGAACAATATCTATATCGCCTACTGCCTACAAACATGAAAAATATTAACATTACTATACATCGTTTAAAAGGTCTGTGGGTTTAGCATCAGTGTATGGTCTCTGTTTTGAAATACAGATGGTCTAGCATCATAAATCTAGTTTTTTGTGACAGAAGTCCAGATGTAGTGCTGCCACTAACGACTAATTTTCTAACTACTAATCTTTCAACTAATTTTTCGAATAGTCGACTATTCTAAACGACTAATTAAAAAAAACTGTGTTTGTTATTTTATTGTGTCCATTTTATTTTAAACTCACCAGTGTCATAAACAATATAAATAACTTAAATGTTACCAAATAAAAAAATTACAGTGTTAACCATGTAAATAATAATAATAAAAAAAATAAAAAAACAGAAATATGAAATGTTTCACTCCTACTCTTTGATCTAAAACATTATATTGCATTTTAACACAAGTGAATGATATTTTACATACTATCTGTTCTGTTGACAGACATAAAATGAGTAGCCTAAGAAATAGTGACTAAACATGAGCCATTACACTTAGGGGTGGTTTCCCGGACAGGGATTATCTTAAATCAGGACTAGACCTTAGTTTAATTAGGAAATATAATCAGTTTTAACAAACATGCCTAATTAAAAACATTACTTGAGTGCATTTTAAGGAAAAACAAATGGCACTGATGTATTTTAAGATATGTCATTGCAAGTTATTTTCAGTTTGGACAGCTCTTCCATGTATTTTAGTCTAAGACTAGTCTAATCCCTGTCCGGGAAACCGCCCCCTAGTGTTTAATCCAACCAGCTGTTCTTTTAACTGCTGCTAAAATCCTGGTTTAGATATGCAAAAATAACCATACATTTACATTGTAGCTTTACTGCTGTTGCTCTTCTCATCATTGAACCATTTTTTATTTTAAATGCGAGTGATATAGGGCAGACAATTCGGTGCAAATTCAGAAATATAAGAGAATACACTGGTGTTGTTGTTGTTACACAGACGACAGAACATGTGCACAGGCATACCGCATCATAGGGAGAGAGAAAGCTCACACACAGACTCCCCTAACCCTACAGTAATCTTTCTTCAAGTTATGTTAACTCGATCGGTCGTCTTTGTCAGTAACATCCGTGAATGCTGATGTTTACTCAAAAAAGAAAGTATACGGAGGAACGTACATTAAAACCACTGCCACCTTTTCACTGTCACATGAGAGAGAATGAACGTCTTGTAATAGAATATAATATACAATCTGAGGACTATTTCCGTCGTAACACTGTATGAGATGGAGCCGCAGCGGTCATGTCAGCTAGAGGTTCAGGGTTTTTTTTCAATAAGTTTTACATTCCTGTGCCGGCTTGCTACGTTTTGCTCAGATTTGAGGTGGAACACTGATGTTTTTGTCACCTTTAACCGAGTTAAACTCAAAGTAATGTCGATACTTCCAAGCTTGAAACGCTGCATGGTCTTGTTCTCTTCCGCGCTCCATGTTGTCTCTCTTCATGTTCAACACTACACTGAAATACGTCATTGTCACTCTACTCATGTCACGACACGAGACAGTCTCACAAAACAAGCAGCCTGCTTACGAGGAAGTAACAGTGATCTAATTACTGTTTTTGCAATTGTAATCCATTACTTTACTCGTTACTCGAAAACAAGTAATCAGATTACAGTAACGCTGGTTAATACTAATTATTACACTGTAAAATATGCAGCATTTTTGTCAAATCAGCACATTTTTTAGTTACTTTAATAAATTAAGTAAAAAAATTCAACTTGTTATGTTAACGTTTCAAAACTTAAAATAGTAGGTTGAACTGACTTGCAAAACCAAGTTGTTTTCTTTAAATCCCTCAAGAGATCCTAGGGACATTTTGTTCCATTCTGATTTTTATTTTTAAACCATTTTAACTGTGATGATTGAATATTGCACAAAATTGCCAGAGGTTAATCATTTTTTACAAATTTTAGAATTTTGGTTTTAGTTTTTTAATTAGCTAAAAATGGCTAAGCTACGGAAAAAAAACAACACATGTATTCTGCCCTCCAAAGGCTAAGTGCAGTATCTACGCAAACACTGAAACTGAGAAAAATGGCTTTAAAGTTTTTTACACCAGCCAGTTAAACATGTTACTGCAATTTTGGCACACACGCTTCTCTGAAATGGGACAGAATTGAACCAGGAGACTTTGTCACAAGACACAACAGATCTCACAAAGCCCATTTCAACCCTTAACTCAATTTTGACCAAATGCGTAATTACTGCGCTTTGGCTTTGTAGGGCAGTATTCTTAGGAACAAAAAATGCCCCATTGACTACCATTTTTGACCCCCAACTTATCTTCTGCGGGGCACAATGCTACTGAAAAGATAAATCTTTATGTTGAACAATTGTGGGTGTGTAAAAAAGTGTGTCTGATGGGTAAGGGGGTGGGAGTCATGTCGGGGTGGGGTTGGTGTTGAGTGGGGCAGGGGGGCATATTCAACATATCCAAAGTCTTCGCTACCTGAGGCTCACATTCTGCGTTATAAACTAATTCAGTAATAAAAACAACGAGAGGCCAGAACCGAAACAAAATCGATCTTTGTTTTGGTTCTCGCTTGTTTATGCAGTTACACTCCAGGCATGACTATAGGTATGAGCAGTATGGCAGTAGTAGTCATTTTGAAAATGGCAAGGCATTACAGCACACATAAAGTTCTAGAAATAATCATACACTCAGAGAGCGAAGATGGCTCCTCATCTTTCTCATAGGATTCTTAAGCTGACACGGAGGAGGAGTCTAATTCATTTGAGAAATCTTTAGAAGACTCAGCAAAAAGGTGAGATCGGGGGGGGGGGATTGATAAAGTGGATGGACGTCCAAAATGGAAAAATCTTCTGGGGCCTGATGTATAAACGTTGCGTATGCACAAATGGGCATAGAAATATGCGTAAGCAAATTTTCCACGCACATATCGGGATTTATAAAAAATAAACTTGGTGTAAATAACTGCGCACCGTACGGATGCTCTTCACTGTGCGTACGCACTCTTTTTGAGCGGATTGAAAGAACACAAACTCTGTTCTTGTTTTTATACACATTTAGTTGTAATATTCTTGTTTCATTCATGAAGATTAGCACTCAAATTGCATCTGTCCCACCTGTGCCTATGAGTAGCAAATATTTAACAGATGAAAAGTATTGAAAAGATGAAGCCTCTGCGGTGAATGCAGTGCCACACACATCTGTCATGAGCGCGTCTGCGTGTTTGAAACGGAAAAGAACTATATGAATAAGTCTTTTCTTTACTAATCAAACACTAAAGGCTAATGTTTCATGTATTCGAGAAATGATAAGAAGTTTGTTAGTCTTTATCATCTAATCATAGACAAAACTGTAAAAAGTTAATTCTTTTAATTTTATTAGTCCAAATGACAGAAATAAACCCGAGTGCCTATACAATAAACTTTATAACCTGTAAGATGATGAAAAATAATGTGATGTACTAGGACATTTAATAATTAAAGTTTAGCCTAATATAAAGAGACGTTCTTACAATGCGGGTTTATATAAGAAAAAGACTAACACGTTTTTTAACTCATTGGTTTTTATATTCTGGTTTCATCTGCTTACCTGTAAATATGCTTTTTTAAAGGACAAGTTCGGTATTTTACACTTAAAGCCCTGTTTTCAGATTGTTTATGATGAAACAGAACGGCCTTGACCGAAACTTCAACATTTGCGGCTGCCCCGAGAATTTTTGGGTGTTTGTGTTTCAGCTCCTACCTTTACAATGCGGTTAATGGTGCAATGGAACAATCCTTTCCAAAATGCATTAAACTTTCGTTTACAAAGACGTGAAACTTATCGAGTGGTCAGGGGTGTTCAATGATATGCTCACACAAAAATCGCGTTAAAAGATGCTTTCCAACAGCTGTTTTAGCACTCGTTGTTAACTTGTGGACCTATTTTTCCAAACGCCCCACACCCGTACATTCTTCCGCTTAGAGCTTGAATAATAGACACTCCAGCCCAGTTGGTGGCGCTAATCCGCCATTGCCAATTGCAAGAATAGAAACAAAGTTCCCGGCGTGGAGTAATACCATACCTCACAGCACAACTAATACAAGTCAATGGAGTTGGCAAAAACTACGATAAAACCTGTTGGAATGCGTATTTTGCAGCGATTTTTGTGTGAGCATACCAGTGAACACCCCTGACCACTCGGTGAGTTTCACGTCTTTGTAAACGAAAGTTTAATGCATTTTAGGAAGGATTGTTCCAGTGCACCATTAAACCCATTCTAAAGGTAGGAGCTGAAACACAAACACCCAAAAATTCTCTGGGCAGCCGCATATGTCGAAATTTCAGTCAAAACCGTTCTATTTCATCATAAACAATCTGAAAACAGGGCTTTAAGTGTAAAATACTGAACTTGTCCTTTATGGTTTGTACTGAACTTTTCGTTTGTAGCTACTGAACTTTAGTTTTTTTTATATCTTAATGCCTTATGGCTGCGCTGCGTAATACATCATTGTCTTTATGTTTTATTATGGAAAACACTTAACGTGAAACTTTTATATGCTGGGCTCGTCTACTTGCCTATAGCAGCCTATTCTCTATAAATTAGGCCATGTAATATTGCAGTCTTATGCATTAAGTCGCGTTCAATGGTATAATTGATGCACTTGCCACCTGAGCAGTGGCGGCTGGTCACTAGGGGGTGCTGGGGCGCCGCCCCCTTAAACATTTCCTTTGTAATCGCTTTTATTTTAAATAAAAAACTATAATTTATTAGTTTTTGACAGAAACATAGAAGAAAGCTGCTGTCTTTTTCTGGCATTCACTAAATTCCAGGGGTTTCATTACCATGACATGAAGTGTGCGTTTCTGGACGTCTAGGAAAAACGCCCTCTTTAAAAAAAAAGAGGTCACCGATCATGCACAGAATGCAGTTTTATTGCGCGGGCATTTCCAATCCCAGGATAAACTCAGATGAATAATGAAGGAGAAATAAAAGCACCTACGATGGATAATGAAGGAGAAAACAGTCATACAGGTAGATTTTTATATATTATATTTATTATGCTTTATTATCTTACAGTTAAGCTATTTTCGAAAAGAAAAAAT
The DNA here is from genome assembly GCF_027580225.2 of Misgurnus anguillicaudatus. Taxonomy (NCBI): domain Eukaryota; kingdom Metazoa; phylum Chordata; class Actinopteri; order Cypriniformes; family Cobitidae; genus Misgurnus; species Misgurnus anguillicaudatus. Next base: position 65,237,164 of record NC_073357.2, read on the forward strand.
GTAAAACTTGCCGTAACGTTAGTACTCAAATTACGTTTTACTGGTTATACAAATGGTAATCAATCCGCCAACGTTTGCTACACTTTTACTATAGTAAACCATGGTTAATTTTATGTTAATTATGTTCCCTTTCGAGGGAACTTCAACGCTGCGTCAGAGCTGACGCTATGGGAAATGCCTACAGCGTGACGGCGTCTGAGTATGTATATCAAATTCGACCAATGGTTGGGCGTGACGTCATAGAAGGAAGCCAGAGAGCATAAATACGGCAGAAAGGAATATCCAGTTTATCTTTGTCGCCTCAGCGGCTATCTATGTGTGTGTGTATCAAGAGTGTTTGAATAGCTTAAACTGTGTGACTGAATAGTTTAACTGTGTGGCTGATAATGAAGGAAAATAAGAAACATAATAGGCTATATTTAGAGACTGTTTTTATGTTGCCACGAGTGGCTTCATCCCTAAAGCCTCCAACATTGTCAAATATATGTATAAAGCCCTATGAGGGTGTGCCCTCCTGGGGAGTGTGGTTTTTTTCCGCCATTTACGGGTTCCCACACTTCTCAGTACCCTCCTGTATTAACTGTGAACACTCTGCCTCTCGTAGTACAGAGCACAGTAAATCAGGTTCCCTTGGTAAAAATTATAATAGCATGGAAAAACATTCCAAACATATTGTCACGGTTAGTCCGTGTCATGTTTTGTGTCTGTTCTAATTATTATCACCTGGACATTAATTAATTAATCACCTGATTCATTCCACCTGTTTGTCATTTAGTCTGTGTGTATTTATACCTGTGTTTGTGCCATACTCACTGCCGGATCATTGTCGTTGCTACCATGTTTGTATCCTGTTCAGCTGTTCCTGTGTTATACTTACCCGCTGTTCACTAGCAAGGACCACGCCACAACTGCATAGAATTGCTATTAGATTTATTATAGAATAAGGGTTGAAAGGGAATGGGAAAAGGAGAAGTTACGTCGATTCTCCATCTGGCTGATCAGGGAGTCTGACCCGGGAGACTCAGAGTGGGGGCTTCGTCTCGGTAGGCAGTAAGCTGAGTTACTTGAAGACCCCCCTGGATACAGCCTGTGAAAGTAAATTTGGGATGTTAGAGATTGAAGGAGAGAAGATTGGGGTCGGGGGGAAGTGGGATGGAAGGATGAATTTAGATGGGGAAGGGTGGGTGGGGTCGAAGTTAAAGGTTGGAGGGGAGGGTCAGGGGTGAAGTGGGATGAAAGGGAGGGCTGGGTGGGGTCGAAAAACTGAGACAAACGTGTGTTGAAGGTAGGTTCGTTGTATATACACAAACGGGAAATTAGCTGATTAGTTGAGGCGTGGTCCTGCTCCTGAACCTTAATTAACTTGTTAACTTCATTTCATTAGCAAGGACCACGCCACAACTGCATAGAATTGCTATTAGATTTATTATAGAATAAGGGTCGAAAGGGAATGGGAAAAGGAGAAGTTACGTCAATTCTCCATCTGGCTGATCAGGGAGTCTGACCCGGGAGACTCAGAGTGGGGGCTTCGTCTCGGTAGGCAGTAAGCTGAGTTACTTGAAGACCCACAAAAGGTTTGGATGAAACGATGCGGGCTTGGGCTTGACGGAGATCGTGGAGATTATTACGGATGTACGAGCGGTATGCTTCAGATGACCAGCGACCTAAGACCCTGATTGTCTCATCTGAGATGCCCATCCTGGCGGCTGTAGTGGCAGCTCCAATCCGGAATGAATGTAGTAACGTTCGGGGGATATACCGGAGGTCCTGAGAATATTTTGGAAGTGTTTGTTTAACCAAAATCTTGTAGCCATATTTCTGTTTTCTGTGAGAAAGAGTGGCTCTTTGGGAGATGAATGGTTGGCATATCTAGAAGAAACGTATTCCGAAATCGGCTCATAAGGACTGAGGAATGAGTGGAGGCGAAATATGTATATTGGAAATGTCTCTCCAAGTTGGTCGGTTTTGCTTCTCTTTAGGTTGTAGATCAGAGAATCTGGCGTATGAGCGGTGATGTCTGAGAGGCTGGGATGGATGGCTGGATCGAAGGTTGAAGTCGACGGGGCGAATTCAGAGCATCTCAGGAAGCCGAAAAAAGCGAGAAGGAACATGCATTCTAATGTTTGGTTGGTCGATGGGCTTGAGTAGCCAGAACGTAGTGTGTGGATGCATTGACTGAGGAGGTCAGAAGTTAAAGCCAGGCGTTTAACGTTGGGGATCGGTTCTTGTTTTCGTAGACCTTTAATCAGCATAGATACGTGAGGGTGAGAAATGGTTTGGCATTGGTCGCCAGTGGCGAATTTGTAGATGAAGTTAATTCCAGATAGATAAGTCTGAATGGAGGAAGCCCTGATGTTTTGCTAGGAATGGGCGTGAGTAACGAAATTGCAGATGGACCAGACATTCATTAGAGGGAATGAGAGTTGGTAGAAGAAATGGTACGCCTTAAAACAATTCCAACCGGTCAAGTAAGCGGAGAGGGTACTCTGGGCAAGGCCGTTGAGAATAGCTTCTCGCGAAGCGTGTGAAAGGTTTTCCAGCTGTGGATTTAGTTGAAGATGGTGGCTGAAAATGGTGGAACTGGCGTGGGATGCATGTCTGATTCTGGAGCTAAGATTCTGAACTTCTGAAAAGAAAAATGGGACAACGAGTCAGCTATGATATATGAATTTGTTAATCCGGCCCTGCCCTTAAGGGGGAGGTACTGTGAGGATCCTGTACGTCATTTGTGTGTTTAGTCTTGTTTTTAGTGACAGGGTCCCCATATTTTGTCTTGTGGCACGTGCTCTCCTGTCTTTAGTCTTAACCTTACCCTCCCAGATAGCAATTTTGTTCCAGCCCAGCTCCGGCCCACACAACCAGTTTTTCCTCGTCCCACATACAACGAAGAATGACGGCCCTACAGTGGCCCAGTTCTGAATTACAGACAAGGCCCACAAATGGGCCATAACTGGCCCATGTCTCTGCCAGATAATAGCCCATAATCGGCCCAAACCTGGGCCAGAACAGGTTCTAACATCGGTACCAGTTCTCAGCCATAGGTCAACCATATTAAAACCAGCATTTAACCAGAACTTCCATAACTGAGCCATAACTCAGCCTAATCTTGCCCAAATTATATTAATAAATAAATCACACAAAAAAATACTTTCAAATTGTTTGCCTTTTTATTAATCAATAACACACAAGTCAATAACACTACAACATTGTATGTGTTAAAACTCTTCTAGTATACACTGCCAGCAATAAACAAAAATCCTAGTTTGTTCAAATACATTATTGGAATGAATCTTACACCAACAACTTAAATTACAAAGCAATTTCATCCTTAGTAAACAAACAAAAGTTTAGAACAAACTGATAATAAAAAAAAACCTTTGTGACAGTTACATGTGAAATGTAGTTTGCCCAAATTACCAGCTATACACAAATACAGAAGTTTTTATTGAAATTAAAGGCCCACGATGTTTGAAAAACGCTTTGGAAAAGGAGACAGGCCGACTACCAAAACGCACTTATAGCCAATCAGCAGTAAGGAGCGTGTCTACTAACCGACATCCTTGCCGGGTTACGTATGTGTGGGGCGGGTCTATCAACAGAAGGTCCAGATTCTATTGGGGTAGGGGCGTGTTTGTTTAGGTGATTTCAAATATCAACATTGGGTTTCAAACATCATGGACTCCGCCTTTAATATATTAGCATGAATTGAAATTTAAATGAATTACCATGGGTAAATACAAGTAAATACCCGCCTATTGGTTAATTTGATTGGCCGCCGCTCGGCTTGCGTTAACAGGAAACTTGTCTGCTGTTATGTGATTGGCCAGTAGCACTCGCATTTTTTAATTTGATTGGCCATCTCAATCATTTCTGACAAGGTGTTCGAAGAAATTCTGCGTTGCAAGAACTGACAAACGGATGATGTTAAAATACCACGAGAGCGATTTGAAATCAGAATCCTGCCCATGATCATTCTAGTCGCTCTTGCAGTACTTTGACGTCATCCGCGTGTAGGTCCTTGTTGCACTGCATAAATAAACTGTGCATTCTAAACGTAACGCGAAGATTTGATCTTTTTAACACTTCGGCAGGCAAAAGCACAGTGAAACATATCGTGTATTTCTACAGTATCTAATATCTGATTGTACACAATGATAGTTTTACTTAGTCATTGAAGTCAGAAATCTTCAGCAGGAATAAACTCGCGCAAAAGCAAGTTTAAATCGAATCGATCCATTGTGCTTCTCAAAGCAACGTTTTAAAACTTTTAAATTCAGAAAAAATCTTCTGGAAGTTCAGGGTCATTTGAACAAAATAATCTTGACCCATGATCTGAAGGCATGTTCATGTGATTAAAATGTAGACATTATTTTTTCCAATATTAACTTCTTTTAATACAAAACTAACATTTTATGTAATAAAGGTTAAATTTACATTAAGAATAAGATAGCCTGAAAATCCTTCAATTCGTATAATTATTTATTATAAAACACAGTATTTCAAATGTGGCTTACAATCACTAGACTGATCTGGGCCACATACCTCCCACCCACAACTGGCCCAAATGTTATCTGCCATCATGGATCCAGTGCCATCATTGCCACACCTGGCCCATACTTGGCTGACATGTTGCATGCCGTTGCCGGCAGCACGCCAGCAGTGCCATCATGAGGCCACATTCGGGCCGAGTCCGTCTGCTATCTGGGCTCCTGTTTCCTTGTTAACTCTTGATTAGATAATTCTCTCCAGCTGTTTGTTATTGTTCCCAAGTTTAGTTTTCCCTATTTAAATGCCATTATGTCTCATGTCTTGTGCTGGTTCATTGTATTTGCCTGTGTCAACAGAGTCTGTTTTGTGTTTCCTTTTATAGTTAATTTAAGTTTTGTCTCAGTTTGCTCCCTCGAGGGCTTTTCTGTTTTAATAAATGTCTTTTAAGTTACGAGCTGTCTGTGCTTCGGTCTCTCCATCACCATTCCTGACAATTTTTGCTGTTATTCTGTGGTTTGATCATTCAACTTTAAAAAACTGGATATGCATTTTCTGTTTTATTTAACAGAAAGTACCTCACAGAGGAGCACAGGGTCAAGAAAGGAAACATCTTGGAGGCTTCCAGATGGACCATTGGCCGAATGAGAACTTTTGTATAAACTTTTGAATAAAATCTGAGGTTAAACTGCAGATTTGTCTTGTGTAATTGAACTCATGATAGAATTGATATGAAGTCAGTAAGCTTATTGAAGTGAAATGGCCATACCATAACTGGAATAGTATGTTGTGAACATGGACAGGTATCTGAAGTTATAACAATATTTGAAGTCATAACTGTATTAATGTAATTTGACATGAAACACCTGAGGTCAGGACGGGTATCTGAAGTCATAACTGTATTAATGTAATTTAACACGAAACACCTGGTCAGGACGGGTATTTGAAGTCATAATTGTATTAATGTAATTTAACACAAAACACCTGTGATCAGGACGGGTATCTGAAGTCATAACTGTATTAATGTAATTTGACATGAAACACCTGCGACCAGGACGGGTATCTGAAGTCATAACTGTATTAATGTAATTTGACATGAAACACCTGCAATTAGGACAGGTATCTGATGTCATAACTGTAATAATGTAATTTTAACAATATTAATGTAATTTAACATGAAACACCTGCGATAAGGACGGGTATCTGAAGACTGAAGTCATAACTGTATTAATGTAATTTGACATGAAAACACCTGCGATTAGGACGGGTCTCTGAAGTCATAACTGTATTAATGTAATTTTAACAATGTTAATGTTAATGTAATTTGACATGAAACACCTGCGATCAGTACGGGTATCTGAAATCATAACTGTATTTATGTAATTTTAACAATATTAATGTAATTTGACACGAAACACTGCGATCGCGGACAGATATTTTAGGTTATAAGTATGAATTTCACGAAACACTCGCGAGTGCGGAAAGGTTATTTTAAGTTGTAACAGTATGAATTAAATGTGAAAAACACTCACTATCTCCGACAAGTAACATTATTTGAAGCATTTTATGCAAACGGATTACCTCCCAATCTGCGCATGATCGTTGACCTCTGCAGATTATCAAATAGGCCACGCCTACCCAATGACGCAATATCTGTTACGCTGTTCTGTAATTTAACATGAAACACCTGCGATCAGGACGGGTATATGAAGTCATAACACACTGCTCTTCTGTTATGCACTGCAGCCGCTATGCATGCCAACTCGTTTCATTCAGCTTATAACTGCCTGAAATCAGGGAAACTGTCAAGTGGGATGTCTTATAATAAAGTTGTTAGTCACAAAGGAGGAGAGGGACCAAGAGACAAATACTTTTTCTATGGCAAAAATAGAAATAATGAAATGTTACGAGACATGGGTGTGTCTTATGCACAGGATACGCGAGCAATGTGCTTTCATGCATGGTAGAGAGACTGCCTATGAGTTACATAATAAAATACATAAATACTTACAAAGACACTGCTTATTAAAAGCTTTCATCTTTCATTTAATTTTGTTTGAAACTTGAGCTGTTATAATGAATCTGCAAACTATTATATCATTTGTACGAACAGTAAAGGCTTTCGTGAATGTGTTTGATGGGTCTGCACGTGACGCACACATCTTGGGGGAGAGCGCACAGGTAAACATGATTCTACCATAAAGACTCAGAAGGCAAGTGAACGTTTGAATGACATTTATTCCATGTTGAATTAAAAGACAGAAATTCAAATCAGTCTCAATTAAATAGATGCTTGAGTCTCGTATAGATTCTTTTGGCATATACCCCGCCTTTCGTCCGGGTCTAGCTGTAGTCCGGCAGATCCTGCCTGATGTTGAAGGCAGGGGTGGAGCCTACTCCCAAAAGTGAAATAGATCAACTGGCTTGATTGCTTGGAAATCGAAGAGATGTCAATCCTGAAACAAAAGAAAATGTTAAGACGGAATCAGACTTCTTAAGCTATAAAAGCTATTTATTGGAACCCCCCAAAAATTAAGCCACGATAGGCATAGGCATTCACTTTAATGTCTGATTCACACAAAAGGAATAGGATAAGAATTACAATGTGCTTCGTCGTAAAGTGCCACGGTAGGCTATACGTGGATAGGTAGCCCCGATAGCGATATGTAACGCCACTATAGGCCACAATGATCGATAGCCCCGATAGGCAATGTGTAAAGCCACGAAAGGCCACGTCGATCGATAGCCCAGATAGGCGATGTGTAAAGCCACATGTATTGATAGCCCCGATAGGCCACAACGATCGATAGCCCCGATAGGCCACAACGATCGATAGCCCCGATAGGCAATTTGTAAAGCCACGAAAGGCCACGTCGATCGATAGCCCAGATAGGCGATGTGTAAAGCCACATGTATCGATAGCCCCGATAGGCGGTGTGTAAAGCCACGATAGGCCACGTCGATCAATAGCCCCTAAGGGCGATATGTAAAGCCACGATAGGCCACGTCGATTGATAGCCCCGATAGGCGATATGTAAAGCCACGATAGGCCACGTCGATCGATAGCCCCAATAGGCGATATGCAAAGCCACGATAGGCCATTTGATCGACAGCCTTGATAGGCGATGTGTAAAGCCACGATAGGCCACGTTGATCAATAGCCCCGATAGGCGATATGTAAAACCACGATAGGCGATATGTAAAGCCATGTCGATCGATAGCCCCGATAGCCGATATGTAAAACCACGTCGATCAATAGCCCCAATAGGTGATATGTGTAAAGCCACGATAGGCCACAACAATCGATAGCCCCGATAGGCGATGTGTAAAACCACGCCGATCGATAGCCCTGTTAGGCGATATGTAAAGCAACGATAGGCCACCTTGATCGATAGCCCCGATAGGCGATGTGTAAAGCCATGATAGGCCATATTGATCGATAGCCCCGATAGGCGAGAAGGCCGTGGAGAACACTTACAGGGCAACGTTTTGCAATTTAGTGTGAAGACCGAAGGCCAAGATATGGGGCAATGATATGCCAAATAGCGATAAAGGCAGCGGAGGGTAAATGCGGGTCAATGATATGCTGTAAGCGACAAAGCCTGTTACGGGGCAACGACTTCCCATGTAGCGTGAAGACCGCGAAGGCAATGATGTGGGGCAATGATATGCCGAATCATAATAAAGGCTGCGGAGGATACCTTGATTCTTAGACAGACAAATATGAAAATTTACACCATTTTGTTGTTTACTCATTTTACACCATTTGTTTACAACAAACATGCACAGATAATTAACTTAGACCGTTGCGTTCGGGTCTTTGACGTTTGCTTACTCACGCATAATGCCGTGCTGTTAAAACGCGATCGCCTTTCAGGAGGAATAATGCCGTTAAAATATATATATATCTTTGCTTTACTGAGCCTTCGCGTGGTGAGTCTCATTTAGATGAGAAGACAGAGATATTTTAGTTAGGAAGATATCACCCTTCGGTGTTTACCATGAACCGTAACTCCTCAGGCACTCAATATAATCAGTGACACCTGTTGCAGCCGAAGCTTCTCAGGCAATCATCAGTGACACCTGTGCAAGCGTCCAGTGAGTTGCTATGGTCGATTACAGTTTACGTTAAACAGGACTGCATTGTATTAATCTGTTCATTGAAATGAAACGGCCTCATTCCTTGCGTTTTTGTGCCAAGTTTGCGAGCTTCCCTAAATAAGGGACTTTGGCAAAGATGAGTTGGGTTCGAAGGGGCTGGTCAAACAACGCCTACCGTAACCTTGTGTTGCAGTCTGTGAGAACGAGTGGCAGATGAGATCGAGTAGCATATCATGAATGAGAGATCCTGGGAAAAGGTTAAATTGGCACGAAAACATTGTGGGCCGAGTAAACATACCGAATTCACACATAAGCAGAGGAAAGGCGAGCGGTTTGACATCCGATTTTGCGTGGTACATACGAGTAACAATCGCTTTGAAAACGTTTGGTTTACACTAAGCATCGAGCAATCGAACTTCAGCTACGACACCTACGGGCAGCAGGAGAGAGTGTTAGTTCAGCGTTTAAATAGTCGCCATTGAGCTGTGATTGGTAAGCCAATTTTATGAATGAATGACGTGGTATTAGAGTCTTCCTGGTAGAACTTACGCTGACGCTTTCATGGAAAGCTCTCATATGTCATCTATTTTTTTTGCTGGCGGCAGTAAGTGTATGTTTTTTACCATAGTAAACTCAAATGACGTCTAAATATCACAGTGGTTAAACGCATACACGGGGGCATGCATCATCTATGAGGAGCGTAGCTGCGTCTGGTCGTAGTTTCAGATGGTGCAACAGGCGTAAATATTCACAATGTCGGATAGGGTTGTAACGGTACGCAAAAATCACGGTTCGGTGCGAACCCCGGTTTTGAAGCCACGGTTCGGTTCATTTTTGGTACAGTAAGGGAGAAATGCAAACATTAAACTGCAGGTTGTTTATTACTTTAAACTTTTTTTACAATTTTTTTACACTTTTTAAAACACTTTATTAAAATATAACAGATAAAATATATATAAAATGAAAAAATAATAAATAAAATACTACTGCAAAGTTATTTTTTACATTATTTTATAACAGAAGGTAACTCTTATCTTAACCTTCTCTTAAACTTTTTCTACTTAAACCTTGAACTAACAAATTCAATTCCTGAATACATTTATGAACTATTAGCCTACATTTTTGCCACTAAAAATTTTCTGTTTTGATTTATTTTGTATTGTTTAACTCAAAGAATTGAATTGGCTATGTACCATCTCTGTATAAAAATAATATTACTGCTCTATGTGTAACTGCATAGCAAGCAACATGATGATATACTTATTATACACTCATTTTGAGATTAGTGAGTTGCATACATAGCCATTTTTGATCTTTTGCACGTTTCTCCTAATCTTTGCTTGTGTCATCAATGTAAGCTGTGACTTTACTTACGAACCCCTCCGCAGCTGAGTAACAGCTGAGTAAGCCCGGGTTACAGCTCTTCTCTGTCCCGACCAGCTGATCGCATTGTGACAATGATATGATTGACGTGATATGCAGATGAAAAATCTGATCACGCATTCCTTATTCTTGCTGTCACAGAAAGCGCGTCTCATGAATGCGTAGCAACGAAAGACGTGCATCCTCTCACGCACTTTTGAAAGAACAAAGCAGCGCGTTGACACGCGTTTAACATGCGCTTTTGGATACGACACGTAAACGTTTACATCAATAATCAAACGGATATACAACTAAGTAAATAAAAATCTTTCTGCGGGCTGAATTATGTTATATGTTTGACAGAAGACTTGCGCTGAACGCGGAGACTTCCGCCACTTAATATGTTCGTGCGGAAACGCACGTATTATGTTCCGCACAGGCGCACACAAAATGCATTCGGCCTTTCGGTGCACGTGCGCACCGTGCCGAAAGCCCTGAACCGAAACGGTCCAGTTCGAATACACGTACCGTTACACCCCTAATGTCGGATGTAGCTAAGCCCGATGTAGGACACCCAACTTCTTTACGTCCGGCTGGTGCAACCAGCCCCTGGTTATTTGCGCATGATTAAACAGTCTTTCTGGTGAGAAAACAAAGCTTTGTTGCATTTTTTAAAGTGTCGATTGGGGGTAGAAGGGGGAGCGCAGGAAATATCAGTATCACTCAGCTCTCACAAAGAATAAAGTGGAAACACAAGACCCAAGTTCTTTTCACCTCACTATGAAGTTATTGTCTCTAATGTGTCTCATTTCCCCTCTCTTTCATTTTTTTAATACGGCTTGTTCTGAAGCTCGCTGAATGAACATTTCTTAATTCCTCCCAAGAGAAAGAGAGCTATGTAGAGAGATTAGAGTGATCCGAGATACTTGTTTCCCCCTGCAGCTCTTTGACTCACACTCGGATGTGAAGACACACCAGCTTTTCACACTCTGCATGTTAAAATTGTGTGTAAAAGAGATGCTGTGCCTGAAACCGCTTCCTATCTCATGCACTATATTGGGCGTCTGCCATTTTGTAGTACTGTCAGAAACCTGAGTGAATGACTTTTTCACAGACAAGGTTTAAGTATTAATTAAACATAGGAAGCAGTTGTTTTTGTTTCATTATTATCAACACCTTAGGTATGTTCATTTTTTAAACATATTGAGAGCGAGAGAGTATGCAATAGTAAAGATGAATAAATGGGGGAGTGAACACAAGGTGTTGTTCATTTACTTACTACAGGGTTCAGCCAGTAGAGAGAGATGAGGAGAGGGGTGACATCTGGCCTTGTGGGATTCTGGAAAAGCAGTCGAGCTGCTGCATTTGAATCATTTGGAGTGGTTTGATTGCCCATGTGGCACGGAGTCTAGTCTAAAAATGACCAGGGCCTGGAGAAGAAGTTGTGCCGCATGCTCTTGTAGCAGGGTAAATAAAGATGTTTCCACTTGCTACACATTTTCATGTGTGACCCCTTTAATCGCACTCAACCTGCAAACCTGCTTCCGATAGGGTAATTTAGATTCACTCCAGCCACAAGAGAGAATGGCTGTGGTGAGTGAGTGATCCGTGATAAAAGTGTATTATATAATTGTTTAACCATCTTATGCATATAAATGTGTGTGTGTTTAAATGTGTATTGTTTGTTTTGTGTTTATGATACATCATAATTGTGGTAACATCAAGTTTGTTCATTTTATTATAGAACACACACAAGGCTGATCACAGCTGTTAATATGTTCTCAACAAGTACATATTTCTCAATTGAGTTGTAGAACTGTTCATATAAATGTTAATCATTGAGATTCACGCCAGCCACGAGAGAGAATGGCTTTGAACACACACAAGGGTGATTTGTGAATCTGATCACAGTTGTTAATATGTTGTCAAAAGAATAAAAAACTCTCTTCAAGCGTGAATTGGTGTCCATCCTGATTTACACACAACGCAGGGACAACACCGTTACACTCTGTTAGATAAGGTCTGATTTTTCAGACAACCTTTTCCTTGCTAACCCTAAAAACGGTAATATAAGCAATGCAATCCATAAAAAAATGCTATCACTCAAATGTGAATTTATTTATGGACATGTTTGTTTGTTTGTTTACTTTTCACTATTTTTCTTTGACCTGTAAAGTACACAAACATGGGAGCCAGTTACCTGGCTTGTGAACTCAACGCATTTAATACACACCCACGGCTCGACCCTGTGACTTATGAGTGTTGCCGCTCGCTTGACATCCTCCGTCGACCCCATTACGTGCACCGATCAGTTCGTAGGGTTTTTGATGTTTACCAGCCAATGCCAACATCTACGTATCCTGTGTATTTGGTCAATAAATAGAGGTTTGATCAAATCGCAATACCTACAAACTGACTCTCATACACCGCATCCCTTACGTACATTAATAAGTCTGACCCTAGCTCAGCTGGAAATATAGAGGCGCAAAACCATTTTGCTTTACTCAACTGTCGCTCCATCACGGATAAGGGCCCTTATTTGAATGAACTAACCACTGACAACAATTTGGATATGTTATTTCTTACCAAGACTTGGTAAACACTAAACGACTTCCTGCACCTAAATCTGCTTACACCAGGTGGATATCAGTATCTGTCTAAACCGCGTCTATCCGGCAAAGGAGGTGGCCTTGCGGTCGTCTATAGAAACTCTTTATCACTCTCCCAGTTAGACTTTCACAGTACAACGACTTTTGAATATACGGTTCTAAAGGTGGGCTCAAAATGCCCCCTTATAATCATCCTAATCTATAGGCCACACAAGCCTAACGACTTTTTCTCTTAACTCAGTGAATTACTAACCTTAACTTGTAGTCCATCCTCTAAAGTCATCTTACTTGGTGACTTTAATATACATGTTGACGTTACCTGCATCAATGACAATCAGCTTAAAGGAATACTTCACCAATTTAGCATTCAGCTTTGTATCAGTAGAGACCTGGCAGTATTTCTGAATGACCGTGTTTCCCTACCTCATGTCCCCGTGAGAGGAGAGATATCTGTATTCTGGTTGTGCAAAAAAGTCCTCCGATGATGCAAAATGACGATTTTTGCGTCATCGGAGGAGATTTTGGCCAGAGGCAAAGACTACAGCCAGTATTAGGAGCTACTTCCGCAGGTTTTTTTCCCCGCCCATAGGGGTTGGACTGCAAGTCCATTCGGAAAAGCACGAATCAAAACGAGAGTCAGCCATCTTTAATCTTCTCTAAGCTAAGCTAGCCTGGATCTTGCTTTGTGGAGAAAGCAGAGAAAAACAAACCACGACGGCAGAGTGTAGTTTTGAAAACGGATGGCAGAAGGGGATTTTGTTGCTCAGGATGACCTGTTGCTCGAATCTGATGGTCGTGGTTACCTGTACGAGCCGCAATACAACGAGGAGCAGAACGGATGATCGAGGAACAAGAGGCTGCCACCGCGGCTGCTGTAGCCGAGGTGGGGCCAGTCTGGTGGTTTTACGTGCTCTCGCTGTGCGCCTCGCTGTTGCTCGAATCTGATGGTCGTGGTACCTGTACGAGCCGCAATACAACGAGGAGCAGTTACGGATGATTGAGGAACAAGAGGCTGCCACCGCGGCTGCTGTAGCCGAGGTGGTGCCGGTCTGGTGGTGTGAGCGCTCTCGTTGTGCGCCTATGGACACCGAAAGAGAATCATATTGCTGTCGCGAATTTCAGCGATGGCATTTTCTTCTTGAACCCCGCAAGGAGAAACGGAGGCATGAGTATAAAGTGAGTATTTTGTTTTTCACGTCCGTCAGCTGAGCTATGGTTATTATATTTACACCTATGTTAGCCTATTGTATGTGAAAATAGCTTGCATTGCTAACGTCGTGCTTGCTGTTTTTAGACAATCGACTTACATCCTATCGTCATTTCTTGGAATGAGTTTTGCAAGGCGAAAGACTGGGGAAAGGACATCGACTTGTTTTACCTGCCTGTGTTCGTTGTCCAGGACATCAGACGTAGATATCCAGCTCCTCACTGACATTATAGCGACCATAAATAAACGGATGAAGCTCTGGATGAGCTATAAGTGTGAATTGTTTATGTTTTTTAATAAAAAGTTAAAACTCACATTGATTGTGGTTCGTGTTATAGTCCTTATTGCTGCTACATTAGAGTGACTGCAATTTGAGGAAAGCATTCTTGCCTTTTTTTTAAAGTTTAAGTCTAAATTGTGTAACAAACATAATATTTGGCTTTATTTTTAACCCAAATGACTTTGTAAAGTAAGTAATGACAGCTAAATCACAGTAACAGTAATCATTGTGCCTCTACAAGTCTATAATGTATAAATTTGGTATACAAAAGACAGGGTTAGATGAAGATATTTATTTTTTATTATTCACAAAGGAAAAATATTGTGTCAGCAGTGAAAAGAACACATGAAAATAAACAATGACATAATTTAAATCTAAAAATGTCCTGCACAAAATAAAAACAAAGCAAAAATATATACAAAAACATTGTGTGTATATATACACACAGTATATTATAATATAAATATAAAGAGTGGTGGCAGAATCTGATTAGACACAGCAATAGGACTCAGGGAAGAGGTGATTATTATTATTATTAGAAAGTGTCAGTCTCAGAAGCGACTTTTGAAAGAAGTCGTGGCAGCCTCCTTTGATGGTTTAGGCACTGATGCAATGTTGGGTGGCAGCGCAGGCTGTGGCAGGGCAAGTGAGGACGTTGGCACTTTAAACACAATGTTTGGTTTGAGTCTTGTCAATGGCCTTCTGGATGAGTTCGTCTACAAACTGTGTGGTATGAAGCTTTTCTTCAAGACTCACTGCTTGGATTTCTTGCAGAACATTTGGTTCAACCGTGCTTCTCCTGTAAAGGGTAGGAAATTAGATTAGATTCAACGTTACTGTCATTATGCAGAGTACAAGTACAAAAAAAACTAAGTGTAATTTGTTTCCAACCAGAACTGCAAAAAAAATATATAGTGCAGTATAGACAGTAGTATACTGTTTGTTTACAGAAGGTGGTTAGAGTAATATAAACAAAATATAAATGTGTGCAGTTTATTAGCTGTTACCTTGTAAGAGCAGAATAAATATGGATTTGTAATATGAAGCATGTATGAACAACATGTACAGATATGTGCGATTTAGTAGCTGTAACCTAATAGTAGTATAAATAATATTGATGTAGTGTATAAACAGAATATATTATAAGAAAAACACAATAAATATTCATATTCAGCAAGAACCATACAGATAAGATATGTACAGCTATGGACAGTGTGGTACCATTGTAGTGCAGGAACTAACATTATAAGAGTAGTAATATAATATTATGTTTAATATATGGTGTAGAATGGATTCCACCGGCATTTCAGTACCTGCATGAAAATATGATTATTATCAATAAGTCTAGAAAAATATTTTTTCCTAAAAAAAGAAACAAATTAGAATCAAATGTCTTACCTTGACGTCCCCCTTACTGGTTGCACAGGAAAACCACATATGATTTATGACAGACCTATGAAAGATAATACAATTAATAACTTTGAACCTTGCAAACCAATGTAAAGTCTCCCACATTACAAACCAACACTGACCTGGTCCATGCAAGGAGGATTTCATTGTTCTTTTTTCCCCTTCTTCTGCATCTTCTTACGGAAATCTGTGAGTAAATGCAGAACAATACTTTAGCATTACTTTCACCAAAATAACAGCAGAAGTTTGACTTTGCATGTAGTTTTTGAATTTATCAACACCACCTTATCAATAAAGTCTGAATATGAATATGGTACGTGTAGCAAGCATAAATATTATTGAATTAATAATGTACATCTCCCAAATGTATCTGCAGTTATCTCGAATAACTTTACAGCAACAGGCTTGCGTGGTAAAGTAAAACTCTAGAAGTAGCTCGGTAGCTAACAGTTGTTTTATGTTGAGAACAGACAACTTATATGTCATTGTCTATCTAGCGTTACTTTGCTAACTTTACTGCTTACAACTGTATCACTATGTAAAGGCTACTGTGTGATCAGAAACGAGTATTAGCAAAAGTCTTACCTCTAACGTAGACGAATGCGTTTGATGCCAGATGGCCCCGGCTCTTCGTCGTGTCTGTGAAGGTACATATAGACGGAATCGCGTGTTTCGCTTCATTCCGAGTACATTGGGTTCGATATCTTCCAGCTTGAAATGGAGACTGCAAATTTTACCGCATCGTTGTCTTCTCTGAACTTTGCGTGGTTGATAGCCCGCACCCATTGTTTACACCGTGGCAAATGATGAAAACTAACTGCTTGTCCTTTCCCGGTTTTGGTTGAACATCCCGTTATAACGCAACGTATCATCATTTCAATGTGGAAAAGGTGTATTTATAATAATATATCAACTAAATCTTTGCAGACGTGTCTGTAAAAGTTGTATTTAGCCGAGTTGAATCTCCCTCCCTCCCTCCTGCCGTCTCGAACCGGTAGGCGTGACTAGGGAGTGGCCTCGTAGAGCAGCGAAGCAATGCATTCTGGGACTTGGTGTTTTTCATCCACATGAGCAAAAATCCACATTTTCTGACTTTTCTCGGCCTAGAAGGCACCAATTTCTAAAGTAACTCCACAGTTCTACTACATAGGTGACACAATTTAATAATATATTCGAATTTAAATTGGATGAAGAATTCCTTTAAATCTGTTTTGGACTGCTTTGATTTTCATCAGAATGTCAACTTTTCAACCCATAAACATGGTCATATACTCAAATTAATTTGTACGTCAGGTTTAAACAAACTCTCAATTAATGGTCTTGTTACTCCCATCTCTGACCATAAGCTTATCACTTTTAATTTCACATCAATCAGTCCTATGAAGTGTATTAATAATGTCAAAAAATCTTATCGTAAAACCAATTCTATCAATGTTGCCACTTTTGCTGACTCTGTTGCCTCATCTGCTATATCTAATGTCTTAAATTTTACCTGTCCAGCCATGGTAACTGACTTGTATCAATCAATTGCCCCAATTAAGACTAAGTCTGTTCCTGTGTCCCGCTCCTGTCCCTGGTTTAATCCTGCGCTTTGAGCTATAAAGTCAAGAGGCAGGCAACTTGAACGCCTCTATAGGAAAACGGGTTCAACCATACATGTCAGGATTTGCTGGCAAAGAACCCAAGCGCAGACAGAGATGGGAAAATACACTGATAACTTTTAATTCAAAAACAAGAAAACAAAAACCCACGAGGGGGTAAAATAACAATAACAGATAATACAAGAACACTAACAAGGCAAGACTAAACTATAAACACTGAGTTGGACAAGAGCAAACACTAACAAGACTTGACTAGATTTAATATATGACTAAACAGGAACAATACATACTCCATGAAACCCAGACGATCGAGCACAGGACAGCAAACACAAGGGCATTAAATAGGGGAGCAAATAAAGAGGGGAACAGGTGACATGAATCAAACAATAAAGGGATGACTAACGAGGAAACAAGGGGGCGGGGTCAGGAGACGAGACAGAAAGCACATGGCAATGAAAAAACAAAGCCAGTGCTCTCACACAAAACATTGGGCTGCCATGATCCTGTCACTATGACTAGACAACTGTGATCTGAAGACAGGACCATGACAGGACCCTCCCCTTAAGGGACGCCACCTGGCGTCCCCCAAGGGAACACACTAGACACGAGACAAGACATACTGAGAAACAGAGAAAAACCAATAAAACATAACACAAACACAACGGTAAACAACAACTTACAATGACAGGGTTTGGATGGAATAACAAAAACATAATTAAAGGGAGGGCGGTGGGGGAACAAGAAAGTTCATCGGGGGTGGTCCAGACTGGGATGGACTAGGTCTAGAGCGGGTGGTCCGGGCAGGCTTGATAGGGGATTTAAAACGGACAGGCTTGGTGGGGACAGGGCAAGGAGGAATAGAGGAATAGTCAGACAGAGGTGTGGTAGGGGGCATTGCAGCTGGCTGTGGCAAAGTCTGCGCTGGTTGCGCAGGCAGCTGTGGCAAAGTCTGCGCTGGTTGCGCAGGCGGCTGTGGCAAAGTCTGCGCTGGTTGCGCAAGCAACTGTGGCAAAGGCTGCGCTGACTGGGCAGACGGCTGTGGCAAAGGCTGCGCTGACTGGGCAGACGGCTGTGGCAAAGGCTGCGCTGACTGGGCAGACGGCTGTGGCAAAGGCTGCGCTGACTGGGCAGACGGCTGTGGCTGCGGTGGCTGGGCAGACGGCTCTGAAGGGGAAGGTACGGAGGCTGACTGTGATGCCAACGCTCCCTTCTTTCGCTTCTTTCTCCGAGGGCGAGGAGCAGAACCTGAGGCAGGTAAGGTGAGGACTGAGGTGGGAGCAGCAGGTTCCGAGGAAGACCCCTCTTATGCCGACTCCCAAGAAATTCTCCGCTCTCTCTTACCCCGGAGACTAACGGGCTGGACGAAGCCTTCAGAGCCTGGGACGGAGAGCACTGGGTTCCTCAGTGCCATAACACCAATGACGTGGTCCTCTGGAATGGGAGGCAATGGCCTGGAAGCAGATCCACCCAATGACTTGCCAGTCTGAACCCGTTGCTGCTGTTCAATACAGGCCACCATCTCCCAGTAGGGAAGACGGGTAAGTTCCGTCCGCTCTTGCAGTGGTGGTGGGTTATTGAGAGCCGCAATAAAATAAGAATTGGCCAGACCTTCGGGAATAAAATACCTATTCCCCTCCATGTCTTTAGCAAAGTCTCTGAGTGGGATCCTCTTCTGGGGCGGAAACGGCCCGCCGCCAGCAAGCGTCTCAGCAATAAGATCGCTCCACCACTTAGCGTCAGACATGGCAAGAGTTGTCTGCTGGGTTCAATTTGGCTCGATCGTTCTGTCAGGATTTGCTGGCAAAGAACCCAAGCGCAGACAGAGATGGGAAAATACACTGATAACCTTTAATTCAAAAACAAGAAAACAAAAACCCACGAGGGGGTAAAATAACAATAACAGATAATACAAGAACACTAACAAGGCAAGACTAAACTATAAACACTGAGTTGGACAAGAGCAAACTGTCACGATCGGTTAATACCGGGAAGTGGAAAACAAAGGACGAACCCAAACGCGAAGGATGTATAAAAATATAACTTTGAATTTATTAAATATAACAAAAGCACCCACGAGGGGGTAAAACAAGGAATAACAAAAACCACTGTGATGAAACACAAACAGAAACACGGGAATAACTGAAACAGGTCACAGAGAACATGAACACTGAATTCACAACAACGCACGCACACCACACAGAGAACACGAGGGCATTATATAGACAGCACATCAATGGGGAACAGGTGAACATAATTAATTACGTAAGACACGAGTACATAAGGGAGTAGGGTAAAAGTGACAAGACACTGGGAACACGTGTCACACATACATGATGTGAAAACACACGTGTTCCCACATAAACACAATGCTGCCATGACAGCCACACAACACTGGGAACATGTGGAAGCCACACACACAATGTGATTCCACATGTCCCCACACAGAACATAATACTGTCACGGTCCTGTCAGATGCACTCAGACCTACATCTAGCACAGATGTCTGACAAGACCGTGACAGAAACACTAACAAGTAGTGATGGGACATCTGAAGCGAGGCTCCGGAGCTTGTGTCGAGCAAAAAGGGGCGTTCCAGATGAAGCCCCGATTCGAGGCTTGTATCGTTTCCGTGAAAATCACGTGACGATGACAAACGAGGCCTCGTTTTCTGTTGAATACGTCATTGCTTCATTCTGAGTTTCGCTTACGGTTCAAACTCGCGCCTCTTGTGGGTTTTGCAGTACGTTTGCATTGATGTTAAAGCGTTGGTTGTAGCGAGTAGTGGCGAGGTTGTAGTGAGTTTCTAGTATAGTTATCATTATATATCATAGCCTGTATTATATATTATATTACACTTAGTTTAGTAGATTATTAGAGTAAATTATACATAGCCTAGTTCAGTAGATCATTAGAGTAAATTAGCATATGTCTAGTTCTAATACCTATAATACGTAATTATATTATATAGCCTATATTAGTAGTAGTGTTATTATTATATATATTATTGCTGCTGTATTAGGGATAACCTAGAAGGACTGAGGATCCATTGGGATATTGGAACAAACAGAAGGTCCAATATCCCAATTTATATAAGCTGGCACTGATCTTCTTATGTTGTCCAGTTTTCTAAAAACAGAAACCACCTCAATCCAAATACTGTTAAAAAACTTTTGTTTCTAAATAAAAACCAGTAAACCATTTTCCATGTTGCAGTTTGCTGTTCCACACTTCCAGTCCCATAAGCATTGCACTATTGCAGCCCCAGTTCAATAAGCACTGCACTCACGATAATTTGAAGAGTTTCGTTGCAAAACGAGATAACCACCGTTTTTTAATTGTTCAGAAATTTTGTTTTTTGGTTGTGCATTCCAATTAATTTCAATGCAACTGCAGTTGGTTTGTTTTGATTTAAACCTTCATAACTTAAAAAAATACAGCTAAGTAGCACCATAAAACAAAATAATAACATGATAACGTAATAATAAACATGTTTTGACAAAAATGTTAAAAAATGGATTTATCTCGTTTTGCAACGAAACTCTTCATTTCTTTATTTTGTGCATTCACTGTTATCACTAACTCAAGAACTACTGTATAGTTGAACACAAAGTTGTGTATGTGTGAGTTGTGTGTACATAGGTTAACACAAGCAGAGTAAAATACTTTCTTTAATATACTTTATTCAAAAGCCCACACCATGACAATTTGGTTGCTCAAAATGAATAGATTTGTGTGCGTGTGCGATACATTGCTTTGCACAGCAGGTGTCACTGAAGAGCACAGTGTTTCATGAGGCTTCGGGTAAATGAACCTTTTGGCGAACCAATGGGCTGGAAAGCCTCATTGGTTCAGGAAGCCTCGTTTGGCCATCACTACTAACAAGACTTGACTAAATTTAATATATGACTAAACAGGAACAATTCACACTCCATGAAACACAGACGATCGAGCACAGGACAGCAAACACAAGGGCATTAAATGGGGGAGGAAATCAAGAGGGGAACAGGTAACATAAATTAAACAATAACAAAGCGATTAACGAGGAGACAAGGGGGCGGGGTCAGGAGACGAGACAGAAAGCACATGGCAATGAAAAAACAAAGCCAGTGCTCTCACACAAAACATTGGGCTGCCATGATCCTGTCACTATGACTAGACAACTGTGATCTGAAGACAGGATCATGACAATACACTATCAAACATTTTCAGAACATATTAACCACTACAAAGCAGCTTTAAACCTTGTATTGTGTTCATTTTTGATGGAGTGGGCCAAATTGACCCGCACTGGATTAAATGCAATTCCTTAAATATCACATTATTAAAAACAAGAAGGAATTAGGTATGAACAGGACCATTTTAGTATCAGTATTTGTCACACATTACAAACACTTAAAATTAAAAAGTATGATTTAAAAAAATCCATTTAACCATAATTTTTAACATCTTTGTTTTAACAAATGTTGCAGAAATAAAATTTTAATTCAACGTGTTTTTTAGAACATACCTATGTTTAAAACATCCTAAATTAACAATTTAATATTGCTGTGAAATGAAATTAAGCTATTTCTAAACATGCTCATCTTTTGATCTTGAGGCTCATCGTACAAATTCAAGAAATTACTGTTTACATGATGTGCACACATCAAACATGTGCTTTCTGACTTCTTGCATTTTACAAAAATGGTGCTTATTTTGGTGTCATGTTTTGTGGGGCACAACTGGCATCACCTGTATTCACATCTGGATTGTCTGTGGGTCTGAATTCATCTGCTTGACATAGTATTTCATATACATTGAAAATAGAAATGATCAGTGGCGGCTGGTGCTAAAAAAATTTGGGGGGCGCAAACACATTCAAAATCAAACTTTTACTGTAGTAATGCAGTACTCTTAATAGCCATTTATTCGGTGACGAGTATCAGGCTACTTAGCTAAAATGCTGAAAATGTTACAGTTGAAATCAAACGCATGAAATAAATGTATTATGAATCTGTAATGAACTAATATCAAGATAATCATTCACACACACACGCACGCACGCACACACACGCACACAAACACACACACAGAAGTTGCGATAGACTTTTTCAATCTCCGTCATTTTTTTGTAAAGAGTCCGTCACACTCAGTTATTATCCGTCATTTCATGTTTTAATTATTTTCATTTTCACATGTCCATTTCTAATCATAAACTTACACGAGCATAGAAGTCAAATGTGTTTATTTATTTGTTTAGAGAACAGATAAACGGAGACCGTGGATCACTTTGCATGTTTAACATCACATGAAGCAGATGAATTAATGTTTTTTTCTCTCACAGTGACAGCGGAGGCAATTAAACACGGAGCTTTATGCTGAACAGGCAAATATGAACAAATCCAAAACACTGCAGCGATTAAAATATCAAAAAAACGTGTAAAAATCTGAATTGAACTAAACTCATCTGAAACCATCTTGTGTAATAAACGCATGAAGGCAGATTAATGCAGACTCTTGTCATTAGATTTTGTATCTTTACCTTAGACAGGCGTCTTGTTGCAGCGCTCCTGTAATGTTTAACTTCAGCAGCCATGCGCAGACCAATCAGTGTATGACATCAAAATATGCCACCAACACACTGCCACCAACTGGACATGACTAGGAATTACATTCTCAAGTTGAGTTGTATTGGCAATCTGCCGAAATGGCGTTCAGATTTTTCTTTATCCTGCTTAAATTTTCTCAGTCAAAGACTTTTCGTTTAACGTGACCGACACACAAAAAGAGACACTAAAGTTGCCTAATCACAGGCTCATACATTTCTTTTTCCTTTTATAGCAATAGCACAAGCACCTTTTCCCCTCACAACAGACTAAGTAGTACATACAATCTTAATCAGCTTAAATCTGCAAGTTTCGTGAAGTTTCCTTAAAAACAGTGGTTTTCTCGTGGGTCAAGTTAGATGCCTTATGCAGGGCTTTTGGTATTGAGCCGACTACTTCTTCCTTGGAGCAAGCTCAGCCTATTCGTCTGCTTAATAACTTTACTCTGACAAACCCCACTCAAATAAGTGAAATAATTAAAAAATCTAATTCCACTTCCTGCCAGTTAGACTCTGCACCTACATTCCTTCTGAAACACTGTACAACTGTCATCTCTGCTCCTATTTCACATCTGGTTAACACATCTCTTATCTCTGCTAATCTTCCAATTTCTTTAAAGACTGCTGCTATTACACCTGTCCTTAAAAAAACAACTCTTGACCAAACCGACTTTGCTAACAATCGCCCAATTTCTAATTTGCCATTTGTAAGGGTTAGGGTTAGGTATCGTAAATGTATCGATGTATCATAGTATTGATGTGCTGTAAATGTGCCCGGAGATATGTCATATGTCATGTCATCCTTTAAAACGCGTTACTTTTGCTACGTTTATGCCTTTCATCTACACTACATCACCGTTTTCGACCCTCATAAACGGATTCGATCGCAAACGCTGCAGACCCTGTTTTAGTTTGAGAACTCAGACATTGCGCTGAGTGTAAATGGACGTATACGGAGTCTTATGTAAACGAACAGCTGATGCTAACGTGAAAGCGCATCATTTTCAAAGTAAAAATTATTTTATTCAGGTAAATGGAGGTTTGCAACGGAGGTTTTGCCAAAAATAGTAAACATCTACCAACCAGCTATAATAAACGCTATATCGGATTGTTTTAACATGCATCCTTATAGATAATGTCTATTTTATATTTATATTTGAGTACTGCTAGGTTTGAATATTGTTGTAATGCGTTTATGTTTTGTTTAAATTTAGTTAGCTTATTACGAAAGATAGACTGTAATTTTAAACGCCATATAGGGCGTTGTAAAGGCCAATATGAAGGGAGAATTGTAATGGGTCAGACAGTATTTTCGAGTTTAATTTAAGTTTTGTTTTCTACTTTAAGATAGGTTTGGTAATATAAATTAATAAAAACAAGAAACTCAACAACGTCATTAATATTTAATGCTCGTTTAGCCGCTTGCGCTTTTAGCTATTTATGTGTTGCTAGCGGAGGACGTGCACGGACCTCGCACACTTTTAAAAATTAATGCAATAAGCATTTCTGTAGGCTAAAGCAATACTTCACCTCTTACTATGTTCGATTGAAGTTTGCATTTGCTGAAATTTATTTTTGCTTCAAGTTCGTTTAGTACTGTTTACTTGAATGCTTTCTTTTAAATCATAAAGACCTTTCTGTTTAGTTATAAAATCAAAATTAACCTATTAATCATATTAACACTCTGGGGTCGGCTGCGGTGCGGGCAAACTCTTTATTTTTCAATCACTCCGCAAAGAGACTTAGATAACTCTGCTGATTTTGGACATACAGATATGATTTATACATCATTTAAAACGTTAAAGTTTTGTTGTGCTTTTCGCAAAATTAAGAAAATAAACATGATGCGCGTTTTGTTCTCTCTCCCTCAGTGAAGTCATTTCAGAAACGCGTCAGAAAATTAACTGTAACTTCACGAAAACATGTCATAGAAACAAAAGAAAAATGTCTACATAATGCTTGGAATGTCAGCATTCAAATGATGTAAGTGAGATCGAAAACATATATTGTCATTCGGTGTAAACTGTATGAGAAGTAGGAGAGGGACCGTCTCTCTAATGTTACCTGATTATCTGTAATGAGAAGAGATCGCCACACCCCCGCGCCATTGAAGTGAACGAGCAGAAACATCCAAATGAATAACTCGTGCCTCCTCAATGGATACGCAATCCACAATCCAGTCTCTCCATTCCTTGTTGTTTCATCCGATTGCACTAAAACATGACATCTAAATCCTTATTTACTTGCGTATGTGTGTCAGTATCTCCAGACGCGAGTGTTTCTTTGTTCTTCCGTCAAACATTTCACGCGAGGGGAAACGCACATACACAAACACACGACTCAGGAAACTCAACGCGCTTTTTGGTATTCTTATAAAATACGCGATTGCACACAGTACAATCCTTATTTACTTGCGTATGTGTGTCACTATCTCCAGACGCGAGTGTTTTCTTTGTCTTCTGTCAAACAGTTCACGCGATGGGAAACGCACATACAAAAACACATGAGTCAGGAAATCGACGCGGTTTTTGGTATTCTTATAAAATACGCGACTGCAAACAGTACAATCCTTATTTAGTTGTGTCTAAGCGTATATCATCGCACAGCACGCCTATTAAACACAGGATCACTCGCATGTGCACACATTTACTGCTATCATGATCAACACATGAGGTAATGGCGGCGGCTGTAAATAAACAGGCAGTTGTTCTTTTGAGCTTTTTACTGCACAAAAGTAAACCTCTCGCTGGCCAACCAAACACAAATCCAACCAAACACAAACATATATATATATATATACAAGATATATAATGTGTGTGTATTTACATTATATTGAAAAGTAAACCTTGGTTTTATGCAATCATGGTTTTACTACAGAGAAAGTTACATTCCTGGGGACTCCAAGGCACTCTTCATATATCAAAAAGTAAAAAGCCTTTATTAAAATATGGCTATAACATTAAAAACATATAACAGGGCAGTAACCCACGCGTAGCGGCACAGATAGCCTTCTTTAGGGTATACTGATCAAACAAACAATCTTGACTTAAAAAGTTAGCTAATCACAAACAGCGGAATGACATCACAAAGGTAATGAATTCCCATATGTAAACAATACAAGAAAAGACCACTAGATGGCAATTTCACTAGAGAGGACACCAATAAATATAACTCTATTAAAAAGAAAAGAAAAAACAACAAACAACAAAAGAACAATTACAAAAAGCAACCACATGTACAAGATAAGATAGATTATCTTGTACATGTGGTTGCTTTATATAGGCCGAAGAAAGAGGCGTCTCAAAGACAGAATTTCAGAACATAAGAATGCTATTAAAAAGGCAAATTTTGACTACCCAATGGCCAAACACTTTCACAGTGCACATAATAGCAACCCAGATGGTTTAATGGTTGAAGGTCTAGAGACAATTAAAAAGAACATTAGGGGTGGTGATAGATTAAGATTACTACTACAAAGAGAAACTTTTTATATATATAATTTGCAGGCTATGACATACCCAGGACTAAATTATGAAATTGACTTTAGTCCCTTTTTGTAATTGTTCTTTTGTTGTTTGTTGTTTTTTCTTTTCTTTTTAATAGAGTTCTATTTATTTGTGTCCTAACTCTAGTGAAATTGCCATCTAGTGGTCTTTTCTTGTATTGTTTACATATGGGAATACATTACCTTTGTGATGTCATTCAGGTGTTTGTGATTAGCTAACTTTTTGGACTCTATCTTACACCCGGCGCAATGCAGCGCAATGCGCGACGCAAGTGTCTTTCGCTAGTTTCCACTCTAATTTTCACGTTTAGCGCCGCGTTGTTTAAATAGCAAATGCTTTTGCGCCCCCTTTTACGCCCATGGGCGTTCTGGTCTGAAAATGAGGTGTGTTCAGGCGCATTGTTGACGCGTTGCTATTTTGAGGCAACTAAAATAGACTACGCCATTGACCAACAAAAACCTGGTCTAAAGTATAAAGTCAATGGCGCAATGTGTTTTATGTTATTTAAAGAGCGCATTAGTAAAATGCGCCTATAAACGGGAGGACACTGCGGGTTTGCTTATCACAAAGAGCATGAATGCGCAGCAGCACAAAAATGCTTTTAAATATAAAAGATTAAAGGATTGAATGTAAAAGATTATTATTGAGTCTCTTGGACATAAATGAGGACTAATTATGAGACGTTAGAAGGCCCAAAGAGCTTCTTCACCTGCAGCCTGGTAAGTAAATAAATGCTTTGCTTTGAACAAATGCGTCTGTTTTTAAATGTTTTTTTATGCTACCTCACGGATTTATTGTATATGATGTACCTGTGGATATGGTGAGATGAGAAACATTTTTAAGTAATGCTTAAAAAAACTCTTTGCTAAAAAAAAACGCTGTCCAAAGTGCTGAAACGTGAGGAGAGCCGTTTCTTTATCTTCTGTTTGTTACAAATAAAGTATTTTTTGAGTACAAACCTTTTCTTACATACTTGTAAATTATGTTTTGATGATATTGGATAGCCATACATTTAAAGCAATTACAAGCCTGCTTTTTACTTCCATGACTAAAAGAAAACGGGTTTTAAAGTTTTTAATAAAAAAATAACAATTTCAATACAAGTGAAAAACAACACAATTATTTAACATTAATCTTAAACTGGGGATCTTCTACCTCCGCTTAGTTTTTCAGTTTACAAAGTCCGTCATCTAAATAGGGATTAGACATAGCGCCAGCACAGCTTGCTTTTAAAGGGAATGAGAGCTGAGACTCTCATTGGTTTACTGCACGGTACGCCCAAAATACTCCCATTACAATAGGACCAACCCTTTTCGACCATGCGCTCGGCGCAAGAACCATTTTTTCCGTCGTTAAATTAGCAAAAGTGGATTCGGACACGCCCATTTAGATGTTGCGCTGTGCGCTTTAGACAATGCGCTTAGATTGTTAAAATAGGGCCCTATAAGTGAAGATTGTTTGTTTGATCAGTATACCCTGAAGAAGGCTATCTGTGCCGCTACGCGTGGGTTACTGCCCTGTTATATGTTTTTAATGTTATAGCCATATTTAAATAAAGGCTTTTTACTTTTTGATATATGAAGAGTGTCTTGGATTCCTCTTTTTTCACGTTTTGTATACCCTACACCAAAGAGCACCTAACTAATTTTTCTCAAACAATTTTTCAGCTATTTTTTGAGCACTTTGGATTTTTTCTGATTTCATAAAGTTACATTCCTGTTGAACATCCCCACAAGGCTCATTATGTGGCTCATTATAAAATATCTTGCTTTATGTGAATGAGTAGGCCGAATGATTTTCACATCATTTTGAAGAAAAAACTCTAGACTACTAGATCCTGTTTTGAAAAGTCTTGGGAAAACATGTTTAGAATTAGTTTTGTGGACTTATATCAGTGACTTAAAATTTTTGCTTTTTCAAAAACCACGCATAAACATTTTTCTCTCAAAAATACTAACATGTACATACATGTTGATTATATGATATTGTAGCCCAGTTTGTGATGAATGCAGTGTTATGAGACTTTTGCCATTAATATGTTTTAAGCAACTGAAAAAATCACAAATGTCAGTGCATGTCAAAACTTCCCCAGGGCCCATCTTTACATCTTTTTGTAGCAAATTCTCTACTCTACATGAGTAGATAACTTTTTTGCTTGTTAACAAATGTTTAGGATGTGTTCCTTGGCCTTATTTCAGCAACTTTTTGTTTTCATTTTTTTACTAACCATGCATAAACATAATTTACTTAAAAATACAAACATGTACATACATTAATGTGTTTTAAAGCAACTGAAAAAAGACCAAATGTGAGAGCATGTCAGAACCTCTGACAGTGTCCAAAAAGGGTCCGACCCCAGAGGGTTAAAAATAATAGAAAAGGTTGTGGCCGCTCAACTCCAATCTTTTCTGGCTGACACCAATCATTTTGACATTTTTCAATCTGGATTCCGACCGAACCACAGCACTGAGCTTAAGTAAAAGTAACTAATGATCTCCTCCTATCTAGTGATTCCGGCAACATTTCCTTACTGTATTACTCGATCTCAGCTCAGCGTTTGATACTGTCTGCCACAAATTATTACTGACACGCCTCTTAGAGATTGGTATCTCTGGAGCAGTGCAATATTTTATTTCTCTGCACAAATATAAATCGCCAACTGTCCTACTCAAACAAGGTGTTCCTCAAGGTTCAGTTCTCAGACCATTACTGTTCATCATGCATATTGGACAAATTATCCGCCGTCGTGGTTTTCAGTACCACTGCTATGCTGATGATATTCAGATCTATAATGCCTGCCAACCAGACTGCATTAACCAGATCATATCACTCTCAGCATGTGTCAGTGAGCTAAAGACCTGGCTAAATTCAAATTTTTTAAGTCTAAACCTGTCCAAAACTGAAATCTTAATTACCACCCCCCAACCCTAACAAAATCATAACAATATATCCTAGCTTTGGCCTCGGTGTTACATCCATCATCCCATCTGTCACTATCAAAAACTTAGGTATCACTTTAGACCCCTCTCTGTCCTTAGATCCCTACATTAGAAGCCTTACTAAAACTGCATGTTTTCAACTTTGCCGAATTACTAAACTCCGCCCATACATCAGTTCAAAAGATGCTGAAACACTGGTTCATGCTTTTGTCACATCACGCATTGATTATTGTAACTGATTATGGTTTATGGTTTAACAACGCAGTCAATCTCCCGCTTGCAATACATTCAAAACTCTGCTGCAAGAATGCTTACATCCACTAAACGCTCCACTCATATCACCCCTATCATTTATCATCTTCACTGGCTACCTGTGCTATCTCGTATTACATTCAAAGTACTCCTGATTACCTTTAAAGGGCTCAATGGTCTCGCTCCCTCCTATCTCTCTGAATTATCGTCTCCCTATACTCCTTCTCGTTCTCTTTGTTCCTCTGACTGCAAGCTCCTGTGTGTACCCAGATTCCGACTATCATCTATGGGTGGCAAGTCTTTCTCTGTTGTTGCCCCTAAGCTATGGAACTCGCTGCATCTGGCTCCTAGAACAATAACATCACTTCATAAATTCAAGTCTAATCTAAAAACCTCTCTCTTTGCTCAGTACTATAAGTCATAATGTATGTCTTTTAATTCTTCAGCTTTGTGTATGTATATAAATATCTGAACTCTTGCGATGTGCAACTGCAATTGTTTATGTTTTGACTGTAGCAAATGACTACTATCAATTTCTTTGTTCTTTTTCGTGTATAATGTTTGCTGTACTCTAACTGTCTTTGTAAAGCGTCCTTGAGCATTGGAAAGGCGCTATAGAAATTAAACATATTATTATTATTATGATTATTATTATTAGCTCACAAACAGCTGCCACTGTACATTCAGTTAAGATCCCCTGTCTACTGTAGTTAGGGTTGTCACCCATCCTGTGAAATACATAATTGTCCCATATTTACAGGCAAAATAACGCATTCCATATGAAATCAATACGGGACATGATTTGTCCCGTATTTTACATAGGTCCACATTATGCAGCAGCATCCCATGCAAATCAACCCACCCGCATTGTGTGAAGACACTTCCTATTCTGCCCTTGATTGGGTAATACTCGCTGCCATCTTTGGTTTGATTGGTTTGTTGCAGGTTTACGGCCCATGAATCACGGGCAAACAGAGTCAGAGGGAGGCGGGGCAATGCCTCGACGGTTCTTTTGGCAGAGTCAGAGTTTTGAAAGACAAACAGCTTCTCAGTGCTGATTGCAAAGCAGTTGGAGAGTTTTTTAAATCAATCAATCATAATTTAGCACAAATTTGGATATATTTAAGCAGCCTGCGTTATTTACAACATTTATCGGATCTTGCTCTTCTAACTTTCTCTATGTGCGTGTGCGCCGCGCATCCAAGTGAATGACATCAGAGGAGCACGAGAAAAACTTGAGATAGCTATTAACCAATATGACCACTTAAATTGTGATAGTAAGAGACTGATTCCAATAGCAGATATCTTATTATAATGTCCAGTGGTATCAATCTTAATATTTTTATGAAAACATGTTTTAAGTTATGGATACTAACCTAACCCTATCGTTAGCATTAAACCACAAAAACAATAAAATAATATATTACAAATGGCCTGTAACTATGTCTTACCTTTGCAGTAAAAAGAAAGCCAGCTCAGGGTCTGTTTTCATACCCAGTTCTGACCGGAGCTCCCTCCAAGAATCAAATGCCAATCCAATGTTTACTCTTGGCTTTGCCCCTAACCCAGTTTCCTTGGGTGTTTGGATTGTGCTGGAGGTTGGTCTCTTCTTTCCGTCTGCAAAGTCAATTTGAAACATGCTAGCGATTGCCGCTGTTTACTAATGGCTGCCGTAAGCGTGTATATGGAACGCCAAAGTAGACGAGCACGCGCATGATGTCACATTTTGAATATTCACGCCAATTCGGACCCGACTCCTCCACACACAATAGCGGCTACAGGCTGACAGAGACAAACGTGGAGGACAGTCAATCTGTCATTCTTTCTATTTCATTATGATTGGCTCATAAGTATACAAATGAAAACTCTTTCTTAAAGATTTTTTTTTAAATTAATAAGCTACATAATGCCCATTTAATGTTTCGTTTCACTCTGTACAATCTGTATAGGGTCACAATGACAATAAAGCTACTGTCTGACTCTGAAAGTAAAAGTGAAATAAAGTGAAAGTGATGTATTTGCCAATGTATGTAATAAATGGTGATTACTGACGTTCAGGGGTGTAATTTCCAAATCCTGATCATTTCCCCCCACTTTCAAAGTTGTTGGTTTTAATTTTTTTAACCGCACATTGTCATCACTGCAGAAGACCGACGGGGAACAAAAAAAGGAGAGATATCTGCCTGTGTCAATGTGACGCCATAAGGGGGATGCTTAGGACAATTCTAATGGCCCATAAACTTTTGAAGTCCCCAACCATGGACTGTGCTGCATGATCAACCCCCTCAACTGGCCCCTCTCTCCCTCGATCCGCCAAGTCTTTACTCTGAGTTATTTTAGTGCTGTCTCACCCTCGAGTGAAGTGAACTTCAAGGTGTGTGTGTGTGTATTTACTGCTATTTGCTATGACATCTGCATATGTGCATTTCCTTACTATAAATGCAATTTTAAAAAATGGAGCAATACAATACAGATTTACGTTCCTCGTTTTGTGTTATGATTCTGATGTGAAGTCAGCCCTTATAAGCTGTTTTAATGAACATAGCACGTATAAGCTAATTTACATAGCTCAGTTACACACCACAATGTAACACAATATGCCAAGGAAGTATTTTTATGCATCCGAGAATCGAGTTGATTTGTTATGAGACAGAAACTTAATGAAGGCTAACTAGTCAAGTATGATTAGTGATCTGTTGTTATTTTTGCTTTACTGAAGCTAGTGTGTGAAACATGTTGTTCATCTTATGAGTAATAATAATAATAATACAATCTATACAAGCTTTGGTCAAGGATTTCTTGACCCAGACTTATTTAAAGCAGAAGGCAGATTTGTATAAAAGATGTTGTCAGGATCCTGCTGGAACCTTGTCTTGTTTTAATATTTAGACCAGTATGGCAGGGTTCTGACAGTACAATGTTTTATGTGGAAAAGCGTGGTCTTAGTATTGTTATATTAGACCACGTTTTTCCCGTGTCTCATCACTTTCACCCCGCTCCTTTGTCATCCTCTCCTCATTATTGTTTGATTTATATCACCTGTTACCCTCTTGATTTGCTCCCCTATTTAATCCTCTTGTATTCATTGTCCCGTGCTTCAGCATTGACGTTTGTTTCAAAAGCCTGTGAGTACGTTGTCTAGTCTAGTCTAGTCTAGTCTAGTCTAGTCTAGTCTAGTCTAGTCTAGTCTAGTCTAGTCTAGTCTAGTCGTGTTATTGTATTTAGTGAAGTTCATTGTTTAGTGTCTACCTGTTTAGTGTACTAAAGATCAAGTCTTGTTTAGTGTTCTCTCCCTCTGTTTTAGTCTCCAGTTTATGTTTTGGCCGCTCTGGGGTTTTGTTTTCCTGTTTTGTTAATTAATAAATATCCTGAGTTAACCCCTTGTTGTCTGCGTTTGGGTTCACCCCTGTTATCCCTGAGATTCCTGACGGATGTATTGTCATTGTTTGCCATTTTTAAATATTACAATTTTGTTGGTGTGTAACAGCTTAAGTAAACATTATGTCACTGGGACTCTGCCTGTGAAAACTAGACTAAAGTCTCAAATCTTATCGTGAGATAAGGAGCATCACATTTGATTTCATGCATTAATTTCATGACATTACTCAGTCAATATTAAAGATTTCAAGTTTATATTTTCACAGAATGTTCTTTACATGATGTAGGGTATTTTTATGTAGAAAACGGTAAACCACAAATAAATCATATACAATAGTTTAGTAGCATATTCTTTTTGGCAGAATTTATCATTATAATTTGTATCATTATAATTTGTATCACCATAGTCCCTAAACCAGTGTTTCTCAAACTTTTTCTGCCATTCCCTACTTTGGGGGTAGGGAAGGGTTCTAAGCCCCACCTGTCCCTAATTGCACCAACAAAATGGTAATCAAGTATGATTTAAGTTTAACTTTTAAAATGTATTTAATTACGTCATGTTTTAAAACATAACAAAATTTTCTTTCTTTGTCGCAAACATATCCATTGTTAACTTTTATACCCGCTACGACCTATACCACCTCTCAACATTAAAGTTTTTGTTTCACTTTAATTAACATTCCAGTGTTAAAGGGATTGTTCACTTTAAAATGAAAATTCTGTCATCATTTACTCATCCTCATGTTGTTCTAAACCTGTTCTAGACGATTGAATTTAATGGGTACCCTCAACTGTGTGCTTACCATCATTTATCAAAATATTTTCTTAGCCATTTATCACAATACTTCCAAAATATTTTTCCTACTATGGAGGTCGGTGGTCACTTGCTGCTGTGTGTTTACCGTCATTTCTCAAAATATATTTTTTGTGTTCATCAGAAAAAATAAATTAATACAGGTTTAGAACAACATGAGGATGAGCAAATGCTGACAGAATTTCCATTTTTAAAGTGAACTATCCCTTTAATTCATTCTTGTATGCCTACAATATTTCTGAGTGCCATTTTTTCACACCCTGATGTTGTTTTAAATTAGGATTACATTTAAATATTTCACTTTAAGTGTATGGACAATAAATAAAGGAATTAATAGAGATCACAAAAATTACCAAATTTCCTCCTGTTTGTCACATCCCACTTGTAATGTTCCTATTCCCCACCAGGGGGTGGTGATGGCGCAGTGGTTAAGACACACACCTTTGGTGTGAGAGACCTGGGTTCAAATCCACTGTGACTGAGCAAGACACTTAACCCCTAGTTGCTCCAGAGGCATGCAACCTCTGACATGTATAGCAATTGTAAGTCGCTTTGGATAAATGCGTCAGTTTTTTTAAAGTAAAGTGGGGCCCACCCCACACTTCGAGAAATGCTGCCCTAAACGTATGTAAATGCATAACATGCGATTCAACTCGAAATCGTTTTTCCCTATTTTGTGTCCCCACAATTCTCAAACCAAAGTTACCCTTTGTCACACCACATCCACACACAAACTTACTATAAAAGTGACTTCTATAACAGTTAAATTACCTTATCCATAATGTTCTTTTGGGAGACATGGTCATGTTGTGAGGGGTTGAAAGAGAGAGAAGTGAAGAGCCATCATTCAGAGTTGAATGTGAAGTGTTATTGCATTACTGATTGCTGTGCAGTAAGCAGCTGTTAGCAGGTAATTGCAGCTGAAGTATATAAAAGCCTATAAGCTTTACACACAATTCACATTCCATCAGCACACACACACAGAGACTCAGATGCAAACACAAACAGAATCACACACACATGCACACACATTCTGGTTTCCATGTTTTGTGGGGATATTCCATTGACTTAATGCATTTTATACTGTACAAACTGTATTGTATTCCCTAACCCCATCCATCACAGAAAACTTTCTGCTACTTCACATTTTCAAGAAACATCATTCTGTTTGATTTATAAGCTTGTTTTCTCATGGGGACCTCAAAATGTCCAAAATTAGGATGGAAGAGGACGCTGGTGCGTTTTTTGGCTGTCGCTTCTCCCTCCAGGAAAAACAATTCTAAAATCTCTTATTGGATTAAAACTACTTCAGCACTCACCTGGACCATTTCACCTGCATGTCTCTGCTGACCTGATCCAGCTTGGTTCAGCTGCGTTTTGGGACTACGGACTGTATAGTTGGCAACGCCGCTGGATCGATCGGGTTAACACCCGCACTTTCGGGCGGTTAGCTAACTTGTCCTCCCCAAAGGCGACTAAAATTTCCTCCTTGGACGATGCAGCACCTGGTCCACCTCCTTTTCTGCTCTTCGTCCTGCTTTCTTGGTTGCAAAACTCCACCAACCACTTCATGGTTTTCCGGTACTCAGCTAAACAGCTACTCCAGCTAAACCGCTATCCATTGGCTACTCCGGAGCTCACCGCTGAACTAAAAACCCTCAAACTACTTCAACGCCACCGTTACATCCACGGCGGCTCCCGTAGAAACTTAATACACATATCCACTGGGAATGACAGTTTAGACACAACACCTCATCACTTCTCTTCCGCTTCCCGGCATCTAAACAAACATGCACAACGTCATCAGAACCAACGTCACGTGAACCATTTCAACCTCCGGCCAGTTCCTATTTCCGTTTCATCCCCTTCAAAACAAGTCTTTCAAGCTTGGACTATTTAACACAAGATCCCTTAACAACAAATTCACAATTCTTAATGAATTTATTTTGGACTCACAATTAGATTTAATTTGCTTAACTGAAACCTGGCAAATACTTCATGAATATTTTTCTCTCAACCAAGCCACCCCCACTGGATTTTCATACATGGACCAACCTCGTCCTGAAGGCAGGGGCGGGGGTATTGCTGCCATCTACAGACAAGCTCTTAAGCTTTGCCCTCTCTCCATTCCATCTGCTCCGTCTTTTGAACACCTCTCATTTAAACTCTTAGGCCCCACTTCCTTGACTATTGCAATAATTTATCACCCTCCTAAACCAAATCCTACGTTTCTGTCAGATTTCTCAGAATTCATAACTCAACTCTGTTCAACTTCATCAACCATACTACTCGTAGGGGACTCCAATATTCACATCGACTCTTCAACCTCCAAACTTACCATGGATTTTTTGGACACAGCTTTTTACACAACATGTCAACTTCCCCACTCACAACCGTGGACACATTTTGGATTTGGTCTGCTCTACTGGCTTAAATATCGACAATCTCTCATACGCTGACCTGGCTATATCTGATCACCTCGCCATAATATTCCACATCAAACCCCCCAGCCCCTATTTCAAACAAGACACGTACCATATCTTACCGAAATTTAAAGTCCCTCTGTCTCACCTCCCTTTCCACACATATTGCAAACAATATATCTATATCCAGCATTCCTGAAAACTCAACCACCGAAGACTTAGTAGTTTACTACAATCGCATACTCACATCCAGTCTAAACACTCTTGCACCTGTTAAAACTGCAGCAGTTACATTCTCCCGCTCTGCACCCTGGTTCACCCCAGAACTGCACAAACTCAAAAAAGAATGCAGACAACTAGAACGCATATATAAGAAAACCGGACTCACTGTACACCTTCAAGCCTACAAGGATCATAGCCATCATTACAGATCAGCCCTTACATCTGCCCGTACTGCTTTTTATTCTGGTATCATTAACTCTGGATCCTCAAACCCCCGGACTCTGTTTGCCACAGTTAACAAACTACTCAAACCCATTGACAATATCACTCGCTCATTCACCATGGACAAATGTGATAATTTCATCGACTTCTTTAAATTTAAAATTGACAGCATTCACCAAGAACTCTCTGTGAACATCTCCCCCAGCACAGACCCTCAATCTGACTCATCTCTTCCATTTCACATCACTCTCCCCTCCCTATCAGTCATCACGAAATGGATATCACTAAACACTCCAATAAAATCAACCTCACAACCTGCCTATTGGATCCTATTCCATCCGCATTGGTCAAGCCCTGTTTCACCTGCCTCAGCCCACTCATTACGGTCTTCATAAACTCCTCTCTCACCTCTGGAATAGTTCCCTCTGCCTTTAAAGTTGCAGCTATCACACCAATACTTAAAAAACCTGGCCTGGATCCTGAAAACCCCAACAACTTCCGCCCCATCTCCAACTTACCTTTCCCGTAAAAAATTTTGGAACGCACGGTTGCGGATCAACTAAAACATTACCTCCTCTCCAATCAGCTCTACGAAACATTTCAGTTTGGATTTCGCACTCTCACTCTACTGAAACTGCACTACTCAAAGTAACAAATGACCTCCTCCTCGCCTCTGACTCTGGTTCCCTCTCCATTTCCTTCTACTCGACCTCTCTGCCGCCTTCGACACCATTAACCACTCCATTCTACTACAACGCCTACAACATCTTGGCATCTCTGGCACAGCCCTCTCTTGGTTCACCTCCTACCTCACCAAAAGATCTCAATTCATATCCATCAATAACTGTATGTCTCACACCATACCTGTCAATCACGGAGTCCCTCAAGGCTCTGTGCTAGGTCCCCTTTTGTTTATTCTATATATGCTTCCCCTTGGATCTATCATTCAAAATCATGGACTAAAAATCCACAGTTACGCTGATGACACACAACTATACCTAAGCACCAGATCCATCACTCCTGCCACAGTATTTACCATCACAAACTGCCTGTCTGCAATAAAATCCTGAATGAATGCCAAGTTCCTTAAACTCAACTGCAATAAATCAGAAATCATAATCATTTGTCCCAAATCACTCCTTTCCTACCAAGATTTCACTCTATCTGTCGATGGCCATACAGTTACCACCTCTCTCCAGATCCGAAATCTTGGTTTCATTTATGACCCCACGCTCACATTTAAGCCTCATATCCGACACATCACTAAACTGCCTTTTTCCACCTGTGAAATATTGCTCGTTAACGGCCCACTCTCTCCACATCTGCTGCTGAAACCCTCATCCATGCATTTACTACATCAAGCGACTACACTCGACTATTGCAATAGCCTCCTATATGGTCTCCCTTCCACCGATTTACAAAAGCTGCAATATGTTCAAAACTCTGCTGCCCGTCTCCTCACCCACACCCGCTCCAGAAATCACATCACCCCAGTCCTCCAACAGCTTCACTGGCTCCATGTACAACAGTGCATTCACTACAAAGTTCTACTCATCACCTACAAAGCCCTCAATAACTTAGCCCCTCCATACCTCAAAGACCTCTTACAGCATCACCGTGCTCTTGGAAATCTCCGCTCTGCCGATTTAAACCTCCTCAAACCTATCACCAAATCAAAACACAGAACTTTGGGGGACCGTGCCTTCGCCATTGCCGCCCCCTCTCTGGAACTCAATACCTATCCACATCAGAAACTCGGACTCACTGACCACCTACAAAAACTGCTAAAAGCCCATCTGTTTCAACTGGCATATAACCCAAA
Organism: Misgurnus anguillicaudatus; assembly: GCF_027580225.2. NCBI lineage: Eukaryota > Metazoa > Chordata > Actinopteri > Cypriniformes > Cobitidae > Misgurnus > Misgurnus anguillicaudatus. The sequence goes on from NC_073357.2 coordinate 65,275,381, forward strand.
TTAGCACTCTCATTTTTGTTTGTTTCATTTTTTGTAAAGCGTCTTTGCGTCTTTTTTAAAAGCGCTATATAAAACTTATGTATTATTATTATTATTATTATTATTATTATTAAAATGTTATCTGATATTCCTATCTTTGTGGGGACAATCGCTCCCAACAATGTGATAATTACCAGGTACACCAGGTTTAATTCAATTCAATTTTATTTATATAGCGCTTTTCACAATAGTAAATTGTTTCAAAGCAGCTTTACATTAATAGATGTATAAAAGCATAGAAAAACGAGCATAGTAATAATTTAACATATACAGTAAAGTAGTAAGTTAAGCCAAAAGTGGCGGACTCTCCAGGGGATGAACCCCCCCAGGAGAAAAACCCTCCTGGCTAGTCCAGGGGGAAAACTCCTAGGAGGGAAAAAACCCTTGAGAGATACACACACACACACACACACACATATATATACTATCGGGGTATGTGAACGGGTAAGCGAATTAAACTGGTTCCGCCAGTGGTCGCTGGTCAGGCATCGGCTGGGCATTTCATTGAAGGATGGTCAGTAGATCAACGGTGTGATGACCTTCACAGTTGCAGGAACTGGGTCGGTTTGTCTCATTGTCCTCGGGGTCGAGGACGAGACAGGGAGAGAGAAACAGAATCCTATTAGCGTAGGGGCTGTTCACATGTAATGCACGTGTCATACAGTATAGTGGTTTAAGTCAGCTCGGTTCCAGACAGGCAAACTATTGCGGCATAAGTATATTACCCAATATGAGGTATGTGAGTGCTTTGTTCTAGACAAACTAACTTTTGTGGGATAAGTACATTTACTGGACATTTTATGTGAATGCTTTGTTAAAGAAGAATGTCTTAAGTTTAGTTGATTGATCAACTGTGTCTGATACTCAAACATTATTTGGTAAATCATTCCAGAGCTTAGGGACTAAGTAGGAGAAGGATCTACCACCTTTAGACACTTTTGATATTCTAGGGATAATTAAGTAACCAGAATTTTGTGATTGCAGTGTACGTGATGGATTGTATTCTGACAGTAATTCTTTAATATACGAGGGTGCTAGGTCATTTAAGGCTTTGTAGGTGATTAGTAATATTTTAAATTGTATGCGATATTTAATTGGTAGCCAGTGTAAAGATGCCAGAATTGGACTTATGTGGTCATAGTTTTTTGATCGAATAAGCACTCTTGCGGCGGCGTTTTGAACCAGCTTGTTTACCTGATTTGCGTGACATCCCCTGAGTAACGAATTACAATTCTATTCTAGAGGTCATAAAAGCATGGATAAGCTTTTCTGTATCTGATGCAGACAGCATATGGCGTATTTTTGAGATATTTCTAAGATGGAAGAATGCTGTGCGGCAGACATTGGAGATATGACTATCGAAAGATAGATTGCTGTCAAACATTACACCTAAATTCTTAACCGTGAAAGATGGCACCGCCGTGCAGCCATTTATGGGCAACTTGTAATCTGACATATTATGTTTGGAGCGATTTGGTTCAATAATAAGTATCTCTGTCTTATTGGAGTTTAGCTTAAGAAAGGTATGTGCCATCCAGTCCCTAATTTCACTAATGAGGTCTGTTAACTTAGAAAACTGGTGGGTTTCACTATGATGTGACGAGATGTAAAGCTGGGTATCATCTGCATAGCAGTGAAAACTTATGTTATGTTTCCTAATAATGTCTCCTAGAGGTAACATATCGTCGCTGTCGGGCAGAATTCTCGTATCTCCAAAACACAACATTTTCCCAAAGTCATGTTTTATCGGAGATACGTGCTTTATGACTTGGGAGCAGGGAGATACAAGCTTATGCTCTCATTGATAAGAATGGTACGGACACAGTTGTCACTGTTGCCAGCAGTGTTCAACAAATACTGCGGTCACATTGAGCCTTTTGACAAGAGACAAGGCTTCAATAGTTAACAAAAGCCAACTGTAGTTACATACATCTTACTAAACTCTATTTTAAAGGTTTACGATCTTTAAAGGCGGAGTCCACGATGTTTGAAAAACGCGTTGGAAAAGGAGACGGGCCAACTAGCAAAACACACTTATATCCAATCAAATCAAATCAAATGCCGGGTTGTGTATGTGTGGGGCGGGTCTATCAACAGAAGGTCCAGATTCTATTGGGGTAGGGGCGTGTTTGTTTAGGTGATTTCAAATATCAACATTCGCTTTCAAACATCGTGGACTCCGCCTTTAAGTGATGCAATACAAAACATGATGAGCGGACTATGCTGTCTAATAGGTGGAAATTAATCTAATCTGCTCGCAAACTTACCTTCGTGGCTCATGGCCTTTCTTCTGCACAGAAGCATAACTGCTATCGAGTTTTAATAAATGTACTCAAAACTAACTATTTTCACTTGTTAGTGTCTAACAAACAGAATTATTATATTAATTAAACAGCCCTTTTTTCTTTAATAAATAAAAACTTTTACTTGTGTTTTACATGCACAAAATAATTTAATGCTGGTATCGAAAACATTCAATTTAATTCAAAATTGAATTCAATAAAAACATTGCTACTTGTCTTTTACATGCACAAAATAATTTAATGGTGGTATCTAAAACATTCAATTTAATTCAAGTATTATATTAGATACATTTTAAAACTTCAGTGCACATGTATGATAAGCTTAGTAATATTTTATTTTTTTTTATATATCAATAACTGATATCATAGGTTAACAGATAAAATCATAGTTAAGAATTTCTTTATTTAGCCCATTACTGAGTGTATTTGTGTTTGTGAGTTTGTGACTGCTGTTGTCTGAGGTTGTGACTCGATGTGGACGCAGTCATCAGAATGGTTGATTTTCAAGTTCATCGTTCCACTCTGTACCTGACAGAGTTCTTTTAAGGACACAGACATGGTTGCTGCAAAAAATAAATTAATAAAGAACAAACAATCATTTCCCTACGTTATATAAGGCATGTTTACGTATAATAACGAGGCAAAAAACAGTTACCTTGCATAATAATTCATGACTGCAATGGCAGAATTAGCGGGGTCAATATTTTTTTTCTTTAAGCCCCACGAATATCACGTTAGATATCTCACCAAACATGATGACGAAACCAATGCATAGTGGCTAACTAATTAAACAACATGCAATTTGTGCTTTAAATTCACTTTAGAAACGTGAATAGCGTAAAGAAAAATCTAGCAGCCTCAGAAACAATACATTAGACTTTAGCACTACCATTACTTCGAGATAAAACTGTTATACATAATATAAAAACATAATGTTATTATATAATTCATATAACTGAAACATAAATAACCAGTGTTTTGAGTTAAGGTTACCTCAGTGGACGTGTTGTTTGACGAGGATTTCGTTGCGATTCTCAATCTTGAAAAGAAATATGCAGCGAAGCTCTCCCACGGAGTGAAGAGGAGGTGGAGTTATGAGGTTTTTCAGACAGTTGAAATGTCCAAAGGAGTTAAGAGGTTTACACTCAAGCTTTTTCAGGACTTTAGATTGGTTAATAAATTGTAAAAGTAACAGACCCACGTGGGGACTGACCAATAGCCTCGATTTGTGAAAAAATATGAAATTGACAAAATTTGGACATACGAGGTTTCCGCCCGACAGCGACGATATATAACAAGAATAGGATAGGGCCTAAAACTGATCCCTGTGGTATGCCGTATTTAACCGAGAAGCGATATGACTCTTCCTCATTTACATAAACAAAGTGATATCGATTGGTTAGATACGATCTAAAACAGGCTAATGCCTGACCACTGATGCCAACATAGTTTTCTAGTCTATTAAGTAGGATTCTGTGATCTATTGTGTCAAAGGCTGCACTAAGGTCTAGTAATATAAGGATTGAGATTTCACCACGATCGGATGTTAAGAGTAGGTCATTTGTAACTCTAAGCAACGCTGTCTCTGTGCTATGGTGGGGCCTGAATCCTGATTGGAACTTTTCATATGTACTATTATTCACTATGAATGTGCGTAGCTGGCTTGCCACTACTTTTTCTAATATTTTAGAAAGAAAAGATAGGTTTGAGATTGATCTAAAGTTATTAAGATCTCCCTGGTCAAGGTTTGTTTTTTTAAGTAGCGGTCAAATAACTGCTAGTTTGAAAGCTGTTGGAACGTATCCCAATTCTAGCGATGAGTTAAAGATATTTAGTACTGGGTCTGACACTACAGGAAATACCTCTTTAAGTAATTTTGTGGGAATGGGGTCTAATATACTGGATGATGATTTAGATGACACACACACACACACACACACTCTCTGGTTTCCATGTTTTGTGGGGACATTCCATAGGCATAATGCATTTTATACTGAGAAAACAATTTACATAGCGATCTTTATCATTAAGTGTTAAATCATTAAAAACCTGTTTTTATCATAGGTCAGCCTAATTGTACATACATATTGTTGTGTATCACTCAAAGTTTCAGTTTCTTAGCATTGCTTGTATAAAGATCATGGAAATGCCAGTCATGTGATGTTCACTTGTATGTTCAGGAACTGTTTTCCAACACAAAGTTGTCTGCTAAAATGTACACAGTTTAAATTTGATACTTATTATTTAGATTTTATTTTAGAGTATTTTGTTATTAAACTACAAGCAAAACATTTTCTATTTTCTCATTCTAGCACAACTTATTCAGGCATTAAGGGGTTGGGTCTTTATCTCCAGGTGTAAATCACATCAATATTCATGACCATTGACTGTTCCTTGCATATTGCCTTTACACAAGAAAAGTGTCTTACAAAAGTTAAATCAATATATTGTTACATGTGAATAAGTGGGTAGAATGGTTTTTACATCTTTTTATAGCAAATTTCCAACTCTACAAGATCCAGTACTTTTTGTTGGTGAAAAAAAATGTTTGGTATGTGTTCTTCAGCCTTATTCAGGCATGAAAATCCCTCACCTTTCAGAGAAATTTGCGATTTTCAAGCAAAACGGGTGACCCATGTGAAGTCTGTAGATTCAATAAGAAATTTTGGGGGGGTATGTGTGCGTTGTTTGTTGACAAGCCCTTTGCCGTCATCCAACATGTATCCTAGACATTAGATTTGTTTCAGTTCTTGCCACGCTGCAAAAACTGACAGGCAGGTGACATCAAAGTGCCACAAGAGTGAATCGAGAAGTCATAAGGACTCTGCTTACGAACAGCTCTCGCGCTACTGTGATGTCATCCAACTTTTGTGTGTACTTCATCATATGCTTCACATGCTTGTTGAAGATGCGTAGAGCGACTGCCTTCGGAAAGTAAAGTCAAGTATAAGATACAAACAGCTGTAATACTATAATTGTAGAATTCTCAGGGGTCAGTCAATTAAAACAATTATATATATATATACACACACACACACAGAGTGACACTGCAAAGTGACCTGAAAATGTTGAATTGGAATGAATGATGGACATACTCCTCGCATGTAAGTTACATTAGTCTAACGTTACTAGCCTACTGCTGTAAATACGTAAATGTAAATATGGTAAAACTGCTAAATATAGCATGAATCATATTTTCAGGTCAAAATGAAGCTCTACACTCAAAACCATTCACTCTAACTGAAAAACCAACATTTTCCCTCAGACATTACACACAAGCTTTCAAAAAAACACACACACTACAACATAGGACTACACACTGGTGCTGTATATTCAAAACAATAGATCCAAAACTGGTAAGTTGCTTGTGGTTCTCACCCTCAAAAACCTTTTTATATGACCAAAAAAGACACAAACAATGTATGCATTAGCACATTTTTATTCCTTCATGTGCTACACAGCACAACTGTAAAACATTTTTTTTATTCTGCCTCAACATCCGTTTTTGTTCTGGGTGAGGCCAGAAAATCTCATCCACATCACAGGTTATATTGGCCCTACCCAAACAGCGAGGGTAAAGTCCTCTTGCATGATCCACCCCCGGCATTCATCTACTGATATGTCTACCTGTATGCAAGGCAATTTTATGCATTTCTTTATTATAAGCAGGCTAAAGCACGCACAGCAATTTAAATTGCGTGCTCGACCAAAAAAACGTAGTAGTATAGTAATGCAAAGTCGGTGACACCAAAGCTCCAAAAGTATCAAAAATATTTATTATTTAAAAACAGTACATGGCATCAGGTTATGTTTCGAGCATGCAGGCTCTTCATCAGACAAATTAACCCAGCTGATAAACCACTATTTATAGACTTACCCACAGGTAATTAGGTGTCACATGATCATACCACATTCACAAAAAAATATATTACAATCACAAGCAGAAATTATCAATGACAAAATACATTAAAGAAAAAATAATAATAATAATAAAAGAAAACAACTGGAATATGCACAATGCACAAAACAATTTTAACATTAACAAACATAAATACTTTAGATTGCGTACATATTTACAGCTGATAACCACAAAAATATGAAAAGTATACAATAGGGATGTGCCCGAAGCCAAATATGTTATTTGGAAGCGCACTGATAATGGCTTCAAAACGAATAACGAATTCATCCGAATAACAGAGAAAATATTTGGCCGGGCAAAATCACGTGTTTACTGGAACAGCTGTAAATTATAAACCCCTTAAAGCATGAATAATGTGAATGTGAAGTAAATGAGTGCAATCTATAAAATTACATGAATTACATTTTCGGAGCAACCCTTATTTAAAAACGCGAGTTGTTTTGAAATTAGTTTAAAATCTTAAAAACGCTGTTAATATCAAACTTCTTTAAACCCAGCTTTAAAAATGACCCTTTTAGTTTTTTTTTTTCGTTTTATCTAATTACACAAGACCAAAAAAGCTTGATAAAATGCTGCACTTTAATAATAAAATATTCGTTAATAACTCTGTGTCTCTGTTTGACTCCGGTAGATGATCTTTTAATTACTTCTAGTCCAAGCAAGCTTTATTGTCAATCTTGGTGAATATAAAATAAATAAGTAAATAGCTAAAAATATGAAAATAACATTTTAAAAGCAAAATTTAAAGTGAAGATTACTATGACTATTAATTATTAATTAACATAAAAATAAAGTAAGCAAATAACAACTGAAACATTTGAATTCAATCTTTCTAATTACCTTATTGTTTAAAATCATGTTGCTTGTTTTGAACTAAGTCAAAACTGCATACTGTTATTTGAAATACTGTTATTTAAAATTTTAAACGAATATCTGATTATTTATTTATTTAGATAAAGATTAATGAGAGAGTTTTTTTTAACAATTCGTTATGTTCGCGCAAATGTTATATGGACATAGATAATAATAAGCTCAGCAAGTTTGTTGTAATGCTTATTATGCTTTCATAAATTCTTGTCAAAACAGATGTTTTTCAACTATTCTAACCCTAGCGTGGCGCACTTGCGTGTCTCTGCGTTGCATTTCGGATCTGTCAGTCAGCGCGAGTTTGTCGATCTTAATAACTTTTTAACATAAATCAGTTCCCGAACTTTATCTCCCTTAATAACTCTTTAAACATCAAGCAAGTTCTGCATTTTATTTTCACATTCCTGCATGTTTTTAAACCGAAACCAAGATGTCAGACATGTGGATGTATGAGTAGCATAGTTATATTTCACTCAGAAAACTTACAAATAACGATAATTTTAGATGTTTAATTATTTGAATCACTAGACGAGGGATTAATGAATGCTACTATTTTTTTCTGAAAAAATCCCACTCATTTAGACATAAAGGGTCTCATGGAACTGTGCTGACAGGCACAAAACCGTTTAAAGGTGATGTAGCCTACAGTTTTGTCAGTGTGCTCTCAAGTTTGTTATTTTAATGCTACAATACAATGATGCATAGCACATAGGCACAGCTTTTTGATTAAAATTTTGTATTATTATTATTAATAAATATTTACAGTTATTTAAAGGTAGGGTAACACATTTTGAAAAATGCTAGCGGTAGCCGCCTAGCAATAAAATCCCGATCCCACCCTCAAGTCAAATCGCCATCCAAAGTCACGCCTCTTTCAAAACACATGAACACGCACAGATCAGACGGTCACATCTCATGTCTCATTCAGCAGTGAGAAAACTTTGCAGTACAAAGTTGAATAAGACTTCCAAAATAACCAAACAACTGGTTTGCATCAGAATTAGTTTAAGCACACGTTCGGTTGTGTAGACGTAGTAACTATATCGTTGCGCTAATCTGTAAACGAACACAAATTTCATAAGCAACACAATGTTTCATCAAAGTAGAATATCTGAATCCATCTCAATACAAACATATCGCGTACCTACCTTACCAAAATAAACAGTGCAACGACCCTTTCAGACCCTTTGCAGCTCCTGCAGCTGTTTCATCTCGTGGTAAAGCAGTAAAGTTACCGATGTTAATTTTGGTTTTTGCTCTTGCCGATCCAGGCAGTTTTTGCTGTTGTTGTTATAAAAGATGTCTTTCGTTTTGTGCCTCCTGTGTAGGTTGTCAATTCAGCAGAAAAGTTTGCTGTTCTCACTGTTTACAGACAGGAGGTGAGCGCACGTGAACGCGCCGATGACGTATGGTGTCTGCGTGGACTCGCTGCGTGGTTGGCATTCAATTACGCTTACGTATGAGGGACAAAAATGGAAACGTCCGTTCGGACCGAAATCTATGATTTGTTGAAAATTTTTTGGTCCTACGCCTTTCACAGATGACATAAATTTCTACAAATACATTTAAACAACTTAACACAGTGATTGCTATCAGGATGTGAGGAGACTTTTAACCAGCATAACAAAAAATGTTTCAGGATCAAATCTGCTACCCTACCTTTAAGTTATAATTATAATAAAGAGCAAAAATGCAATTTTCGTGTAATATGACAAACTTCCGGTTTAAGACCTGCCCACTTCCGGTTCCATCCGAATACAAATACAGATACAAATAATTTTGAGACTGTTACAGATACAAATACAGATACAAATACTGACTCTGCTGCACACCCCTAGTATACAATCTCTTACACATTAAAGAAAAGGACAAATATCAAAGTCTTCATTTAAACCTTTTGGCGACAGTGTGTTTAATGTGTAGATCCAGTAGAGCTCACGCTGTAAAAGCAATTTATTAATGTCACCACCGCGGCGTGGATATTTTACTAGTACAATACCAATGTACTGCAGAGTGGAAACAGAGTGCCTCAAATCAGCGAAATGCTGTGCAATCGGACTTCTTGGATCGCCATGTCTAATGGCACATTGATGTTCAGAGATATGGATATTTAAAGGTCTGCTGGTTTTTCCAATATAACACAACCCACAAGGGCAACGCAAAAGGTAAATAACGTTAGCAGTCTTACAAGAAATGATGCCTCTGATCTTAAATGTTTTTCCCGTGTGAGGGTGTGTGAAAGTCGAAGTCTTAAATGTGAAATTACACTGTTGGCAGTTGCCACATCTGTAATTTCCATAAGGTATTTTGTTTAAAAAATGACTAGGTGGTTTCAAATCGGCTCTAACCAAGATATTTCGGAGATTGGGAGTTTTCTTATACACTACACGGGGAGGTTTTTCAAAACATTTCTTAAGGTTAGGATCGCTTTCAACAATATGCCAATCTTTCAATAAAACATTCTGAATGCTCATTGAAACGGCAGCATTTCGCTGATTTGAGACACTCCGCCCGTTTCTCCCACATACTTCCTACCACACTTCATACACTGCAACAAATAGATTCCATTTTTGCAGTTCTTTTTCCCACCTTGGAATCTATAAACTTTCCCTCCAACCCCTTTGACCACAGCCCTTCTCCCCACCACTATACTCCTACGACGCCCCACCCCGGCAAACTCAAAATCATTGGATCTCAGGCTTATTTCTAGTAGCTTCAGAATAGCCTCATCTGGCCTCCCTTGTTCAGGATATCTCGCAACCACTCCTTTACTGCCTCTAATCCCCTCCCTATGTCGATCTCTGTATAAAGGTTAGAGACGTCCATAAAGAAGAGCCTAGAATTACTGCCTGTCTGTATACCACTTACCTTCTCCAGAAAATCCCATGTGTCTCTGAGATAACTAGGGTGCTTTGCTGCCAGAGGATTCAATTAACTGTCAAGCCACTCAGCTACCCCATAACTCTCACTCCCACAATCAGATACTATCGGAAGGCCAGGTGGCATGTCCGGGAAGGGCCAGGAGTCCCTATTCTTGTGGATCTTAGGGAGTATGTAGAACCTCTGCTGTTTCTGGGAACACGGGTTTTGCTAATTCCTTGTAAAACTCTGGGTTTTGCAACTGACTCAAAGCCTCACTTTTGTATTGGGCCCTATCCATCACCAAAATGACCCCTCCCTTATCCGCAGGCTTGATAATGATTCTTTTATCCTGCCTTAGGGATTGCATTGCCCTTAATTCTGTGGTTGATAAATTGGGCCTCCCCTCAATTTCCCCAAAGTTTTGAAGGGTTTCAGTGTCCCTATCTATAATGTCCCATATCATTTCTGGTACCTGATCCCCCTCCGGCTCCCATTCAGATTTTAAAGTGAACCTTCTATACCTCTGTGCCCCTTAATTTTCATCATCATCATTACCATCATCATTAAAAAAAGCAAATAACTTTATGCGTCTGTGATATTCTGCCAAGTCCCTCCCCACCTGTAACCTGTCAAAATGTAATCCCGTGTGTGGGCAAAAAATGAAGACCCTTACACAAAAGGTTTACTTGTTCTTTATTTATGCTCACTTGGTCAGACAAATTAAGGACAGAATCCCCCAGCCAACCTTGGCTTACACCCCCCAAAACCTGCTGAGAGTCCCAGTCAATCTCCACCAACCACATCTGCCAGATTGCCTCTGTCGTCTCCTTGGTCCAGTGAATACCATCCTGACTGGTTTTAAAGTGATGGGGAGGTAGGGGCTGCAACACTGCTTCTAAAGATCTGATATGGTTGTTGATCTGTCTGACCATATGCTTTTCCGCTGATGTTAGGGTCTCTGAATAGTTGAGGACCGGAACAAAGACTTGGGCATTCTGGAATGCGCCCCAGGCCGCATTATAACCCCTGGTTATGGCCTTCTCCACCAAAGAGGGGTTGTGCATCCACTGCGCCCCAGGAAACTAACGATTTGTACTTCTGCCTCTGATGGTTGAGGCAGCCGGCCTACATTAGAATCACCAATAACTATAATTTCCCTCTGAGGCTCAAGAGCCCACTCTCCTGGTGGTCTGCGGATGGTGATAAACAGACTCCCCTGCCTCTTCCTCTTTGTCTGCTTCCGGATAATTTGCTCTGCACTCTCTTGGGAACCCCCTACCCCCTCTTCTTCAGGGTCTTCTCCCTGCACCACACAACCTTCTGTCCGGGTCTGTCCACCTTGCTCCCCAGACCCACCCGCTACCGTGCTCAATTCTCTTTGTGGTGCAATGCCACTCCCTACCGGGACTTGTCCCAGGTCTTCCCTTGGACCTTCCTGCTCCTCCCTCCGCTGCTTTAATCTTCCATCCGGAAGAATCTTCCTTTCTATCTCTCGTAAAATTTCTGGCTTAAGGCCCCTGATATTTCTATTGGCCCATTTTGCCGCTACTTCAATGGCCCTCCTCTTCTGCTCACCAAGTAGCCCCAACGCTTCAAACTCTTGCAGTATCTCATCTGGAACCTTCGAGTAGTGTTTCTTCAATATTTCTACTCCCGAAACTAGACAACCTTCAGCATTATTTTCCAGGCTAGTTTGTGTAGCCATATTAGGGGCTGCTGGCCAGTTCACTTCTTCCAACCATTCCGCTATTTTCCGGAGCTGGACCGGACCTGGCCTGTCTCCTAGCCCTTCCAATTTCTGGAGATGGTGGGAAGCTTTAATGTGCTTATGCACGATACGAGTAGCCTTTCCTACTGAATCCATATCACCTACAACATAGAAAATATGTCTTACTAAAAGTATAGAACAACCTTTCAAAAACACCCATTGGTAACACAAGACAGGGTCATGAAGAAGAAGAGAGGAGTGACGGGACTTCGCCAGTCCTCTCCCGGGCCTGATCAGGCCTCATCTTCGCTCCCCCACCCGATCACAAACCCAGAAACCTAAGTCCGGATCGGGTAGGGCAGCTGATCCAATCCAATGTTATTCTACCATACACAAGACCCCCCATATATATCACCAGAATGACCCCTAGGGGACCAATTTTGAACTCTAACCATGGTTGCATTGTTCAGAAAAAAGTAAAGCACAGCCTCCCACCTCTTTTCCTCATTTTTACACTGGGCTTATCCCAAACCTTCCATTTCCGAAGGCAACTGGCATGGTTAGGTTATGCTCCACCCCCAGACTGCCTACACGGCTGTTGGTTAGATAGGTGGATGCACAGAAGGCACTGGCCGGCGCATGTTAGTGAAGGATTGTTCTGCCCCCTGTTTTTCCTCCCCAGACCAGAGCACAACGTCACTGGTCCCTTCACCCCCAAAAACTCTGGCTCCAAGTTGCATTTCCCATTTGACACATCATCAGTAGTAAACCTCAGGTTCATTGGACGTTTCGGCCTTACAATCACTAGACGCCCTCCCCTGAGGTGGCCCGCACCAGGTGATCAGTCTGGGCGTGTGTCTTCCCACCCCCCTATGCCGGGCTACCCCCTCGTAATTGGAACTTCAAAAGTTCCTTATAGCAGGCAGAAGTAACAAGGTTACTAGCCTTGGAGCCAACATGTGGCACAAGCCAACTCTCTCAAATTTTAATAAATACAGTGGTTTGGAACTCAAGAGTTCCTTCTTTTGAGGGTCAGATGTTACTGACTTTCAGAGTAATGAATAATAACACACTATGCATCGAATTCCTTTAGGTTAAAAATCAAAAATACTTTAGACAACCAAGGGTTATTAAAAAAAACTGTTTAGACAGAGATCATTCTAGTTAATGGTTCCTGACACTATGGTTAGGGTTCTCAAATCTCCTGACCTTAGGGTTAGTGCTCTTAGGGTTAGGTTAGGCACTGACTCCCTTACATGGACTAGAGTCCCGCCCCCAACCAGTGGGCTTAACGCCACAAATCTATACCCACCGAGCGTTATCAAAATCCGGTCGAGCAAGGGAGTAAGGGGAGACAGGGACGAGACTGCGCCAGCCATCTCCCTGATGCCTGTCTGGGCTTCATAGTACTCCCTTGCTCGACTCCCTCCTCTTCAGAAACCTCAGGAGGAGGGCTGATCAAGCGATAACATTATGCAAAACTTACCTTTCAATCACTCCTCTGCACTTGGCAATTAATAGCCCGATTCGGGTTTTTATTAGTCTAGTTTTGGAGTTTTGGCCTTGTATTGTGGATCGTACGTGCACAAAGTAGCGTTCTATTCTGTTTCCTTATATGTAGCCTTTTCATTTTTATATGTGAACTTTGTTTTTGAAAGTTTATGACCGTCTCACGGTTTTGTTAATTTTGTTTTAGAATTAAGGCCTCATTTAACGGACTGTATTTTCACCAAATAGTGTTTCATACCTGTCCTTATGTTATTGCCTTTTCTTCCATTTTCATTACATTCCTCGAAGATTTCATCATTGTCGTCGATAAGCAGCAGTCCCATCCCTCCACAGGTTGCACCTTTAAAACTGCCGATTTAGTTCCTTAGTAGTTCTCTTTCAATGTTTTTCGTGTCATCCGGTGCTTCCACCATTTCATTATTCCTCTGTGTTTGAATTAATAACACGTTTTGGGGTTTAATTAGTTTTGCTTTAGAGTTTTGGCCTTGTTTTGTGGATTGTCTTACACAGAGTAGTGTTCTATACCTTTTCCATACATTTCGCCTTTTCACCTTTAATCCGTGACATTTGTGTTTAAGAGTTTATACCCGCCTCACGGTTTAGTTTATTTTTGTTTTTAAGTTTTGGCCTCATTTTGCGGACTGTATTTTCACAACGTAGCGTTCTGTACTCTGTCCCTATGTTATTGCCTTTTCTTCTATTTTCATTACATTTCTTGTCGAAGTCTTCATTGTTGTTGATAATAACAAGTGGTCCTATCCCTCCAGAGGTTGCTGTTACGTGCTCTGTTGTTTGTTGGTTATTTTTGTTCTCTCTCTCTGTCTCTCTCTCTCTCCTCCGCTGTCTGTCTCCTCAGATCCCTGCCATTGGACACCTTTCCTGTCAATCTTAATTATCCTGTGTGACGTCACTCGTCGATCCACCAATCAACACCCGATCCCGCCTATTTAAAACCCACCGCTGTTCATTCATGCCAGTACGCTGGTTACTGTTATTGTAAACCCCTGTTGTTGTTTGGTATACTGTTTGAGAATCATTTGCTGTGTTGTTTCTCGTTGTGTATGTCAGACTGTTCGTACCCAGTTTATTAGTCACTTGTTTATGCGTTTGTACGTTAGTGTTCATTCGCTCTGTTGTGTGTGACTTTGTTAATATTGGGGAAAGTGGACAGGTAAGTACGTCATGTGACATACATTGTGCAACACGTAGGTTACATTCACTGTATTAGAGACACTAGATTAGGAGCGTGTGCCACCCTCTGTACGTTTTGTGTTTGGGTAGGTAGAGTAGGTAAGTTAGGGCGTCGTGTCACGCTGAAAATTTATCTAATTACCTTTTTGTTTTATAGCGTAGGTAAGAGGGTTAAACGTTAGCTAGAACGGTTTTGTTTTGTTTGTTTCTTTGTTTTGGCACCGCTCGTGCCCCTTTCCCCTTTTGTGTATTTGTTACTTGTAAATATTGTAAATATCATTACCTTTTATTCACCTTGTCACACCACTAAACACCTTTGTACATTAATAAATTGCACAGTTTTGCCCACTATTTTTTTGTTGTCTGTCGTTGTTGGCTCCCATACACACACCAAAAATAAATCCACAATCATTTCATATTGTTGCCTCCCATTCATACCCCTAAAACACCATCTGGGATCGTAACAGTTTCTGATGCCAATGCGAGGGAAATGTTTGAGACACATCGTCAGTAGCTCTACCTCATGAATCATCGGATGTTTCAGGGTTTTATGTACTATACACCCTCCTCATGAGGCACCCTCGCCTGGTGGATCAGTCCCAGGCGTGTGCCTCGTAGCCAATTGCTATAGAAATTATCAGACTCTCAATTGGTGAGGTTGGAGTCTAATGAATAAACATCAGATTTTTGCCTTGGAGATGAGAGCTCTTTTATGGATTCTACTAAAAAATTTAAATCTTAAAATTCAATTAATTTGATGTCTATAGAGGTATTTACAGTTGTTTAATTGTTTTATATTAATAAAAGTCACCCTTGTTAATCTAGTGTTTTTAAGGCTAAGTTAATATGAGAGCCGAGTAACCTGCTAAACCACGTGGTTTTGCTAATGTCAATAAAATAGATAATTTCCAGACTAAAGGCTAATTGGTGCTGTTAAAAAGTTACTATATTGAGTAGGGTTAGGCTTAGGGCTATAGGCTTAAAACGAAGATGTCCCCTCTGGATATGTCCCCTCTGAATGGGTTTTTTCTCTATATGTCGTTCAAAATTTTAAGTAAGTGCAGTTTTTGAGTCAATCTGAGCTTTTGCTTTTGAGATATAGACATGTTGAAATAGAGTTTTTGTAGCTATTTTTGTTTGCATTTCAGCTTGACGTAGCAAGGTCACCTTTCCAACGAGCCCAATGTCGAGGGTGTGGCACTTTCAGGAATGTTGTGGAGACTTGTGGGTGGTGTCATTTTAAAGGGGGTTAGGCCTTTCCAATGACACCAGGTTCAAGTTTGTACGACGTTCCTGTGAGGAGATGTGAAATTTCAGCAGGAGGATAGGCAGGGCTATAGGCTTAAAACGAATATGCACCTAGGGTGCATTTAGGCATTTAAGGTTAGGTAGGTAGGTTATATAGGGTAATTGCAGGATCATTCAAATGACTGATCCTCAAATATCTCTTGACCAGAAGGTCATAGAGACCTGAAATTTGGTATATATACTAATTAGTGGGAACTCTTTTGAAAGAGCTCGATAGCCAACCAACTATGCATTGACTTCCTATAGGTTAAAAACCGAGAATACCCATTAGACAACCAAGGATTATTAAAAAAACAGTTTAGACCGAGATCACTTTAACTAATGGTTCCTAACAAGGGCAAGTCTCCATGACCCTCCTAGGCTGAGAAAAATAGCCTTAAACATTAATCTTTTTACCTATTTTCACCAAAAAGTCCAGACTCAAAAATTCTTCTCACAGAAACAGTACCAGGTAAATCCCCGTTGTCTGAAATGCCTAGAACAATTTGTCCCTGATAACAAAATTTTCAGACCCGTACAATAAAAAGATCACTGTTCAGACTCAAAAATCAATCTAACAGAAACACTACCAAGTGAATCCCCATTGTCTGAAACAGCTAGAAAAATGGGTCCCTGGTGAAAAACAAGAGGCTAAGGTAAAACAATTTTTTGGGTGGGTTTTCTAGCATATAACTGCACAAAAGGAATGGCACAGTCGTATTGCCAAAAGACTACATTGAGCCTGTTAGGTTAAGCACATGATTATCCAGATTGGACTAGAAACTGTCTGCCTCTGAAATGCCACATGCGAGGGACAAGATGCCCTTTGTTCCCACTACCTCCTACAACCTTACACGGGACCAGAAGTTTGATGCTTGGCTTGATACCAGCAATTGGGCAGCCGACATGCAAAGACAAGGAGTGCACACCGATGACGTTGATAAGAGCAGCAAGGTGTAAAGGTCGAGGTCCTTCTGACCCAATTTAGTTGTTGTGATGATTGATTTGTGCGGTATAAATCATGTTGATCTCATTTAGAACATCCATAAAGAGAAGAACAAACCATTGATCTTGCATGAGGATGTTCATTTTTCCGGGATTAATATTTGCTTTAATCACCATCGGACACTGCAAGTTTTCCGGTTCGAGATACTTCAGCAAATGTGGATTTACTGTGTATTTGGTGTAGCATTTATGACAGAAAGTGTAGATTTTTTTTGGTTTAGTAAAAGCACTTATGATTTTTTAACCCATCTTTACTTCCTCTCTGGATTGGTGTTAGTGCTAGATGCCCCTAGATAAATGACATTTTAACCCTTTAGGCGCCAGAGGTTTTTTCCTAAAACATTTAATTTTGACATGTTACTTTCAAAAGGCTATATCTTAAACGTGATAAGAGATAGAGACTTTCTGTAAATTAGAGAAATATTAAGGATGAAACACTTTATGGAGGGAAATAAAATTAAATTAAATTTAATCATTACATTTGCATATTATGACGTCATATGTGGCAGCCATCTTGAATTTTCATGAAAAGTCACATGTTTGAATGATAAAATGCAGCACTTCTTTCCCCCCAAAATGTCCCTCACCTTCTGTATGCTATATTGCACAATACTGAATGCTCGGGTAAATAGTAGGTAGTAAACAAACTGATCTGCGCGCCGATAGACTAACGTTATGCATAATGGCTCCTCTGCCCCGTGTAATGTAACTCCGCCTCTGCTCCTGCTACGAGCCGCATGGCCAGATCTGCCTCGCATGCGCCCCGAGTGGAGAGAATTTGCACAGCTTGGACTATTGCCTTTACTGTCGCCGTGATTGTGTGCACGGGACGGAGCACTGGAAGTCGTCCGCTCGCCCGACAGACTCCCAGGGCCCGCTCGGGAAGACGCAGCTCGCTCTACATTGCTTGCACGGTAAAAAGACTGGACGCGCATATTACCTCCAGCCTCCTTCCCCACACCTGTAACACGCCCGCTAACCCGATGAATTCTCCGACCCCGTGTAACATTCCCACCACTGACATTGGGCAAAGGATTCATCATGTGCTTGGTGTATAACTTAGCTACACTTTCACTTTGTCCAGCCGCACGATTGCAAAGCAGGGGCACGTCTAAATTGTGGTCACTAAATGAATCACCAGCATCTTCTGAAGGCAGATATTCCCCTTCATAATCATTGTCAGCGAATATAAGACCCAATACTTCATTGCAGTTAAGCTTTTTTGATGCCATTATATGATCATGTATTGAAAAAACTCGCTGAGTTTATCGCTCAGATAAAGTGACTCACTTGCACACTAGCTTTGCTGTTGCGCACTTCAATGCGCTCTTGCTCTAAGAGTTTGTATAGAAGCATGATGTTTTTCTGAGTCGGGTATAAAGTATGACATGTCTGCCATCTAGTGGAGGGGGGGGATGAACGAAATTTGACACCCTATGTGACAAAATCGGCAGTTACATTCAGTGACGCATCTTGTCGACAAAAGTCGACCGTGGCGCCTAGAGGGTTAAATACATCCTTGAACAGTGGTTTCAGTGGTTTTCTCAATGCATTATACTACCGTCTGCCCTAACTGCCCACCCTAACCCTAATTCTAGTAACCCTGAAATTACAAACCCTTTTTTTTACTAACCCTAACCCTATCCAGCCATAACCCTAACATGGCATAGCCCTAACCCTAACCCTAAACATGTCCCCATTCCTCTTCAACCCTATTTTATCCGACTTTAGGGTTAGGTATTGAAGATACAACGTTAGGGTTAGGAGTTAGGGTTAGGTTAGGGTTAGGTATAGGGGGTAAATGCAGGATCAGTCAAATGACTGATCCTCAAATATCTCTTGATAGGAAGGTCGTAGAGACTTCAATCCAAGTTCAAACTGTTCCCTTTTTGATTGCGCTTCTTTTGGTACCACGTTCGACTTAGGTTAGGTTAGGAACTGGCTAAAAGCCAGGCCAAAGCCAGACCCAAGGTCCAACTCGGAAGCACTGACCATCGTTCAACTGGCCGCCTCAGGTAAGTCCCCATTATCATGCCGAAGGCCCAAAATAGTATGCACAAGCACTCACATAATTCTACATTTTGAAAAATAAATCCACATTAGTGGTTAGTGAGCTTAGGGCTGCTTTTTGCAGGGCTCGTGTGACGTTGGGGTTAGAGTTTGTGTTCAGGTGAGAGGATCTGTATGGATCTACTTCAATCACCGTCAACATTAAAGGACTCCAGATGGTGTTATGCTGGTGTTCGAGAGAAGGCTTTGGTTTGTTAGCCTGTCACGCGACGTTTCGACAGCTTTTTGTGTCTTCTTCAGGCGAGGCTTAATTTTTAAAAAATTATTAAAGAGGACTCAACACCGTTCTTCTGGTGGAGACTGATTTAAAATGAGGCTCTACACTGTTCAGAAGCTTCAGAAGGACCTTCAACATCTTCCAATGACCGAGATTGATACGAGACCGGTACTCTACACTGTTTTTCTGACATATGACCATAACACACCGACCCAAAGTGTGCCTCCATCTTATTTGAGACGTGAGATACCCTTTTATACATCCATCCTATGCTTACTTTCCACATTTCGGGCTGATAGGAGATTTCTAGGGTGGTCTTTAATGTCTATTTCTCAGTGGAAACAAGATCCAAAATAAATGCTCCATGTCCATCTTCGTGTTGAGAAACCTTCTTACTAGTTCTGATACCAGTGGAGGCTGATTTTAAATGAGCTCTCAACACTCTATGCGGTGGAGTTTATATACCACACATAAATATTTTTTTATTGTGTGTTAGGGTTAGGTTAGGAGTTCAGGTTAGTCCAGAGACTGAACAAGTCCAGACTCGGTTTGCATGGGCCATCAGTCAACTGACCACTCCGAGCAATCCCATCAGCACCCCCAGGAACAGAAAGGCCCCCACCCCACAGTCCCACTGTATGTATGGTTGTTGTACCGTATGTCAAAAGGTATAAGAACATACCTGAGGTATCCATGTACGTAGAGAAACTGTGAGTTCCACATCCACAATCAACAGGTGAACAATTCTTTAATCATGTATAATTTTAATCTCATCAGTGTCTGGTGTTTGTAATTTTTGTGTTTTAATATGAATTATTATATGTGTGTATATATACTGTGTATATAGTGTGTGTGCCTCCTATGGGGTATTTTTTTAATATTTATATTTATACTGTGTGTAAAATCCTGTGTATTATGCTACTATACTTTTGTATAGTATAAATGAATTCAATGTATTGTGATATAGGGGTTATGAATGTATAGTGTTTCAATTATAAAGGGTTGTGGCCTACAGGGTTGGGGGCTATTTGTCAATGAAGGATAATCTTAGGTTTTGTGACCTTGGGGTTAGGGAATGGGGGGGATATACGCTTAGGTCATGTGACCTTGGGGTTAGGAAAAGGGTAGGTTGGGGCTTCTGTCAGTGTGTATGGGGAGATCAGGGCTCAGGTTTTGTGACCTTGGGGTTAGGGAAAGGGGTAGGTGTGGTGTTCTATTTTTGTTGTTGTGGCAAATTGCACAGATATCACCTGACTTGGGGTTAGGCGTAAAGCAAACTGTGCCCCTTGTAATTGTGTTGAGGCCTCTCAATTTGTGTTTGTTCATCTCCTGTGATCGTGATCAGATGTGTTCCTCACAGCTCTCTGTAATGTGAAAAAGAAAATACATTTATATCAAGATATATTATTTGCAAAGAGATAGAATATTCAGAAATATGTGTGTGTATACACAAACCATATGACAGGGGAGACTTCAGTGTGACACACTAGAATAGGAAAAACAGCTGACCTTAGGCCTCATTTAGGCCTCTAGGAGTTAGGTTAGGAAATGGCTAAAAGCCAGGCCACAGCCAGACCCAAGGTCCAACTCGGAAGCACTGACCATCGTTCAACTGGCCGCCTCAGGTAAGTCCCCATCATCATACCAAAGGCCCAAAATAGTATGCACAAGCACTCACAATATTCTACATTTTGAAAAATAAATCCACATTAGTGGTTGGTGAGCTTAGGGCTGCTTTTTGCAGGGCTCGTGTGACGTTGGGGTTAGAGTTTGTGTTTAGGTGAGAGGATCTGTATGGATCTACTTCAATCACCATCCACAATAAAGGACTCCAGATGGTGTTATGCTGGTGTTCGAGAGAAGGCTTTGGTTTGTTAGCCTGTCACGCGACGTTTCGACAGCTTTTTGTGTCTTCTTCAGGCGAGGCTTAATTTTTAAAAAATTATTAAAGAGGACTCAACACCGTTCTTCTGGTGGAGACTGATTTAAAACGAGGCTCTACACTGTTCAGAAGCTTCAGAAGGACCTTCAACATCTTCCAATGACCGAGATTGATACGAGACCGGTACTCTACACTGTTTTTCTGACATATGACCATAACACACCGACCCAAAGTGTGCCTCCATCTTATTTGAGACGTGAGATACCCTTTTATACATCCATCCTATGCTTACTTTCCACATTTCGGGCTGATAGGAGATTTCTAGGGTGGTTAGGTTAGGAACTGGCTAAAAGCCAGGCCAAAGCCAGACCCAAGGTCCAACTCGGAAGCACTGACCATCGTTCAACTGGCCGCCTCAGGTAAGTCCCCATTATCATGCCAAAGGCCCAAAATAGTATGCACAAGCACTCACATAATTCTACATTTTGAAAAATAAATCCACATTAGTGGTTAGTGAGCTTAGGGCTGCTTTTTGCAGGGCTCGTGTGACGTTGGGGTTAGAGTTTGTGTTCAGGTGAGAGGATCTGTATGGATCTACTTCAATCACCGTCAACATTAAAGGACTCCAGATGGTGTTATGCTGGTGTTCGAGAGAAGGCTTTGGTTTGTTAGGGTTAGGGTTAGGGTTAGGTTAGGAATTGGCTAAAAGCCAGGCCACAGCCAGACCCAAGGTCCAACTCGGAAGCACTGACCATCGTTCAACTGGCCGCCTCAGGTAAGTCCCCATTATCATGCCAAAGGCCCAAAATAGTATGCACAAGCACTCACATAATTCTACATTTTGAAAAATAAATCCACATTAGTGGTTAGTGAGCTTAGGGCTGCTTTTTGCAGGGCTCGTGTGACGTTGGGGTTAGAGTTTGTGTTAGGGTTAGGGTTAGGTTAGGGTTAGGGTTAGGGTTAGGTTAGGTTGGGTTAGGGTTAGGTTAGGGTTAGGTTAGGTTAGGTTAGGGTTAGGTATAGGGGGTAAATGCAGGATCAGTCAAATGACTGATCCTCAAATATCTCTTGATAGGAAGGTCGTAGAGACTTCAATCCAAGTTCAAACTGTTCCCTTTTTGATTGCGCTTCTTTTGGTACCACGTTCGACTTAGGTTAGGTTAGGAACTGGCTAAAAGCCAGGCCAAAGCCAGACCCAAGGTCCAACTCGGAAGCACTGACCATCGTTCAACTGGCCGCCTCAGGTAAGTCCCCATTATCATGCCGAAGGCCCAAAATAGTATGCACAAGCACTCACATAATTCTACATTTTGAAAAATAAATCCACATTAGTGGTTAGTGAGCTTAGGGCTGCTTTTTGCAGGGCTCGTTAGGTTAGGGTTAGGGTTAGGGTTAGGGTTAGGTTAGGTATTGAAGATACAACGTCTCCCCCTGTACAGACTCTGCACAGTTTGGTTTAGGGAGAACGAGGAAAAGGCACGGGCCGGCGCATGTTTTTGGAGGTCGACGCACTGAATCCCTTACAAGGACTAGAGTCTCGCCCCCGTCCAGTAGGCTTAACGCCACAAATCTATACCCACCGAGCGTCATCGAAATCCGGTCGAGCAAGGGAGTAAGGGGAGACGGGGACGAGACTGCGCCAGCCATCTCCCTGATGCCTGTCTGGGCTTCATAGTACTCCCTTACTCGACTCCCTCCTCCTCAGAAATCTCAGGAGGAGGGCCGAGCAAGCGATAACATTATGCAATGCTTACCTTTCAATCGCTCCTCTGCGCTTGGCAATTAATGGTCCGATTCGGGTTTTATTAGTCTAGTTTTGGCCTTGTATTGTGGATCGTACGTACACAAAGTAGCGTTCTATTCTGTTTCCTTATATGTAGCCTTTTCATTTTTATACGTGACATTTGTTTTTGAAAGTTTATGCCCGTCTCACGGTTTTGTTAAATTTGTTTTAGAGTAAAGGCCTCATTTAACGGACTGTATTTTCACCAAATAGTGTTTCATACCTGTCCTTATGTCATTGCCTTTTCTTCCATTTTCGTTACGTCCCTCGTCGATTTCATCATTGTCGTCGATAAGCAGCCGTCCCATCCTTCCACAGGTCGCACCTTTAAAAAACTGTGTTTGGGAATTAATAACACGTTTTGGGGTTTAATTAGTTTTGTTTTAGAGTCTTGGCCTTGTTTTGTGGATTGTCTTACACAGAGTAGCGTTCTATACCTTTTCCATACGTTTCGCCTTTTCACCTTTAATCCGTGACTTTTGTTTTTAAGAGTTTATACCCGCCTCAGGGTTTTGTTTATTTTTAAGTTTTGGCCTCATTTTGCGGACTGTATTTGCACAACGTTGCGTTCTATACCCTGTCCTTATGTTATTGCCTTTTCTTCTATTTTCATTACATTTCTTGTGGATGTCTTCATTGTTGTTGATAATCACAAGTGGTCCTATCCCTCCAGAGGTCACTGATGCCAATGCGAGGGAAATGTTTGAGACACATCGTCAGTAGCACTACCTCATGAATCATCGGATGTTTCAGGGTTTTATGGGGTTAGGTATTGAAGATACAACGTCTCCCCCTGTACAGACTCTGCACAGTTTGGTTTAGGGAGAACGAGGAAAAGGCACGGGCCGGCGCATGTTTTTGGAGGTCGACGCACTGAATCCCTTACAAGGACTAGAGTCTCGCCCCCGTCCAGTAGGCTTAACGCCACAAATCTATACCCACCGAGCGTCATCGAAATCCGGTCGAGCAAGGGAGTAAGGGGAGACGGGGACGAGACTGCGCCAGCCATCTCCCTGATGCCTGTCTGGGCTTCATAGTACTCCCTTACTCGACTCCCTCCTCCTCAGAAATCTCAGGAGGAGGGCCGAGCAAGCGATAACATTATGCAATGCTTACCTTTCAATCGCTCCTCTGCGCTTGGCAATTAATGGTCCGATTCGGGTTTTATTAGTCTAGTTTTGGCCTTGTATTGTGGATCGTACGTACACAAAGTAGCGTTCTATTCTGTTTCCTTATATGTAGCCTTTTCATTTTTATACGTGACATTTGTTTTTGAAAGTTTATGCCCGTCTCACGGTTTTGTTAAATTTGTTTTAGAGTAAAGGCCTCATTTAACGGACTGTATTTTCACCAAATAGTGTTTCATACCTGTCCTTATGTCATTGCCTTTTCTTCCATTTTCGTTACGTCCCTCGTCGATTTCATCATTGTCGTCGATAAGCAGCCGTCCCATCCTTCCACAGGTCGCACCTTTAAAAAACTGTGTTTGGGAATTAATAACACGTTTTGGGGTTTAATTAGTTTTGTTTTAGAGTCTTGGCCTTGTTTTGTGGATTGTCTTACACAGAGTAGCGTTCTATACCTTTTCCATACGTTTCGCCTTTTCACCTTTAATCCGTGACTTTTGTTTTTAAGAGTTTATACCCGCCTCAGGGTTTTGTTTATTTTTAAGTTTTGGCCTCATTTTGCGGACTGTATTTGCACAACGTTGCGTTCTATACCCTGTCCTTATGTTATTGCCTTTTCTTCTATTTTCATTACATTTCTTGTGGATGTCTTCATTGTTGTTGATAATCACAAGTGGTCCTATCCCTCCAGAGGTCACTGATGCCAATGCGAGGGAAATGTTTGAGACACATCGTCAGTAGCACTACCTCATGAATCATCGGATGTTTCAGGGTTTTATGTACTATACACCCTCCTCATGAGGCACCCTCGCCTGGTGGATCAGTTCCAGGTGTGTGTCTCATAGCCAATCGCTATAGAAACGATCAGACTCTCAATTGGTGAGGTTGGAGTCTAATGAATAAACATCAGATTTTTGCCTTGGAGATGAGAGCTCTTTTATGGATTCTAATAATAAATTAAATCTTAAAATTCAATTAATTTGACATATATAGCGGTATTTACAATTGTTTAATTGTTTCATATTAATAAAAGTCACCCTTGTTAATCTAGTGTTTTTAAGGCTAAGTTAATATGAGAGCCGAGTAACATGCTAAACCACGTGGTTTTGCCAATGTCAACAAATTAGATAATTTCCAGACTAAAGGCTAATTGGTGATGTTAAAAAGTTACTATATTGATGTAATGTACATATGTCACCTTTAAAACAGCTGATTTAAGTCCTTTGTAGTTCTTTTATTCGATGTTTAGCACGTGTTGTCCAGTCCATCCACACTGCAGATGAAAACATGAGTCTAATGAGGTCTTTGAGAAATTTGACGATCGCGTGGCGCCCCCTTGTGGTTACTCTACGCAATTACAGCCTCAGCATTTCTACTTAAATGTCTGTTTTAATTATTAAGGTGTTAAATGTTAAATTGGAAATAAATGTTTAATGTTATCCTTTAACAAATGTTGTATTTTTTATAAATTCAGTCTTTGACAATTAGGGTTAGGGTTAGGGTTAGGTTAGGGTTAGGTTAGGTTAGGGTTAGGTTAGGTTAGGGTTAGGTTAGGTTAGGTTAGGTTAGGTTAGGTTAGGGTTAGGTTAGGTTAGGGTTAGGTTAGGTACTAGTTAGGGTTAGGTTAGGTTAGGTTAGGGTTAGGGTTAGGGTTAGGGTTAGGTTAGGAGTTCAGGTTAGTCCAGAGACTGAACAAGTCCAGACTCGGTTTGCATGGGCCATCAGTCAACTGACCACTCCGAGCAATCCCATCAGCACCCCCAGGAACAGAAAGGCCCCCACCCCACAGTCCCACTGTATGTATGGTTGTTGTACCGTATGTCAAAAAGGTATAAGAACATACCTGAGGTATCCATGTACGTAGAGAAACTGTGAGTTCCACATCCACAATCAACAGGTGAACAATTCTTTAATCATGTATAATTTTAATCTCATCAGTGTCTTGTGTTTGTAATTTTTGTGTTTTAATATGAATTATTATATGTGTGTATATATACTGTGTATATAGTGTGTGTGCCTCCTATGGGGTATTTTTTTAATATTTATATTTATACTGTGTGTAAAATCCTGTGTATTATGCTACTATACTTTTGTATAGTATAAATGAATTCAATGTATTGTGATATAGGGGTTATGAATGTATAGTGTTTCAATTATAAAGGGTTGTGGCCTACAGGGTTGGGGGCTATTTGTCAATGAAGGATAATCTTAGGTTTTGTGACCTTGGGGTTAGGGAATGGGGGGGATATACGCTTAGGTCATGTGACCTTGGGGTTAGGAAAAGGGTAGGTTGGGGCTTCTGTCAGTGTGTATGGGGAGATCAGGGCTCAGGTTTTGTGACCTTGGGGTTAGGTTAGGAGTTCAGGTTAGTCCAGAGACTGAACAAGTCCAGACTCGGTTTGCATGGGCCATCAGTCAACTGACCACTCCGAGCAATCCCATCAGCACCCCCAGGAACAGAAAGGCCCCCACCCCACAGTCCCACTGTATGTATGGTTGTTGTACCGTATGTCAAAAGGTATAAGAACATACCTGAGGTATCCATGTACGTAGAGAAACTGTGAGTTCCACATCCACAATCAACAGGTGAACAATTCTTTAATCATGTATAATTTTAATCTCATCAATGTCTTGTGTTTGTAATTTTTGTGTTTTAATATGAATTATTATATGTGTGTATATATACTGTGTATATAGTGTGTGTGCCTCCTATGGGGTATTTTTTAATATTTATATTTCTACTGTGTGTAAGATCCTGTGTATTATGCTACTATACTTTTGTATAGTATAAATGAATTCAATGTATTGTGATATAGGTGTTATGAATGTATAGTGTTTCAATTATAAAGGGTTGTGGCCTACAGGGTTGGGGGCTATTTGTCAATGAAAGGATAATCTTAGGTTTTGTGACCTTGGGGTTAGGGAATGGGGGGGATATACGCTAAGGTCATGTGACCTTGGGGTTAGGAAAAGGGTAGGTTGGGGCTTCTGTCAGTGTGTATGGGGAGATCAGGGCTCAGGTTTTGTGACCTTGGGGTTAGGGAAAGGGGTAGGTGTGGTGTTCTATTTTTGTTGTTGTGGCAAATTGCACAGATATCACCTGACTTGGGGTTAGGCGTAAAGCAAACTGTGCCCCTTGTAATTGTGTTGAGGCCTCTCAATTTGTGTTTGTTCATCTCCTGTGATCGTGATCAGATGTGTTCCTCACAGCTCTCTGTAATGTGAAAAAGAAAATACATTTATATCAAGATATATTATTTGCAAAGAGATAGAATATTCAGAAATATGTGTGTGTATACACAAACCATATGACAGGGGAGACTTCAGTGTGACACACTAGAATAGGAAAAACAGCTGACCTTAGGCCTCATTTAGGCCTCTAGGAAAGGATGTATTGAGTTTTCTAATCCACCAACTTTCTGTGTTAAGTCTGTCTCTAAGTGACCACTGTGGATCTGATTGTAAGCCAGTGGCCCTAAGTTCTTTCAGCCCGTGTTTCAGGAAATGATTAACTAAGTGTCTTCTTTTGTCAATCTTATGTATGATATTATGTACATGTTGGTAAATTCTAGTGTTTATTTTATTTTTAGTTTGTCCAACATACTGAATCTTACACTTATTGCAAAATATCAGATACACACAGTTGGTCGAGTGGGGGGACAGAGACTGTTTTAGTTCAAATATTTGTTTTGTGACTTTATTTTGTATCCATTTCATATGAACATAATATTTACAGAGTCCAGCCCTACTTTTAGTCTGAGGTTTAGGTAGTTTACTGTTTACTAAAATATCTAGTAAGTTCTTATTTCTACAATGAGCTGCAATAGGCTTATGTTTTTGTAAATAGGGCGTGGAGTCTGTAAATTTAAAGAAGTTTTCTTTGATTTTTCTGTTCAATTGGATACTCGGGTCACAAAATTTGGACACCATGGGGATGATCTTTGTTCTCAATTGTTCATTCACTACATTAGACGGCTTAGGTTTAAGAAAAGATTTGTATATACTCCTAAGGAAAGATCTGGAATAATTTCTCTGTCTCAAAGCTGAGAAAAGTATTTTTGTGGCCACCTCAAATTGAGCTTTTTCCGTGCAGATTCTGTGAAATCTGAGGAGTTGAGACTTAATAATCCCCCTAAATGTATGTTTAGGATGGAAGCTCGATTTGTGCAGCAGACAGTGTGTGTCCGTATCTTTAAAGTATACCCTGAAATCTAGTCTATTTGTAGTGGAGAAATTAGGCCCTTTATATGAGACCACATCAAGGAAGTTTACCTCAGTGTAGCTGAGTGTGAACTTGACCTTGATGGAACTCTGATGGTTATTAAGGTGTTCAATAAATTCAGAAAAGGTTTCCCTCGAATGAGTCCAGATTCCCCATATGTCGTCTAGGAAACGGAAGTAAGCGTGAGGTTTTAAAGGAAAAGAGGAGAGAGCTGATTCTTCCCAGGCCGCCATGAATATATTTGCATATGATGGGGCGAATTTCTTACCCATGGCTGTTCCCTTAACTTGTAAATAGAAATTAGAATTGAATTCAAAGTCATTTTTGTTTAAATTAATGTCCAATAATCTTAGAATGTATTCATCTGGTCTTTTGCTATCAGGATATTTTTCCATGCATTTTTTAACCGCTTCAATACCCGCAGTCGTTTCAATGTTGGTGTACAGGCTATCTATGTCTATAGTAAAAAGCATGGCCTCCTGTGGGACATCAATATTTTTAATTTTAGAAATGAAATCATAAGTATCCTTCAAGTAACTAGGATGTTTTTGTGAAATGGGGCCTAAGAAATGTTCAATATATTCTGCCGTATAGTACGTTTCGCTATTGCAATCCGATACTATCGGGCGCCCTGGGGGAATTTTGAAAGGAATGCTCCATTTCTCAGGTTCTTTATGTATTTTTGGTAGCAAATAAAAACGTCTGGCTCTGGGAATCGTAGGCCCTTGTAAATATTCTCTCTGCTTTTCCTTTAAAATATTTTTCTCACACATTTCTTCAAGAATGTCTCTCACTTCCTTCATGGTGTCCAAATAAATAGGTTTTTCAAGACTTTTGTAATGTTCTGTCACGGCTAACTGTCTCTGTCCCTCCCAAACGTATTGGTCTCTGTCCATGATGACCACTGCGTTGCCCTTATCGGCCGGTTTGATCACGATATTTTTGTTTTGCTGTAGCTCTCTAATAGCCTTTCTCTCCGTTACCTTCAGATTAGGGCCTGGTTGAACGGACCAGTTGAGATGTTTAAGAGCCAAATAATCTGCTCTGATTATAGATGTTATCTGCATGGGTAAACTAGATAACGCTGGTGTCCAATCAGACCCATGTGTAAACGGTAGCTTGTTCTTTTTACTTTTTCTAGGTTCAAAAAATGCTTCTAACTTGAGTCTTCTATGATACTTTTGTAAATCATTTTGTATCTCAATTTTCTGTGTTTTAAAGCTCTGTGGTGTGGGAATGAAAGAAAGGCCCTTAGAGAGTACAGTTTCCTGTGTCGGTGTGAGTTCAAACGAGTCGGAAAGGTTAACGATAAGACTATGTTCTCCAAATTTCTGGCTTATGGTTGGAGCAAGTTTAAATGTTTCGCCCAGTGTTTTAACATAGCCCTGGCCGTGGTGGCTTTCCAGTGTATGTAATCATGTTCGACCAGAAACTGTGTTTGAGACAAGGGAGGTATAAAATTTGTGTTCTTTTGAATATAATTATTCAGCTGTTCAAGAAAGGACTGTTCTTCCACCGGTAAGGATCTAGAAAAATTAAGCATAGGGACGTATAATTGAGTGTTAGGTAAACGTTTCC
Organism: Misgurnus anguillicaudatus; assembly: GCF_027580225.2. Classification (NCBI taxonomy): domain Eukaryota; kingdom Metazoa; phylum Chordata; class Actinopteri; order Cypriniformes; family Cobitidae; genus Misgurnus; species Misgurnus anguillicaudatus. The sequence goes on from NC_073357.2 coordinate 65,304,950, forward strand.
TCACTATGCTGAGAACTTTGTCAATCTCTTTCTCTACTGTTATCCTATATCTCTGGGTTCTATTGTTGACTCCGAATGCAACTACCAACTTTTCCGGTTCAACGGCGATGACTGCCCTTTGAAGTAAATTACTAGCATGTTGGAATTTTGCTCCCGGAAAGCTGTCGATTTGCAAATCCTTTACATCGTAAGCAGGAATTCTAGCTATATTAGAATCACCTATTATGACGTATTTTTTCTTTAACGTGAGGCTCCAGTCTAACATTTTCCTCGTCGTGTTCTTTAACGTGAGGTTAGGGTTAGGGTTAGGGTTAGGTTAGGTTAGGTTAGGGTTAGGTTAGGGTTAGGTTAGGGTTAGGTTAGGTTAGGGTTAGGTTAGGGTTAGGGTTAGGGTTAGTTAGGGTTAGGTTAGGGTTAGGTTAGGGTTAGGTTAGGGTTAGGTTAGGTTAGGGTTAGGTTAGGTTAGGTTAGGTTAGGTTAGGTTAGGTTAGGTTAGGAAATGGCTAAAAGCCAGGCCAAAGCCAGACCCAAGGTCCAACTCGGAAGCACTGACCATCGTTCAACTGGCCGCCTCAGGTAAGTCCCCATCATCATACCAAAGGCCCAAAATAGTATGCACAAGCACTCACAATATTCTACATTTTGAAAAATAAATCCACATTAGTGGTTAGTGAGCTTAGGGCTGCTTTTTGCAGGGCTCGTGTGACGTTGGGGTTAGAGTTTGTGTTCAGGTGAGAGGATCTGTATGGATCTACTTCAATCACCGTCAACATTAAAGGACTCCAGATGGTGTTATGCTGGTGTTCGAGAGAAGGCTTTGGTTTGTTAGCCTGTCACGCGACGTTTCGACAGCTTTTTGTGTCTTCTTCAGGCGAGGCTTAATTTTTAAAAAAATTATTAAAGAGGACTCAACACCGTTCTTCTGGTGGAGACTGATTTAAAACGAGGCTCTACACTGTTCAGAAGCTTCAGAAGGACCTTCAACATCTTCCAATGACCGAGATTGATACGAGACCGGTACTCTACACTGTTTTTCTGACATATGACCATAACACACCGACCCAAAGTGTGCCTCCATCTTATTTGAGACGTGAGATACCCTTTTATACATCCATCCTATGCTTACTTTCCACATTTCGGGCTGATAGGAGATTTCTAGGGTGGTCTTTAATGTCTATTTCTCAGTGGAAACCAGATCCAAAATAAATGCTCCATGTCCATCTTCGTGTTGAGAAACCTTCTTACTAGTTCTGATACCAGTGGAGGCTGATTTTAAATGAGCTCTCAACACTCTATGCGGTGGAGTTTATATACCACACATAAATATTTTTTTATTGTGTGTTTGACATTTTATTTTAAATGTAAAACCCCTTTAATAATTTTACATGCACTTTTCCTCTGTCTCAGTGTCTATCTCTATAGCTCTTTATATATCTGAGAAGGGCGTGGCTTCTCTCCTAATTTTCTTTCTTCTTCCCAACGTGAAATAAAATTTTAATAAGCATATTTTTGCTTTTTACTTGCAATACCACAGTGAAACCATTGGTACAAAAATGGAAACCACACTTTTCAAGGTCCAGAGAGCGAGGCACTCGCGTGAGTTAGGTTAGGAAATGGCTAAAAGCCAGGCCAAAGCCAGACCCAAGGTCCAACTCGGAAGCACTGACCATCGTTCAACTGGCCGCCTCAGGTAAGTCCCCATCATCATACCAAAGGCCCAAAATAGTATGCACAAGCACTCACAATATTCTACATTTTGAAAAATAAATCCACATTAGTGGTTGGTGAGCTTAGGGCTGCTTTTTGCAGGGCTCGTGTGACGTTGGGGTTAGAGTTTGTGTTTAGGTGAGAGGATCTGTATGGATCTACTTCAATCACCATCCACAATAAAGGACTCCAGATGGTGTTATGCTGGTGTTCGAGAGAAGGCTTTGGTTTGTTAGCCTGTCACGCGACGTTTCGACAGCTTTTTGTGTCTTCTTCAGGCGAGGCTTAATTTTTAAAAAAATTATTAAAGAGGACTCAACACCGTTCTTCTGGTGGAGACTGATTTAAAATGAGGCTCTACACTGTTCAGAAGCTTCAGAAGGACCTTCAACATCTTCCAATGACCGAGATTGATACGAGACCGGTACTCTACACTGTTTTTCTGACATATGACCATAACACACCGACCCAAAGTGTGCCTCCATCTTATTTGAGACGTGAGATACCCTTTTATACATCCATCCTATGCTTACTTTCCACATTTCGGGCTGATAGGAGATTTCTAGGGTGGTCTTTAATGTCTATTTCTCAGTGGAAACCAGATCCAAAATAAATGCTCCATGTCCATCTTCGTGTTGAGAAACCTTCTTACTAGTTCTGATACCAGTGGAGGCTGATTTTAAATGAGCTCTCAACACTCTATGCGGTGGAGTTTATATACCACACATAAATATTTTTTTATTGTGTGTTTGACATTTTATTTTAAATGTAAAACCCCTTTAATAATTTTACATGCACTTTTCCTCTGTCTCAGTGTCTATCTCTATAGCTCTTTATATATCTGAGAAGGGCGTGGCTTCTCTCCTAATTTTCTTTCTTCTTCCCAACGTGAAATAAAATTTTAATAAGCATATTTTTGCTTTTTACTTGCAATACCATAGTGAAACCATTGGCACAACAATGTGAACCACACTTTTCAAGGTCCAGAGAGCGAGGCACTCGCGTGAGTTAGGTTAGGAATTGGCTAAAAGCCAGGCCAAAGCCAGACCCAAGGTCCAACTCGGAAGCACTGACCATCGTTCAACTGGCCGCCTCAGGTAAGTCCCCATCATCATACCAAAGGCCCAAAATAGTATGCACAAGCACTCACAATATTCTACATTTTGAAAAATAAATCCACATTAGTGGTTGGTGAGCTTAGGGCTGCTTTTTGCAGGGCTCGTGTGACGTTGGGGTTAGAGTTTGTGTTCAGGTGAGAGGATCTGTATGGATCTACTTCAATCACCGTCAACATTAAAGGACTCCAGATGGTGTTATGCTGGTGTTCGAGAGAAGGCTTTGGTTTGTTAGCCTGTCACGCGACGTTTCGACAGCTTTTTGTGTCTTCTTCAGGCGAGGCTTAATTTTTAAAAAAATTATTAAAGAGGACTCAACACCGTTCTTCTGGTGGAGACTGATTTAAAATGAGGCTCTACACTGTTCAGAAGCTTCAGAAGGACCTTCAACATCTTCCAATGACCGAGATTGATACGAGACCGGTACTCTACACTGTTTTTCTGACATATGACCATAACACACCGACCCAAAGTGTGCCTCCATCTTATTTGAGACGTGAGATACCCTTTTATACATCCATCCTATGCTTACTTTCCACATTTCGGGCTGATAGGAGATTTCTAGGGTGGTCTTTAATGTCTATTTCTCAGTGGAAACCAGATCCAAAATAAATGCTCCATGTCCATCTTCGTGTTGAGAAACCTTCTTACTAGTTCTGATACCAGTGGAGGCTGATTTTAAATGAGCTCTCAACACTCTATGCGGTGGAGTTTATATACCACACATAAATATTTTTTTATTGTGTGTTTGACATTTTATTTTAAATGTAAAACCCCTTTAATAATTTTACATGCACTTTTCCTCTGTCTCAGTGTCTATCTCTATAGCTCTTTATATATCTGAGAAGGGCGTGGCTTCTCTCCTAATTTTCTTTCTTCTTCCCAACGTGAAATAAAATTTTAATAAGCATATTTTTGCTTTTTACTTGCAATACCACAGTGAAACCATTGGTACAAAAATGGAAACCACACTTTTCAAGGTCCAGAGAGCGAGGCACTCGCGTGAGTTAGGTTAGGAATTGGCTAAAAGCCAGGCCAAAGCCAGACCCAAGGTCCAACTCGGAAGCACTGACCATCGTTCAACTGGCCGCCTCAGGTAAGTCCCCATCATCATACCAAAGGCCCAAAATAGTATGCACAAGCACTCACAATATTCTACATTTTGAAAAATAAATCCACATTAGTGGTTGGTGAGCTTAGGGCTGCTTTTTGCAGGGCTCGTGTGACGTTGGGGTTAGAGTTTGTGTTTAGGTGAGAGGATCTGTATGGATCTACTTCAATCACCATCCACAATAAAGGACTCCAGATGGTGTTATGCTGGTGTTCGAGAGAAGGCTTTGGTTTGTTAGCCTGTCACGCGACGTTTCGACAGCTTTTTGTGTCTTCTTCAGGCGAGGCTTAATTTTTAAAAAAATTATTAAAGAGGACTCAACACCGTTCTTCTGGTGGAGACTGATTTAAAATGAGGCTCTACACTGTTCAGAAGCTTCAGAAGGACCTTCAACATCTTCCAATGACCGAGATTGATACGAGACCGGTACTCTACACTGTTTTTCTGACATATGACCATAACACACCGACCCAAAGTGTGCCTCCATCTTATTTGAGACGTGAGATACCCTTTTATACATCCATCCTATGCTTACTTTCCACATTTCGGGCTGATAGGAGATTTCTAGGGTGGTCTTTAATGTCTATTTCTCAGTGGAAACCAGATCCAAAATAAATGCTCCATGTCCATCTTCGTGTTGAGAAACCTTCTTACTAGTTCTGATACCAGTGGAGGCTGATTTTAAATGAGCTCTCAACACTCTATGCGGTGGAGTTTATATACCACACATAAATATTTTTTTATTGTGTGTTTGACATTTTATTTTAAATGTAAAACCCCTTTAATAATTTTACATGCACTTTTCCTCTGTCTCAGTGTCTATCTCTATAGCTCTTTATATATCTGAGAAGGGCGTGGCTTCTCTCCTAATTTTCTTTCTTCTTCCCAACGTGAAATAAAATTTTAATAAGCATATTTTTGCTTTTTACTTGCAATACCACAGTGAAACCATTGGTACAAAAATGGAAACCACACTTTTCAAGGTCCAGAGAGCGAGGCACTCGCGTGAGTTAGGTTAGGAATTGGCTAAAAGCCAGGCCAAAGCCAGACCCAAGGTCCAACTCGGAAGCACTGACCATCGTTCAACTGGCCGCCTCAGGTAAGTCCCCATCATCATACCAAAGGCCCAAAATAGTATGCACAAGCACTCACAATATTCTACATTTTGAAAAATAAATCCACATTAGTGGTTGGTGAGCTTAGGGCTGCTTTTTGCAGGGCTCGTGTGACGTTGGGGTTAGAGTTTGTGTTTAGGTGAGAGGATCTGTATGGATCTACTTCAATCACCATCCACAATAAAGGACTCCAGATGGTGTTATGCTGGTGTTCGAGAGAAGGCTTTGGTTTGTTAGCCTGTCACGCGACGTTTCGACAGCTTTTTGTGTCTTCTTCAGGCGAGGCTTAATTTTTAAAAAAATTATTAAAGAGGACTCAACACCGTTCTTCTGGTGGAGACTGATTTAAAATGAGGCTCTACACTGTTCAGAAGCTTCAGAAGGACCTTCAACATCTTCCAATGACCGAGATTGATACGAGACCGGTACTCTACACTGTTTTTCTGACATATGACCATAACACACCGACCCAAAGTGTGCCTCCATCTTATTTGAGACGTGAGATACCCTTTTATACATCCATCCTATGCTTACTTTCCACATTTCGGGCTGATAGGAGATTTCTAGGGTGGTCTTTAATGTCTATTTCTCAGTGGAAACCAGATCCAAAATAAATGCTCCATGTCCATCTTCGTGTTGAGAAACCTTCTTACTAGTTCTGATACCAGTGGAGGCTGATTTTAAATGAGCTCTCAACACTCTATGCGGTGGAGTTTATATACCACACATAAATATTTTTTTATTGTGTGTTTGACATTTTATTTTAAATGTAAAACCCCTTTAATAATTTTACATGCACTTTTCCTCTGTCTCAGTGTCTATCTCTATAGCTCTTTATATATCTGAGAAGGGCGTGGCTTCTCTCCTAATTTTCTTTCTTCTTCCCAACGTGAAATAAAATTTTAATAAGCATATTTTTGCTTTTTACTTGCAATACCACAGTGAAACCATTGGCACAACAATGTGAACCACACTTTTCAAGGTCCAGAGAGCGAGGCACTCGCGTGAGTTAGGTTAGGAATTGGCTAAAAGCCAGGCCAAAGCCAGACCCAAGGTCCAACTCGGAAGCACTGACCATCGTTCAACTGGCCGCCTCAGGTAAGTCCCCATCATCATACCAAAGGCCCAAAATAGTATGCACAAGCACTCACAATATTCTACATTTTGAAAAATAAATCCACATTAGTGGTTGGTGAGCTTAGGGCTGCTTTTTGCAGGGCTCGTGTGACGTTGGGGTTAGAGTTTGTGTTTAGGTGAGAGGATCTGTATGGATCTACTTCAATCACCATCCACAATAAAGGACTCCAGATGGTGTTATGCTGGTGTTCGAGAGAAGGCTTTGGTTTGTTAGCCTGTCACGCGACGTTTCGACAGCTTTTTGTGTCTTCTTCAGGCGAGGCTTAATTTTTAAAAAAATTATTAAAGAGGACTCAACACCGTTCTTCTGGTGGAGACTGATTTAAAATGAGGCTCTACACTGTTCAGAAGCTTCAGAAGGACCTTCAACATCTTCCAATGACCGAGATTGATACGAGACCGGTACTCTACACTGTTTTTCTGACATATGACCATAACACACCGACCCAAAGTGTGCCTCCATCTTATTTGAGACGTGAGATACCCTTTTATACATCCATCCTATGCTTACTTTCCACATTTCGGGCTGATAGGAGATTTCTAGGGTGGTCTTTAATGTCTATTTCTCAGTGGAAACCAGATCCAAAATAAATGCTCCATGTCCATCTTCGTGTTGAGAAACCTTCTTACTAGTTCTGATACCAGTGGAGGCTGATTTTAAATGAGCTCTCAACACTCTATGCGGTGGAGTTTATATACCACACATAAATATTTTTTTATTGTGTGTTTGACATTTTATTTTAAATGTAAAACCCCTTTAATAATTTTACATGCACTTTTCCTCTGTCTCAGTGTCTATCTCTATAGCTCTTTATATATCTGAGAAGGGCGTGGCTTCTCTCCTAATTTTCTTTCTTCTTCCCAACGTGAAATAAAATTTTAATAAGCATATTTTTGCTTTTTACTTGCAATACCACAGTGAAACCATTGGTACAAAAATGGAAACCACACTTTTCAAGGTCCAGAGAGCGAGGCACTCGCGTGAGTTAGGTTAGGAAATGGCTAAAAGCCAGGCCAAAGCCAGACCCAAGGTCCAACTCGGAAGCACTGACCATCGTTCAACTGGCCGCCTCAGGTAAGTCCCCATCATCATACCAAAGGCCCAAAATAGTATGCACAAGCACTCACAATATTCTACATTTTGAAAAATAAATCCACATTAGTGGTTGGTGAGCTTAGGGCTAGGGTTAGGTTAGGGTTAGGTTAGGGTTAGGGTTAGGGTTAGGGTTAGGTTAGGGTTAGGGTTAGGGTTAGTGAGTTAGGGTTAGGGTTAGGTTAGGTTAGGTTAGGGTTAGGGTTAGGTTAGGGTTAGGGTTAGGGTTAGGTTAGGTTAGGGTTAGGGTTAGGTTAGGGTTAGGTTATAGGCATAAATACGAAGAGTGCACCCCCTGGAAGTGCACCCCCTGAGATTTTTCTTGGTCACCCCCAGGGACCAAGTTTTCTAGGCGTTTCAGACGACGCTGATTCTCCTGGTATGATTTCTGTGAGAAGTATTTTTGAGTTTGGACTTGGTGTTTTTTTGAAAATTTTTAGTATGGGTCTGAAAATGTTGTCACCAGGGACCTATTTTTCTAGGCGTTTCAGACGACGCTGATTCTCCTGGTATGGGTGTTATTTTTAGTGTGGGTGTGAAAATGTTGTCACCAGGGACCTATTTTTCTAGGCGTTTCAGACGACGCTGATTCTCCTGGTATGGTTTCTGGGAGAAGGATTTTTGAGTTTGGACTTGGTGTTTTTTTGTGATTTTTGAATGTTTTTTTCGTGATTTTGAATGGTTTCTTATGCCCATTCCCCACGAACCTTGGGGTTTGGAAAGGGGATGGTGGGGGGATAAAAGAATGTGTGAAAAACGAGTGAAAAACGAGTGGGTTAGGGTGAAAAGGGTTGAAAATGGCTGAGAAAGGCTATGCCTCTTCCCCACGAACCTTGGGGTTAGGAAAGGGGATGGTGGGGGGATAAAAGAACGAGTAAAAACGAGCAAAAACGAGTGAAAATGTGTGAAAAAAAAGTGTAAACTAGCAAAAACGAGTGACAGTGTGTGAAAATGTGTGAAAAACGACTAAAAACGAGTGAAAATTTGTGAAAAACGAGTAAAAACGAGCAAAAACGAGTGACAGTGTGTGAAAAAGAAGTGAAAACGAGTAAAAACGAGTGACAGTGTGTGAAAATGTGTGAAAAACGACTAAAAACGAGTTAAAATGTGTGAAAAACGAGTAAAAACGAGTGAAAACGAGTGAAAATGTGTGAAAAATAAGTAAAAACGAGTAAAAACGAGTGAGTGTTACAGCAGGCTTAGGCTTAAAACGAATACGCACCTAGGGTTCATTAGGTATAGGGGGTAAATGCAGGATCAGTCAAATGACTGATCCTCAAATATCTGGTCACAGGAAGGTCAGAAAGACTTGGCGGTGGTTTCGTTGGAAAGCCCTGGACTAGACCTTTCCAACGAGCCCAGGTTCGAGGGTGTGGCACTTTCAGGGGCGGAGCTATAGGTATTTTGGTGAAAATGTTCATCTTTTTGTAGCTCCGCCCAGAAATGTCGTGGCGACTTGCGGGTGGTGTCATTTTGAAGGGGGCGAAGAGACCTTTCCATCGACACCAGGTTCAAGTTTCTACGACGTTCCTGTGAGGAGATGTGAAATTCTGAAACTAGGTTAAGTGGTCAAAACGAAAATGCACATATGTGCAAATGCACATTTTTGGTCATTTTTTGGTGTAGAGCTGTGAAATGATGTGTATATAGTAATTTGTGGTCGGGGAGTCGATTGCACATGGTTTGAGCTCGATAGCGCCACCAGCAGTCGAGATACGGAATTGCACATTATTTTCCTATGGGTTTATATATAAAAATGACATGTATATACACTATTTGGAGGTCGCCAGACACGATGGTGGTGTTTTCGAGTCGATCCGAGCTTTCGTTTTGGAATGCACATGGGGTCAAAAGTTTGCACATTTATTTTTTATGTCCCATATAGAAATTTGAGACGTATATGTACTATTTTGAGTGTGCTGAAGACGATGGCGGTGTTTTCGAGTCGATCCAAATTCGTCGTTTTTCAGTATGGGTTGCCAAATTTTGTCACCAGGGACCACATTTTCTATGCGTTTCAGGTGACGCTGATTGTCCTGGTATGATTTCTGTGAGAAGTATTTTTGGACTTGGTGTTAGGTTATAGGCATAAATACGAAGAGTGCACCCCCTGGAAGTGCACCCCCTGAGATTTTTCTTGGTCACCCCCAGGGACCAAGTTTTCTAGGCGTTTCAGACGACGCTGATTCTCCTGGTATGATTTCTGTGAGAAGTATTTTTGAGTTTGGACTTGGTGTTTTTTTGAAAATTTTTAGTATGGGTCTGAAAATGTTGTCACCAGGGACCTATTTTTCTAGGCGTTTCAGACGACGCTGATTCTCCTGGTATGGGTGTTATTTTTAGTGTGGGTGTGAAAATGTTGTCACCAGGGACCTATTTTTCTAGGCGTTTCAGACGACGCTGATTCTCCTGGTATGGTTTCTGGGAGAAGGATTTTTGAGTTTGGACTTGGTGTTTTTTTGTGATTTTTGAATGTTTTTTTCGTGATTTTGAATGGTTTCTTATGCCCATTCCCCACGAACCTTGGGGTTTGGAAAGGGGATGGTGGGGGGATAAAAGAATGTGTGAAAAACGAGTGAAAAACGAGTGGGTTAGGGTGAAAAGGGTTGAAAATGGCTGAGAAAGGCTATGCCTCTTCCCCACGAACCTTGGGGTTAGGAAAGGGGATGGTGGGGGGATAAAAGAACGAGTAAAAACGAGCAAAAACGAGTGAAAATGTGTGAAAAAAAAGTGTAAACTAGCAAAAACGAGTGACAGTGTGTGAAAATGTGTGAAAAACGACTAAAAACGAGTGAAAATTTGTGAAAAACGAGTAAAAACGAGCAAAAACGAGTGACAGTGTGTGAAAAAGAAGTGAAAACGAGTAAAAACGAGTGACAGTGTGTGAAAATGTGTGAAAAACGACTAAAAACGAGTTAAAATGTGTGAAAAACGAGTAAAAACGAGTGAAAACGAGTGAAAATGTGTGAAAAATAAGTAAAAACGAGTAAAAACGAGTGAGTGTTACAGCAGGCTTAGGCTTAAAACGAATACGCACCTAGGGTTCATTAGGTATAGGGGGTAAATGCAGGATCAGTCAAATGACTGATCCTCAAATATCTGGTCACAGGAAGGTCAGAAAGACTTGGCGGTGGTTTCGTTGGAAAGCCCTGGACTAGACCTTTCCAACGAGCCCAGGTTCGAGGGTGTGGCACTTTCAGGGGCGGAGCTATAGGTATTTTGGTGAAAATGTTCATCTTTTTGTAGCTCCGCCCAGAAATGTCGTGGCGACTTGCGGGTGGTGTCATTTTGAAGGGGGCGAAGAGACCTTTCCATCGACACCAGGTTCAAGTTTCTACGACGTTCCTGTGAGGAGATGTGAAATTCTGAAACTAGGTTAAGTGGTCAAAACGAAAATGCACATATGTGCAAATGCACATTTTTGGTCATTTTTTGGTGTAGAGCTGTGAAATGATGTGTATATAGTAATTTGTGGTCGGGGAGTCGATTGCACATGGTTTCAACTCGATAGCGCCACCACCTGTCGAGATACGGTATTGCACATTATTTTCCTATTGGTTTATATACAAAATTGATATCTATATATACTATTTAGAGGTCGCCGGACACGATGGTGGTGTTTTTGAGTCGATCCGAGCTTTCGTTTTGGAATGCACATGGGGTCAAAAGTTTGCACATTTATTTTTTATGTCCCATATAGAAATTTGAGACGTATATGTACTATTTTGAGTGTGCTGAAGACGATGGCGGTGTTTTCGAGTCGATCCAAATTCGTCGTTTTTCAGTATGGGTTGCCAAATTTTGTCACCAGGGACCACATTTTCTATGCGTTTCAGGTGACGCTGATTGTCCTGGTATGATTTCTGTGAGAAGTATTTTTGGACTTGGTGTTAGGTTATAGGCATAAATACGAAGAGTGCACCCCCTGGAAGTGCACCCCCTGAGATTTTTCTTGGTCACCCCCAGGGACCAAGTTTTCTAGGCGTTTCAGACGACGCTGATTCTCCTGGTATGATTTCTGTGAGAAGTATTTTTGAGTTTGGACTTGGTGTTTTTTTGAAAATTTTTAGTATGGGTCTGAAAATGTTGTCACCAGGGACCTATTTTTCTAGGCGTTTCAGACGACGCTGATTCTCCTGGTATGGGTGTTATTTTTAGTGTGGGTGTGAAAATGTTGTCACCAGGGACCTATTTTTCTAGGCGTTTCAGACGACGCTGATTCTCCTGGTATGGTTTCTGGGAGAAGGATTTTTGAGTTTGGACTTGGTGTTTTTTTGTGATTTTTGAATGTTTTTTTCGTGATTTTGAATGGTTTCTTATGCCCATTCCCCACGAACCTTGGGGTTTGGAAAGGGGATGGTGGGGGGATAAAAGAATGTGTGAAAAACGAGTGAAAAACGAGTGGGTTAGGGTGAAAAGGGTTGAAAATGGCTGAGAAAGGCTATGCCTCTTCCCCACGAACCTTGGGGTTAGGAAAGGGGATGGTGGGGGGATAAAAGAACGAGTAAAAACGAGCAAAAACGAGTGAAAATGTGTGAAAAAAAAGTGTAAACTAGCAAAAACGAGTGACAGTGTGTGAAAATGTGTGAAAAACGACTAAAAACGAGTGAAAATTTGTGAAAAACGAGTAAAAACGAGCAAAAACGAGTGACAGTGTGTGAAAAAGAAGTGAAAACGAGTAAAAACGAGTGACAGTGTGTGAAAATGTGTGAAAAACGACTAAAAACGAGTTAAAATGTGTGAAAAACGAGTAAAAACGAGTGAAAACGAGTGAAAATGTGTGAAAAATAAGTAAAAACGAGTAAAAACGAGTGAGTGTTACAGCAGGCTTAGGCTTAAAACGAATACGCACCTAGGGTTCATTAGGTATAGGGGGTAAATGCAGGATCAGTCAAATGACTGATCCTCAAATATCTGGTCACAGGAAGGTCAGAAAGACTTGGCGGTGGTTTCGTTGGAAAGCCCTGGACTAGACCTTTCCAACGAGCCCAGGTTCGAGGGTGTGGCACTTTCAGGGGCGGAGCTATAGGTATTTTGGTGAAAATGTTCATCTTTTTGTAGCTCCGCCCAGAAATGTCGTGGCGACTTGCGGGTGGTGTCATTTTGAAGGGGGCGAAGAGACCTTTCCATCGACACCAGGTTCAAGTTTCTACGACGTTCCTGTGAGGAGATGTGAAATTCTGAAACTAGGTTAAGTGGTCAAAACGAAAATGCACATATGTGCAAATGCACATTTTTGGTCATTTTTTGGTGTAGAGCTGTGAAATGATGTGTATATAGTAATTTGTGGTCGGGGAGTCGATTGCACATGGTTTCAACTCGATAGCGCCACCACCTGTCGAGATACGGTATTGCACATTATTTTCCTATTGGTTTATATACAAAATTGATATCTATACATACTATTTTGAGGTCGCTGAGCACGATGGTGGTGTTTTTGAGTTGATCCGAGCTTTCGTTTTGGAATGCACATGGGGTCGAAAATGTGCACATTTTTTTTTTAAGTCCCATATAGAAATTTGAGACGTATATGTACTATTTTGAGTGTGCTGAAGACGATGGCGGTGTTTTCGAGTCGATCCAAATTCGTCGTTTTTCAGTATGGGTTGCCAAATTTTGTCACCAGGGACCACATTTTCTATGCGTTTCAGGTGACGCTGATTGTCCTGGTATGATTTCTGTGAGAAGTATTTTTGGACTTGGTGTTAGGTTATAGGCATAAATACGAAGAGTGCACCCCCTGGAAGTGCACCCCCTGAGATTTTTCTTGGTCACCCCCAGGGACCAAGTTTTCTAGGCGTTTCAGACGACGCTGATTCTCCTGGTATGATTTCTGTGAGAAGTATTTTTGAGTTTGGACTTGGTGTTTTTTTGAAAATTTTTAGTATGGGTCTGAAAATGTTGTCACCAGGGACCTATTTTTCTAGGCGTTTCAGACGACGCTGATTCTCCTGGTATGGGTGTTATTTTTAGTGTGGGTGTGAAAATGTTGTCACCAGGGACCTATTTTTCTAGGCGTTTCAGACGACGCTGATTCTCCTGGTATGGTTTCTGGGAGAAGGATTTTTGAGTTTGGACTTGGTGTTTTTTTGTGATTTTTGAATGTTTTTTTCGTGATTTTGAATGGTTTCTTATGCCCATTCCCCACGAACCTTGGGGTTTGGAAAGGGGATGGTGGGGGGATAAAAGAATGTGTGAAAAACGAGTGAAAAACGAGTGGGTTAGGGTGAAAAGGGTTGAAAATGGCTGAGAAAGGCTATGCCTCTTCCCCACGAACCTTGGGGTTAGGAAAGGGGATGGTGGGGGGATAAAAGAACGAGTAAAAACGAGCAAAAACGAGTGAAAATGTGTGAAAAAAAAGTGTAAACTAGCAAAAACGAGTGACAGTGTGTGAAAATGTGTGAAAAACGACTAAAAACGAGTGAAAATTTGTGAAAAACGAGTAAAAACGAGCAAAAACGAGTGACAGTGTGTGAAAAAGAAGTGAAAACGAGTAAAAACGAGTGACAGTGTGTGAAAATGTGTGAAAAACGACTAAAAACGAGTTAAAATGTGTGAAAAACGAGTAAAAACGAGTGAAAACGAGTGAAAATGTGTGAAAAATAAGTAAAAACGAGTAAAAACGAGTGAGTGTTACAGCAGGCTTAGGCTTAAAACGAATACGCACCTAGGGTTCATTAGGTATAGGGGGTAAATGCAGGATCAGTCAAATGACTGATCCTCAAATATCTGGTCACAGGAAGGTCAGAAAGACTTGGCGGTGGTTTCGTTGGAAAGCCCTGGACTAGACCTTTCCAACGAGCCCAGGTTCGAGGGTGTGGCACTTTCAGGGGCGGAGCTATAGGTATTTTGGTGAAAATGTTCATCTTTTTGTAGCTCCGCCCAGAAATGTCGTGGCGACTTGCGGGTGGTGTCATTTTGAAGGGGGCGAAGAGACCTTTCCATCGACACCAGGTTCAAGTTTCTACGACGTTCCTGTGAGGAGATGTGAAATTCTGAAACTAGGTTAAGTGGTCAAAACGAAAATGCACATATGTGCAAATGCACATTTTTGGTCATTTTTTGGTGTAGAGCTGTGAAATGATGTGTATATAGTAATTTGTGGTCGGGGAGTCGATTGCACATGGTTTGAGCTCGATAGCGCCACCAGCAGTCGAGATACGGAATTGCACATTATTTTCCTATGGGTTTATATATAAAAATGACATGTATATACACTATTTGGAGGTCGCCAGACACGATGGTGGTGTTTTCGAGTCGATCCGAGCTTTCGTTTTGGAATGCACATGGGGTCAAAAGTTTGCACATTTATTTTTTATGTCCCATATAGAAATTTGAGACGTATATGTACTATTTTGAGTGTGCTGAAGACGATGGCGGTGTTTTCGAGTCGATCCAAATTCGTCGTTTTTCAGTATGGGTTGCCAAATTTTGTCACCAGGGACCACATTTTCTATGCGTTTCAGGTGACGCTGATTGTCCTGGTATGATTTCTGTGAGAAGTATTTTTGGACTTGGTGTTAGGTTATAGGCATAAATACGAAGAGTGCACCCCCTGGAAGTGCACCCCCTGAGATTTTTCTTGGTCACCCCCAGGGACCAAGTTTTCTAGGCGTTTCAGACGACGCTGATTCTCCTGGTATGATTTCTGTGAGAAGTATTTTTGAGTTTGGACTTGGTGTTTTTTTGAAAATTTTTAGTATGGGTCTGAAAATGTTGTCACCAGGGACCTATTTTTCTAGGCGTTTCAGACGACGCTGATTCTCCTGGTATGGGTGTTATTTTTAGTGTGGGTGTGAAAATGTTGTCACCAGGGACCTATTTTTCTAGGCGTTTCAGACGACGCTGATTCTCCTGGTATGGTTTCTGGGAGAAGGATTTTTGAGTTTGGACTTGGTGTTTTTTTGTGATTTTTGAATGTTTTTTTCGTGATTTTGAATGGTTTCTTATGCCCATTCCCCACGAACCTTGGGGTTTGGAAAGGGGATGGTGGGGGGATAAAAGAATGTGTGAAAAACGAGTGAAAAACGAGTGGGTTAGGGTGAAAAGGGTTGAAAATGGCTGAGAAAGGCTATGCCTCTTCCCCACGAACCTTGGGGTTAGGAAAGGGGATGGTGGGGGGATAAAAGAACGAGTAAAAACGAGCAAAAACGAGTGAAAATGTGTGAAAAAAAAGTGTAAACTAGCAAAAACGAGTGACAGTGTGTGAAAATGTGTGAAAAACGACTAAAAACGAGTGAAAATTTGTGAAAAACGAGTAAAAACGAGCAAAAACGAGTGACAGTGTGTGAAAAAGAAGTGAAAACGAGTAAAAACGAGTGACAGTGTGTGAAAATGTGTGAAAAACGACTAAAAACGAGTTAAAATGTGTGAAAAACGAGTAAAAACGAGTGAAAACGAGTGAAAATGTGTGAAAAATAAGTAAAAACGAGTAAAAACGAGTGAGTGTTACAGCAGGCTTAGGCTTAAAACGAATACGCACCTAGGGTTCATTAGGTATAGGGGGTAAATGCAGGATCAGTCAAATGACTGATCCTCAAATATCTGGTCACAGGAAGGTCAGAAAGACTTGGCGGTGGTTTCGTTGGAAAGCCCTGGACTAGACCTTTCCAACGAGCCCAGGTTCGAGGGTGTGGCACTTTCAGGGGCGGAGCTATAGGTATTTTGGTGAAAATGTTCATCTTTTTGTAGCTCCGCCCAGAAATGTCGTGGCGACTTGCGGGTGGTGTCATTTTGAAGGGGGCGAAGAGACCTTTCCATCGACACCAGGTTCAAGTTTCTACGACGTTCCTGTGAGGAGATGTGAAATTCTGAAACTAGGTTAAGTGGTCAAAACGAAAATGCACATATGTGCAAATGCACATTTTTGCTCATTTTTAGCTCTAGAGCTCTGAAATTTGGTATATATACTAATTTGAGGGCGGGGAGTCGATTGCACATGGTTTCAACTCGATAGCGCCACCACCTGTCGAGATACGGTATTGCACATTATTTTCCTATTTGTTTATATACAAAATTGATATATATATATAATATTTAGAGGTCGCCGGACACGATGGTGGTGTTTTTGAGTCGATCCGAGCTTTCGTTTTGGAATGCACATGGGGTCGAAAATGTGCACATTTTTTTTTTAAGTCCCATATAGAAATTTGAGACGTATATGTACTATTTTGAGTGTGCTGAAGACGATGGCGGTGTTTTCGAGTCGATCCAAATTCGTCGTTTTTCAGTATGGGTTGCCAAATTTTGTCACCAGGGACCACATTTTCTATGCGTTTCAGGTGACGCTGATTGTCCTGGTATGATTTCTGTGAGAAGTATTTTTGGACTTGGTGTTAGGTTATAGGCATAAATACGAAGAGTGCACCCCCTGGAAGTGCACCCCCTGAGATTTTTCTTGGTCACCCCCAGGGACCAAGTTTTCTAGGCGTTTCAGACGACGCTGATTCTCCTGGTATGATTTCTGTGAGAAGTATTTTTGAGTTTGGACTTGGTGTTTTTTTGAAAATTTTTAGTATGGGTCTGAAAATGTTGTCACCAGGGACCTATTTTTCTAGGCGTTTCAGACGACGCTGATTCTCCTGGTATGGGTGTTATTTTTAGTGTGGGTGTGAAAATGTTGTCACCAGGGACCTATTTTTCTAGGCGTTTCAGACGACGCTGATTCTCCTGGTATGGTTTCTGGGAGAAGGATTTTTGAGTTTGGACTTGGTGTTTTTTTGTGATTTTTGAATGTTTTTTTCGTGATTTTGAATGGTTTCTTATGCCCATTCCCCACGAACCTTGGGGTTTGGAAAGGGGATGGTGGGGGGATAAAAGAATGTGTGAAAAACGAGTGAAAAACGAGTGGGTTAGGGTGAAAAGGGTTGAAAATGGCTGAGAAAGGCTATGCCTCTTCCCCACGAACCTTGGGGTTAGGAAAGGGGATGGTGGGGGGATAAAAGAACGAGTAAAAACGAGCAAAAACGAGTGAAAATGTGTGAAAAAAAAGTGTAAACTAGCAAAAACGAGTGACAGTGTGTGAAAATGTGTGAAAAACGACTAAAAACGAGTGAAAATTTGTGAAAAACGAGTAAAAACGAGCAAAAACGAGTGACAGTGTGTGAAAAAGAAGTGAAAACGAGTAAAAACGAGTGACAGTGTGTGAAAATGTGTGAAAAACGACTAAAAACGAGTTAAAATGTGTGAAAAACGAGTAAAAACGAGTGAAAACGAGTGAAAATGTGTGAAAAATAAGTAAAAACGAGTAAAAACGAGTGAGTGTTACAGCAGGCTTAGGCTTAAAACGAATACGCACCTAGGGTTCATTAGGTATAGGGGGTAAATGCAGGATCAGTCAAATGACTGATCCTCAAATATCTGGTCACAGGAAGGTCAGAAAGACTTGGCGGTGGTTTCGTTGGAAAGCCCTGGACTAGACCTTTCCAACGAGCCCAAGTTCGAGGGTGTGGCACTTTCAGGGGCGGAGCTATAGGTATTTTGGTGAAAATGTTCATCTTTTTGTAGCTCCGCCCAGAAATGTCGTGGCGACTTGCGGGTGGTGTCATTTTGAAGGGGGCGAAGAGACCTTTCCATCGACACCAGGTTCAAGTTTCTACGACGTTCCTGTGAGGAGATGTGAAATTCTGAAACTAGGTTAAGTGGTCAAAACGAAAATGCACATATGTGCAAATGCACATTTTTGGTCATTTTTTGGTGTAGAGCTGTGAAATGATGTGTATATAGTAATTTGTGGTCGGGGAGTCGATTGCACATGGTTTGAGCTCGATAGCGCCACCAGCAGTCGAGATACGGAATTGCACATTATTTTCCTATGGGTTTATATATAAAAATGACATGTATATACACTATTTGGAGGTCGCCAGACACGATGGTGGTGTTTTCGAGTCGATCCGAGCTTTCGTTTTGGAATGCACATGGGGTCAAAAGTTTGCACATTTATTTTTTATGTCCCATATAGAAATTTGAGACGTATATGTACTATTTTGAGTGTGCTGAAGACGATGGCGGTGTTTTCGAGTCGATCCAAATTCGTCGTTTTTCAGTATGGGTTGCCAAATTTTGTCACCAGGGACCACATTTTCTATGCGTTTCAGGTGACGCTGATTGTCCTGGTATGATTTCTGTGAGAAGTATTTTTGGACTTGGTGTTAGGTTATAGGCATAAATACGAAGAGTGCACCCCCTGGAAGTGCACCCCCTGAGATTTTTCTTGGTCACCCCCAGGGACCAAGTTTTCTAGGCGTTTCAGACGACGCTGATTCTCCTGGTATGATTTCTGTGAGAAGTATTTTTGAGTTTGGACTTGGTGTTTTTTTGAAAATTTTTAGTATGGGTCTGAAAATGTTGTCACCAGGGACCTATTTTTCTAGGCGTTTCAGACGACGCTGATTCTCCTGGTATGGGTGTTATTTTTAGTGTGGGTGTGAAAATGTTGTCACCAGGGACCTATTTTTCTAGGCGTTTCAGACGACGCTGATTCTCCTGGTATGGTTTCTGGGAGAAGGATTTTTGAGTTTGGACTTGGTGTTTTTTTGTGATTTTTGAATGTTTTTTTCGTGATTTTGAATGGTTTCTTATGCCCATTCCCCACGAACCTTGGGGTTTGGAAAGGGGATGGTGGGGGGATAAAAGAATGTGTGAAAAACGAGTGAAAAACGAGTGGGTTAGGGTGAAAAGGGTTGAAAATGGCTGAGAAAGGCTATGCCTCTTCCCCACGAACCTTGGGGTTAGGAAAGGGGATGGTGGGGGGATAAAAGAACGAGTAAAAACGAGCAAAAACGAGTGAAAATGTGTGAAAAAAAAGTGTAAACTAGCAAAAACGAGTGACAGTGTGTGAAAATGTGTGAAAAACGACTAAAAACGAGTGAAAATTTGTGAAAAACGAGTAAAAACGAGCAAAAACGAGTGACAGTGTGTGAAAAAGAAGTGAAAACGAGTAAAAACGAGTGACAGTGTGTGAAAATGTGTGAAAAACGACTAAAAACGAGTTAAAATGTGTGAAAAACGAGTAAAAACGAGTGAAAACGAGTGAAAATGTGTGAAAAATAAGTAAAAACGAGTAAAAACGAGTGAGTGTTACAGCAGGCTTAGGCTTAAAACGAATACGCACCTAGGGTTCATTAGGTATAGGGGGTAAATGCAGGATCAGTCAAATGACTGATCCTCAAATATCTGGTCACAGGAAGGTCAGAAAGACTTGGCGGTGGTTTCGTTGGAAAGCCCTGGACTAGACCTTTCCAACGAGCCCAAGTTCGAGGGTGTGGCACTTTCAGGGGCGGAGCTATAGGTATTTTGGTGAAAATGTTCATCTTTTTGTAGCTCCGCCCAGAAATGTCGTGGCGACTTGCGGGTGGTGTCATTTTGAAGGGGGCGAAGAGACCTTTCCATCGACACCAGGTTCAAGTTTCTACGACGTTCCTGTGAGGAGATGTGAAATTCTGAAACTAGGTTAAGTGGTCAAAACGAAAATGCACATATGTGCAAATGCACATTTTTGGTCATTTTTTGGTGTAGAGCTGTGAAATGATGTGTATATAGTAATTTGTGGTCGGGGAGTCGATTGCACATGGTTTCAACTCGATAGCGCCACCACCTGTCGAGATACGGTATTGCACATTATTTTCCTATTGGTTTATATACAAAATTGATATCTATATATACTATTTAGAGGTCGCCGGACACGATGGTGGTGTTTTTGAGTCGATCCGAGCTTTCGTTTTGGAATGCACATGGGGTCAAAAGTTTGCACATTTATTTTTTATGTCCCATATAGAAATTTGAGACGTATATGTACTATTTTGAGTGTGCTGAAGACGATGGCGGTGTTTTCGAGTCGATCCAAATTCGTCGTTTTTCAGTATGGGTTGCCAAATTTTGTCACCAGGGACCACATTTTCTATGCGTTTCAGGTGACGCTGATTGTCCTGGTATGATTTCTGTGAGAAGTATTTTTGGACTTGGTGTTAGGTTATAGGCATAAATACGAAGAGTGCACCCCCTGGAAGTGCACCCCCTGAGATTTTTCTTGGTCACCCCCAGGGACCAAGTTTTCTAGGCGTTTCAGACGACGCTGATTCTCCTGGTATGATTTCTGTGAGAAGTATTTTTGAGTTTGGACTTGGTGTTTTTTTGAAAATTTTTAGTATGGGTCTGAAAATGTTGTCACCAGGGACCTATTTTTCTAGGCGTTTCAGACGACGCTGATTCTCCTGGTATGGGTGTTATTTTTAGTGTGGGTGTGAAAATGTTGTCACCAGGGACCTATTTTTCTAGGCGTTTCAGACGACGCTGATTCTCCTGGTATGGTTTCTGGGAGAAGGATTTTTGAGTTTGGACTTGGTGTTTTTTTGTGATTTTTGAATGTTTTTTTCGTGATTTTGAATGGTTTCTTATGCCCATTCCCCACGAACCTTGGGGTTTGGAAAGGGGATGGTGGGGGGATAAAAGAATGTGTGAAAAACGAGTGAAAAACGAGTGGGTTAGGGTGAAAAGGGTTGAAAATGGCTGAGAAAGGCTATGCCTCTTCCCCACGAACCTTGGGGTTAGGAAAGGGGATGGTGGGGGGATAAAAGAACGAGTAAAAACGAGCAAAAACGAGTGAAAATGTGTGAAAAAAAAGTGTAAACTAGCAAAAACGAGTGACAGTGTGTGAAAATGTGTGAAAAACGACTAAAAACGAGTGAAAATTTGTGAAAAACGAGTAAAAACGAGCAAAAACGAGTGACAGTGTGTGAAAAAGAAGTGAAAACGAGTAAAAACGAGTGACAGTGTGTGAAAATGTGTGAAAAACGACTAAAAACGAGTTAAAATGTGTGAAAAACGAGTAAAAACGAGTGAAAACGAGTGAAAATGTGTGAAAAATAAGTAAAAACGAGTAAAAACGAGTGAGTGTTACAGCAGGCTTAGGCTTAAAACGAATACGCACCTAGGGTTCATTAGGTATAGGGGGTAAATGCAGGATCAGTCAAATGACTGATCCTCAAATATCTGGTCACAGGAAGGTCAGAAAGACTTGGCGGTGGTTTCGTTGGAAAGCCCTGGACTAGACCTTTCCAACGAGCCCAAGTTCGAGGGTGTGGCACTTTCAGGGGCGGAGCTATAGGTATTTTGGTGAAAATGTTCATCTTTTTGTAGCTCCGCCCAGAAATGTCGTGGCGACTTGCGGGTGGTGTCATTTTGAAGGGGGCGAAGAGACCTTTCCATCGACACCAGGTTCAAGTTTCTACGACGTTCCTGTGAGGAGATGTGAAATTCTGAAACTAGGTTAAGTGGTCAAAACGAAAATGCACATATGTGCAAATGCACATTTTTGGTCATTTTTTGGTGTAGAGCTGTGAAATGATGTGTATATAGTAATTTGTGGTCGGGGAGTCGATTGCAAATGGTTTGAGCTCGATAGCGCCACCAGCAGTCGAGATACGGAATTGCACATTATTTTCCTATGGGTTTATATATAAAAATGACATGTATATACACTATTTGGAGGTCGCCAGACACGATGGTGGTGTTTTTGAGTTGATCCGAGCTTTCGTTTTGGAATGCACATGGGGTCAAAAGTTTGCACATTTATTTTTTATGTCCCATATAGAAATTTGAGACGTATATGTACTATTTTGAGTGTGCTGAAGACGATGGCGGTGTTTTCGAGTCGATCCAAATTCGTCGTTTTTCAGTATGGGTTGCCAAATTTTGTCACCAGGGACCACATTTTCTATGCGTTTCAGGTGACGCTGATTGTCCTGGTATGATTTCTGTGAGAAGTATTTTTGGACTTGGTGTTAGGTTATAGGCATAAATACGAAGAGTGCACCCCCTGGAAGTGCACCCCCTGAGATTTTTCTTGGTCACCCCCAGGGACCAAGTTTTCTAGGCGTTTCAGACGACGCTGATTCTCCTGGTATGATTTCTGTGAGAAGTATTTTTGAGTTTGGACTTGGTGTTTTTTTGAAAATTTTTAGTATGGGTCTGAAAATGTTGTCACCAGGGACCTATTTTTCTAGGCGTTTCAGACGACGCTGATTCTCCTGGTATGGGTGTTATTTTTAGTGTGGGTGTGAAAATGTTGTCACCAGGGACCTATTTTTCTAGGCGTTTCAGACGACGCTGATTCTCCTGGTATGGTTTCTGGGAGAAGGATTTTTGAGTTTGGACTTGGTGTTTTTTTGTGATTTTTGAATGTTTTTTTCGTGATTTTGAATGGTTTCTTATGCCCATTCCCCACGAACCTTGGGGTTTGGAAAGGGGATGGTGGGGGGATAAAAGAATGTGTGAAAAACGAGTGAAAAACGAGTGGGTTAGGGTGAAAAGGGTTGAAAATGGCTGAGAAAGGCTATGCCTCTTCCCCACGAACCTTGGGGTTAGGAAAGGGGATGGTGGGGGGATAAAAGAACGAGTAAAAACGAGCAAAAACGAGTGAAAATGTGTGAAAAAAAAGTGTAAACTAGCAAAAACGAGTGACAGTGTGTGAAAATGTGTGAAAAACGACTAAAAACGAGTGAAAATTTGTGAAAAACGAGTAAAAACGAGCAAAAACGAGTGACAGTGTGTGAAAAAGAAGTGAAAACGAGTAAAAACGAGTGACAGTGTGTGAAAATGTGTGAAAAACGACTAAAAACGAGTTAAAATGTGTGAAAAACGAGTAAAAACGAGTGAAAACGAGTGAAAATGTGTGAAAAATAAGTAAAAACGAGTAAAAACGAGTGAGTGTTACAGCAGGCTTAGGCTTAAAACGAATACGCACCTAGGGTTCATTAGGTATAGGGGGTAAATGCAGGATCAGTCAAATGACTGATCCTCAAATATCTGGTCACAGGAAGGTCAGAAAGACTTGGCGGTGGTTTCGTTGGAAAGCCCTGGACTAGACCTTTCCAACGAGCCCAAGTTCGAGGGTGTGGCACTTTCAGGGGCGGAGCTATAGGTATTTTGGTGAAAATGTTCATCTTTTTGTAGCTCCGCCCAGAAATGTCGTTAGGGTTAGGGTTAGGTTAGGTTAGGGTTAGGTTAGGGTTAGGTTAGGGTTAGGTTAGGTTAGGGTTAGGGTTAGGTTAGGGTTAGGGTTAGGGTTAGGGTTAGGGTTAGGTTATAGGCATAAATACGAAGAGTGCACCCCCTGGAAGTGCACCCCCTGAGATTTTTCTTGGTCACCCCCAGGGACCAAGTTTTCTAGGCGTTTCAGACGACGCTGATTCTCCTGGTATGATTTCTGTGAGAAGTATTTTTGAGTTTGGACTTGGTGTTTTTTTGAAAATTTTTAGTATGGGTCTGAAAATGTTGTCACCAGGGACCTATTTTTCTAGGCGTTTCAGACGACGCTGATTCTCCTGGTATGGGTGTTATTTTTAGTGTGGGTGTGAAAATGTTGTCACCAGGGACCTATTTTTCTAGGCGTTTCAGACGACGCTGATTCTCCTGGTATGGTTTCTGGGAGAAGGATTTTTGAGTTTGGACTTGGTGTTTTTTTGTGATTTTTGAATGTTTTTTTCGTGATTTTGAATGGTTTCTTATGCCCATTCCCCACGAACCTTGGGGTTTGGAAAGGGGATGGTGGGGGGATAAAAGAATGTGTGAAAAACGAGTGAAAAACGAGTGGGTTAGGGTGAAAAGGGTTGAAAATGGCTGAGAAAGGCTATGCCTCTTCCCCACGAACCTTGGGGTTAGGAAAGGGGATGGTGGGGGGATAAAAGAACGAGTAAAAACGAGCAAAAACGAGTGAAAATGTGTGAAAAAAAAGTGTAAACTAGCAAAAACGAGTGACAGTGTGTGAAAATGTGTGAAAAACGACTAAAAACGAGTGAAAATTTGTGAAAAACGAGTAAAAACGAGCAAAAACGAGTGACAGTGTGTGAAAAAGAAGTGAAAACGAGTAAAAACGAGTGACAGTGTGTGAAAATGTGTGAAAAACGACTAAAAACGAGTTAAAATGTGTGAAAAACGAGTAAAAACGAGTGAAAACGAGTGAAAATGTGTGAAAAATAAGTAAAAACGAGTAAAAACGAGTGAGTGTTACAGCAGGCTTAGGCTTAAAACGAATACGCACCTAGGGTTCATTAGGTATAGGGGGTAAATGCAGGATCAGTCAAATGACTGATCCTCAAATATCTGGTCACAGGAAGGTCAGAAAGACTTGGCGGTGGTTTCGTTGGAAAGCCCTGGACTAGACCTTTCCAACGAGCCCAAGTTCGAGGGTGTGGCACTTTCAGGGGCGGAGCTATAGGTATTTTGGTGAAAATGTTCATCTTTTTGTAGCTCCGCCCAGAAATGTCGTTAGGGTTAGGGTTAGGTTAGGTTAGGGTTAGGTTAGGGTTAGGTTAGGGTTAGGTTAGGTTAGGGTTAGGGTTAGGTTAGGGTTAGGGTTAGGGTTAGGGTTAGGGTTAGGTTATAGGCATAAATACGAAGAGTGCACCCCCTGGAAGTGCACCCCCTGAGATTTTTCTTGGTCACCCCCAGGGACCAAGTTTTCTAGGCGTTTCAGACGACGCTGATTCTCCTGGTATGATTTCTGTGAGAAGTATTTTTGAGTTTGGACTTGGTGTTTTTTTGAAAATTTTTAGTATGGGTCTGAAAATGTTGTCACCAGGGACCTATTTTTCTAGGCGTTTCAGACGACGCTGATTCTCCTGGTATGGGTGTTATTTTTAGTGTGGGTGTGAAAATGTTGTCACCAGGGACCTATTTTTCTAGGCGTTTCAGACGACGCTGATTCTCCTGGTATGGTTTCTGGGAGAAGGATTTTTGAGTTTGGACTTGGTGTTTTTTTGTGATTTTTGAATGTTTTTTTCGTGATTTTGAATGGTTTCTTATGCCCATTCCCCACGAACCTTGGGGTTTGGAAAGGGGATGGTGGGGGGATAAAAGAATGTGTGAAAAACGAGTGAAAAACGAGTGGGTTAGGGTGAAAAGGGTTGAAAATGGCTGAGAAAGGCTATGCCTCTTCCCCACGAACCTTGGGGTTAGGAAAGGGGATGGTGGGGGGATAAAAGAACGAGTAAAAACGAGCAAAAACGAGTGAAAATGTGTGAAAAAAAAGTGTAAACTAGCAAAAACGAGTGACAGTGTGTGAAAATGTGTGAAAAACGACTAAAAACGAGTGAAAATTTGTGAAAAACGAGTAAAAACGAGCAAAAACGAGTGACAGTGTGTGAAAAAGAAGTGAAAACGAGTAAAAACGAGTGACAGTGTGTGAAAATGTGTGAAAAACGACTAAAAACGAGTTAAAATGTGTGAAAAACGAGTAAAAACGAGTGAAAACGAGTGAAAATGTGTGAAAAATAAGTAAAAACGAGTAAAAACGAGTGAGTGTTACAGCAGGCTTAGGCTTAAAACGAATACGCACCTAGGGTTCATTAGGTATAGGGGGTAAATGCAGGATCAGTCAAATGACTGATCCTCAAATATCTGGTCACAGGAAGGTCAGAAAGACTTGGCGGTGGTTTCGTTGGAAAGCCCTGGACTAGACCTTTCCAACGAGCCCAAGTTCGAGGGTGTGGCACTTTCAGGGGCGGAGCTATAGGTATTTTGGTGAAAATGTTCATCTTTTTGTAGCTCCGCCCAGAAATGTCGTGGCGACTTGCGGGTGGTGTCATTTTGAAGGGGGCGAAGAGACCTTTCCATCGACACCAGGTTCAAGTTTCTACGACGTTCCTGTGAGGAGATGTGAAATTCTGAAACTAGGTTAAGTGGTCAAAACGAAAATGCACATATGTGCAAATGCACATTTTTGGTCATTTTTTGGTGTAGAGCTGTGAAATGATGTTAGGGTTAGGTTAGGGTTAGGTTATAGGCATAAATACGAAGAGTGCACCCCCTGGAAGTGCACCCCCTGAGATTTTTCTTGGTCACCCCCAGGGACCAAGTTTTCTAGGCGTTTCAGACGACGCTGATTCTCCTGGTATGATTTCTGTGAGAAGTATTTTTGAGTTTGGACTTGGTGTTTTTTTGAAAATTTTTAGTATGGGTCTGAAAATGTTGTCACCAGGGACCTATTTTTCTAGGCGTTTCAGACGACGCTGATTCTCCTGGTATGGGTGTTATTTTTAGTGTGGGTGTGAAAATGTTGTCACCAGGGACCTATTTTTCTAGGCGTTTCAGACGACGCTGATTCTCCTGGTATGGTTTCTGGGAGAAGGATTTTTGAGTTTGGACTTGGTGTTTTTTTGTGATTTTTGAATGTTTTTTTCGTGATTTTGAATGGTTTCTTATGCCCATTCCCCACGAACCTTGGGGTTTGGAAAGGGGATGGTGGGGGGATAAAAGAATGTGTGAAAAACGAGTGAAAAACGAGTGGGTTAGGGTGAAAAGGGTTGAAAATGGCTGAGAAAGGCTATGCCTCTTCCCCACGAACCTTGGGGTTAGGAAAGGGGATGGTGGGGGGATAAAAGAACGAGTAAAAACGAGCAAAAACGAGTGAAAATGTGTGAAAAAAAAGTGTAAACTAGCAAAAACGAGTGACAGTGTGTGAAAATGTGTGAAAAACGACTAAAAACGAGTGAAAATTTGTGAAAAACGAGTAAAAACGAGCAAAAACGAGTGACAGTGTGTGAAAAAGAAGTGAAAACGAGTAAAAACGAGTGACAGTGTGTGAAAATGTGTGAAAAACGACTAAAAACGAGTTAAAATGTGTGAAAAACGAGTAAAAACGAGTGAAAACGAGTGAAAATGTGTGAAAAATAAGTAAAAACGAGTAAAAACGAGTGAGTGTTACAGCAGGCTTAGGCTTAAAACGAATACGCACCTAGGGTTCATTAGGTATAGGGGGTAAATGCAGGATCAGTCAAATGACTGATCCTCAAATATCTGGTCACAGGAAGGTCAGAAAGACTTGGCGGTGGTTTCGTTGGAAAGCCCTGGACTAGACCTTTCCAACGAGCCCAAGTTCGAGGGTGTGGCACTTTCAGGGGCGGAGCTATAGGTATTTTGGTGAAAATGTTCATCTTTTTGTAGCTCCGCCCAGAAATGTCGTTAGGGTTAGGGTTAGGTTAGGTTAGGGTTAGGTTAGGGTTAGGTTAGGGTTAGGTTAGGTTAGGGTTAGGGTTAGGTTAGGGTTAGGGTTAGGGTTAGGGTTAGGGTTAGGTTATAGGCATAAATACGAAGAGTGCACCCCCTGGAAGTGCACCCCCTGAGATTTTTCTTGGTCACCCCCAGGGACCAAGTTTTCTAGGCGTTTCAGACGACGCTGATTCTCCTGGTATGATTTCTGTGAGAAGTATTTTTGAGTTTGGACTTGGTGTTTTTTTGAAAATTTTTAGTATGGGTCTGAAAATGTTGTCACCAGGGACCTATTTTTCTAGGCGTTTCAGACGACGCTGATTCTCCTGGTATGGGTGTTATTTTTAGTGTGGGTGTGAAAATGTTGTCACCAGGGACCTATTTTTCTAGGCGTTTCAGACGACGCTGATTCTCCTGGTATGGTTTCTGGGAGAAGGATTTTTGAGTTTGGACTTGGTGTTTTTTTGTGATTTTTGAATGTTTTTTTCGTGATTTTGAATGGTTTCTTATGCCCATTCCCCACGAACCTTGGGGTTTGGAAAGGGGATGGTGGGGGGATAAAAGAATGTGTGAAAAACGAGTGAAAAACGAGTGGGTTAGGGTGAAAAGGGTTGAAAATGGCTGAGAAAGGCTATGCCTCTTCCCCACGAACCTTGGGGTTAGGAAAGGGGATGGTGGGGGGATAAAAGAACGAGTAAAAACGAGCAAAAACGAGTGAAAATGTGTGAAAAAAAAGTGTAAACTAGCAAAAACGAGTGACAGTGTGTGAAAATGTGTGAAAAACGACTAAAAACGAGTGAAAATTTGTGAAAAACGAGTAAAAACGAGCAAAAACGAGTGACAGTGTGTGAAAAAGAAGTGAAAACGAGTAAAAACGAGTGACAGTGTGTGAAAATGTGTGAAAAACGACTAAAAACGAGTTAAAATGTGTGAAAAACGAGTAAAAACGAGTGAAAACGAGTGAAAATGTGTGAAAAATAAGTAAAAACGAGTAAAAACGAGTGAGTGTTACAGCAGGCTTAGGCTTAAAACGAATACGCACCTAGGGTTCATTAGGTATAGGGGGTAAATGCAGGATCAGTCAAATGACTGATCCTCAAATATCTGGTCACAGGAAGGTCAGAAAGACTTGGCGGTGGTTTCGTTGGAAAGCCCTGGACTAGACCTTTCCAACGAGCCCAAGTTCGAGGGTGTGGCACTTTCAGGGGCGGAGCTATAGGTATTTTGGTGAAAATGTTCATCTTTTTGTAGCTCCGCCCAGAAATGTCGTGGCGACTTGCGGGTGGTGTCATTTTGAAGGGGGCGAAGAGACCTTTCCATCGACACCAGGTTCAAGTTTCTACGACGTTCCTGTGAGGAGATGTGAAATTCTGAAACTAGGTTAAGTGGTCAAAACGAAAATGCACATATGTGCAAATGCACATTTTTGGTCATTTTTTGGTGTAGAGCTGTGAAATGATGTTAGGGTTAGGTTAGGGTTAGGTTAGGGTTAGGTTAGGGTTAGGGTTAGGGTTAGGGTTAGGGTTAGGGTTAGGGTTAGGGTTAGGGTTAGGGTTAGGTTATAGGCATAAATACGAAGAGTGCACCCCCTGGAAGTGCACCCCCTGAGATTTTTCTTGGTCACCCCCAGGGACCAAGTTTTCTAGGCGTTTCAGACGACGCTGATTCTCCTGGTATGATTTCTGTGAGAAGTATTTTTGAGTTTGGACTTGGTGTTTTTTTGAAAATTTTTAGTATGGGTCTGAAAATGTTGTCACCAGGGACCTATTTTTCTAGGCGTTTCAGACGACGCTGATTCTCCTGGTATGGGTGTTATTTTTAGTGTGGGTGTGAAAATGTTGTCACCAGGGACCTATTTTTCTAGGCGTTTCAGACGACGCTGATTCTCCTGGTATGGTTTCTGGGAGAAGGATTTTTGAGTTTGGACTTGGTGTTTTTTTGTGATTTTTGAATGTTTTTTTCGTGATTTTGAATGGTTTCTTATGCCCATTCCCCACGAACCTTGGGGTTTGGAAAGGGGATGGTGGGGGGATAAAAGAATGTGTGAAAAACGAGTGAAAAACGAGTGGGTTAGGGTGAAAAGGGTTGAAAATGGCTGAGAAAGGCTATGCCTCTTCCCCACGAACCTTGGGGTTAGGAAAGGGGATGGTGGGGGGATAAAAGAACGAGTAAAAACGAGCAAAAACGAGTGAAAATGTGTGAAAAAAAAGTGTAAACTAGCAAAAACGAGTGACAGTGTGTGAAAATGTGTGAAAAACGACTAAAAACGAGTGAAAATTTGTGAAAAACGAGTAAAAACGAGCAAAAACGAGTGACAGTGTGTGAAAAAGAAGTGAAAACGAGTAAAAACGAGTGACAGTGTGTGAAAATGTGTGAAAAACGACTAAAAACGAGTTAAAATGTGTGAAAAACGAGTAAAAACGAGTGAAAACGAGTGAAAATGTGTGAAAAATAAGTAAAAACGAGTAAAAACGAGTGAGTGTTACAGCAGGCTTAGGCTTAAAACGAATACGCACCTAGGGTTCATTAGGTATAGGGGGTAAATGCAGGATCAGTCAAATGACTGATCCTCAAATATCTGGTCACAGGAAGGTCAGAAAGACTTGGCGGTGGTTTCGTTGGAAAGCCCTGGACTAGACCTTTCCAACGAGCCCAAGTTCGAGGGTGTGGCACTTTCAGGGGCGGAGCTATAGGTATTTTGGTGAAAATGTTCATCTTTTTGTAGCTCCGCCCAGAAATGTCGTGGCGACTTGCGGGTGGTGTCATTTTGAAGGGGGCGAAGAGACCTTTCCATCGACACCAGGTTCAAGTTTCTACGACGTTCCTGTGAGGAGATGTGAAATTCTGAAACTAGGTTAAGTGGTCAAAACGAAAATGCACATATGTGCAAATGCACATTTTTGGTCATTTTTTGGTGTAGAGCTGTGAAATGATGTGTATATACTAATTTGAGGGCGGGGAGTCGATTGCACATGGTTTAAAATCGATAGCGCCACCAACTGTCGAGATACGGTAATGCACATTATTTTCCTATTTTTTTATATACAAAATTGATATCTATATATACTATTTAGAGGTCGCCGGACACGATGGTGGTGTTTTTGAGTCGATCCGAGCTTTCGTTTTGGAATGCACATGGGGTCGAAAATGTGCACATTTTTTTTTTAAGTCCCATATAGAAATTTGAGACGTATATGTACTATTTTGAGTGTGCTGAAGACGATGGCGGTGTTTTCGAGTCGATCCAAATTCGTCGTTTTTCAGTATGGGTTGCCAAATTTTGTCACCAGGGACCACATTTTCTATGCGTTTCAGGTGACGCTGATTGTCCTGGTATGATTTCTGTGAGAAGTATTTTTGGACTTGGTGTTAGGTTATAGGCATAAATACGAAGAGTGCACCCCCTGGAAGTGCACCCCCTGAGATTTTTCTTGGTCACCCCCAGGGACCAAGTTTTCTAGGCGTTTCAGACGACGCTGATTCTCCTGGTATGATTTCTGTGAGAAGTATTTTTGAGTTTGGACTTGGTGTTTTTTTGAAAATTTTTAGTATGGGTCTGAAAATGTTGTCACCAGGGACCTATTTTTCTAGGCGTTTCAGACGACGCTGATTCTCCTGGTATGGGTGTTATTTTTAGTGTGGGTGTGAAAATGTTGTCACCAGGGACCTATTTTTCTAGGCGTTTCAGACGACGCTGATTCTCCTGGTATGGTTTCTGGGAGAAGGATTTTTGAGTTTGGACTTGGTGTTTTTTTGTGATTTTTGAATGTTTTTTTCGTGATTTTGAATGGTTTCTTATGCCCATTCCCCACGAACCTTGGGGTTTGGAAAGGGGATGGTGGGGGGATAAAAGAATGTGTGAAAAACGAGTGAAAAACGAGTGGGTTAGGGTGAAAAGGGTTGAAAATGGCTGAGAAAGGCTATGCCTCTTCCCCACGAACCTTGGGGTTAGGAAAGGGGATGGTGGGGGGATAAAAGAACGAGTAAAAACGAGCAAAAACGAGTGAAAATGTGTGAAAAAAAAGTGTAAACTAGCAAAAACGAGTGACAGTGTGTGAAAATGTGTGAAAAACGACTAAAAACGAGTGAAAATTTGTGAAAAACGAGTAAAAACGAGCAAAAACGAGTGACAGTGTGTGAAAAAGAAGTGAAAACGAGTAAAAACGAGTGACAGTGTGTGAAAATGTGTGAAAAACGACTAGGGTTAGGGTTAGGTTAGGTTAGGTTAGGGTTAGGTTAGGGTTAGGTTAGGGTTAGGTTAGGTTAGGTAGGGTTAGGTTAGGGTTAGGTTAGGTTAGGTTAGGGTTAGGGTTAGGGTTAGGGTTAGGGTTAGGAGGGTTAGGGTTAGGTTAGGTTAGGGTTAGGTTAGGGTTAGGGTTAGGTTAGGGTTAGGTTAGGGTTAGGTTAGGTTAGGTTAGGGTTAGGGTTAGGTTAGGGTTAGGTTAGGGTTAGGTTAGGGTTAGGGTTAGGTTAGGGTTAGGGTTAGGGTAGGGTTAGGGTTAGGTTAGGGTTAGGTTAGGGTTAGGGTTAGGTTAGGGTTAGGGTTAGGTTAGGGTTAGGTTAGGGTTAGGTTAGGGTTAGGGTTAGGTTAGGGTTAGGGTTAGGGTTAGGTTAGGTTAGGGTTAGGGTTAGGGTTAGGGTTAGGGTTAGGGTTAGGGTTAGGTTAAGTGGTCAAAACGAAAATGCACATATGTGCAAATGCACATTTTTGGTCATTTTTTGGTGTAGAGCTGTGAAATGATGTGTATATAGTAATTTGTGGTCGGGGAGTCGATTGCACATGGTTTCAACTCGATAGCGCCACCACCTGTCGAGATACGGTATTGCACATTATTTTCCTATTGGTTTATATACAAAATTGATATCTATATATACTATTTAGAGGTCGCCGGACACGATGGTGGTGTTTTTGAGTCGATCCGAGCTTTCGTTTTGGAATGCACATGGGGTCAAAAGTTTGCACATTTATTTTTTATGTCCCATATAGAAATTTGAGACGTATATGTACTATTTTGAGTGTGCTGAAGACGATGGCGGTGTTTTCGAGTCGATCCAAATTCGTCGTTTTTCAGTATGGGTTGCCAAATTTTGTCACCAGGGACCACATTTTCTATGCGTTTCAGGTGACGCTGATTGTCCTGGTATGATTTCTGTGAGAAGTATTTTTGGACTTGGTGTTAGGTTATAGGCATAAATACGAAGAGTGCACCCCCTGGAAGTGCACCCCCTGAGATTTTTCTTGGTCACCCCCAGGGACCAAGTTTTCTAGGCGTTTCAGACGACGCTGATTCTCCTGGTATGATTTCTGTGAGAAGTATTTTTGAGTTTGGACTTGGTGTTTTTTTGAAAATTTTTAGTATGGGTCTGAAAATGTTGTCACCAGGGACCTATTTTTCTAGGCGTTTCAGACGACGCTGATTCTCCTGGTATGGGTGTTATTTTTAGTGTGGGTGTGAAAATGTTGTCACCAGGGACCTATTTTTCTAGGCGTTTCAGACGACGCTGATTCTCCTGGTATGGTTTCTGGGAGAAGGATTTTTGAGTTTGGACTTGGTGTTTTTTTGTGATTTTTGAATGTTTTTTTCGTGATTTTGAATGGTTTCTTATGCCCATTCCCCACGAACCTTGGGGTTTGGAAAGGGGATGGTGGGGGGATAAAAGAATGTGTGAAAAACGAGTGAAAAACGAGTGGGTTAGGGTGAAAAGGGTTGAAAATGGCTGAGAAAGGCTATGCCTCTTCCCCACGAACCTTGGGGTTAGGAAAGGGGATGGTGGGGGGATAAAAGAACGAGTAAAAACGAGCAAAAACGAGTGAAAATGTGTGAAAAAAAAGTGTAAACTAGCAAAAACGAGTGACAGTGTGTGAAAATGTGTGAAAAACGACTAAAAACGAGTGAAAATTTGTGAAAAACGAGTAAAAACGAGCAAAAACGAGTGACAGTGTGTGAAAAAGAAGTGAAAACGAGTAAAAACGAGTGACAGTGTGTGAAAATGTGTGAAAAACGACTAAAAACGAGTTAAAATGTGTGAAAAACGAGTAAAAACGAGTGAAAACGAGTGAAAATGTGTGAAAAATAAGTAAAAACGAGTAAAAACGAGTGAGTGTTACAGCAGGCTTAGGCTTAAAACGAATACGCACCTAGGGTTCATTAGGTATAGGGGGTAAATGCAGGATCAGTCAAATGACTGATCCTCAAATATCTGGTCACAGGAAGGTCAGAAAGACTTGGCGGTGGTTTCGTTGGAAAGCCCTGGACTAGACCTTTCCAACGAGCCCAGGTTCGAGGGTGTGGCACTTTCAGGGGCGGAGCTATAGGTATTTTGGTGAAAATGTTCATCTTTTTGTAGCTCCGCCCAGAAATGTCGTGGCGACTTGCGGGTGGTGTCATTTTGAAGGGGGCGAAGAGACCTTTCCATCGACACCAGGTTCAAGTTTCTACGACGTTCCTGTGAGGAGATGTGAAATTCTGAAACTAGGTTAAGTGGTCAAAACGAAAATGCACATATGTGCAAATGCACATTTTTGGTCATTTTTTGGTGTAGAGCTGTGAAATGATGTGTATATAGTAATTTGTGGTCGGGGAGTCGATTGCACATGGTTTGAGCTCGATAGCGCCACCAGCAGTCGAGATACGGAATTGCACATTATTTTCCTATGGGTTTATATATAAAAATGACATGTATATACACTATTTGGAGGTCGCCAGACACGATGGTGGTGTTTTCGAGTCGATCCGAGCTTTCGTTTTGGAATGCACATGGGGTCAAAAGTTTGCACATTTATTTTTTATGTCCCATATAGAAATTTGAGACGTATATGTACTATTTTGAGTGTGCTGAAGACGATGGCGGTGTTTTCGAGTCGATCCAAATTCGTCGTTTTTCAGTATGGGTTGCCAAATTTTGTCACCAGGGACCACATTTTCTATGCGTTTCAGGTGACGCTGATTGTCCTGGTATGATTTCTGTGAGAAGTATTTTTGGACTTGGTGTTAGGTTATAGGCATAAATACGAAGAGTGCACCCCCTGGAAGTGCACCCCCTGAGATTTTTCTTGGTCACCCCCAGGGACCAAGTTTTCTAGGCGTTTCAGACGACGCTGATTCTCCTGGTATGATTTCTGTGAGAAGTATTTTTGAGTTTGGACTTGGTGTTTTTTTGAAAATTTTTAGTATGGGTCTGAAAATGTTGTCACCAGGGACCTATTTTTCTAGGCGTTTCAGACGACGCTGATTCTCCTGGTATGGGTGTTATTTTTAGTGTGGGTGTGAAAATGTTGTCACCAGGGACCTATTTTTCTAGGCGTTTCAGACGACGCTGATTCTCCTGGTATGGTTTCTGGGAGAAGGATTTTTGAGTTTGGACTTGGTGTTTTTTTGTGATTTTTGAATGTTTTTTTCGTGATTTTGAATGGTTTCTTATGCCCATTCCCCACGAACCTTGGGGTTTGGAAAGGGGATGGTGGGGGGATAAAAGAATGTGTGAAAAACGAGTGAAAAACGAGTGGGTTAGGGTGAAAAGGGTTGAAAATGGCTGAGAAAGGCTATGCCTCTTCCCCACGAACCTTGGGGTTAGGAAAGGGGATGGTGGGGGGATAAAAGAACGAGTAAAAACGAGCAAAAACGAGTGAAAATGTGTGAAAAAAAAGTGTAAACTAGCAAAAACGAGTGACAGTGTGTGAAAATGTGTGAAAAACGACTAAAAACGAGTGAAAATTTGTGAAAAACGAGTAAAAACGAGCAAAAACGAGTGACAGTGTGTGAAAAAGAAGTGAAAACGAGTAAAAA